>NC_052159.1:157121924-157816526 GCF_902713615.1 Scyliorhinus canicula
ACACCATTCACACAAACAGTTAAAGCTGGGACTTTTTCTTAGCATGCACCCTCAGATTAGAATAAGTTTGATTTCTTTGTGTGTGGCAGCACTGTTCAACCCGTATCAGTGGACACCTCCCTTCCGGTGTGTTAATTAAAAGCAGGAAAGCGATTCACTCAATTAGAGTCTCAACTGGATTAGAACATCAGTAATTAACACAGGGACAGGAGGCCCAGGGCTCCAACACAAATAGGGTTTAGCGTTCTACAGAGACAACAAGTCAGGTAGCAAAGGGAAATTTCAATATCAAGCAGGCACTAGCCGACGTAAGTTCATATCCATAGATTACCTTTGCTGATAGTTTTTAAATAACAATGATGATGAATGCTGATTACCGAGCTTTCCCACACAGCCTGGAGATATCCCGCGTACTGCCAAGGGACAAGAGTCTCCAATATGGTGACATTCCTGCTTCGGATCTCTTTAGAGATTGATAATAGACTGGTTGTGAAATTATTTTTAATAGAATCCTGATTCAGGAGTAGGCAATTTGGCCCATTGTGCCTGTGTTGGGTCTATGCAAGAGCCATGCAATTAGCCCCACTCCCTCATGCTCTTCACCATTAATCCAGCAAAGTTCTCCCCGTCAAGTTCTTATCCAATTCCCCTTTGAAAGTTTCCACTGAAGCTGTGTCCAACGCCCCTTCAGCATTCCGCGTTGCAGAAAGAATTCTCCTCATTTCTCCCTCTGTTCCTTTTCACCTTCACTCTCTGTCCCCAAACTACATTTCCATTTGGTGGAGCTCACTCCAGACCCGCAGCCTCGCCGACCTCAGGTTTATTCAGCAAGACACCTTTGGTAGGAATAAATGTACAGTCTTGATGAAAAGAAGTTTAAAAAGAACAGCAAAAACGTCAAATTCTGTGTGGGTGTCGCAGCTGCTTCACCTTTGCCCGGTGTTGTACTCCGGGCAAGGGCAATTATTGGGCGTGTTTTATGTGGGGCCGGTTAGCTCTGTTGGCTAGATCTTTTTCCTGAATGACGTCAACAGCATGGGGTCAATCCCTGACTGTGGTAACCCATGGGGAGGCTGTGGTGGAGTGGTATTGTCACCGGAATAGTAATCCAGAGACCCAGAGTCATGCTTTGGAGTCCAGGGTTCGAATCCTGCCATTTGAATTTAATAACAAAATCTGGAACTAAAAGTCGAATGATTATCATGAAACCATTGTTGAATGCTGTTGAAAACCCATCTCGTTCACTAATGTCCTTTGGGAAAGGAAATTTGTCGTCCTTACCTGGTCTGGTCTACATGTGACACCTCCACAGCTATGTGGTTGAGTCTGCCCTCTGGAATGGCCTGGGAAGCCATTTCAAGTTTCAGTTCAAGGGCAGTTAGGGATGGGCAACACAAGCTGGCTCAGGCGGCAACGCTCACACCCCATAAATGGACAACAAAGTGTGGCCAAGTGTCAAATTCTGTTTTCTGACGTTGCAGTGAAGCACCCTGGGGTGTTTTATTATGTTAAAGGCAATATGCAATAAATGCAATATGCTGTTCTTGTTGAACATGTGAAATTTATTTTGCGTCATTTTGGGATGATTGAGGTGCATTGAACAAATGCAAGCATCAGGGATTCCAGCTAACAAAGCTCAGGCAATGTGCTGAGAGGCGTGAGCGAGGTAAATATGAAAATTAAATGGGAAAGTTAATTGTTCGATACACAATAGATTAAACAAATGCAGTAGAGCCAACATCTGTGTTATTGTACAATAATTGTTCACACAATACTCAATGCAAAATAAAGGGCTGGTTTTAATATTACCATGACACCAGCAAGTATACATTGGAACAACCTGACACAATGATTTTTTAAAAATATTTTTATTCTCCTCCTTTTTCACATTTTCTCTCAAATTCCCACCCACCAACAATAAACAATAATCAGTAACAAATATGTTAATCCCCATATCAATAACAACGATCCCATCCTCCCACTAAACCCCAAACATTAGCCCACATGTTCACCCAAACAAATGACAAAAAGGAATTAGAGATCACCCATAGTCGCCATTAACACACACAGCCCCCCCCTCCCCCCCAACCCTCCCAACTACCCACCTCCCAACTAATGTTCGATGTTATCCAGTTCTTGAAAGTGTACAATGAATAATGCCCATGAATTGTAGAACCCCTCCATCCTTCCCCTCAGTTCAAACTTAACCTTCTCAAGAGTAAAGAATTCCAACAGGTCCCCCCGCCACGCCAGGGCACAGGGTGGAGAGGCTGCTCTCCATCCCAGCAGGATCCGCCTTCGGGCGATCAATGAGGCGAAGGCTATGATATCTGCCTCCGCACCCGTTTCCAACCCTGGCTGGTCCGACACCCCGAATATGGCCTCCCGGAGGCCCGGGTCCAGTTTCACATGCACCACTTTAGAAATTACCCTAAAAACCTCCTTTTAGTAATCCTCTAGCTTTGGACAGGACCAAAACATATGAAAGTGATTAGCGCTGCCCCCCCCCCCCCCCCCCCCCCCTCTGCAACGCTCACACACATCTTCCACTCCTTCAAAGAATCGGCTCATCCTCGCCCTTGTGAGGTGTGCTCTGTATACCACCTTCAGCTGTATCAGCCCCAACCTCGCGCACGAGGTGGAGGCATTCACTCTCTGGAGCACCTCACACCAGAATCCCTCCTCCATATCCTCTCCCAACTCTTCCTCCCACTTTGCTTTGATCCCTTCTAGTGGTGCCTTCTCCTCTTCCAAAATAACTCCGTAAACCTCTGACACTACCCCCTTCTCCAGTCCCCCTGTCGTCAGCACCTCCGCCAGCAATGTTGAGGCCGGCTCCACCGGGAAGCTCTGTATCTCCTTTCTGGCAAAATCTCAAACCTGCATGTATCTAAACATTTCCCCCTGCTCCAGCCCTTACTTCACTTCCAGCTCCTTCAATCCTGCAAACCGACCCCTAAGAAACAAATCTTTTAGTGTCTTCATCCCCTTCTCCTCCCATTTCCGAAAATTTGCATCTCACCTCCCTGGCTCACATCTGTGGTTCCCCCGAATCGGCATTTTCCTTGACCCTGCCCCCAACCCGAAGTGTTGGCGAAACTGCCTCCAAATTCTCAATGAAGCTATTATTACCGGACTCCATGAGTATTTCCCCGGGGCCATCGGGAGCGGCGCTGTTGCTAGCGCCTTAAATCCCGACCCCCTGCACAAACTCTCCTCCATTCTGACCCATTGGGAATCAACCCCTCTGACTCAACTCCGCACTTTCGCCACATTCGCCATCCAGTAGTAATACATCAGGTTCGGGAGACCCAAACCCCCTGCCTGCCTTCCCCTCTGTAGCAGCACCTTTCTAACTCTGGCCACCTTCCCTCTGACACAGTGATTTAAACAGATTATACAAATAGATATCAGAGATGGGCTTCCTGCTTTTTGTGGAATTTTCCAGAGTTACATTGGCAGAGGAAGCTCGTGAGGCAGATCCGACATTTGTGTTGCTTAGAATTACAATTTACAGCCCAGAAACAGGCCATTCGGCCCCTCTGCGCCGTGCTGGTGTTTCTGTTCACATGAACCTCCTCCCACCCCCTCTTCATCACATCCCATCAACATATCCTTCTATTCTTTTCTCCCTCTTGTGTTGACCCAGTTTTCCCTCAATGTATCTGTATCATTTATCCCAGCGCCCCAGCGTGGGAATGGGTTCGATATTCTTCCCACTTTCTGGGCAGTAAAGTTGCTCCTGAAATCCCTGTCACATGTGGTGATCACAAGTTAACCAGATGCAACACAACTGAGCGACCACTAGAGGGAGCACGGGAGAGCCATATAAATAGATCAGGACAGGAAGTGAGGACACACTCTTCACAGCAGGCGGGCTGGTAAGCAGGACACACAGCAAGCAAAAGCTGGTAGTTAGCACTGGAAGGTATTTCTAGGTCGAGCTCTGGAAACTGAACGAACTCACAATAAAGCATCTTCTCCACACTTGAGACTACGAGCTTTATTAAGACACGAGGAACAACACATGGTACCAGCAGTGATTTCAGACGCTTACGACAGGACAACTCAGCTGCAGATACAGAAAGCACAAAATGGCATGGAAATCTCCTACTGGACATTTGACTGGGGAAGACATCGCTAATTCGAGGATGTGGCATGGATACCCACCTCAGCTGGACACGACTGGTAATGTAAGAAATGTCTGGAAAAGGTTTAAACAAATGTTCGATTTTTATCTCATAGCTAATGATGTAGCAGATGCCTCAGACAAAATTAAAATAGCAATTCTCATCGAAGGGCCTGTCAATAGGAAAGTGTATAATGGATTTAAATACTCAAAAGGTGAAGACAGGAACAGCTTACAAACGTTACTAAACAAATTTGAAGAGTACTGTGAGAAATTTGAACAGCAAGGCATGCTCACAGTCCAACCTGCACAGAGACTGAGTGATGCAAGACTTAAAAAATCACAAAAAGATCAGGAAATCGCGAATGCACAGTACAGATCAAAAAGAAGAAATAACATGAATTTTTCACAAAGCCAAAACGCTGAAATCCAGTCCAGATCGGAAAGAAAAGGTAACTTACAACTTTTGGAAAAAAAAAACGCTGAAATCCGCGATAAAATGGCGTCGGAGCACATTTTGCAGTCTCTGGTAAGCAAAGAACTACAAATCGCGTCTGCGCATGCGCCGGAACCGGAAGTCGCGCATGCGCCGGAACCGGAAGTCGCGCATGCGCAGTTTACAAAAGATCGCGGCGCCGATCGTTATGCGCATGCGCAAGCCGCGCATGCGCAGTCAAAAAAAGTCTTCGTCGCGGACCATCATGCGCATGCGCAAGCCGCGCATGCGCAATGGACACCAAACCGCACAAGGAAAGAAAGCCGATTTGCGCATGTGCAAGTCGTTCCTACGCGTGACGTCATGACGTCTGAGAATCCTGACCACGCCCACTTAAAAGGGAAATGCCCGAAAATTGAAAACAAGACACTTAAAGTGGTAAAACCAAATTTTCTTGCCTCAGAACACAGAAAAACGCCTGAACTTAAACCAACAGTGAAAAACAACTTGCACAAAACCTTGGAAAAAAGCTGCCTTCACCACACACAGTGAAGCGAACAAAAAGAATTCCGAAACAACAAAAGATGATTTGTTTTTCGACGATTACCTCTCAGACCTGACTGGGTCAGTCGGATATGCTTATCACAGCATCAGCGACACGGTCGCAAAGCACAACACGAACCAACTCGTGGTAGATGAATCCAACCAAGATGATTTGGTTTTCAAAGAATACTACTCAGACATGGCTGAGTCAGTCGGATATGCTTATCACAGCATCAGCGACACGGTCGCAAAGTTCAACACGAATCAACTCGTGGTAGAAGAAGCCAACGAAGATGAAATGGGTTTCAAAGAATACTACTCAGTCATGGAGGAGTTATTTGGACATGCTGATCACAGCATCAACGACACCGTTGCAAAGCTCAACACGACTCTACTCATGGTGGATGAATCCAACACCATGGTGCCATGGCAGCTCGTCGATACATTGGATGACAGCAATACCCAAGACGAAGACGACGCCACACAGAGAGCACAGGAAGACTCCACGGAGCGAGCGATGACAGGCTCCACAGTGCGAGTGATGAAAGACGCCAATAGGGATGCCAGCAAACACTCCCGGGCGGACACCAAGCATGAACAAGACCATGAAGGTAAACCCGCTGTACCTGAGCAACCGCAAGCAGACTATGAAAGTCTACCAAGCTCACAGGAACAAGAAGAAAGAGCGGACTATGAAAGTCCAACACGCTCACAGGAACAAGAAGAAGACAATGCACCTCTGCCCACTGCATGCGAAGACAGTGACAAGGTGATCACACTCAACGTACAGGATCACAGTGAGACTGACAGTTCTCAGCTTGTCTGTACCGAAGCACAGAGCGAAAACAGTGACAAGGTGCTCGCACTCGACGTACAGGATCACAGTGAGACTGACAGTTCTCAGCTTGTCTGTACCGAAGCACAGAGTCGGGCCACCCAACAGTCCAGAGAGACGATGCCGAAAGAAAACATGCAGATTTTGACTCCAGAAGAGGAGCACCTGGAGCCCAGAGAGACAACGCCAAAAGAAAACATGCAGATTTTGACTCCAGAAGAGGAGCACCTGGAGTCCACAGAGACAATGCCGAAAGAAACCATGCAGATTCTGACTCCAGAAGAGGAGCACCTGGAGTCCAGAGACATCAAACAAAAAGAAACCATGCAGATTTTGACTCCAGAAGAGGAGCACCTGGAGTCCAGTGAGATAACATCAACAGAAATCATGAAGATTTTAACTCCAGAAGCGGAGCACCAAGAGTCTAGAGAAACCACGTCAACTGAAATCATGCAGATTTGGACTCCAGAAGAGGAGCGCCGAGAGTCCACAGACACCGCGTCAAATGTAATCAAGAAGACTTTGACTCCGGAAGACGAGCACCAAGAAAGCAAAGATGCGGAATCCAATTCTCCACAACTGATTGATGTCACCTGCACCGATGCAACATCAGATCATTCGCACCACTCGCGAGAAGACGAGCACCAAGAAAGCAAAGATGCGGAATCCAATTCTCCACAACTGATTGATGTCACCTGCACCGATGCAACATCAGATCATTCGCACCACTCGCGAGACGGAATGCTCAATGACTCAAATTATCCACTCGGGACACTCATAGAGTATAACAAGAAAAACAAAAGTCAAAAGAAACACAGCAAGAAGAAAAGCAACATGAAGCGCGACAAGACAAACAACAATAGCAAGAAGCACAGCAGAAACGAGAACGACAACAGCAAGAATAAAAGCAACATGAAGCGCAACAAGACAAACAACAACGTCAGGCACAAAGATAGCGACAACGACAGAGGCAGAAACAACAAGAATGGCAACAAACACAACAAAGTCAGGAGCAAAGATAGCGACAACAACAAAGACGGAAACGACAAAAACAGCGACAAGTACGGCAACGGAAACAACAAAAACAGGAACGACAGAAACAACAGCAATGAAACAACGACTTGTACACAATGGCACTACTTGGCACATGATGGACGATGCCACAGCACACTGCAAAACGATAACAAGACTACAAACATGTCATGGGATGACAACGAATCGCACAAACTCACGTCTGCTCCAGAACAAGCAAGCACACCAGCATCCAAGGCGGATGAGACAATAAATCAACACCACAAGCACAAAAAAAAGTCCATGCCAGTCAACATCAGTGATGTGACCATGCAAACACCTCGGGATGACGCATTGGGTACTTAAGATAACAAGGAACACCAACAACATTCACAGCGGACTTGCAATATCAATATCACCACGTCATCAACAACAAAAAAGAAAAAAAAAAAAAAAAGCTCTGAACAAATTCATCAAGTTTGGACTCATAAATGTGTTTATTAAGTTTGGACATATAAATACATTGGCTTTGTTAACTAAGGCAATAGCATCATCACTTGTATAGATACGCATATCATAAGTTACTGTTTTGTATAATTTTCCTTAATGATGTACAGAAACTAGGTAATGAGAAAGAGGGGGATGTGGTGATCGTAGATTGACCAGATACAAAAAACAACAGAGCAAACACGAGCGGGAGAGCTATAAATACACTGGGACAGGATGTACAATTTTCTTTAACGATGTTCAGAAAATATGTTAAGAGAAAAAGGGGGATGTGGTGATCACAAGTTAACCAGATGCAACACAACTGAGCGACCACTAGAGGGAGCACGGGAGAGCCATATAAATAGATCAGGACAGGAAGTGAGGACACACTCTTCACAGCAGGCGGGCTGGTAAGCAGGACACACAGCAAGCAAAAGCTGGTAGTTAGCACTGGAAGGTAGTTCTAGGTCGAGCTCTGGAAACTGAACGAACTCACAATAAAGCATCTTCTCCACACTTGAGACTACGAGCTTTATTAAGACACGAGGAACAACACATCACATACTTATGCTCCCTTGGTTTGGTCTTTCCCAACAAGTGGGCACATCTTCTCTGTGGCTATCCCATTGAACACTTTCACAATCTTGAAGACCTCCATCAGGTCATTCCTCAACCTTGTCTTGTCTGGAGAAGAGAAAACCCAGTCTGTCTCTCCTGGTGATTATGAAGCTAAGATAATGACAAACAATCTAACTGCGGCGCAGGGGTAGTCTCCCTACCTCTCGGCCAAAAGCTCCAGGTTCAAGTCCCACTTCAAGCAATTTCTGGCCACGTGTTCAGAATGTGGCCAAACAGGTTGATTGTCAGTTTTAAAATCTGTCCAATCTGCCTGGCAGTGGACAGTAAGAGTTGGGGAGTTTCCTGGTCAGTCACACAGCAGTACTTTGCCAAGTATATAATCCTGGACCGGTCCATGGTCACCGATGCCTCTTAGGGCCTGGTATCTGGAGGAGGAGCAGTGATGAGGAAGAGCCTGACAAATGGGCAGCACTGTAGCACAGTGGTTAGCACAGTCACTTCACAGCGCCAGAGTCCCAGGTTCGATTCCCGGCTTGGGTCACTGTCTGTGCGGAGTCTGCACGTTCCTCCCATGTCTGCGTGGGTTTCCTCTGGGTGCTCTGGTTTTCTCCCACAAGTCCCGAAAGACGTGCTTGTTAGGTGAATTGGACATTCTGAATTCTCCCTCTGTGTACCCGAACAGGCGCCGTGATGTGGCGACTGGGGGATTTTCACAGTAACTTCATTGCAGAGTTAATGTAAGCCTACTTGTGACAATAAAGATTATTATTATTATTATGCAGTTTACTGACATCTTATATAAGGAGCTGATAGGTTGAATAGCACAGGCATCTTAGCCCATTTGCAAACAAACCACTGGAACACTAAAACACAGTGCTCTGAATATGAATGTTGGCTTGTGAGAAAGGAATGGTGTGTTTGGTGATCATGTTCCTCGACTAGCAAGCTAAAGGTGTAGTTTAGCAAACTGAATCCAAATCCAACTGTGGCATTTTGTTAATTTGAATTTTATTTTCGAAAGTCTGCAAATCAAAGGTTGGTCTCAGTAATAACAGCGATAATCTTTAACGAAAGAGAAAACGCTGGAAAATCTCAGCAGGTCTGGCAGCATCTGTAGGGAGAGAAAAGAGCTAACGTTTCGAGTCCGATGACTCTTTGCCAAAGCTGGAGCTAAGGTTCATTAAGGAAGGAAGCCTGCCACCCTTACTCAGTATAGGCCAAAGTGTGACTCCAGTCCCACACCAACGAGGCTGAATGACAGCTGACCTTTGAAGCTGCCGAGTGGGTCACTCAGTTGTATCAAAATCGCTACTGGCAGGTCAAGAGAAAGGCTCCGCCCCCCCCCCCCCCCCTCCCCCCCGGCAAAGCCTTCTCAGGGCCAAATTGGGGCTGGCATTGCCAGTGACTCCCACTTTCCGAGAATTAAGTTTTAGTGATGTGATACTTTGAGTGCGTTATTTAAAACGGCCAATGAAAACAAAGTAAAGCAGTTGAATAGTGCAGTGGAGATTGCAGCATCGAGAGGTTATTTATCAGAGAAGAATGCAGTCCTTGCATTAAGGAGAATGATTGCCGTGACTGCACCTTTTGCAGAACTCCACATGCGGTGGCAGAAGATAAGCAAGGTAGGCCGGGAGTCATGTCGATAATCCACTTCCATCTGAAGCAATTCTGTCCATTATAAACTGCCCATTTTACAAGCATAAAAACAAGGCCGTTAACGTGATTTGTTTGCAACAGAACGCTCGTTCTTAATGAAGAGATCACCAGCTAGCTGTGGACGCGCAATACCATCAATCACAGCATGTCTTCGTACAATCATCGTCTACCCCTGCGATTTAACAGTAACTTTGTGCCACTCGATATCAGAATTGAAAACCAGATGATAACGAGAGAAAATGGGGTTTAGCCGCTCAACAAATGAGGAAGAATTTTCCTCAACGTCTTAGTTTTAAAAATAAGATAATAAACAAAGTAATTTGGTTAATCAGGTTCCAAACAGAATGGCAACGTTGCAGATTCAACTCGGAAAGTGTCAGGCATGAATAATTCAACACAGGTCTCAAAGTTCATTGGGGTCTATTCCAGTGGCACAAAGGGAAATTGCTGCCCAGACCTAGCCCCATGACTGAACCCCCACATCAAATCTCAAAGTTGGAGGTGAGCTCAGTATTCCGAACTCTCCAGGAGTCTCCAGGAATGAAAAAGTCACCTGCTGCTCACTGTTGTGGATAACTGACACAGAAATGAAAGACACATTCAGTACAAAGGCTCCCCCCCCCCCCCCCCCCCCCCCCCACATCCCCGTTACAATAGTCGATCTGGTAACATGCTTCAACCAGCCAAAATAAGCAGAAAGTGGGACAGCTGCCTCTGATTGGAATCACGTCTCTCCCTCGGGAGCCTCCCGCATTCCCAGCAGCACCCAGAACCCATTACAGGGCATGCTGGGACTGCAAGCAGCCTCTGGGAAGAAGAGGAAAATGGATTCTGGAGGACTCAGACTCAGGTGGGTGGGATTCTCCAGTAATGGGGCGATGTCTCCACCCCAGCGTCAAAACGTGGGTGAATCACTCGACTTTCCTGAAGAAAGCCCAGGGTGATTCTCCTACCTGGAGGGGGCTAGCAGAGCCCCAGAGTACACCTCGCAGCTCCGGCTGCCGGATACGGGGCCCCACACTTCCGGTCGGGAGTCCGCACAGGCACACGGCGTCGGCCTGCGTTGGCCGTCCCACGAAACATGGCGGACCCACACCGCGGATCGCCACCAAAAAGATAGGTCCCCCCCCCCCGCCGGGATCGCGTGCGCACGCGGATCGGTGGCCCCAATCGATAGGTTGGCCGTCTGTGAGGACCCTCTCGGTGAAGGATCCCCCCCGCCCCCCACCAGGGCTGCCGCGGAGCGAGTCCGCAGCCGCCATGCCGAGTCCCCAGCGGGTGGGACCACGAGAGACCCACGCCGTTGGGAATTCGGCCAGTTACACTTGGCGAATCACCGCGGGGACCTCTGTCAGTGGCCCCCCTAACCGCGCGCGATTGGCAGCGATTCTGCTTGGTCCGGAGAATCGCGGGAGCAGCGTCGAGCCGGATTTCAGCATCAGCGCCCATTCTCCGCCGCCATCGCGATTTCGACCCGGAGAATCCCGCCCAGGTACGTCTGGGATTTTTGAGCGGGGCGGGTTCGGGGACCCAACGGTGGGGGTGCGAGTAGGTGGGGGAGGGGGGGGGGAGTTGTGTTTTGGAGGTACAAAGTGGGGGGGGTGGTATCATCTTGGTGGAGAGGGGGGGGGGGTTGCCATCCACGTGAGCAGGGCACATCCCAAAAGATGTTTTTAGTGAAAAACACGCTTCCCACTCTCACCCACCGGCCCAGGCCAACCACATGATTGCGTGGGAAGAAAATTGTTCGGGTCAATTGACTTGTTAACAAGCTCAATTGTCCTTTAATTATTTTTTTTTTAAATGGTGGGCGGGCTGCTATTTCAGTGCCTACCTGTCTGCTGGATGATATAAAACTGTCAGGTTAATGTGGCTTCCATGACCCAGAATTCCTCACTCCGAATCTTACACATGCAGCAGTCCCAGTTTGCAAAAGTACAATCCTGGCCTGTGGATCCTTTTCCTTGAATTCTCCTTCACTTTTCTGTGAATTCTCCTTGCTTTATTGGCTGTGACAATATCAGTGTGGTGAATTATAAACACTAATAATCCACACTGTACTGTACAACATGTGTTGAACCTGTACCTTGTACTAGATCATGTGTAGTTGCACGGCTCTACCCATAG
This sequence comes from Scyliorhinus canicula, assembly GCF_902713615.1. Lineage (NCBI taxonomy): Eukaryota > Metazoa > Chordata > Chondrichthyes > Carcharhiniformes > Scyliorhinidae > Scyliorhinus > Scyliorhinus canicula. The sequence goes on from NC_052159.1 coordinate 157,133,733, forward strand.
GGGGAGATGAGGAGCTTGTACTGGGCTCCACCCTTGGCTCCGCCCATGGCTCTGCCCATGGCTCCTCCCCTAACCGGAAGTATAAAGGTTGCTGTTGTGAGCCTGCCTGCCAGTTCATCCAGAGTTCATCTCATTACAGGCAGGCTCTGTTGTAAGACAATTAAAACCACTGTTCGCTTCTAACCACGTGTCGCGTGAATTGATGGTCTCATGCATCAGGTAGAGGAAGAAAGACCATGGATGGGGTGTGTTAACTCTGAAGGGAGGCAGGAAAAGCTGGGGCTGTTTTCTCTGCAGCAGAGAAGACTGAGCAGGGACCTGATTGAGGTGTGTTAAATTATGAAGGGTGCGGGCAGAGTGGATAGAAAGCAACTGTTCCCCTTAGTTGAAGGGTTAATAACGAGGGGACATAATGTTAAGGTGAAAAACAGGAAGCTTAGAGGGGACGTGAGGGTGGTGGGAATCTGGAATGCACGGCCTGGGAGGGGAGTTGAGGCAGGAAAACCTCACAATCTTTAGAAAGTACTTGGATGAGCATTTGAAATGTCAGAACATCCAAGGCTGTTGGCCAAGCGCTGGGAAGTGGGATTGATGTAGATCTAGAGTCGTTATTTTGTTGGTGCAGACTCAATGGGCCGAATGGCCTCTTCTGTACTGTATGATTCTATGATTTGGTCAGATGGGGTGGTTGGTTGTGAAGTATCACATGCTGCAACCTCCAAGAAGAGATTGAAACTGATTTGGATTGTCTGTTAGACCCACATTACTAGCCACTAAGGCTGCAGATTCTTCTGATCCCAGTGAATGAGCAGCTTCCCAGACAAGGTCATAAACAGCCTCGCTGTTTAAGATTTCGGGTAAATTTCTACCGGCCTCTGCTTTCTGTGAACCCACGCTGAAACTTGTCAACAGGTAGTGGGTCTTACAGAGGAATTCATTCCTTGTCCAAGAGGTGATGCAGTCGTTAGCCCTGCTGCCTCACGGCGCCGAGGTCCCAGGTTCGATCCCGGCTCTGGGTCACAGTCTGTGTGGAGTTTGCACATTCTCCCCGTGTTTGCGTGGGTTTCACCCCCACAACCCAAAGATGTGCGGGGTAGATGGATTGGCCACGCTAAATTGCCCCTTAATTGGAAAAAATTAATTGGGTACTCTAAATTTTTTTTAAAACTCCTGTATTCAATGTTCTGACCAATGAAACCCAGCATGCTGAATGCCTTCTTCACCACCCTGTCCACCTGCGACTCCACTTTCAAGGAGCTATGAACCTGTACCCCTAGATCTCTTTGTTCTGTAACTCTCCCCAACACCCGACCATTAACTGAGTAGGTCCTGCCCCGATTCGATCTACTGAAATGCATCACCTCACAAATTAAACTCCATCTGCCATCCATTGGCTCACTGGCCCAATTGATCAAGATCCCGTTGCAATCCTAGATATCTTTCTTCACTGTCCACTATGCCACCAATCTTGGTGTCATCTGCCAACTTACTAGCCATGCCTCGTAAATGACAAATTACAGTGGACCCAGCATCGATCCCTGAGGCACACCGCTGCTCACAACCCTCCAAATCACCCTTTGGCTTTGATTGCCAAGCCAATTTTGTATCCAATTGACGACCTCACTCTGAATCCCATGAGATTTAACCTTATGCAGCAACCTACCATGCTGTACCTTTTCAAAGGCCTAAAATCCATGGAAACAATGTCGACTGCACTGCCCTCATCTACCTTCTTGACTACCCTTTCAAAAAACTCGATCAAATTTGTGAGACATGATTTTCCACTCACAAAGCCATGCTGACTGTTCCTAATCAGTCCTTGCCTCTCTAAATGCCTGTAGATACTGTCTCTCAGAATACCTTCTCGCAACTTACCCACCACAAACATTGGGCTCACCGGTCTGTAGTTCCCAGGCTTTTCCCTGGGGCAATTCTTCAACAAAGGCACAACATTTGCTGCTCTCCAATCTTCAGTCACCTCGCCTGTGGCTGTCGACGATTCAAATATCTCGGCTAGGGGACCCGCAATTTCCTCCCTCGCCTCCCACAACATCTGGGATACATTTCATCAGGTTCCGGGGATTTGTCTACCTTGATGCACTTTCAGATTCCAGCACCTCCTCCTCTATAATATGTACACTCCTCAAGACATCACTATTTATCCCCCCAATTTCCCTAACATTTGTGCCTTTCTCAACAGTAAATACCGATGAGAAATATTCATTATGTGGATCCCCACATAGATGACCTTGTAGATCTTTAAGAGGCCCTACTCTCTCTCAAGTCAATCTTTTCCCCTTTATGTATTTGTAGAAGCTCATTAGATTCTCCTTTGCCTTATCTGCCAAAGCAATCTCATGTCCCCTTTTTGCCCTCCTGATTTCTCCCTTAACTCTACTCCGACAACCTCTATACTCTTCAAGGGATCCACTTGATCCCAGTTGCCTATGCATGTCATATGCCTACTTCTGTTTGACCAGTGCCGCAATATCCTGAGTCATCCAAGGTTCTGTACTTCTACCAGCCTTGCCCTTCACTCTAAAAGGAATGTGATCACCCTGAACCCTGCTTAACACACTTTTATCATAGATTATCATAGGATTTACAGTACAGAAGGAGGCCATTCGGCCCATCGAGTCTGCACCGGCTCTTGGAAAGAGAACCCTACCCAAGGTCCACACCTCCACCCTATCCCCATAACCCAGTAACCCCACCCAACACTAAGGACAATTTTGGACACGAAGGGTAATTTATCATGGCCAATCCACCTAACCTGCACATCTTTGGACTGTGGGAGGAAACCAGAGCACCCGGAGGAAACCCACTCACACACGGGGAGGATGTGCAGACTCCGCACAGACAGTGACCCAAGCCGGAATCGAACCTGGGACCCTGGAGCTGTGAAGCAATTGTGCTATCCACAAAGCTACCGCGCTGCCCCCTTTTGAAAGCCTCCTACTTACCAGCCGCCCTTTTGCCTGCAAACAGGCTCACCAAATCAACTTTTGAAAATTTCTGTCGAATACCATCAAAATTGGCCTTGCCCCAATTTTGAACTTTAACTTTTGGGCCAGACTTATCATTCTCCATCGCTATCTTAAAACTAATGGAATTATAGTCACTGGTCCCAAAGCGATCCCTCACCTGCCCTTCCTTATTTCCCAAGAGGAGGTCAGGTTTTGCCCCCTCTCTAGTTAGGCCATCCACATATTGAATGAGAAATTTCTCCTGAATACATTCAACAAATTTCTCTCCCTCCAAACCCCTAGTGCTATGGCTGTCCCAGTCAATGTTGGGAAAGTTAAATTCCCCAACTATTACCACCCTATTTTTCTTCAGCTATCTGTAATCTCCTTACATATTTGCTCCTCGATTTCCAACTGACTATTTAGGGGTCTGTAGTACAATCCTATCAAAGTGATCTCACCCTTCTTATTTTTCAGTTCTACCCATATTGACTCAGTGGGCAAACCCTTAGATATATCCCCTCTTATTAATGCCGTGATCTTCTCCCTAATCAAAAACTCAACTCCCCCTCCTGGTCTATCTTTCCTACAGCATCTGTACCCCAGAACATTGAGCTGCCAGTCCTACCCCTCCGTTAGTCATGTTTCAATAATTGCTATTAATATCCCAGTCCCATGTACCCATCCATTCTCTGAGTTCATCTACCTTGCCCGTTTGGCCTCTTGCATTGAAATAAATGCAGTTTAATCTAGGCTTCCCTTGCTCTCTGCCCTACTTTCTGAGACCATCTGTCCGGTCATGTTTTGCACACTCTCCCTGTGTTTTATTTCTCTTCGCCTTACTGGACCCATTCACTGAGTTCTCCAGTCTCTTTACTCTGTACTGTGGCCCTTTTTGATTCTTGACTTTCATTTTTCCCCTTACTGCCTTTTGTTTCTGTCCCCACTTTAATTCCCTCTAACTGACTTCCTGCACCAGTTCCCACCCCCCTGCCACATTAGTTTAAACCCTCCCCAACAGCACTAGCAAAGACATTGGTTCCAGTCCTGCCCAAGTGCAGGATGATTAACAGCTTCAAATTCCTAGGTCTGCACATCACCAACAATCTGTCCTGCTCCACCCACGTAGACATCAAGAAAGCACAACAGCTCCTATACATCCTCAGGGAACTAATGAAATTCGGCATGTTCGCATTGACTCTTACCAACTTTTACAGATGCACCATAGAAAGCATCCTATCGAGCTGCATCACAGCCTGGTATGGCAACTGCTTGGCCCAGGACCGCAAAAAACTACAGAGTGTCGTGAACACAGCCCAGTCCATCACACGAACCTGCCTCCCATCCATTGAGTCCATCTACACCTCCCGCTGCCTGGGGAAAGCGGGCAGCATAATCAAAGGCCCCTCCCACCCGGGTTATTACTCTTCCAACATCTTCCATCGGGCAGGAGATTCAGAAGTCTGAGAACATGCACGAACAGATTCAAAAACAGCTTCTTCCCCGCTGTTACCAGACTCCTGAATGACCCTCTTATGGACTGAACTGATCTCTCCACACATCTTCTCTACTGAGCAGTACTGCATTCCGTATGCTTCACCCGATGTCTGTATCTATGTATTTACTTTCTGTATTTATCGTTTGTCCTATATATTTTCATGTGTGGAACACTCTGTATGGACTGAATGCAGAATAATGCTTTTCACTGTCCCTCGGTACACGTGCCAATAAATCAAACCAAATCCAATGCAATCCTTGACATCCAGTCCTTGACATTCTGCTTGTGGAGATGGGCCACATAATAATACTCTTTATTATTGTCACAAGTAGGCTTATATTAACACTGCAATGAAGTTACTGTGAAAAGCCCCTAGTCGCCACATTCCGGCGCCTGTTTGGGTACACTGAGGGAGAATTCAGAATGTCCAATTCACCTAACAAGCACGTCTTTCGGGACTTGTGGGAGGAAACCGGAGCACCCGGAGGAAACTCACGCAGACACGGGAATAACATGCAAACTCCACACAGACAGTGACCAAGCCGGGAATCGAACCTGATCCACGGGATGGGGGTACAAGGTCCCCTGAAACCTTTTTCAACTTTCTTTGATTGATTGATTCATGAGATGTGGGCATTGCCAGCATTTGTTGCCCATCATTAATTGCCCCCTGAGAAGGTAATGGTGAGCTGCCTTCTTGAACCGCTGCAGTCCGTGTGGCACAAGTACACAAGCAACAGTGCTGTTAGGGAGGGAGTCCCAGGGTTTTGACCCTGTGACGGTGAAGGAACGCCGATATATTTCTAAGTCAGGGTGCTGCATGGTTCGGAGGATACTTGTAGGTGATGGTGTTTCCATGCATCTGCTGCCCTTGTCCTTGTAGGTGGCAGAGGTGGCAGATCTGGATCTGTTCAAGGTGCCCTGGTGAGTTAGAACATAGAACATAGAACAGTACAGCACAGAACAGGCCCTTCGGCCCTCAATGTTGTGCCGAGCCATGATCACCCTACTCAAACCCACGTATCCACCCTATACCCGTAACCCAACAACCCCCCCCTTAACCTTACTTTTTTATTAGGACACTACGGGCAATTTAGCATGGCCAATCCACCTAACCCGCACATCTTTGGACTGTGGGAGGAAACCGGAGCACCCGGAGGAAACCCATGCACACAGGGGGAGGACGTGCAGACTCCACACAGTGACCCAGCCGGGAATCGAACCTGGGACCCTGGAGCTGTGAAGCATTTATGCTAACCACCATGCTACCCTGCAGTGCATCTTGTGTGGGGTACACAGGGCTGCCACTGTACACGGCAGTGCAAGGTGTGAATGTTTAAGCTGGCGAATGGGGTGCCAATCAAACATGCTTGGCTCCTTCGGGAAATGAGTGGCTGGAGATTGTGCTCTGCTTAATTTACAAGAAACTTCTGAGTAAAAGAAAAACCCATCAAAGTTTTATTATGTTGTTCCAAAGACAAGCAATTTACACTCAAGCCTATCGGGGAAAGGTCAGAGAAAGCAATGGAGAATTGTCCAACATATCATCATGTTCAGGGATTATTTAGGCTTCAAATCTGCAGTGTCTAATCCATTTAAATGAAATGGTTCTTACCCAATTCACCCAGTCGACACCCTACAATTCTGGACTCCACCTCATGGTTTGGTGTTTAATCCTTGTGTGCTACTCTCTCAGCTGGCTTGAAGCACAATTAATATTTGAGTGTATTTGAAAGCAGCAGCCGTGAACTCTGTTATATTACTTGGAGTCAAAGATGTTACTCATTTGCTTATGCCAAGATGCTCTTCAACTTGATGTTGATAAATGCTCATAGTCGTCCAATGAAAGCAAATAATTTATTGAATAACTAAACAATTAACTTGTGAGTTCGATTCTTTAATACTTTTACAGGGCTGGTTTAGCACACGGCTAAATTGCTGGCTTTGAAAGCAGACCAAGGCAGACCAGCAGCACGGTTCAATTCCTGTACCAGCTTTCCCGAACAGGCGCCGGAATGTGGCAACTAGGGGCTTTTCACAGTAACTTCATTTGAAGCCTACTTATGACAATAAGCGATTTGAATTGAATTGAATTGAAATTAAACAAGATAGAACTGGAATAAGCTATGATTAATTATACTTGCACTCTGAGCTAACTCTACACCTCTGGAGCGGGATTCTCTGATCCTGGGGCTAAGTGTTGACGCCATCGGCCATCGTATACGCCAGAGCGCCGCGGGTCTGCGCATGCGCACTACGGCCAGCGTGAGTTCACGTATGCGCGCTATGGCCGGCCCGAGTTCACGTATGCGCATGAGTTGCCTTCTTCGCGCTAGCCCCGACGCAACATGGCGGAGAGTTACAGGGGACCGGCACAGAGGAACATAGGCCCCCCCACCAGGATAAGGCTGCCGATCGGTAAGCCCATTTCACAGGCCAGGCCACAGTGGATGCCTCCCCCAGGGTCAGATACCCTCTCTCCCCCCCCCCCCCCCAACCAGGCCGCCCCCCGCAACATGAACGGCGAGGTCCCGCTGGGTAGGACCATATGAGAACGGCGCCGGCAGGACTCGTCCTAACTCGACGGGCACTCAGCCCATCGTGCGGGGAGAATCGTCGGGAGGGGGTGCTACCTGACCGGAGAATCGGCGGAGCAGCGTCAGAGCGGCGTAGCGTGAATCGCGCCCCCCTCGTCGATTCTCTGACCCGGCGTGGGTTCGGAGAATCCCGCACCTGGTCTCCAGTCACAATATACACAAAGAGAGGCGGGAAAGCAGATTGAGCCTGTCTTTATACCCCTTGTCAGTGTTGCCCTCTAGTGATCATTTAACTGTAATGACTACCATTAACCCTTTAAGTATATAGATACAGATCACTACAAACTCAATCTCACATTTATCATTGTTGCGCCTTTCTTACACCAGACAATGATACAGTCCAGAAGGAGGCTATTTGCCCCATTATGCCTGTGAAAGGTCTTTGAAAGCACGATCAAATTAGCCCCATACCCCTGCTTTTTCCCCAGTAAAATCTTTCACCATTTAAGTATTCGTCCAAATCTCCTTTTGGAAGTTACTGTTAAGTCTGCAGACCCCAGAGTAAGGTAACCGCTGGGGTCCATGGGGCTGGTAGCCTGGCACTTTCAGCTCACTTGGCCGTGACACTACATGGAGTGTGAAGCTGGAGGGATGCAAACCTGGCTCACGCAGCGCTGGGTTGCATTGTTTTAAGACCAGGATTTCGCAGCTCTTGCGAGATTTACTAACCGGTACCAATTTGGAGCTTTGACCAAGGTTCAGTGTTCAACCGCCCTCACGGTTAGAATGATCTGATTACTCGTTCATCTAAGGTTGGTGGGAGCGGAGGGAATCTTGTAGATGAGGAAGGGGGAGGGGATGGTGGTTCCAGTTGAATCGGTAAGAGATGTTAAGGAAGGGACTCTGGCTAATGGGGGTGTTGGAGAAGGATGGTGCATTCAAGCACGTCAAAGGCTGCAGGCAGGTGGAGCAGTAGGAGTAATAGTGTTCCACTGTCAGTCATTTTGGGCTGTTTCAGGAAATCTGGTTGGAGAGGTACAAACACGGATTTGCGGCAAATGACTTTGATACAGCAGATCTGTTTTAAATGGGAATGGCTGCTGATAAACTCTGTATCTAAATTCCTCTCTAGATTTGCCAACAAATAGTTCTAAAATGACCTCATTGGTTGTGAAGTGCCCTGTGACATCCTGAGGTAGTGACAGGCGCTATATAAATGCATTGTTCAGTGCTTCCTGCCCCGACACAATTGGGTCACTGGAATAGTCATGCCCCTTTTCTTAAAGTCCCTGCCCTCTGTGTGCGAGAGCCCCTCAGACGTGACCCAAACTGCTTAACGGCTCCTATTCATAAACATCAGAGCCATATCTTTGCAATTCTGTCAGATGTTCCTTGCCAATGTATTTTCCCGCCTTTGGTTGGAAGACAGAAATAAACATCAAAGGGAAGTGTCAGGAGCAGAAGAAAAAGAGCAGGAGATTATTACAATTAGCTAAAATAATGTAAATGTAATATATGAGATTAGGCTTAAATTTAAAATTCTCTTCCTGGTTTTCAGAATTCCTCCATCGCCTGGCCCTGATGGAAGCACCTCCAGCCCCACACCCCTCCAAGATCTCTGTGCCGATTTAATTCCGTCCTCTTGCACATCCCTGATTTTAATCACTCCATCCTGCCTTCAATGGCCTGAATCCAAAGCGTCAGATACCGCAGGAATCTGCACGTTAAAGTGAGACAAGCTGTAACACTCCAATACGGCAAAACGTGATCCCGCCCACAATGGGATTCACATCGCAACGTCTCGTTGCGATCCGGGATGATTCTGGGAGCGGGGTCTCCTGGTTTTAATCGACCACAATGAGCTGCGGTGAGCTGCTTTTCGGGCGCAGCGTGGCCATTGGATTGCGCCTGGATTGTTTCAATTCCACAATCGGATTACACCTCTCCGATTACCGGGTAGCATTGTGGATAGCACAATTGCTTCACAGCTCCAGGGTCCCAGGTTCGATTCCGGTATGGGTCACTGTCTGTGCGGAGTCTGCACATCCTCCCCGTGTCTGCGTGGGTTTCCTCCGGGTGCTCCGGTTTCCTCCCACAGTCCAAAGATATGCAGGTTAGGTGGATTGGCCACGATAAATTGCCCTTAGTGTCCAAAATTGCCCTTAGTGTTGGGTGGGGTTACTGGGTTATGGGGATAGGGTGGAGGTGTTGACCTTGGGTAGGGTGATCTTTCCAAGAGCCAGTGCAGACTCGATGGGCCGAATGGCCTCCTCCTGCACTGTAAATTCTATGATAATCTATGATGAATTACACGATAAACACCTGTTTAACAATAAGATTTTAATTTAATTTTAAACATACTGGCTCTGCCCGCTCCTGCACTGTCACCTTCTTCAAAGGATAATGTCCTCCCCATCTTTATCGGGAGGAAATGCTAAACCTTCAAATTGTTCAGTTGCTGCATTATGCTTTCCAGCATTTCAATAGTGACGGTGCTTCAAAAGTATGTCATTGCCTGTAAAGTGCTTTGGTTGTCACCCTGCAAAATGCGATGTAAATACAAGTCTTTCTTTTTAATTGTGGGCTCCACACTCTCGTAAAAGTTTTGGAGACGGTGTGGAGGAGACTGACTGGAATGGTTCCAGGGGTGAGAGAGTTCATTTAATGTGGAGAGACTAGGGAGGCTGAGATTGTTCTACTCAGAGCAGAGACGGTCAGGGGGAGAAGTTGAAAGAGATGTTCGAAATCAGGGGGGTTTTGATAAATAAGGAGAAACTGTTTCCCCTGTCAGGAGGGCTAGTAACCAGAGAACACAGGAAATCAGGTCAATCATACATGAAGGCAATGCAAGGGTTAATGAAATATATACAGACAGCCACTAGAGGGAGCTAGCCCTATGAGTACATAAGGGATGAGCCTTGTGGGACAGAAGGTTAGAGAAGATGGTGAGGCATGAGAGAGAGCAGTTGTGTATTTGAAAGTTCTGCAGTTAGAGATAGCATAGTTTAATTAAGTAAACTGCTACTTTAGGAATGTGAACGAATCTTAGTGGTGTAATAAATTTATAATTTTGTTCGTTAACAAAGCTTCTTGTTCTTTGTTCCACACTACACATCGAAGCTATCCAGGTAAAGCAAGGCAGAGAACAACACAAATTTGAGTCAGATTGGTACAGAAAGAGAAATAACCAGAGTTAACATTCTTATTTCACCAGCGAATTATGGACGGTATTCTCCCCCCCCACCCACGGCGGGTGGGAGAATTGGCGGGGCGCCGCACGAATCGCGCCACGCAGGCCCGGCCCCCGCAGGCGATTCTCCCACCCCCCCCCCCGAAACCAGCGCCACGCGAATCGCGCTGGGCTGCTCGGAGAATCGCCACAAACGGCAAGCGGCGATTCTCCGGCCCGGAAGGGCCGAGTGGCCGCTCCGACACGACAGGTTCCCGCCGGTGCTGTCCACCCCTGGTCGCTGCCGGCGGGAACTGTGAGTGAACGCTGGGGAGGCAGCCTGTACGGGTGGAGGGGGGCTCCTACACCGGGGAGAGGGGGGACACCTCTGATGGTGTCTGGCCTGCGATCGGGGCCCACCGATCAGCGGGCCAGCCTCCCCCCCCCCCCCCCCCCCCCGGGCATACCTCCTTCCGCGGCCGGCCTCAGAACACCGGCACCATGTTGGTGAGGGGCCGGCGCGCGTAAGAAGTTCCCCGCACATGTGCAGGATGGCGCGGCCCAACTGCGCATGCGCAGGATTGAGCTGCCCCAACTGCGCGGGGGCGCTGGGTAAGGACACTGGAGTGGCGTGAACCACTCCAGCGCCGTGCTGGCCCCCTCTGGGGGCCAGAGTAGGTCGTGCCCGGGACCTGTTCGCGCCGTCGTGAAACGCAATGGCGTTCACGATGGCGCAGGCACTTAGTCCCGGGGGTGGAGAATACCGCCCTGTATCTTATCAGCTGTGAGATCACAGGCAACCTTGCCACCGTAACATTCTAACATAATACCACAGTCAACACAACTCATGTCAACCTCAGACTCCAATGAACAAACTCACTTTTTCCTAATTTGCTTAACTTTCTTGGGATCTTGGGCTTAACAAATTGGAGGTTTCGAATCAATTTTTTCAGGAAAGTCTACTTGTTTCTTGAAGAACGCTGAAGAACAGATTTGGTTTCGCTTCTTCCAATGACAGAGTTTGCAGCTTACCTGTTGCTACCACATGTTCATTACCTTTGGCTCCTTGCGGTGGTCAAATTTAATGATTAAATAATCTCACAACAATTTTCAGCATTATATTCTCTGCCAGGGTAACATAATGAGCTGAGTCAGCTGGAGAGATATTGGATGAGGGAAATAGTTGAGTGCTCTGCCGGAACCAAAATACCTGAGGGTATTAACCTTTGCGCACTGCCTGTCACAAAGCTCAAGGACAGGAAATGTGTGTAGTGATGCTGGAGATTCTGCGTCTGACAGCACAGAACGAGGCCCTTCAGTCATCGCACCAGTGCTGGCTCTTTGTAATGGTCATCCAATAGGTTCCACTCCGCTGCTCTTCTCCTGCAAGAAGTCTTACAACACAGTAAGAAGTCTGACAACACCAGGTTACAGTCGAACTGGTTTGTTTTGAATCACTAGCTTTCGGAGCACAGCTCCTTCCTCAGTTGAGCCTGCCCTACTATTCAATAAGGTATTTGCTGATCTCTTCGTGTTTGGACTTCCACATTCCCATCTACCCCCGATAACCTTTGATTCTCTTGGTTGACACAAATCTATACCTCTGCCTTAAAAATATTCAGTGGGGGGGGGGGGGGGGGGGGGGGGGGCACAGGGCAAGTGACCTGGGGTCGGGAGCGGCTGTGTTTTCACAAGCTCTGGCTTCGCTCGTCTTTTAATCTTTTATTTTATCCCAATGCATATTCCTTAATTATCTTTTTTTGGGGGATATATGTTTTGCGCCCTGTCCCTGGATGATCCTGGTCGGAGTTTGGTGATGAAGAGTTCAGCGTTGAAGAGTTCAGTGATGAAGAGTTCAGTGATTAAGAATTCAGTGATGTAGAGTTGAGTGATGAAGAGTTTGGTGATGAAGAATTTGGTGGTGAAGTGTTTGGTGATGAAGAGTTTGGTGATGAAGAGTTTGGTGATAAAGAGTTCGGTGGTGAAGAGTTCAGTGATGAAGAGTTCAGTGATGAAGAGTTGAGTGATGAAGAGTTCAGTGATGAAGAGTTCAGTGATTAAGAATTCAGTGATGTAGAGTTGAGTGATGAAGAGTTCAGTGGTGAAGAGTTGAGTGATGAAGAGTTGAGTGATGAAGAGTTGAGTGATGAAGAGTTTGGTGATGAAGAGTTTGGTGGTGAAGTGTTTGGTGATGAAGAGTTTGGTGATGAAGAGTTTGGTGATGAAGAGTTTGGTGATAAAGAGTTCGGTGGTGAAGAGTTTGGTGGTGAAGAGTTCAGTGATGAAGAGTTCAGTGATGAAGAGTTCAGTGATGAAGAGTTCAGTGATGAAGAGTTCGGTGGTGAAGAGTTTGGTGGTGAAGTGTTTGGTGATGAAGAGTTTGGTGGTGAAGTGTTTGGTGGTGAAGAGTTTGGTGGTGAAGTGTTTGGTGATGAAGAGTTTGGTGATGAAGAGTTTGGTGATGAAGAGTTCGGTGGTGAAGAGTTCGGTGATGAAGAGTTCGGTGACGAAAAGTTTGATGGTGAAGAGTTTGGTGGTGAAGTGTTTGGTGATGAAGAGTTTGGTGATGAAGAGTTTGGTGATGAAGAGTTTGGTGATGAAGAGTTCAGTGATGAGGAGTTCGGTGATGAAGAGTTTGGTGATGAAAAGCTGAGGTGATTCAGAGAGAATCCTTGTTTTATTGGGACAGTTGGTATTGGCTGAGGCGGGACCCAGCTGGCAATGGTGGTTTTGCTGGCGAGTGGTGCCTATGCCCCGGCTTTGCTGTTTGCATTGGGATGATGATGGCCATTACGATGATGTTCTGGATGATGATCCCGACTCGGTGGTGAATTCCGACCCAAGTATTTAATCACCTGTTCTTATATCTCCTTCCGTGGCTCAGTATCAAACTTAATTTGATGAAATTCCTTGGGACACTCAGCTGTAATAACGATGCTACATAAATGCAAATTGTTGTAACCCAGAGTAACTGATATTAATGTAAATATTTGGAGTTTACCAATACCGTCAGGTTACTGTGGGTATTTTGTCAAATAGTACAGACAGTTAGCTCCATTGGTAACCTCATCAATGAGACCATCTGTTGACTGTGCAAAACTTCACATATTTTTCAATTGAGCATTTTCACACATCTGTTTAATGGATGTTCCTCCAGGATTCTCTCCAGATTCTCATGAAAAGACAGGATGAGATTAGCAGTCAGTGGCAGACTGCAGCTTAACGCGTTACACAGCATGGGCACTGCACAATGGAGCTGCTTGGCCGGAGTCTGATACAACAACATCCTGTATTGACATAGCAACTTCAACACAGTAAAATGCCCCAACGCACTTCATCGGACCGTTAGTAAACAAAATCTGATTCTGAGATACACAAATAGATATGGAGATAGAATTGTTATTAAGGAGGGTGGGAGGGAGAGACAGGTGCAGGGTTTAGGGAAGGAAAGCCACAGCTTTGAGCTGAGACAACAGAAGATGCAACTGCCAATGGAGGAATGATTAAAATTGGGGATTCTCAGATTTGGGGAAGTGCAGAGAGGTTTCGAGGTATGGTGGATGTCACAGAGCTGGGGAGAGGTGAGGTGATGGAGGGATTTGAATGCAAGGAGCAAAGCCTTAAAATAGAGACTAGGGAACCAAAGTAGATCAGTGAGTGACAGGGGGAGTTGTGTTTTTAAAATGTATTTACAGGATGTGAGCGTTGCTGGTTAGGCCAGCATTTGTTGCCCATTCCCAGTTGCCCCTCAGAAGGTGGTGGTGATTTGTGTTCTTGAACCGCTGCAGTCCACATGGTGTAAGTACACCCACTGTGCTGTTAGGCAGTGCCAGCCCTAGGGTTGCTGGCGCCCCGGGCAAGCTGAACTTCGGCGCCCTTCGGGGGAGGGCGGGGGGGGGGGGCCGGGGGGGGCGGGGGCGGGGCCGGGGGGGCCGGGGGGGGGCCGGAGGGGGGGGCGGGGCCGGATGGGGGGGGGGGGGGGGGCGGAGGGGGGGGGGGGCGGAGAGGGGGGGCGGAGGGGGGGGGCGGAAGGGGCCCGAGGGGGGGGGGCCGGAGTGACCACCGGCGAGCCTGGATCCATCCGCCATGTTTGTGCGGGGCGGCCTGAGGGAGGGCGGCCACCGCGCATGCGCTGGTTGGCACCAGCCCAACTGCGCATGCGCGGGACCCGAGTCTTTTACGCGGCGCCCCTAGCACATGGCGCCCCGGGCGACTGCCCGAGTTGCCGGTACCTTGAGCCGACCCTGCTGTTAGGGAGGGAGTTCCAGGATGGTGCCCCAGCGACAGTGAAGGAATGCTGATATATTTCCAAGTCAGGATGGTGAGTAACTTGGAGGGGAACCTCCAGGTGGTGGGGTTCCCAGGTATCTGCTGCTCTTGTCCTGGTAGTGTGTGTTTGCGTGTGTGTGTTTTGTTACAGTACTGGGATGTTGGAGACATTCTTAGGTTTTAACCTTTTTTGTTAATAATTTCTGTATTTTGGGGTGGCGCGGTGGTGCAGTGGTTAGCACTGCTGCCTCTGCCTCACAGCGCTGAGGACCCAGGTTGGCTGCCTCTCTGGGTCACTGTCTGTGTGGAGTTTGCACATTCTCCCCGTGTCTGCGTGGGTCTCACCCCCACAACTCCAGCCCGGCTTCTGCCCCCCACAATCTTTGCTGCCATCCCAAATACTCCCGCCCTCTATCTCTCCAACTTCTCACAGCCTCAGAACATATGCAGGTGATTGACTGGTCCTCGCCCACACTTCTCGCAATCATCTGCCATTTCCTGGAGAACCCACTCATTCTCGCCCGGGTCATATGCACCCTGTGCACCACCTTTAAACTGAATCAAACTCATCCTCGCACACGAGGAGGTCAAATTCACCCTGCGCATCACCTCACTCCACGCTCCCCATCCTACCTCACCCCCAGCTCCTCCTCCCAATTCTCCTTAATCCTCACCACTTCCGCCCCCCCCCCCCCTCCCCCCTGCTCCCCCAGCAACCCATATATATCTGCAATCCTACTCTTCCCTTCCACATCCGGGAGCAGCAACTGCTCCAGCAGGGTATACTCCGGCAGCGAAACCCTGTCCATTCCTTCTGCGCAAAGTCCCTCACTTGCATATACCCGAACTCGTTTCCCTTCGGAATAATAATAATAATAGTTTTTAGTGCCATTAGTAGGCTTACATTAACACTGCAATGAAGTCACTGTGAAATCAGGGGCTGTTTAGCACAGAGCTAAATCGCTGGCTTTGAAAGCAGACCAAGGCAGGCCAGCAGCACGTTTCGATTCCCGTAACAGCCTCCCCGAACAGGCGCTGGAATGTGGCGACTAGGGGCTTTTCACAGTAACTTCATTGAAGCCTACTCGTGACAATAAGCGATTTTCATTTCATTTCAAATCCCCTCGTCGCTGACGCCTGTTCGCGTCCACTAAGGGAGAATTCAGAATGCCTAAATAACCTAACAGCACGGGCTGGATAATCCGATTCTGGATCCACATCCCAACGCCGGCGTGGGACAGGTGGCGTTTTACACCGAGAAAAATTAGCGCGAAACAGTTAGCAATTCCCCGTTTTACTGGGGGCTAGCAGGACAGCAGTATGGAGCACCCGGCTCGATACACCCCAGAGAATTGCCGGGTCCGTGGCCGCGTATGCGCACGCCAGCGGCCGCTCTGTGCAACACGGCGGCGGCAACTCACGGACCTGGCCCACAAAATAGTGCCCCCCCCCCCCCGGTTCGGCCTGCCCGCGAGCCCCAGATCACTCCACCACAGTGCCCCCAACCCCAAATAATGCCCCCCCCCCGCGGATTGTCCCTCCCCCGACTGTGGCGGCTCTGGACTGAATCTTCGGAATGACAATCGGGAGGGTCTGGGATACAAACAGGAACCTCGGCAGAAGATTCATTTTTAGCCATCTGGCCCCTCCCCGCCAGTATCAGGTGTAGCCAATCCTATCTGCTAAAATCCACCCCCAACCTCCTCCGCCAACTTTGTCAGGTTCCATTTGTGCATTGTTGCCCACTCCCCTACCGCCTGGACCCCCCAATACCTAAACCTGTCCCTGGCTATCCTAAATGCTCAAATAATTATTTTTACTGATCACGGAAGCAGTTAACAGGAGGCTGGATAAGTACACGAGGGAGAAAGGAACAGGCGGATGTGCTGATAGAGCGACATGAAGAGGGAGTGGGAGGACCACCGAGTGTGGTAAAAACACTGGCGTAGAACAGATGGACCGAATGGCCTGTTTCTGCGCCTTACATTCTCTGTAACTGAGATTGTGCAATGGCTGAGAGAGACGAAATGATCCAGAATTTCTATGGAGCCTAAAATGCCCAGATTTCTACCTATCAGGTTATTTGCCTTAAAGACCGAACATGCACGTTCTCCAACAGAAACAGAATACAACAGGTGCCGGGAACACTCCGCTGGTCAGACAGTATCTGGGAAGGTGGGGATTGAAGATGTTCAGGTTGGTGGCCTGCTGTCAGGTCACCATCTGAAATGGTAATTCTGTTTCTCGTTCCAAAGATACCGCCAGATTCCCGTACCAGCCTCCCCGAACAGGCACCGGAATGTGGCGACTAGGAGCTTTTCGACAGTAACTTCATTGAAGCCTACTTGTGACAATAAGCGATTATTATTATCATCTGCTGAGCATGACCGAGTCACATAGTGGCCACACCCCGAGCCACATAGTGGCCACACCCCGAGCCACATAGTGGCCACACCCCGAGCCACATAGTGGCCACACCCCGAGCCACATAGTGGCCACACCCCGAGTCACATAGTGGCCACACCCCGAGCCACATAGTGGCCACGTCCTTCCGCTCCGGCTTTGTGAAGCAGAGGTCGACTGTTCATTTAACGCCGTTCTCCCATCTTCGCCCCGTAACCCTGCACAGTCCTCCTTCCCAGGTCATGAGCCAATTCCCTTTTGAAAGCCTCGCCTGAACCTGCCTCCACCACGCTCCCAGGCAGCGAATTCCAGACCCCAAATCCACGCTGGAAAGGTTTACCCTCATTTCTTTGCCAATCACCTCAAATCTGTGTCCTCTGACTCTCCATCCTTGCCCCAGTTCCTCCCTCCGGACTCTGTCCAGGCCCCCCACGATTTTGAACATCTCCATAAACCTTCTCTCCTCCAAGGAAAACAGTCCCAGCTTTTCCAATCTTTCCATGTTGCTAAAGCTCCCCATCCCAGGAACTGTCCTGGGGAATTTCCAGGCTTTATTTTCAAATTCCCTCCACTGTTCTCTAGAGCAGAGTTCTATCGAAACACAAGGGGTATGATCCAATGGCCACGCTACACCGGAATGGCATCTCTCCGGGAGACCCCGCTCCCGGGACCTATCCGGCTCCCCATTCCTTGCCACATCCAACACGATCTCGCAAGATGTTGCGATGTGAATCCTGTCATTTGTGGGCGGGGTCACCTTTTGGCGAATCTGCAGTGAGCCTCCCTCTAATGTGTAGATTCTCGAGGTAGCCAAGGCTTTGTGCTTCCTCCCCTTCTCCTCAGAGACCTCGGGCGAGCGCCGTTCAGCACAGGCGGAACGGCACTCGTGGGGGTCTCCCAGGGGATCAGAGGCCCCCAGATGCATACCCTTTGGGCAGGTGGCACTGCTGGTGTCAGCTTAGTACCCTGGCGGTGCCACCTGGGTGCCAAGGGAGATTGGGACTCCATTTTGAATGTGATGCACTATTAATTATGCAAAGACGAGAGTGGGATGTAGTTGAGGCTTTATTACACAGAGATGTGTGGCCTCCTACAGCAGCTGGCGAAATGGCTGCTGTACGGGGAACACACATATTCATACTCCGCCTACTGGGCGGAGCCAGCAGGCAGGGATCTACCCACATACCTGTAGTACAGGGGCCTTACCGTAAAGCACCTATATATACAATATGTACATCAGTGGTGACTACCACAGAATGGTGACCCAATCTCTCGCTACACTGGGGCGTTCCAGCGAGCGGAGCTCCCCACTGTATAAAATGGGGCCATGTGCAACCTCGACTGCACGCCCCCCCATTCAGACCCCTTAAAAAACGCGAGTCGCGTTGAATAGCCGTGTGTTTCTTGGCGCTGCGAGTGACAGGAAACACACGGTTAAACGCGCTCGCACTGGGACTTTGTTCCCTTTTGGGAGAATGGCGCCTCAGGGTGATCTTTGACATTAAAGAGTTCCCAATTTTAACAATAAAATGATACAGTACAACCTTTTTCTCGATTTTTGCAATGATGTAATAGTTCTAAAACGAGCTATCGGGTACAATTTATTTTCAGATTAATTGTTTATAATGTCTCCTGGTTTGTATTCAGCCTTTTGCAGTGGGCAGGCTGTTAATTTGCCATCATTCTCTTGGTGCAAATAAGATTTCCGGCAAAATGCTATTCCAGAGTGCTTGATTTCCCCTGTGAATTGTCCAACTCCATCCGCATTGCCTGATTGTTCATGTCATGCACATCCTGCTAATACGTTTACAAAAATACCTCCGTCTGTCTGCTGACACAAACCCCTACTTCCCTACATTTCCTAAGCTCACGCTAAGCTCTGATCAGTATCCAGCTCAGCCGTTCACCCATCAATGCGCTAACATTCACTTTGTGATATGGATGGAGGATTGATCTTGTCCGTAATCACAAGACATGGACCCAAATCCTGCCAAAAACCCACGGCAAGGAACAAAAATGCACAATTCAGTCACTTTGCAAAAGACACCAAGTGCAGGCGGGGGAGAGACTCAGTGTAAAAAGAAAAATAAATGCTGTCTTTGAATGAAAAAGAGCCCTGTCACATCAACGCCATGATTAGAGAGC
The DNA here is from genome assembly GCF_902713615.1 of Scyliorhinus canicula. Classification (NCBI taxonomy): domain Eukaryota; kingdom Metazoa; phylum Chordata; class Chondrichthyes; order Carcharhiniformes; family Scyliorhinidae; genus Scyliorhinus; species Scyliorhinus canicula. The sequence continues at coordinate 157,152,720 of NC_052159.1, forward strand.
AAAGCTGATGCTTTAGATTATACACAGTTTTAACAGCCATTTACTGGAAGACTGGGTCACTGTTCCCAAGCAGGATGACTAAGCTATTATAAAGATGATTCTGTCAATTGGTTTCCCAACACACCAAAATAATATTGTGGCCGATAAATCCAGTGTACGAAGAGCAAGCTTCTACAAACAGCACCGAGATAATGGTCAGATAATCTTTTATTCCATGATGTTGGTTGCAGGATGAATATTGGACAGGACACCAAAGAAAATTCCCCTGACTGTGGGTTATTCCACGTCTGTGAGAGAGGACAGAGGGGGCCACAGTGTAACGTCTCATCCAAAATATACTGGCTGGATTCTCTGATTCTGGGGCTATGTCGGTGTGGGAACTGTGGCGTTTCAGACCAGGAAAACTGGTGCAAACAGCACCGTTTCCCGGTTTTGCTGGGGGCTAGCATGCCGGCAGCATAGAGCACCCAGCTCTAGCTGCCGATACGGCCCGGAGAATTGCCGGGTCCAAGGCAGCGCAGGCGCACGGTGGTGGCCTGCAGCCGCCGCACCGTGCTTCATGGCGGCCTCCTGCACACCTCGCCCGCAAAATAGTCCCTCCCTTCGGACGGGTCGCGCGCCCCCTCCCCCCTCCCCCCTTCACTGGCCATAAAATGTTTTTGGTCATCAAATTTACAGTGCAGAAGCAGGCCATTCAGCCCCTCGAGTCTGCACCAGCTCTTGATAAGAGCACCCCACTTAGGCCCATACTCCATTCTATCCCCGTAACCCAGTAGCCATAACCAACCTTTTTGGTCACTAAGGGGCAATTTATCATGGCCAAGACATGTAACCTGCTCGTCTTTGGACTGTGGGAGGAAACCGGAAACCCACGCAGACACGGGGAGAACGTGCAGACTCCGCACAGACAGTGACCCAAGCCGGGAATCGAACCCGGGACCCTGGAGCTGTGAAGCAACAGTGTTAACCACTGTGTTACCGTGCCGCCACAAGGAGGGCAGTGCGCTCAACACTTAGGACACTGAAAAATCCTGAGGCACCCAACAGGACTGGGACACGTTTTCTATTTGAGAACTGGTACCATAGGATCGGATGAAAGAGAAGCTGGGAAAAGGGAAGGGTCGGAGCTAATGTGGACTGTTTGGAATCATTAACATATACAGCTGCTAATTGTAGAGGTAGGGTTGTGAAATTACCAGTAGGAGACACTGTCTGCTTTATCTTTTAAAGAATTCCTAGTGTGACTACAGCAGCAGCAACATACTGTGGATTCGGGCTCCTGAAGGTTTTGCGGCTATGCCAAGATCGAGTTTGTGCTGTGCCGGGTATTTTCAGACACTGGCAGTACTTTGATGTTGTTCTCTGGCTGTCGGTTTTCAGTCAGTGAAAGGGCACAATTAATTTCCGGTTTCACTGAGTCATACAGTGCTGGATTCAGGGTAAACGGGCCACTATCACCAGCATCCCAGAGTAGTTGTGGATTCCTCGTGTGGTCAGCAGCCCGTCCACTGTTACCTCTCCTCAGCTGTGATGAAACCGGCTGCTGTGATCGTCCTCCGGGGAGTAACAAGCTGAGTCACTCATTTCTGAGGTTTGGTTCTCTGCTGTTCAGGGTGTCTGCCAGCTCACTGAGCTGCCTTGACGAGCGTAAGAAATAAGATCAGCAGTGAGTCATTTGGCCCCTCGAGCCTGGACCCCCCCGTTCAGTAAGGTCATGGCTCATTTTCCTACTTTAATTCCACTTTCCCATCCACATCCCTCGATTTCCTTCCGATCCCAAATCCATCGCTCGCATTCGAGAGCATGCTCAACAACTGCACTCTGGCAGGGGGAATTCCAAAGATTTACAACAGTCTCAGTGAAGACACTTCTCCTGATTTCAGTCCGGAATAGTCTACCCGTATTCATTCATCCAATGTGGCCGTCAATGGCAGCTCAACCTTTATTACACGTCTGTAGTTCACCTTTGAAGGTGGTAGTGAACCTTCTTGAATACAGCCCAGTGTCTTGCTCGGCTATTTCAGAGGGTAGTTAAGAGTTGACCACCTTGCTGTGGGTCAAGGATACATAGATACATAGAAGATAGGAGCAGGAGGAGGCCTTTTGGCCCTTCGAGCCTGCTCCGCCATTCATCACGATCATGGCTGATCATCCAACTCAATAGCCTATTCCTGCTTTCTCCCCATAGCCTTTGATCCCATTCTCCCCAAGTGCTATATCCAGCCGGCTTTTGAATATATTCAAAGTTTTAGCATCAACTACTTCCTGTGGTAATGAATTCCACAGGCTCACCACTCTTTGTGTGAAGAAATGTCTCCTTATCTCTGTCCGAAATGGTTTACCCTGAATCCTCAGGCTGTGACCCCTGGTTCTGGACACACCCATCATTGGTAACATCTTCCCTGCATCTACTCTGTCTAGTCAGCCAATCCTCTATCCTCTGCCAGTCCCTTGCCCCTAACACTGTGGGCTATTATCTTATTTAGCAGCCTCCTGTATGGCACCTTGTCAAAAGCCTTCTGGAAATCTAAATAAATCATGTCCATTGGTTCTCCTTTGTTTCACTTCCTCGTTACCTTCTCAAAGAGCTCTGACAGATTTGTCGGGCATGATCTCCCCTTGATGAAGCTGTGCTGACTCAGTCTTATTTTATCTTGCATTTCCAAGTACCCCGCAATCTCACCCTTAATAATGGAGTCTAAAACCTTGCCAACGATCAAAGTCAGGCTAACCGGCCTATAAAGTCTCATTTTCTGCCTCCCTCCCTTCCAGTCAATGTGTATCTGCCACAATCCAATATCTTCATTGTCACCATTACAGGTCCTGAGAACATAAAAACATAACAAATAGGAGCAGGTGAAGGCCATTCAGCCCTTTCAGCTTGCACCGCCATTTAGTGATCCCTTAGCCTATCTTCGCTTCAACACCATTTTCCTGCACCACCCTGGTATCCCTTAATATATCTCAGTCATGAACATAGTCAATAGGCAGAACCTTCCCATAATTTGTATCAGGTTCAGACTGAAACCCGGTGTGTAGCTCTCCAACCGCCCAGCTGAGTTTTCTCTCCACAATCTCTGACACTCTGTGCACCGAGAATCTGGGGCTGTGGTTGACACCGTCACTCTGGCAGGGCGGGCTCTGACAGAACGGAATGGCCGCGCCACAGAGATTGGGACGCCATCTTTACAGGGTGCCCCGACATGTGTTAGTAAACCCCCACCCCCTACCCCACAGACACAGAGGACACCCACATGCCTAACAGGTATCAAGGCATTCCCCCCCCCCCCCCCCCCCCCCCCCCCCCCCCCGCCAATAGCAAGGCATTATCCACTCCAACAAGCATTGGGACACTCCAGCCCCCCCCCCCCCCCTCCCCCCCCACACATAAGGGCCTCCCCCCCCCCCGCCCAAACGGGGCTCCCCAGAGGATCTACCCTGGCACAGAGCCATGGCACTGTCAGGTTGGCACTGTCAGGTTGGCACTGCCAGGGGGCATTGCCCGGGCATGACCCCTCCACCGGGGGCTATACTTACCTTTGTGCCCCCAGTGGGTTTCCCTGGACAGTTTCAAGTTTGACAGAAGCTGTTGTAAAACTCGCCGAGGCGACATCAACACAATTAGGATAAAGCCACAAATTAATTTCCTTGTTCATCTTTTCTACATTACAACAATGGCTAAAACTTCCAAAGTATTTCATTGACTGTGAAGCATTTTGAGGCCTCTGGCGGTGGTGAAAAACGCTATGTAAGAGCAAGCCTTTTCTTTGAAAAGCCAAAATTTCATTATTTGTGCATTAATGCAGATTGACCTTTGTTGCAATTTGATTGTGGCAAAAACTGACAAATACATTGCTATTGGGATGTCACAATTTACTTAACACATATTACATTTAAAAAGATGTACATTACAGCCATTGAAATACTTTTTGAAGTAGTTACTGCTGTAATGTAGGAAGCATGGCAGCCAATTTGTGCACAGCAAGCTCCCACAAACAGCAGCAAGATAATGATCAGGTTTGGGCTGATAAGTAGCAAGTCAGGTGTGCGACTGAAGTGCCAGGTAACGATCATTTCTAACAAGAGAGAAGCTAACCATTTGCCTTTAAAAATCAACGGCATTACCATCACTGAATCCCCCACCATCAGTATCCTGGAGTTACCATTGGACAGAAGCTGAATTGGACTAGCTATATAAATACTGTGGCTACATGAGAAGGTCAGAGGCTAGGAATCCTGTGGCGACTAACTCATTTCCTTACTCCCAAAAGCGTGTCCATCACCTACAAGACACAAGGCTAAGTGCGATGGAATATTGTCACTAATGTGATGGGGCGGCATGGTAGCACAGTGGTTAGCACTGTTGCTTCACAGCACCAGGGCCCCAGGTTCGATTCCCGGCTTGGGTCACTGTCTGTGCGGAGTCTGCACGTTCTCCCCGTGTCTGTGTGGGTTTCCTCCGGGTGCTCCGGGTTCCCTGCCACATGACCCGAAAAACGTGCTTGTTAGGTGAATTGGACATTCTGAATTCTCCCTCTGTGTACCCGAACAGGCGCCGGAATGTGGCGACTAGGGGTTTTTCACGGTAACTTCGTTGCAGTTTTAATGTAAGCCTACTTGTGACAATAATAAAGATTATTATTATTCTCCATTTGCCTGGATGAGTACAGTTCCAACAACAATCAAGAAGCTCGACACCATGCAGGACAATACAGCCCTCTTGATCGGCACCCCATTGTAAAGTGGCACTTTCACAGACTTCATTCGCGAACAAAACAAATATTCATCAATAAGATTTATACAGTAGCCTCATGGCTGCAACTCACTCTCAAAATGTCTCTGCCTTGGAGCCAATCTCATCATGGGGTGATTCCACATTGAGTCCTGATTGGTCACCCAGACCAGGTGACACTTATTCTGCTGTGTTGCCTTTAAAGGGACAATCATTGCACCCATCCACCACCTTAAACATTCGCTCCCTCTCCATAGTGGAAGTGGTACCACATTCACGATGAACTGTGGCAACTCAGCAAGGCTCCTGTGACAGCACACTGCAAACCACGACCTCACCCGCCGGGAAGGACAAGGGATATAGGTGCATGGAAACATCACCACCTGAAAGTTCCCCTCCACGTCACACGCCCTTCTGACTTCACAGAATCGGAGAATTGTTACGGGTGCAGGTGGAGGCCATTCATCCCATCGTGTCTGTACCGACTCTCCAAATGAGCATCATAACTTAGTGCCATTTCCCTGCCTTTGCCCCATGCCCCTGAACACTGTTTAGAACATAGAACATAGAACAGTACAGCACAGAACAGGCCCTTCGGCCCTCGATGTTGTGCCGAGCAATGATCACCCTACTCAAACCCACGTATCCACCCTATACCCGTAACCCAACAACCCCCCCCCCCCCCCCTTAACCTTACTTTTTAGGACACTACGGGCAATTTATCATGGCCAATCCACCTAACCCGCACATCTTGGGACTGTGGGAGGAAACCGGAGCACCAGGAGGAAACCCACGCACACACGGGGAGGACGTGCAGACTCCGCACAGACAGTGACCCAAGCCGGAATCGAACCTGGGACCCTGGAGCTGTGAAGCATTTATGCTAACCACCATGCTACCGTGCAAATAATTATCCAACGCCCCCTCGAATGCCTCGATTGAACCTGCCTCCACCACACTTTCAGGCAGCGCATTCCAGACCCCAACCACTCGCTGCGTGGAGAAGGTTTTTCTCACAACACATCTGCCTCTTTTGCAAATCACTTTCAAATCTTCAAGAGCATCTTTAAATTATTTACATTTGTCTGTTTTTATTATCAGGGCTCCCAGCTCAGCAGCACATGCCTGTTTTAACTAGCGTTACCCATGCAAATATTGGTGGAATATGGAAATTGGTCTATGATGCTGACATCGCTGAAGCAGAAGCACTTTTCAGAACTGCACTCGATTATGAGCTGATGTCCCTGGTAGTCCGTGGGATCTGGATCCATGGGATCTGGGTCCACAGGCGTTTACGCTTTCGGAGGTCTCTCTGGCTTTGCGAGTCTGTGTTGTCTCTTTACAGGAGCAATCTAAACTAAACCCCACAGTCCCCCTGTTCCTCCAATCCACCTTCTGCTCTCGCCATTGTGCTGTAAGCACTTGTCCACATTTTCTCAAGACACATGCTGGTTCCTCCCTCAGCAAGGTTCCATGTCCCAGCAAACCTTTGCTCAAGAATATTTATCCAAATATCTCTCTTCATTCTTTTGCTGAAATTGAAAATTGAAAATGTCTCTTCACTGTCTCCAATGGGAGACAATCGGTTTTCCCTATTTACTCCCTGGGGAACCCTTAGCAATTAAAAAAAAAGCTCATTAAATCTCCTTTTAACATCTGATGTTCCAGCGGATATAGTCCAAATATCTCATGGCTCTTCTCGTAATTATAGTTTTCCATTTTGATGTATGAGCACCCTTCAGTCCACGAACATGATCCCAAGCTTCTGATCCCTATTCTTTTCATTCCCGCCACCCCTCTCCCACTCTGGCATTTCCGTTCTTGGCCTCCTATATTTCTCCAATGAAGTTGAACAGAAACTCAAGGGGCAGCAATTCATTACCTCCCCATCAGTCTCCTCCCAATCATCTGCAAAGGGATGAAAGATGTCATCGACAGTATTACGGATCTATAGAGAGATGATACTAGTCTCTATGGCCAGAACTTTAAGTCGCAGGATCAGATGTCCGACTGACCTGAAATCTCGCAATATAACACAGGGCCGGAGTCCCACCATCATAGCAATCGCAGACCATATACTCGACAGGCGTATGTGGGAGGCAGTAGCGTCCAGCAACAATTAACATTAATTATCCTGTTAAAAGCCCCAAATTGCCTGGATTTTTAGTGGCCTGTGAGCTTTTACATTTGGCAAATGGGCCAATTGGCCAGGAGGCATTCACATTTTTGAACCATTCTTGATCAGGACATGATATAAGGCCCGCACATGTTGGAAGTCTGACAACAATTGACTCAGAAACTGAACTGGACCCAGCCACATTAATACTGTGGCTACCAGGGCAGGTCAAAGGCTGGGAATCCTGCGGCGAGTAACTCACCTCCTGACCCCCCAAAACCAGTCCACCATCTACAAATCAGGAGTGTGATGGGAGACTCCCCACTTGCCTGGATGAGTGCAGCTCCAACAACACTCAAGAAGCTTGACACCATCCAGGACAAAGCAGCCCGCTTGATTGCTTCCCCCTTCCGCAAACATTCACTCCCTCCACCACCGACGAACAGTGGCAGCCGTGTGTCCCATCTACTAGATGCACTGCAGGAACACCCCAAGGTTCCTTAGGCAGCACCTTCCAAACCCACGGCCACCGCCATCTAGAAGGACAAGAGCAGCAGATACCTGGGAATCCCACCACCTGGAGGTTCCCCTCCAAGTCACTCGTCATCCAGACTTGGAAATATATCGCCTTTCCTTCACTGTCGCTGGGGCAATGTCCTGGAACTCCCTCCCTAACAGCACAGTGGATACGTCTATACCTCAAGGGCTGTAGCGGTTCAAGAAGGCAGCTCACCCCCACCTTCTGAAGAGCAACTGTGAGCATCCCCTAAATGAATTTTAAAAAGCTCTAAAATGGCCTCAGTTCAATGGCACAACAAGCCACTCAGTTCAATGACAATTTGAGATGAGCAACAAAAAAATGGCCTGGCCAATGATGTCCAAATACCACAAAGAAAAAACATTTATTGAGGCATTAACTCATCCAAAGTTAACACGTTGACACCTCAAATGAAACAGCAGAGAACACTGTTACTCAAATATACAAAGCATACCTGCTGATATCAGGAATTGTTTGACCATAATAATATTCTGATACTACTGACAGATAAGGCCAAGCATGGTATCTTTACATATTTCTATGTCCAATCCGAGGGGGAGATGGTGGCTCCATGAGTAGCAGTTCTGCGTCTGTGCCAGAAGCTTGAGCACCCAGGGCCCACACCAGAGACTTGAGCGAAACACCCCGACTGACACTCTGGCGAGGTGCAGCACTGTCACAGGAACTGTTCTTCAGCTAAGATGTCAAAACACAGTGTTGTCTACCCTTTGAGGAGGACATAAAACATCGCCCGAAATGATTTCAACGAGGATCAGGGGAGTTCTCCCCGGTGTCCTGGCTAATATTTACACCTCAAATAATACAATTAAAACAGATTAATCTAACCTATCCCTGACCTTCCCCTTTAACCCACTTGGCCTCATCCCTCCCCTATCCCCTCCCCTTCCCCCTCCCCACTCCCACCACCCACCACTTTCCCATCCTCCGCTCCACCAGCACCACCCGACTACCACCCTCCAATCCCTCCGCCACCATTCCCCCCCTCAACCTGCCCCTCCCCACCACCATTGATCTCTCACCAGCCTCCCTACCATGACCATCGTCCCCCCACCCACCAGGACCGCTCTCCCCCAACCCTCCCTGCCAGGACCACACCCCCCCATCTTTCTCAATAAAATAAAACCCATCACAATTCTATCTCCCTTCAGTTGTGAAGACTCACATTGGACTCTGTTTCTCTCTCCGCAGATGCTGCCAGACCTGCTGAGTTTTTCCAGCATTTGTTCTGTCTTTATTTCAGATTATTTGGTGATTTGGGAAGCACTTTGGTGCGTGCGGAGGTGGTGGAAGGTTACACCAATGTGAGTTGGTTGTTTCTTCCAGCGGCTATTCACGTTGCTTGAAGATGACAACTCAAGGACCACACAATAATATTAATTCGATCTGATGAAGAATACTCATTGTGTCATTACATTTGACAAGACAAGTGTTGGGGAGGGGGGTTTCCCAGGTAACGGCTGTGCCAACAGCTGCTTCTGAATTACCTACCATCTCTCCCACCAGGGATTAGCAGGTGCCCAAAAGGCTTGTAACAATAGAAGCCAACCTGGCAGTGCCAGGGTGGCACCCAGGTGACACAGCCCCAGGGGGCCCAGGTGTCATCCAGGGTACCACCCTGCCCACAGCCCAACCACTCCTGGTCCCCATTGTGGTGACCAGTGCTAACAGGTGCTCGCTGGGGGTCTCCAAGGTGAGGGGGTTGGAACCCGCTCCGCCGAGTGCATTGCCTGATCCCAACACTTTATTACGTAGATTAGCCGGATCTGGGTCCCGCCTATTGTGGGCGAGATCCTGATCGCAACGTCTCGCGAGATCCCATTCGATTTTTGTTGGTTAAGTGTATTGAGGGTTACAGAACACTGGAGTGAAGATGCAGATTGAACAAGATCAAATGGCATGATGGAGCGGTTTGAGGGGCTGAATGGCCTCCTCCTGTTCCTACATTCAGTGGCCAATTAAGGGCTGGTGTTGGGGGTTTGTCAGGGTTTAAGGACAGACTTGGAAACAATTATTTAGTATTGAATCAGAGAGTGGTTTGGAGAAAACACTCTTCAGAAAGACACACGGCTCTATCAGAGGCTTTTAGCACTGCTGGGGGATGTGGAAGTGAATAGCAGAATCATTATGTGAAGCAATAAAGATTGGAGGAGATAAAAGATCAAGGACAAGCACAACAAAGGATAACAGCAATCTTACACCAAATGACAGCAGCTGCATCAACCACATCCGCACAGATTGGCAGTGACAATGTTTTATACACACTTTAGTCCTCTGCAATGAAACTGCTTGCATCTATATAGCACCTGTAATGTAGCAAAATTATCAAAGCTCCATCATTGGAGTCTTATTAGACAAAATTTGACACCAAGACACAGTGGGCGGGATTCTCCGACCCCCCGCCGGGTCGGAGAATTGGCGGGGGGGGGGGGGGGGGGGGGGGGGGGCGGCGTGAATCCCGCCCTGCCACTCCGACGCCGGCTGCCGAATTCTCCGGTGCCGGTTTTCGGGCAGGGTTTACGCCACGTCGGTCGGGGGTCGTTGCCAGCGGGCCCCCCGGCAATTCTCCGGGCCCCGATGGGCCGCGTTTCTGGCCAGTCCCGCTGGCGTGAAATGGACATGGTCCATCCCGACAGGACCTGGCTTGGAGGGCGGATACCGGGGCCCTCAGCCCCACGATGGCCTGGCCCGTGATCGGGGCCCACCAATCTGCGGGCGGGCCTGTGCCGTGGGGGCACTCTTTCCCTCCGCGCCGGCCATGGCGGAGCCTTACAGAGGCCGGCGCGGAGAAGAATCACCCTGTGCATGCGCAGGAAAGACGATGGTGGTTCTGCGCATGCGCCAACTCGGGCCGGCCCTTCGGCACCGGTTGGTGCAGCGCCAACCCCTCCAGCGCCGGCCTAGCCCCTGGAAGTGCGGAGGCTTCTGCAACATCCGGACGGCCCGACGCCGGAACAGGCCGCCCCGCCAATTGCGGGGGAATCCCGCCCAGAGTGATATATAAGGAAATTTGACACATGTTGACATTGGTGAAAGAGGAGGGTGAAGAGGAAAGGTTTAAGGAGGGAATTCCAGTGTCGAGCCCAGGAGCTAACGGCACGTCTGCAAATGACGGCGCGGTCAAACTCGGGGATGTACATTTACAATCCAAATTAACTATTTGGTGACAGGGATAAAAGGATCTAGAGCTAAATTTGCAGATGACACAAAATAGGTGGGATAGAAAGTTGAAATGAAGAAAGAAGAACCTTACAAATGGATAGACAGGTGACGCGAATGGGCCAAAATTTGGCAGGTGGAGTTTAACATGGATATGTGTGATTGTTATCCATTTTGGTAGGAAAATTGGAAAGGCAGCTTATTATCTAAATGGAGAGAAATTTCAGAGTGTTTCAGTGCAGAGGGACCTGGGTGTCCTCGTACATGAATTGTAGAAAACTAGTCTGCAGGTACAGCGGGTAATAAGTTAGGCAAATGGAATTGTGGCCTTTATAGCTAAAGAAATAGAATATAAAAATAGGCAAGTGTTGTTGCAACTGTACAAGGCATTGGTGAAACTGAACCTGGAGTATTGGTGAGACTGAACCTGGAGTATTGGTGAGACTGAACCTAGAGTATTGGGCACAGTTTTGTCCCCTTTTTGAAGAGGGATATAATTGTATTTGAGACGGTTCAGAGATCCAGAGATTGATTCCAGAGATGAGAGACACGATTTACCGTCCGCGTATCGCCAGAATCAGGATCGGACATGGCCAGTAGATCCCATGAGAGCCCTCTTCCGGGATTCCCGACGTTCATTATGCCCAGCGAGGACTATCGAGATCCACGGGACGTCGCGATCTGGATCCCACGCATAATGGGCGGGTTCCACACCTGCATAGTTAAGTGTGCGTAACAGCTCACTTAGCTATGTCTACGCCAGATCGAAGCAGCCCCCTGGATCGACTACCCTCGCCAAGGGAACCCCAGCTGGGCGCAATTTAGCGCTGGATCAGGCGGAACGGCACTTGGGAGGCATTTCCCAGGCGATCAGAGGCTGGAATCTGGGCAGGGTAGCACATTGATTTTGCTGGTGCCACCTGGGCACCTTGGCACAGCCAGAATGCCACCCTTGGAGTTGAGGCCAAGATGTAATCAGCCATGATCATATGGAATGGCGGAGCGGGTTCGAGGGACTGATTGGCCCACTCCTGCTCCCAGTTCTTATGTTATGCTGTACTCAGAAGGTTGTCAGGCTGGATGGTGTCATGTGACAGTTTAAGAAATGGGTGTTTATTAGATAGCTGTAGTGGATGTACCTTTAAGAAATAGGTCTTTATCAAATAGCTGCAGTGAAGACAAAGTGTGGGTGGAGCTGGGCTGTCTGTCTGTATTACTTTTGTTTTGAGCTCGCAGCTACAGGATGTGTTTAGTTTTGTTTTGCAGATTGGGAGCTGCATCCAGCTAAACCAGGTGTAATTCTAATTTATTTCTGTATGAAAGGAATGTCTTCAAATTATTTGGTAATTTAAAAGTGATAACTGCTCTCAGTAGAGAATTTAAACCTGATGTCTGTTTTAAAAAGGGTCTTTTGTCTTATGGATGTTGCTGGGAAAGATTAAGGGTTACTTTTAGAGTACTGTATTCTTTGGGGCGAGTATTTGAGTGATAATTGCTAACATGTTTACTGTGTGTGTTTTAAAATGTTAACTGGACTCAGAATAAACATTGTTTTTGTTTAAAAATACTCTTAGATCTCTGTTGCACCACACCTGTAAATCAGGCCTATGTGCTCCCCATAACCAAAATCTATTTAAACTTGTGGGTCAGGTGAACTCCATGATACACTTTGGGGTTCTCTAAACTCTGGCCCATAACAATGGAGATTACAGAGATAGGGTGGGGCGAGTGGGCCATGGACCGATATGAACACAAGGGGGGGAATTTGAAAGTTGCGGCATTGCTGGAACAGGGGCCAATGTAGATCAAGGAGTACGGGGAGTGATGGGTGAAACAAGATTTACAAACCAGCTCTCCCCAGCTAATACCAGGAAAGGCAGGAGCTCCACAGGATATTTTAGTGTCGGCTCAACAATGACAAATTTCAATTTTGGATAGGCGAGAAATAGCAACTTGTGTAAATATCTACGAGAGGTCTTGTAGGAACAGCTGCCACAAGAAGCAAATGCAAAATGTTTGAAATGGGAAAACAATTGGGTCGTGATTCCTTTTTGAGAAGCAGATTAGAACTTGCACCTATGCTGCATTTCAATTTGTTGACTAAATATTAATGAAGCAATTTAAATGTGTTTCTAATTGGCATTTGTACATCAACAAGCCAGAAGCTCATTGCAAGAGTACAAACCCAGAGTCACAAACACAGTCTGGGGTGCAATACAGAAGAGACTTACTAAGGAAAATCTGAATATAACCAGGTATTTTGTAAAGATCGATTTGTGTTAACATGCCTCACCCGGCAAGCACAATGCAATGTTCATTAGATTTATTCCTGGAATGAGGACCTGCCCAGAGATGAGCTTCATATTCCCAACTGTTTACAGGAATGAGAACTGATCGCATTGAAACATATAGAACCGTAACAAAGAAGAACAAAGAAAAGTACAGCACAGGAACAGGCCCTTCGGCCCTCCAAGCCCCTGCCGACCATGCTGCCCATCTAAACTAAAATCTTTTACACTTCCTGGGTCCGTATCCCTCTATTCCCATCCTATTCATGTATTTGTCAAGATGTCCCTTAAACGTCACTATCATCCCTGCTTCCACCACCTCCTCCGGTAGCGAGTTCCAGGCACCCACTACCCTCTGTGTAAAAAAACTTGCCTCGTACATCTCCTCTAAACCTTGCCCCTCGCACCTTAAACCTATGCCCCCTAAGGGCAGCACGGTGGCACAGTGGTTAGCATTGCTGCCTACGGCACTGAGGACCAGGGTTCGAATCCCGGCTCTAGGTCACTGTCCGTGAGGAGTTTGCACATTCTCCCCGTGTCTGCGTGGATTTCACCCCCACAACCCAAAAGATGTGCAGGATAGGTGGATTGGCCATGCTAAATTGCCCCTTAATTTGGAAAAAATAATTGGGTACCCTAAATTTAAAAAAAAAAGAGAAAAAAAACCGATGCCCCCTAGTAATTGACCCTTCTACCCTGGGAAAAAGCCTCTGACTATCCACTCTGTCTATGCCCCTCATAATTTTGTAGACCTCGATCAGGTCGCCCCTCAACCTCCATCATTCCAGTGAGAACAAACCAGACGATCATTCTGCAACGCTATAAGTAGCAAAGTAGATCACAATAACTTTAATTCAGCAAACTGACGATTACCATTAATTTTTGAGAGGGATGGAAGTATGAAAATAACTTTGTTTATGAAAGAGATAGGATGAGTGAGCCGTCACAAATTATTTTGTGGTATAATTAATGGCAGGGCTCCTCAGGACATTCTGAGCCAATGTGACAAGTTTACAGTTTTCATTGCAAATCTGAACTGAAATTCTTAATGAGAAAAAGTTGCTACAAGTCAGAACAGGAAGCAATATGTTGTGGACAAGATGTGCGGACAAACGTAATTGTTTTATGTTATAGAGGGACACACATATACAGAAATTTATTGTCAGCTGAGTGTTTTAGCACAATCAGTTATTGTTATTCACATGATCAGTTAAGCTGCCTCCTAACAAATCCTACCAGAACCTTTGCAGAAAATAACCTGCAAACCAGGAGTTCCAAAGCATGAATTGGAACTTCTGCAGAGGGCCAGGATGAGCTCAGCGGGACAAATGGCCTCCTTCTGTACTGTGACCATTTTCTCAAATGTTGCAATAATGCAAGGGGATCAGGTGATGAGAAGTAGCAGCTTGATTGCAAAAGCTAGGACAATGGGGAGAGGACTTTGCTACATTTAATGGTTGGGCATGTATGTGGGGTTGGAAATCTGTAACTATATGCCATACAAAGGAGGCAATTCTCTGGGGCCACTAGACCCAGATTTAAGGGGTCACCAGGATTCCTGATGACCCCTTGAATCGGGCTTGAGAGCCAAATCGGGAATCTCACCAGACATGAAACCCATTTTCACCCTTTCCTTCCGCCTAGAGAGGGTGCCTAATAGACAGGCACATAGACAGGCACAAATCACTACTAGTCCCTAAAAGTGGGGACCAGGCACCAGGGACAGCGAGAAGGAGCAAGGTGTAGTTAAAAGCATGTCAAGTTGAAGTTAAAAGTATTCCCACCATGTCATTGCAACTAGAGGGTGTTGGGGAGATCTCCAGAGGCTCCCAGGTAAGGGTTGCACAGCAATCGCCCAGGAAGTTCAAACTTCCGATGGGGAATTATTATCCTCCCCTGGAACCATCGGAAAATGCGATTTTAATCACACACTTTGATGGTTCCGACTGGGTTACATCAATACTTACCCAGAAAAAATTAAAAGGATTAAAACCTTCATCCCCCAACTACCTGCCCCCAACGACACCCCATCCTTCCACTACTCCCCCATCAAGGGGAATCCACTCCCCCCCAGGACCCCTCCCTCCCACTGGACCTCCCCTCCACCGATCTCCCCACAAACCCCCACGGAACTCTTCCAAACTCATCAACCCCAATGGGACTTCTCTCACCCCCCCTGCTCAATCTCCAAACTACCCGACTTGGCCAGTCTGCTCCTAGCTGCCTGATCCTCGCACCCCCTGGGTCACTAGCCAACCAACCCCCAACTATACCCAACCCCCCCCACCACAGGCCCAACCCAACCTCACCCCCCCCCCCCACCACCCGATGCCCAACCCACCCCTCCACCTCCCCTCCAGATGCTACCTTCTCCCTGACTTGCCATGACAGGAGCTTTAAATTCATCAAATGTACGGCAGCTGGTGCATGAGTAGGGATTTGGCCACCTCAGGTCTGACTCTGAAGCCTTTAACAGAAGGCCCCAGTATCGCGCTATCCTGTCCAGTTGCCGCCAGGCTTGATTGGGAGGTTGGGTGAGAAAGAATCAAAAGAAGTTTAAGGTGAAAAAACAGGAGCAGAGAACCAATCCGACTCTGATCACCAGCTGTCAACTTCGTGGAGCAACTGGAAGTCTAGGAAACGGGGTCACAGTCTCAGGGTAAGGGGTCGGCCATTTAACGGAATCTTTTTTAGTAGAATCCCTACAGTGCAGAAGGAGGCCATTCTGCCCATTAAGTCTGCCCCGACTCTCCAAAAGAGCATCCTGCCTAGACCCACTCCCCCGCCCTATCCCCACAATTTATCACGGCCAATCCACCTAACCTGCACATCTTTGGACTGTGGGAGGAAGCCGGAGCACCCGGAGGAAACCCACGCAGACACGGGGAGAACGTGCTGGCTCCACACAAACAGTCAACCGAGGCCAGAATTGAATCCAAGACCCTGTTACTGTGAGGCAGCAGTGCTAACCACTGGGGCACCGTGCTGCCCTGAGATGAGGAGGAATTTCTTCCCTCAGAGGGTTGTGAATCTTTGCAATTCACTGTGGAGGCTGTGGAGGCTCAGTCACTGTGGAATTCCAGATTGAGATTGATAGATGTTTGCACAGTTGCTTCACAGCCCCAAGTTCTCAGGTTCGATTCCCGACTTGGGTCACTGTCTGTGCGGAGTCTGCATGTTCTCCCCGTGTCGGCGTGGGTTTCCTCCGGGTGCTCCGCTTTCCTCCCACAAGACCCAAAAAACGTGCTGTTAGGTGAATTGGACATTCTGAATTCTCCCTCAATGTACCCGAACAGGAGCCGGAATGTGGCGACTAGGGGATTTTCACAGTAACTTCATTGCAGTGTTAATGTAAGCCTACTTGTGACAATAATAAAGATTATATCAATAAAGATTATAATTACAGTACACTAGGAGGCTCTGTTCTCCCAGTGCAATTTCACTAGTCCCACTCCCTTGCCTTTTCCCCAGATCATGTGATTGAATTTGCCTCCGCCACACTCCCAGAAGCCCATTCCAAGTCCTAAGCACCCGCTGAATCAAAATGGTTTTCTTCATATCGCTGTCTTTTATCAATCACCTTAAATCTGTGTCCTCTGGTTCACTGTTCTTCCACATTGGGAACAGTTTCTCACCACCTCCACTGTCCAGACCCTTCAGCAATGAATGAAAGTCCCCTTGAATGAAGAGCTTGTCATATGAGGAACGGTTGAGGACTCTGGGTCTGTACGCGTTGGAGTTTAGAAGGATGAGGGGGGATCTTATTGAAACTTACATGATACTGCGAAGCCTGGATAGAGTGGACGTGGAGAGGATGTTTCCACTTGTATGAAAAATAGAACCAGAGGACACCATCTCAGACTAAAGAGACGATCCTTTAAAACTGAGATGAGGAGGAATTTCTTCAGCCAGAGGGTGGGTGAATCTGTGGAACTCATTGCCACAGAAGGCTGTGGAGGCCAAATCACTGAGTGTATTTAAGACTGAGATAGATGGGTTCTTGATTAATAAGGTGATCAGGGGTTATGGGGAGAAGGCAGGAGAATGGGGATGAGAGAATTATCAGCCATGATTGAATGGCGGAGCAGACTTGAAGGGCCGAATGGCCTAATTCTGCTCCTATGTCTTATGGTCTTATGATACTTCTCATGCTCTCTTTACCTCTCATTTCCTGTTTGACTTCCTCTTTGAAATTTCTCTATTTATCATATGTCATGATATGCAGACACACAACCAATGGGTCATCAGGACATCCAGAGGTGGCATTACCACAAGGGGGCACTACACGACCGCTAAAAAAAGGACAAGGCACACAGGCCCTGCCTCTTCCACCGGCAGAAACCAAGAGAGTAGGACAGGGCTGATTAACAGCAACATCACACCCGAGCACATGGTCTAGAGCAAGCTTGTATCATTAGCAGAATAGGCTGAGTTACTAGAGGCAGATTAGCAGAGTGTCAAACTCATTTAGGAGCATTGTTAATCGCTCAATAAATACGTTAAACGTATCTCCGAGTCTGGAGCATCCTTCAGCAAAGCCTACATCAAATAGCAGCTTATGTTACTCGAGGTAACACAACAACATGGTTCTCGCTTGAATTATCAACCTGACATCTGTCATATGGCCCCTTTTCCGTTTCATTTTACTCTCAAACTCTTCCATTATCCAGGGAATACTGGCGTTGATTGCCCTACCTTCCCCCCTCACAGGAATGTGCTTTCATCGTGGGCAAAATATATTGGTGCCAGTTCCTCAAGGAGATTGGTTGATGCCCCCCTTGGCAGCACACCACCAATGAATATGTTGTGGAAAGTGATACCTCCAGATCGGTGGTGCAGGAGGAACAAGGTGGTTTGTTTCGCTAAGAAACATTCCAACAGAATTCATACATCACTAATATTTGCAAACTGGCGATTTGCTTTGCTTTTCAAATTTGGAAGAATAGTATTTCTGGATAACGGAAAACGCAGACAGAAAATCCAAAACTTATGCTGGAATCTTGGTTTGGGCACACTTAAAACTACTGTGCACGATTGCAAACCAGACAGATTTACAATGATGACATCAAAACTGAGAGGTGCCATCCATCAGGAAAGATTAAACAGGCTGGACCTCTTTTCTCTAGAAACGTGAAGACTGAGGAGGCGACCTGATAGATGTCTTTAAGACTATGAGGGGGCTTTATAGGGTGGACATAGAGAAGACGTTACAAATTGAGGGAAATTGGAACTATGGGTCATAAATATAGGATGGTTATAGGGACTGGTTTAGCACAGTGGGCTAAACAGCTGGCTTGTAATGCAGAACAATGCCAGCAGCGCGGGGTTCAATTCCCATACCGACCTCCCTGAACAGGCGCTGGAATGTGATGACTAGGGGCTTTTCACAGTAACTTCATTGAAGCCTACTTGTGACAATAAGTGATTATTATTACTATCAATAAATCCAAAAAATAATTGAGCAGAGACTCCTTTACCGAGCAAGGGTTGAGCAAAAGACCTCGCTGCCACATGCTAGAGGTGAATCAGAGTGAGGTATTGAAGGGAAAGTTGGAGAAGTAAATAAGGGAGGAAGGAACAGCGAGAATATGTTTTTAGAATGAGGGATCGAATGGTCCGTTTCTACGCAGGAAAATTCTCTGCGAGAATCAACACAACTTGGATTATAATTCGTTCCCTGATCCCATCCACCACAGTAATGGAAAAGATTACTATGTGCTGTTTCCGAACATGTGGGCTCGGTGGTTAGCACTGCTGCCTCACAGCGCCAGGGACCCGGGTTCAATTCCGGCCTCGGGTCACTGTCTGTTCTCCCCGTGTCTGCGTGGGTTTCCTCCGGGTGCTCCGGTTTCCTCCCACAGCCCAAAGATGTGCAGGTTTGTGGGTTGGCCACGATCAATGCAGAAGGAAAGCGAGGACCATGTTGTTGTGTTATGTTACTTCGAGTAACATAAGCATTATGTGGGTAGGGCGGGGGAGTGGGATTGGGTGGAGTGCTCTTTCAGAGGGATGGTGCACACTCGATGGGCCGAATGGCCTCCTTCATATTGTTGGGATTCTATGGTTCGATGTTTCAATAAGAGAGATTCAATATCAAGCCTTCCCTAATCCATATGAAGCTGTCTGGAAGCCACTGAATCGATGGTGATGCACTGAAGTATAAAGGAATAATGGTTAGATCACTAATTTCAGTTTGTATTCATAGGCAAGGTCTTAAAATAGATGTTAGCCAACCACTTCATATTGATTCAAGTTACTACAGCTGTCTTGGTATGATTGCAAAAAATGATGACTTGAGTTGAAATTCTAGCACATTTAGTGCAATCAATCCTTTGTAAAAGCTTATCGGGGAATGTTATCAGTCACAGAACACGTTGATGCACTGATTCATTTACAATTTTCTTTCAAACTATTACTAGCTTCAAAAGGTTTGGGTGCACCAGCTTGTGCTCCTGTCAAATCAAGTTCAAGATCAGGAGAATAAACTCACTCAATAACCAGAGTCAACAGACCAGGAGCTGCCATGAAAAGGTATCAGAAATTATCTTGCAGATAATGGCCTTTTCCTCATTCCAACACTTATTCTTAGATTGGCAAGAGGACGTCAGGAATAGTTAAATTATGAGGACAGGTTTGATAGTCTCGGATTGAATTCCCGAAAGTACAGAAGGCTACACACCAGGGGCGGGATTGTCTCACCCCAGGGCCGGCCCGGAGAATCGCCACGAACAGCGCTAATCACGCCCCGACGCTGAGACGCGATTCTCCGCTGCCAGCGCAGTCGGCACGGCGCCGGCTGGGGGCCGCTCTACGGGGACCCCCCCCCCGGAATTCTCCGCCCGGGATGGGCCGAGCGGCCATACCAAACAACCCGAGACCCACTGATGGCGTTCTAACCTGGTCTTACCCGGCGGGACCCTCGGCTTGGAAGGGTCCGGGGGCAGCCTGTGGGGTGGAGATGGGGGGTCCGACCCGGGGGGGGGGGGCCTCTGCTGCGGCCTGGCCCGCGTTCAGCGGGCCGTCCTCTCGGGCTGGGGGCCTCCTTTGTTCCACACCGGCCCCTGTAGCCCCCCTGCCATGCAGGGCCGGCTCAAGGCACCGGCAACTCGGGCAGTCGCCCGGGGCGCCATGTGCTAGGGGGCGCCAGAGACTCGGGTCCCGTGCATGCACAGTTGGGCCGGTGCCAACCAGCGCATGTGCGGTGGCCGCCTTCCCCCAGGGCGGCCCCCCTCGGTCCGCCCCCTCCCCTCGGGTCCGTCCCCCCGCCCCCCTCGGGTCCGCCCCTCCGCCCCCCCCTCGGGTCCGCCCCCCCCTCGGGTCCGCCCCCCATCGCGTCCGCCCCCCCTCGGGTCCGCCCCCCCCTCGGCCCACCCTCTCTCGGCCCCGCCCCCCCTCTCTCGCCCCCCCCCCTCTCTCGGCCCCCCCCCCCCCCCGGCCCCCCGCCCCCCCCCCCCCCCCCCGCCGCCCCCCCCCCCCCCCCAAGGGCGCCGAAGTTCAGCTTGCCCGGGGCGCCAGCAACCCTAGGGCCGGCGCTGCTGCCATGTTGCGCCGGGGCCAGCGCGGAGAAGGGAGACACCGTGCATGCGCGGACCCCGCGGCACCCATCTGATGCCGGAATCGGCAGCTGGAGTGACGTGGGTTGCTGCAGGACTGTGCTGGCCCCCTGTAGGTTGAAGTTGAAACGTTTACGACGGCGTCAACACTTAGCCTAAGGATCAGAGATTCCCGCCCCTTGTTTCTCACACAAACAAATGCTCCTCCAAACGTTGCGGCACTCCCTCAGTACTGACCCTCTGACAGTGCGGCACTCCCTCAGTACTGACCCTCTGCCCTCTGACAGTGCAGCGCTCCCTCAGTACTGACCCTCTGACAGTGCAGCGCTCCCTCAGTACTGACCCTCTGACAGTGCGGCACTCCCTCAGTACTGACCCTCTGACAGTGCAGCGCTCCCTCAGTACTGACCCTCTGACAGTGCGGCACTCCCTCAGTACTGACCCTCTGACAGTGCGGCACTCCCTCAGTACTGACCCTCTGACAGTGCGGCACTCCCTCAGTACTGACCCTCTGACAGTGCGGCACTCCCTCAGTACTGACCCTCTGACAGTGCAGCACTCCCTCAGTACTGACCCTCTGACAGTGCGGCACTCCCTCAGTACTGACCCTCTGACAGTGCGGCACTCCCTCAGTACTGACCCTCTCACAGTGCGGCACTCCCTCAGTACTGACCCTCTGACAGTGCGGCACTCCCTCAGTACTGACCCTCTGACAGTGCAGCACTCCCTCAGTACTGACCCTCTGACAGTGCGGCACTCCGTCAGTACTGACCCTCTGACAGTGCAGCACTCCCTCAGTACTGACCCTCTGACAGTGCAGCACCCCCTCAGTACTGACCCTCTGACAGTGCAGCACTCTCTCAGTACTGACCCTCTGACAGTGCGGCACTCCCTCAGTACTGACCCTCTGACAGTGCAGCACTCCCTCAGTACTGACCCTCTGACAGTGCAGCACTCCCTCAGTACTGACCCTCTGACAGTGCAGCACTTCCTCAGTACTGACCCTCTGACAGTGCGGCACTCCCTCAGTACTGACCCCCTGACAGTGCAGCACTCCCTCAGTACTGACCCTCTGACAGTGCAGCACTCTCTCAGTACTGACCCTCTGACAGTGCGGCACTCCCTCAGTACTGACCCTCTGACAGTGCGGCACTCCCTCAGTACTGACCCTCTGACAGTGTGGCACTCCCTCAGTACTGACCCTCTGACAGTGCAGCACTCCCTCAGTACTGACCCTCTGACAGTGCGGCACTCCCTCAGTACTGACTCTCTGACAGTGCGGCACTCCCTCAGTACTGACCCTCTGACAGTGCGGCACTCCCTCAGTACTGACCCTCTGACAGTGCAGCACTCCCTCAGTACTGACCCTCTGACAGTGCGGCACTCCCTCAGTACTGACCCTCTGACAATGCAGCACTCCCTCAGTACTGACCCTCTGACAGTGCGGCTCCCTCAGTACTGACCCTCTGACAGTGCAGCACTCCCTCAGTACTGACCCTCTGACAGTGCAGCACTCCCTCAGTACTGACCCTCTGACAGTGCAGCACTCCCTCAGTACTGACCCTCTGACAGTGCAGCACTCCCTCAGTACTGACCCTCTGACAGTGCAGCACTCCCTCAGTACTGACCCTCTGACAGTGCGGCACTCCCTCAGTACTGACCCTCTGACAGTGCGGCACTCCCTCAGTACTGACTCTCTGACAGTGCAGCACTCCCTCAGTACTGACCCTCTGACAGTGCGGCACTCCCTCAGTACTGACCCTCTGACAGTGCGGCACTCCCTCAGTACTGACCCTCTGACAGTGCGGCACTCCCTCAGTACTGACTCTCTGACAGTGCGGCACTCCCTCAGTACTGACCCTCTGACAGTGCGGCACTCCCTCAGTACTGACCCTCTGACAGTGCGGCACTCCCTCAGTACTGACCCTCTGACAGTGCGGCACTCCCTCAGTACTGACCCTCTGACAGTGCAGCACTCCCTCAGTACTGACCCTCTGACAGTGCGGTACTCCCCCAGTACTGACCCTCTGACAGTGCGGCACTCCCTCAGTACTGACCCTCTGACAGTGCGGCACTCCCCCAGTACTGACCCTCTGACAGTGCAGCACTCCCTCAGTACTGACCCTCTGACAGTGCGGCACTCCCTCAGTACTGACCCTCTGACAGTGCAGCACTCCCTCAGTACTGACCCTCTGACAGTGCGGCACTCCCTCAGTACTGACCCTCTGACAGTGCAGCACTCCCTCAGTACTGACCCTCTGACAGTGCAGCACTCCCTCAGTACTGACCCTCTGACAGTGCAGCACTCCCTCAGTACTGACCCTCTGACAGTGCGGCACTCCCTCAGTACTGACCCTCTGACAGTGCGGCACTCCCTCAGTACTGACTCTCTGACAGTGCAGCACTCCCTCAGTACTGACCCTCTGACAGTGCGGCACTCCCTCAGTACTGACCCTCTGACAGTGCGGCACTCCCTCAGTACTGACCCTCTGACAGTGCGGCACTCCCTCAGTACTGACTCTCTGACAGTGCGGCACTCCCTCAGTACTGACCCTCTGACAGTGCGGCACTCCCTCAGTACTGACCCTCTGACAGTGCGGCACTCCCTCAGTACTGACCCTCTGACAGTGCGGCACTCCCTCAGTACTGACCCTCTGACAGTGCAGCACTCCCTCAGTACTGACCCTCTGACAGTGCGGTACTCCCCCAGTACTGACCCTCTGACAGTGCGGCACTCCCTCAGTACTGACCCTCTGACAGTGCGGCACTCCCCCAGTACTGACCCTCTGACAGTGCAGCACTCCCTCAGTACTGACCCTCTGACAGTGCGGCACTCCCTCAGTACTGACCCTCTGACAGTGCAGCACTCCCTCAGTACTGACCCTCTGACAGTGCGGCACTCCCTCAGTACTGACCCTCTGACAGTGCAGCACTCCCTCAGTACTGACCCTCTGACAGTGCGGCACTCCCTCAGTACTGACCCTCTGACAGTGCGGCACTCCCTCAGTACTGACCCTCTGACAGTGCGGCACTCCCTCAGTACTGACTCTCTGACAGTGCGGCACTCCCTCAGTACTGACCCTCTGACAGTGCGGCACTCCCTCAGTACTGACCCTCTGACAGTGCGGCACTCCCTCAGTACTGACCCTCTGACAGTGCGGCACTCCCTCAGTACTGACCCTCTGACAGTGCAGCACTCCCTCAGTACTGACCCTCTGACAGTGCGGTACTCCCCCAGTACTGACCCTCTGACAGTGCGGCACTCCCTCAGTACTGACCCTCTGACAGTGCGGCACTCCCTCAGTACTGACCCTCTGACAGTGCGGCACTCCCTCAGTACTGACCCTCTGACAGTGCAGCACTCCCTCAGTACTGACCCTCTGACAGTGCGGTACTCCCCCAGTACTGACCCTCTGACAGTGCGGCACTCCCTCAGTACTGACCCTCTGACAGTGCGGCACTCCCCCAGTACTGACCCTCTGACAGTGCAGCACTCCCTCAGTACTGACCCTCTGACAGTGCGGCACTCCCTCAGTACTGACCCTCTGACAGTGCAGCACTCCCTCAGTACTGACCCTCTGACAGTGCGGCACTCCCTCAGTACTGACCCTCTGACAGTGCAGCACTCCCTCAGTACTGACCCTCTGACAGTGCGGCACTCCCTCAGTACTGACCCTCTGACAGTGCGGCACTCCCTCAGTACTGACCCTCTGACAGTGCGGCACTCCCTCAGTACTGACTCTCTGACAGTGCGGCACTCCCTCAGTACTGACCCTCTGACAGTGCGGCACTCCCTCAGTACTGACCCTCTGACAGTGCGGCACTCCCTCAGTACTGACCCTCTAATAGTGCGTCACTCCCTCAGTACTGTCCCTCTGACAGTGCAGCACTCCCTCAGTACTGACCCTCTGACAGTGCGGTACTCCCCCAGTACTGACCCTCTGACAGTGCGGCACTCCCTCAGTACTGACCCTCTGACAGTGCGGCACTCCCCCAGTACTGACCCTCTGACAGTGCAGCACTCCCTCAGTACTGACCCTCTGACAGTGCGGCACTCCCTCAGTACTGACCCTCTGACAGTGCAGCACTCCCTCAGTACTGACCCTCTGACAGTGCGGCACTCCCTCAGTACTGACCCTCTGACAGTGCAGCACTCCCTCAGTACTGACCCTCTGACAGTGCAGCACTCCCTCAGTACTGACCCTCTGACAGTGCAGCACTCCCTCAGTACTGACCCTCTGACAGTGCGGCACTCCCTCAGTACTGACCCTCTGACAGTGCGGCACTCCCTCAGTACTGACTCTCTGACAGTGCAGCACTCCCTCAGTACTGACCCTCTGACAGTGCGGCACTCCCTCAGTACTGACCCTCTGACAGTGCGGCACTCCCTCAGTACTGACCCTCTGACAGTGCGGCACTCCCTCAGTACTGACTCTCTGACAGTGCGGCACTCCCTCAGTACTGACCCTCTGACAGTGCGGCACTCCCTCAGTACTGACCCTCTGACAGTGCGGCACTCCCTCAGTACTGACCCTCTGACAGTGCGGCACTCCCTCAGTACTGACCCTCTGACAGTGCAGCACTCCCTCAGTACTGACCCTCTGACAGTGCGGTACTCCCCCAGTACTGACCCTCTGACAGTGCGGCACTCCCTCAGTACTGACCCTCTGACAGTGCGGCACTCCCCCAGTACTGACCCTCTGACAGTGCAGCACTCCCTCAGTACTGACCCTCTGACAGTGCGGCACTCCCTCAGTACTGACCCTCTGACAGTGCAGCACTCCCTCAGTACTGACCCTCTGACAGTGCGGCACTCCCTCAGTACTGACCCTCTGACAGTGCAGCACTCCCTCAGTACTGACCCTCTGACAGTGCAGCACTCCCTCAGTACTGACCCTCTGACAGTGCAGCACTCCCTCAGTACTGACTCTCTGACAGTGCAGCACTCCCTCAGTACTGACCCTCTGACAGTGCAGCACTCCCTCAGTACGGACCCTCTGACAGTGCGGCACTCCCTCAGTACTGACCCTCTGACAGTGCAGCACTCCCTCAGTACTGACCCTCTGACAGTGCGGCACTCCCCCAGTACTGACCCTCTGACAGTGCAGCACTCCCTCAGTACTGACCCTCTGACAGTGCAGCACTCCCTCAGTACTGACCCTCTGACAGTGCAGCACTCCCTCAGTACTGACCCTCTGACAGTGCAGCACTCCCTCAGTACAGACTCTCTGACAGTGCAGCACTCCCTCAGTACTGACCCTCTGACAGTGCGGCACTCCCTCAGTACTGACCCTCTGACAGTGCGGCACTCCCTCAGTACTGACCCTCTGACAGTGCGGCACTCCCTCAGTACTGACCCTCTGACAGTGCGGCACTCCCTCAGTACTGACCCTCTGACAGTGCGGCACTCCCTCAGTACTGACCCTCTGACAGTGCGGCACTCCCTCAGTACTGACCCTCTGACAGTGCGGCACTCCCTCAGTACTGACCCTCTGACAGTGCGGCACTCCCTCAGTACTGACCCTCTGACAGTGCGGCACTCCCTCAGTACTGACCCTCTGACAGTGCGGTACTCCCCCAGTACTGACCCTCTGACAGTGCGGCACTCCCTCAGTACTGACCCTCTGACAGTGCGGCACTCCCCCAGTACTGACCCTCTGACAGTGCGGCACTCCCTCAGTACTGACCCTCTGACAGTGCAGCACTCCCTCAGTACTGACCCTCTGACAGTGCAGCACTCCCTCAGTACTGACCCTCTGACAGTGCAGCACTCCCTCAGTACGGACCCTCTGACAGTGCGGCACTCCCTCAGTACTGACCCTCTGACAGTGCAGCACTCCCTCAGTACTGACCCTCTGACAGTGCGGCACTCCCCCAGTACTGACCCTCTGACAGTGCAGCACTCCCTCAGTACTGACCCTCTGACAGTGCAGCACTCCCTCAGTACTGACCCTCTGACAGTGCAGCACTCCCTCAGTACTGACCCTCTGACAGTGCAGCACTCCCTCAGTACAGACTCTCTGACAGTGCAGCACTCCCTCAGTACTGACCCTCTGACAGTGCGGCACTCCCTCAGTACTGACCCTCTGACAGTGCGGCACTCCCTCAGTACTGACCCTCTGACAGTGCGGCACTCCCTCAGTACTGACCCTCTGACAGTGCGGCACTCCCTCAGTACTGACCCTCTGACAGTGCGGCACTCCCTCAGTACTGACCCTCTGACAGTGCAGCACTCCCTCAGTACTGACCCTCTGACAGTGCGGCACTCCCTCAGTACTGACCCTCTGACAGTGCGGCACTCCCTCAGTACTGACCCTCTGACAGTGCAGCACTCCCTCAGTACTGACCCTCTGACAGTGCGGTACTCCCCCAGTACTGACCCTCTGACAGTGCGGCACTCCCTCAGTACTGACCCTCTGACAGTGCGGCACTCCCCCAGTACTGACCCTCTGACAGTGCAGCACTCCCTCAGTACTGACCCTCTGACAGTGCGGCACTCCCTCAGTACTGACCCTCTGACAGTGCAGCACTCCCTCAGTACTGACCCTCTGACAGTGCAGCACTCCCTCAGTACTGACCCTCTGACAGTGCAGCACTCCCTCAGTACTGACCCTCTGACAGTGCAGCACTCCCTCAGTACTGACCCTCTGACAGTGCAGCACTCCCTCAGTACGGACCCTCTGACAGTGCGGCACTCCCTCAGTACTGACCCTCTGACAGTGCAGCACTCCCTCAGTACTGACCCTCTGACAGTGCGGCACTCCCCCAGTACTGACCCTCTGACAGTGCAGCACTCCCTCAGTACTGACCCTCTGACAGTGCGGCACTCCCTCAGTACTGACCCTCTGACAGTGCGGCACTCCCTCAGTACTGACCCTCTGACAGTGCGGCACTCCCTCAGTACTGACCCTCTGACAGTGCAGCACTCCCTCAGTACTGACCCTCTGACAGTGCAGCACTCCCTCAGTACTGACCCTCTGACAGTGCGGCTCTCCCTCAGTACTGACCCTCTGACAGTGCAGCACTCCCTCAGTACTGACCCTCTGACAGTGCAGCACTCCCTCAGTACTGACCCTCTGACAGTGCAGCACTCCCTCAGTACTGACTCTCTGACAGTGCAGCACTCCCTCAGTACTGACCCTCTGACAGTGCGGCACTCCCTCAGTACTGACGCTCTGACAGTGCAGCACTGCCCCAGTACAAGCCCCCTGAGAGATTCGGGCACACTTTCAAAATGATGTCCGGATCTCTGAGGACCCGGCCTGGCCAGCGAGTTCAGCTTCCCAGTGATGAAAATAATCTTTGCGTTGGCTTCCCAGGGAGAAAGTCCCCAGGGCCCAAAAAAGTGGCTCAGGGCGCTATCTCCGGCCACGCTTCTCCAGAAAAGCCGCTCGCCGCGGTGAAGCGTGGGCGGTGAAAGCCAGGAGACCCCGCTCCCGGGATCTCTCCGGTTTGCAACACCTCGCGAGATTTGACACTATCTCGCGAGAAGTTGCGAGAGGAATTCGGCCCACAATGGTGGGGATCAGTTTTGGGCAAATCTGAATATTAGAGCGAGGTAGTAAGCCTTCCTCTAATGGGCAGAGGTCCCTGAGGCTTTGGGACCTCGGGCGAGCGCCGTTTGATGCATAGAAACATAGAATTTACAACACAGAAGGAGGCCATTCGCCCCATCGAGTCTGCACCAGCTCTTGGGGAATGAGCACCCGATTTACCACAAACGGGACCAGACGGAACGCCACTCGTGGGGGTCTCCAAGAGGATTCGAGGCTTCCAGCTGCATGCCCTTTGGGAAAGGTGATGGCCTGGCAATTCTGGTGCCGCCTGGGTACCTTGGCAATGCCTGCCTTGCACCCTGCCAGTGCCACCTGGCACTTCCAATATGCCCAGGTGGCACTGCCAGGGGCACTGCCAAGGTGCCAAGTTGGCATTTTTTTTGCAAGCGCGCGATCAGGTTGATGTTGCTCAGCATGAGTGTTGGGGGGTGCTGTGGTGCGAGGGGGTGGGGGAGGGTTGTGGGGGGAGGGTGCCAGGGACCCTCCCATATTGCATTCGGGCTGGTGGGGGGGGGGGGGGGATTGGGGATGCCCTCTCACTACAAGGGGAAGTTCTGGCGAGCTGAGACGGGTGTTGTGCGGCCTCGGCTGTGCGTTCCCCATTTTAGCACCTTATTCAAAGCGAGTCATGTTGTACAGTCATGTGTTTCTCAGCACTGCGAGTGCGGGAAACCCGTTGCGAAACGCACTCGCTCGGAGATTTTGTTACCCTTTGGGAAGTTGGCGCCCTGAGTGCGGTTAGGTAGCGGTGGGGAACTCGCTGACGGAGCGGGAATCAGAAACTCCCAGCAAAACCCATCGCAAATGACACTTAGAAACACTTCCATAACCTGCAAATCATCATGGCGACCATTAGCTTCATACACAAGGCTCCTCTTGTTGTAGGTTGTCAATCTTCATTGATTGTCATAAAGTGAAAGCCAGATTCCACCCCACTGGAGAGACAGAGGGAGTGAGAGAGAGATACAGAGAGGGAGAAAGAGAGAGAGATATACACCGAGAGGGAGAGAGAGAGATATACAGAGAGGGAGAGAGAGAGATATACAGAGAGGGAGAGAGATATACAGAGAGAGTGAGATATATACAGAGAGGGAGAGAGAGAGATATACAGAGAGGGAGAGAGATATACAGAGAGAGTGAGAGAGAGACAGATACACAGAGAGGGAGAGAGAGAGATATACAGAGAGGGAGAGAGAGAGAGATATATACACCGAGAGGGAGAGAGAGAGATATACAGAGAGGGAGAGAGAGATATATACAGAGAGGGAGAGAGAGAGAGATATATAGAGAGGGAGAGAGAGATATATATACACAGAGAGGGAGAGGGAGAGATATACAGAGAGAGGGAGAGAGAGATATACAGAGAGGGAGAGAGAGAGATATACAGAGAGGGAGAGAGAGAAATATACAGAGAGGGAGAGAGAGAAATATACAGAGAGGGAGAGAGATATACAGAGAGAGTGAGAGAGAGACAGATACACAGAGAGGGAGAGAGAGAGATATACAGAGAGGGAGAGAGAGAGATATACAGAGAGGGAGAGAGATATACAGAGAGAGAGAGAGAGAGATACACAGAGAGGGAGAGAGAGAGATATACAGAGAGAGGGAGAGAGAGATATACAGAGAGGGAGAGAGATATACAGAGAGGGAGAGAGAGAAATATACAGAGAGGGAGAGAGAGAGATATACAGAGAGGGAGAGAGAGATATACAGAGAGGGAGAGAGAGAAATATACAGAGAGGGAGAGAGAGATATATACAGAGAGGGAGAGAGAGATATATATACACAGAGAGGGAGAGGGAGAGATATACAGAGAGGGAGAGAGAGAGATATACAGAGAGGGAGAGAGAGAGATATACAGAAAGAGAGAGATGCACAGTGAGGAAGAGGGAGAGGGAGAGATATGCCGAGAGAGAGATAGACCGAGAGATAGACAGAGAGGGAGAGACATACAGAGAGAGGGATAGACAGAGAGACAGAGAGGGAGAGGGAGTGATATACAGAGAGAGAGATAGACAGAGAGATAGACAAGAGGGAGAGACGGAGAGGCAGACAGATCGACAAATAGAGAGCGAGGCAGAGACAGATATATTGAGGCAGAGAGTGGGATATATGCAGGAAGGGAGAGTGAGCAACAGAGAAGCAGACAGATAGCCAAATAGAAAGAGAGATGGAGATAGAGAAAGACAGAGAGGGAGAGGATAAGGATGGAGACAGAGTGACAGTAACTTAGGCAGGGAAACAGTGAGAGAAGGAGAGAGCACGATCGGGTGAGTGAGCTAGACAGAGAGAGACATCTAGAGGCAAAAAGAGAGAGAAAGGCAGAGAAAGGTCACTCGAGAAATATTGGAGGACTCAGTTCATTTGTTAGAGCAGAATTCAAAGCTGGAAGTAGATTTAACACCTGCTCTCTTGCTGGACAAGGCTACAGGATATAGAAGTGCTTGAGGTTAGCATGGTGAAGCTATGATGGCAGAAAACGATTGACTCCCAGTTGTCCTCCTGATGTATAAAAATGGAATCCTACAGCTTCTCAAAGGACACATTCAAAACATGCCACATCATATCAAATCTGTTTAGTCATAGTTGAATGGAAAGGTCACAACTTGTTGCTTACATTTGCCTGACAATCTCCCAAAGCAGCTTCACAATTAATGCAACCAGTGCCTTGACATCAAAAAGAGCAAAGTGTCAACTTCTTGACACAGAAATTAACCAAATTTCCTTTTGAATGTGGAAATAATTCTCTCCATTAAACACTGTGGTCAGGAATGAACAAATAAATCCCATGTTCCCTCAATGTTCAACTGGAGCTTTGCCAAATTGTATTTTTTCTGAAGAGAATGTTGGAAATATTTAGCAGTCCTGGCAGATTCTGGGGAGAGATGCACAGGGTGTCAGAACCCCAACTTCAGATTATAAATCGGTCCATGACAGGACCTACTCAGGGCTGACCGCTCCGGAAACACAGCAGCGTCAACCAGAGAGTGATCACTGTGAGAGTGGGCACTGGGAGAGTGGGCACTGGGAAAGCGGGTCACTGTTAGAGTGGGCACTGGGAGAGCGGGTCACTGGGAGAGCGGGTCACTGGGAGGGTGGGCACTGGGATGGCGGGTCACTGGGAGAGCGGGTCACTGGGAGAGCAGGTCACTGTTAGAGTGGGCACTGGGAGAGCGGGTCACTGGGAGAGCGGGTCACTGGGAGAGCGGATCACTGTGAGAGTAGGCACGGAGAGAGCGGGTCACTGGGAGAGCGGGTCACTGTTAGAGTGGGCACTGGGAGAGCGGGTCACTGGGAGAGCAGGTCACTGTGAGAGTGGGCACTGGGAGAGCCGGTCACTGTGAGAGTAGGCACTGTGAGAGTGGGCACTGGGAGAGCGGGTCACTGGGAGAGCGGGTCACTGGGAGAGCGGGTCACTGTGAGAGTAGGCACGGAGAGAGCGGGACACTGTCAGAGTGGGTCACTGGGAGGGTGGGCACTGGGAGATGGGTCACTGTGAGAGTAGGCACGGAGAGAGCGGGTCACTGTGAGAGCGGGTCACTGGGACAGCGGGTCACTGTGAGAGTGGGCACTGGGAGAGCGGGTCACTGGGAGAGCGGGTCACTGTGAGAGTGGTCACTGTGAGAACGGGTCACTGGGAGAGCGGCTCACTGGGAGGGTGGGCACTGGGAGAGCGGGTCACTGTTAGAGTAGGCACGGAGAGAGTGGGTCACTGGGAGGGTGGGCACTGGGAGAGCGGGTCACTGAGAACGGGTCACTGTGAGAGTGGGCACTGGGAGAGCGGGTCACTGTGAGAGTAGGCACGGAGAGAGTGGGCACTGGGAGGGTGGGCACGGAGAGAGTGGGTCACTGGGAGAGTGGGTCACTGTGAGAGTGGGCACGGAGAGAGTGGGTCACTGGGAGGGTGGGCACTGGGAGACGGGTCACTGTGAGAGTGATCACTGTGAGAGTGGGCACTGGAATGGCGGGTCACTGTGAGAGTGGGCACTGGGAGAGCGGGTCACTGGGAGAGCGGGTCACTGTTAGAGTAGGCACGGAGAGAGCGGGTCACTGGGAGAGCGGGTCACTGTTAGAGTGGGCACTGGGAGAGCGAGTCACTGTGAGAACGGGTCACGGGGAAAGCGGACACTGGGGGAGCGGGTCACTGGGACAGCGGGTCACTGTTAGAGTAGGCACGGAGAGAGCGGGACACTGTCAGAGTGGGTCACTGGGAGGGTGGGCACTGGGAGATGGGTCACTGTGAGAGTAGGCACGGAGAGAGCGGGTCACTGTGAGAGCGGGTCACTGGGACAGCGGGTCACTGTGAGAGTGGGCACTGGGAGAGCGGGTCACTGGGAGAGCGGGTCACTGTGAGAGTGGTCACTGTGAGAACGGGTCACTGGGAGAGCGGCTCACTGGGAGGGTGGGCACTGGGAGAGCGGGTCACTGTTAGAGTAGGCACGGAGAGAGTGGGTCACTGGGAGGGTGGGCACTGGGAGAGCGGGTCACTGAGAACGGGTCACTGTGAGAGTGGGCACTGGGAGAGCGGGTCACTGTGAGAGTAGGCACGGAGAGAGTGGGCACTGGGAGGGTGGGCACGGAGAGAGTGGGTCACTGGGAGAGTGGGTCACTGTGAGAGTGGGCACGGAGAGAGTGGGTCACTGGGAGGGTGGGCACTGGGAGACGGGTCACTGTGAGAGTGATCACTGTGAGAGTGGGCACTGGAATGGCGGGTCACTGTGAGAGTGGGCACTGGGAGAGCGGGTCACTGGGAGAGCGGGTCACTGTTAGAGTAGGCACGGAGAGAGCGGGTCACTGGGAGAGCGGGTCACTGTTAGAGTGGGCACTGGGAGAGCGAGTCACTGTGAGAACGGGTCACGGGGAAAGCGGACACTGGGGGAGCGGGTCACTGGGACAGCGGGTCACTGTTAGAGTAGGCACGGAGAGAGTAGGTCACTGTGAGAGTAGGCACGGAGAGAGTGGGTCACTGTGAGAGTAGGCACTGGGAGAGCGAGTCACTGTGAGAACGGGTCACTGGGAGAGTGGGTCACTGTTAGAGTAGGCACGGAGAGAGTGGGTCACTGTGAGAGTGGGCACTGCGAGAGTGGGTCACTGTGAGAGTGGGCACTGGGAGAGCGAGTAACTGTGAGAACGGGTCACTGGGAGAGCGGGTCACTGTTAGAGTAGGCACGGAGAGAGTAGGTCACTGTGAGAGTAGGCACGGAGAGAGTGGGTCACTGTGAGAACGGGTCACTGGGAGAGCGGGTCACTGTGAGAGTAGGCACGGAGAGAGTAGGTCACTGTGAGAGTAGGCACGGAGAGAGTGGGTCACTGTGAGAGTAGGCACGGAGAGAGTAGGTCACTGTGAGAGTAGGCACGGAGAGAGTGGGTCACTGTGAGAGTAGGCACGGAGAGAGTAGGACACTGTGAGAGTAGGCACGGAGAGAGTGGGTGACTGTGAGAACGGGTCACTGGGAGAGCGGGTCACTGTTAGAGTGGGCACTGGGAGAGCGGGTCACTGTTAGAGTAGGCACGGAGAGAGTAGGTCACTGTTAGAGTAGGCATGGAGAGAGTGGGTCACTGGGAGGGTGGGCACTGGGAGATGGGTCACTGTGAGAGTGATCACTGTGAGAGTGGGCACTCAGATGGCGGGTCACTGTGAGAGTGGTCACTGGGAGAGCGGGTCACTGTTAGAGTAGGCATGGAGAGAGTGGGTCACTGTGAGAGTGATCACTGGGAGAGTGGGCACTGGGAGAGTGGACACTGGGAAAGTGGACACTGGGAGAGCGGGTCACTGGGAGAGCGGGTCACTGGGAGAGTGGACACTGGGAGAGTGGACACTGGGAAAGTGGACACTGGGAGAGTGGGTCACTGGGAGAGCGGGTCACTGGGAGAGCGGGTCACTGGGAGAGTGGACACTGAGAGAGTGGACACTGGGAGAGTGGACAATGGGAGCGTGATCATTGTTAAAGTAGGCACTAGGAAAGCGGGGTTACTGGCAGAGTGGGCAATGGGAGTGTGGACACTGGGAGAGTGGGCACTGGGAGTGTGGGCACTGGGAGAGTGGGCAATGGGAGTGTGGGCACTGGGAGAGTGGGCAATGGGAGTGTGGACACTGGGAGTGTGGGCACTGGGAGAGTGGGCACTGGGAGTGTGGGCACTGGGAGAGTAGGCACTGGGAGAGTGGACACTGGGAGAGTGGGCACTGGGAGAGTGGGCACTGGGAGAGTGGGCACTGGGAGAGTAGGCACTGGCAGAGTGGGCAATGGGAGAGTAGGCACTGGGAGAGTGGGCACTGGGAGAGTGGGCACTGGGAGAGTGGACACTGGGAGAGTGGGCACTGGGAGAGTGGGCAATGGGAGTGTGGACACTGGGAGAGTAGGCACTGGAAGAGTGGACGCTGGGAGAGTGGGCACTGGGAGAGTGGACACTGGGAGAGTGGGCACTGGGAGAGTGGGCACTGGGAGAGTGGACACTGGGAGAGTGGACACTGGGAGAGTGGGCACTGGGAGCGTGGGCACTGGGAGAGTGGGCAATGGGAGTGTGGGCAATGGGAGAGTGGGCAATGGGAGAGTGGACACTGGGAGAGTGGACACTGGAAGAGTAGGCACTGGGAGAGTGGGCACTGGGAGAGTGGGCAATGGGAGAGTGGGCACTGGGAGAGTGGGCACTGGGAGAGCGGGTCACTGTGAGAGTGGGCAATGGGAGTGTGGGCACTGGGAGAGTGGGCAATGGGAGTGTGGACAATGGGAGAGTGGGCAATGGTAGAGTGGGTAATGGGAGAGTGGGCACTGGGAGAGCGGGTCACTGTGAGAGTGGGCAATGGGAGTGTGGGCACTGGGAGAGTGGGCAATGGGAGTGTGGACAATGGGAGAGTGGGCAATGGTAGAGTGGGTAATGGGAGAGTGGGCACTGGGAGAGTGGGCACTAGGAGATCCAGAACCAGGGTCCAGGCAGTAGCAAGTACAGATCACAATCTACGAGCCAAACTACTGATGCAGAAACAGATCCAGGGCTTATGACAAGCATGGACAAACATTGCCATTCCCAGAAACTTTCTGTAGCGCTGAAGACTCACAACAGGCTCAACACTGTAACAATTGAAGGAACAGCTTCAGCTTTTCATAAGGAAGAACAGTAGGATCAGGACAGTACTTTACTCTATGCAATAGGAACTATTGCAGATAACATAATAGTGAGATAAGGAGTCGATGAGTCTTGAAGCTCAATAATAATAATCTTTATTATTGTCATAAGTAGGCTTACATTAACACTGCAATGAAGTTACTCTGAAAAGCCCCTAGTCGCCACACTCCGGCACCTGTTCGGGTACACAGAGGGAGAATTCAGAATGTCCAATTCACCTGACAAGCACGTCTTTCGGGACTTGTGAGCGGAAACCGGAGCACCCGGAGGAAACCCACGCAGGCACGAGGAGAATGTTCAGACTCCACACAGACAGTGACCCAAGCCGGGAAACGAACCTAGCGCTCTGAAGCAACAGTGCTAACCACTGTGCTGCATACAATGAAGTCCTCCAGGAATTCGATGTGCACTATAGTGTTCAAAAATGTTTATCATTGAGCGAGTGAAAACTTAATAGAACGAAATCAAAAACCAGGGGAATCATGGATTCATTTATAAATGACCTGTACATACTTGCAGAGAAGCGCAACTACAGGATCCTCAGAGTTGAATTCATACGCAATTGTACACAAGGTGGGGACTGAGATGAAACCCTATCAGATTTTTTGCAAACATGCAAAGGTTTATCTCTGATAGAGGCGGTACATAAAGCGTGACAGACTGAGCTGAGGAAACAAAACAGAATGGTTGTTTGTGGGACAGTGACATCCCTCGGAAGACAATGAATTAAGCCATTCAATATGTCTCACAAAAAGGTGAAAGCACGGCGTAGGAAATCCTGCAAAACTGGGAAACAGCCAACCGCGTTCTTGAGATACTCTCAGTACGGCAGGGAAACCCTATGCAAGTGGGAAGAATGCTCAGCAAGGGGTGCTGAGTCCCAGAACTATGAGACCTAAGGACGTTTAAAATAGTCTATAGATCAAAAGTCCCTATAGTTCACAGGAAGAACAGGTAATAAGGAAACCAAATCAAATCCAAGAAATGAAAGTGTCACAGAAAAAACAAAGAATCTTCTTAGACGAAGTTAATGAAACAGAAAGTAATCGCCAGAGCAATAAATTATACATTAATGGCCACGCCACAATATTCAAGCTAGATACCGGTGCAGGTGTTTCAGCATTATCTGATCAAGTAAAATGCCTTAAAAATATTACATTACAGGCCATCCTCCACTCAAAGTGCAAGGTTAGGAGGGACGATATTGAAAGTACAGGGTCAACGCTTGGCAAAACTCAAGATACAAGGATAAAGAAATTATTGAAACCCTGTACATTATACAGAAACAGGAGTCATCATTTTTGAGCAGAAAAGCATGCTTGCAGTTCAATCTGATTCTCAAGGTTCATGGAACTGCTGACGGGCATTCAATATAATGCATTTAGAACTTAATTTCCATCTTAATTTTCAGGCATAGAAAAGCTGAAGACAGAATAATATATAGCCCTAAGGGAGAGAGGGAGTGCTAAGACTTTATGTCTCTTCACAACGAGGATGCTCCCTACCCCCTCCCCCCCCCCCCCCCCCCCACCCCTCACCACCACTCTTAAGAACGAGATTGAACACATGTTATAACAATGGGTCATCTCTCCAGTAACCGTACCGATGAAGTGGTTACTGGAATGGTCCCGGTTTCAGTGAGAACCTGTGTGACCGTGACTCAATTTACCAAGTCAGTGGAACGGTTCGGCCAGAAAGTCCCAACCGATGTCTCGGACCCGGAGAGGCATGAATGGAGGGATATGTCCGATGGACGTTATTCTTGTACATGTTTGATCGAGGGAGGAACATGACTGCAGAGCGCTCCTCAAACACCGACAAGAGGGGCTGTTTAGCACAACGCTAAATTGCTGGCTTTGAAAGCAGACCAAGCAGGCCAGCAGCACGGTTCGATTCCCGTAACAGCCTCCCCGAACAGGCGCCGGAATGTGGCGACTAGGGGCTTTTCACAGTAACTTCATTTGAAGCCTACTCGTGACAATAAGCGATTTTCATTTCATTTCATTTCAGAAGCAGGTTTGACACTAAACGATCAAGGTGAATTTGACAAGCCTATGATAAAATTCCTAGGACACATTGTGCAGCTTTGGGAATTACTGCTGACCCGCAGAAAACCAAATTCATTAGAACGTTCCCACAGATTGAAAACATGGCAGAATCACTAAGGTTTCTGGAGATGGTCAACCAAGTTGCCACCAGACGTGGTGGAAATTAACAAGCAGTTATTGCAGCTGTTTGGACAAGTCAACAGTGGTGCTGGAACGTGGACCAGCAAACTGCTTTTGACAAGATCAATAATCTTCTAATTTCACCAGAGATTCTAGCGGACGACAATCCAGAGTTATCAACAACTGTGGCAGCGGACGTATCAACTCCCGGCTTGGGCACATTTCTGTTTCAAGTTCAAAAACCATGCACCAAGAAGACCAGTTTATTATGCCTCAAGATTGCTAAGGGAGAAGATATGCAACAATTGAGAAAGAGGTATTAGCAGCCACATGGCTTGTGAGGAGTTCTCGGATTTTAGTGCCGGTAATGACCCCGCTATCTAACAGCGCTCTGTTGCTATTTCAGGCCCCAGCAGGGAATGCCCCACCCTGAAGCCACATTTAGTGTCTTTTCCTGCACTGAGGGGCTCCAACAAGTGAAGCTCCGCATTGCAGGAAGAGCTTGGGACACAAGACATCCCAATCTCTCGACTCCCTGGCATGATCCAGGACCCTCCTAACGCCCAACTCACCTGTTGGAAGGTTCTCAAGCCCCTCACCGCATCCCCCCACATACCAGTAAGGCACGGGCAAAACGCCATCTTGGTATCTTGTCACTGCCACCTGGGCACCCTAGCAGTGCCCCTGGTAGTCTGGCAGTGCCACCTGGGTACCTGTGCCAGGGTGGCACCTGGGTGGCACTGGCAGGGTGTCGAAATGGCACTGCCAAGGTGCCCGGTTAGCACCAGCCGTTCCAGGGCGCCAGCCTGGCCAGTGGCCGACCACCCAGGGGCCACTGATCACCTGGAAGACCCCCCTCCCACCCAAAGTGCCAGTTTGAGGTGACCAGTACTAATTGGCGATCGACGGGTCAGAATCTTTCAGATGGTGAGGGCATCACAGGTCCTCAAACCTAGCTGTGGTTTCCAGGCTTAAACCCATCAGCGTTATCTTGGCTGTTTGATTGCCCACTCCTTTTCATACAAAAGAATAGAGCCATGCTATTGATATGCAACTGACCACCCATTGACGGATAAAAAGGCCATCAGACTATGTAATGGGGCTAATAGCTGGTCACATAGTGTCCCGAAGGACAATGGATCTGGGGCATCCTGTGACTGGGGCAATCTAATTCAGCCAGGTGTGGGCGTATCCCTCTGACTCTGTGCTCGCAGGTTTTATTTACGTCAGTCTGTTTAACCCTTGCATTGCCTGCTACATTGGGGTCTCATTTCTGGACCTAATTTCTTAATATCTCCTTTGCGTAACACATCTCAAAATGCTGCAATGTTATTCGGCAGGCGGTTCCAGGACTTTCACACAGGGTGGCATTTTGTTGCTCCCCTTTCTTGGGTTAGGGTACTCACTCCTCCAGCCCCCGATGCAGTGCCGAGCACTATTTGGCCTAAAAAAGTCAAATGAAATGAATGAAATGAAAATCGCTTATTGTCACGAGTAGGCTTCAAATGAAGTTACTGTGAAAAGCCCCTAGTCGCCACATTCCGGCGCCTGTTCGGGGAGGCTGTTACGGGAATCGAACCGTGCTGCTGGCTTGCCTTGGTCTGCTTTCAAAGCCAGCGATTTAGCCCAGTGAGCTAAACAAAATGCATGTACACGTTATCAGAAAAAAGCTACCACTGCGCCACGTCAGGAGGTACTCAAGATAGGTGATCAAACCTTGGTCAAAGAGAGAGGTTTGACAAAGTGACAGAAGGAAGGAGAGATGGGAAAAGTTAATACAAACCATGTAGTGAACAAGATTTAAAATTGTGTTTGTCCTTGTAGAATAAATCAGAACGAGACGTCAACGATCTTTGGAATAGACAAGTAGATTTGGAGGGCGAGGTGGGGGAACAGGGAGAAACACGAGAAGGTCAGATCACCCCTTTCTTAAAAGCATCTTCCTGCATTGTCCCAAGCTCACTTTCATTCCAACACCAAATAATTGTACTAACTACTGATCACTCCGTGCGGAGTGGTGGTGGAGTAAGATACCGATAACTCCAGAGAAGATTCCACTGCGTAGATGAGAAAGTCATTTGTCAGACATCCCACACAGCCATATCATAATCTAATAGCTCAATTATAGCAAATTATGTTCCATGCTATATGTGTTTCTTAAAAGCTCCAGTCCTGATAACAGTCACTTACTCATCAATCTAATAAGCAGTTTGAGTAGAGTAATATATCTCAATACAATGTGTGTCATTTCTGTGTGATGGACTTTTGAGATACAGTTCAATGACATCGGACTGAATGTAGAGCCTTGTGACTTCAACAGGATTTGTTGACTTTTCTTTCAATTAATAAGCAGTAAATTGATGAAAGATTGCCAGCATGCATTTGGCGGGAGAAGGAATCAGACGTATTTTGTTTGGCACAAGGAACGTATTGAAGACATAAATCTGAATGTTGCTCTTTACAGAATACTCAGTAGAGTTCTTCAAAAACCTTTCAATGTAATTGTTTCCAAAAATGATAAGCTTTCCGACTCAATTTCTCATATTCTACAAAACTGCTCCCACGTTTTAACTCCAGTTAAAATCTGCCTAGATTTTATCTCATTGCCATGTAGTCAAAGAAACATCAGGAGCAACAGAAGAGTTATGCGAGGAATGCCGATTTAAACAAATGCCTCTTTGCCATCATTTTCTCACAGATGTGAAAGGTCATTTGGCACTGTTGGAAGTAGAGCAGAGAGGTTTATTCTTGTGTCCTGGCAAATATTTATTCCTCAATAAACATCTCCAAAAGAGATGGTCTGCTCATTATCACATTGCTGTGTGTGTAGGAGTTTGCTGGGTGCAAATTGGTTGCTGGGTTTTCTACATTACAACAGTGACTACCCCTCCGCTGCGTTTCATTGGCTATAAAGGACCGTGGGACATCCTGAGGCTGTGAAAGGTGCTACAGAAATGCAAGTATTTCTGTGTCACAGGAATGCCATTGGGCCAGAAGTACTGTGACCTCTTCGTTTTGGAAAATATGAGACGCGGGATCTACTGGCCGTGTTACGCCTGAAAGGCAGCGCGGCGCAACGTGACTGGTAGGTGTCGGGAGATCCCTCTTCTGAGATCAACCCGGCTCGCCACACTTTGCAAGATCTAATGCGATCCCGTGAGACGTCGCGATCTGAATCCCACCCATTGTGGGAGCGGTTTACTTTTTAGCAAATCTGCATATTAAAGTTAGACAGCTAGTCTCGCTGTAACATGCATTCCCACGATCTCCCCAAGGTGTGGGATCTAACCCCCCTCCTCCCCTTGATTTGCACATCCCCGGCGAGCAGATCCCGGCTGTTCAGTGCTAGTCTCCACAAATATCCAAATGGGGACCAGGTGGAACGGCACTCATGGGATCTCTCAGGGGATGGGAGGCCACCTGGTGCTTGCCCTCTGGGCAGATGGCACCCTGTCACATGCTGGTGCCACCTTGGCATTGCCAGCCTGGCACCCTGGCAGTGCCCCATGGGTACTGGCAATTTTCCCATGCTGTGGATGGGGCCTGGGATACCCTGTTTGTGTGTGGGGGAAAGGGGGGGGGGGGTGCGAGGACGAGGACCCCCTTATAGGTGAGTTGGAGCTTGGGGGGTGTTCGGTCGGGGGGATCAAGAAATCGGGACGTCATTTAAAAATGGCACCTCGATCTCATCCTGCACATTCCAGCAAGGGGAGCTTCTCAGTGAAGGAAACAAGACTTAGTGTGGCCTCGGCCGCACGTCCCCCCCCCCCCCCCCCCCCCCCCCCAAGGACTGCAATCTGCTCGAAGGGCCGATCGATAGCGTGGCGTTTCTCAGTACTCCAAGCGCTGGGAAACACCTGGCTAATCACACGCGTTATGGGACCCTGTTTGCGTTTGGATAGGTCAGCCCCACGTCGAAGTCGGTTTGATTAGAAAGCTGTAATATAGAGGAAATAAACCACCCACAGGAAATTTGTGTGTACCAATAGGACAGGAGGAAGCAATTGATTTGAAATTATTTGAACAAATACAGTGTTCATCAGGGACAAGGAAGATGATAATTGCAAAAGATTTTAATTAGACTAAATTAAAAGGAGGGAAGGCATTTTGCGAAAGAGCAATTTGTGAAGTGAACACAGGGCTGCTTCTTGTTTCAACATGTTAAAGCCAAGGAAGTGGAAAGAAGCTAAACCTGTTGACTGAAAACGTCCAGCGTTATATCGGCAACAAACCTAATTTTAAACAATTGCAGGAGAGGTTTGAGGTGATGCTGCAACTGCTGAGAGTTAATACTGGAGGTGTTGCTGCACTCTGCTCTGCCCACAGACAATATGATCTGCAATGGAGTGTTTAAAATAACTGTGTACCTCTCAGAGAGTTTATTGACCTATGATGTCAGGTTGTTCATGGGTGATGCCAGGAAGTATCTCTTCACACAACGGGAGTGGAAATCCAAACTCGCTCCCTCCAAAAAGCTGCGGAGGATCAATTGAACATTACAAAATTGAGAGTGACAAACCTTTGTTGGTTAAGGGCATTAAAGGTTATGGATAAGGCAGGTAAATGGGGTTAAAATACAGATCAGCCATGATCTGATAGAATAGTGCAACCACCTCAAGAGGTGAGAACTGGCCTCCTGTTCCTATGTGTCCTTGGAGAGAATGGAAGCCTATTAAAATCTGAGAGGACTGGATAGGGTAGATGCAGGAAGGATGTTCCCGATGGTGGGTGTGTCCAGAACCAGGGGCCACAGTCTGAGGATACGGGGTAGACCATTTCGGACAGAGATGAGGAGAAATTTCTTCACCCAGAGAGTGGTCGGCCTGTGGAATTCACTACCACAGGAAGTAGTTGAGGCCAAAGTGAAGCAGTTAGATACAGCACTTTGGGCGAATGGGATCAAACAATATGGGGGGAAAGCATAGATTAGGCTATTGAGTTGGAGTATCAGCCAAGATCATAATAAATGGCGGAGCAGGCTCGAAGGGCCAAATGGCCTCCTGCCCCTATTTTCTATGTTTCTATAAATATTGGGCGCGATTCTCCGCTGCCCACGACGGGTCAGAGAATAGCGGGAGGGCATCACCGACATTTTTCACGCCCTCCCGCTATTCTCCCCCCCCCCCCACCCCCACGGCCGCCCCACGTCACGAATCGCTGCTCGCCGTTTTTTTACGGCAAACAGCGATTCTCCCCAGGCCGATGGGCCGCGTTTCCAGGCCTTTACGGCCGTTTTTACGGCAGCAAACACACCTGCTTGCTGCCGTTGTAAAAACGGCCGCAACATGCCCGTTCTGGGCATCCAGGGCCCCGATTGGCACGGCCGGGGAATGGGCCCCGGTGGGCACCGATCGCGGGCAGTGCGTCCGTAACGGAGGATCAGTCCCCGGGGCGGCCGAGGGAGATGACGGCCCCGCGCATGCGCGGGTTGGAGCCGTCCGGGGGGGAGAATCGGGTCCCGGGAGGGGGCGCGGAGGCTGCCGTGAAACACGGCCAGTTTCACGGCAGCCTTTACGATTCGCCGCATTTGCGGAGAATCGCGTATGTTTTAATGGAGGGATTTACAGGATTATGACTGCTGTCTTTGGTGTTATATTCGCGCAGTGGGCTAAACAGCTGGCTTGTAATGCAGAACAAGGCCAGCAGCGCGAGTTCAACTCCCGTACCAGCCTCCCCGAACAGGCGCCGGAATGTGGCGACTAGGGGCTTTTCGCAGTAACTTAATTGAGGCCGACTTGTGGCAAGAAGCGATTATTATTATTATTGCATCTCCCTGCTCTACCCTCGGATAATTAAATACCCGAGGAACCCTGTCATTCTTTCAGCCCCAGAGTTGGGCGGCACGGTAACACAGTGGCAGCACTGTTGCTTCAAAGCGCCAGGGACCTGGGTTCGATTCCCAGCCTGGGTCCACACTGTCTGTGTGGAGTCTGCATGTTCTCCCCAATACCAGACACACACTATGTCATGGACCTTCCACATTGTGCAGGATCTGTAGACGACAAATGTCTCTCCATTTCTAAAACAAACTGCTTTCCCTTTAAGACATTGCTAAATGCTTCATGCCTGCCCTTCCTTGAAGTCAGAAGCTGGGTTCACGTGTTGGTTCAGAGTTTGTGGGGGTCCAAGCCCCACTCTAGAGAGTTGAGCACATTACTTTATGCCAACACTGGGGAAGTTCTACCTTGTTGGTGGCACTGTCTTGTGAATCAGATGTTAAACCCAGATCCTATCTGACTTCTCAGGAGGATGTAAAAGAACCCTATTCGAAAATGACCAGAGGAGATCGAACCCATTTATTTCTCATTCATAATCTGGTCATTGATCTCAGTATTGTTTTTGGAAACTTTCCATGTGCAGATTGGTTGCCACGTTGTCTATATTACAAATCTAACTGCATGTTAAAAGTACTTCATGATTGTATGATGCTTTGGGACATCTTGCGTTGAATTCTCCGGTCACTGACGCCAAAATCGCATTTAGTGATTGGCCGGAGAACCACAGTTCGCGACCAAATCGGGGACGGCGCCGCTTTCGTGATTCTCCGCCCCCTCCAAAGTGTCAGCGCTCTATCAACATCCTTAGGACACTCCCTGAGCCCCCCCCCCCCCCCCCCCCCCCCCCCCCCCCCCCCGCCTACGATGCTCAGCCCCCGACTGGCTGAAGTTCCTGATGGCGTCGGTCGCGTGTGATCTCATCCGTCGGGAACTCG
This sequence comes from Scyliorhinus canicula, assembly GCF_902713615.1. Classification (NCBI taxonomy): domain Eukaryota; kingdom Metazoa; phylum Chordata; class Chondrichthyes; order Carcharhiniformes; family Scyliorhinidae; genus Scyliorhinus; species Scyliorhinus canicula. The sequence goes on from NC_052159.1 coordinate 157,196,685, forward strand.
GTGTGGCGGCTGCGAACTCAGTCCAGCGCCGCCGCAGTCAGGGGAGGGCCGATCCGTGGGCAGGAGGGGGTGTGGGCATTGTAGAGGGGTGATCTGGGGTGGCGAGCCGGTCAAAAGGGGGGCATTATTTTGCAGGCCGGGTCCGCGAGTGTCCGGTGCCACGTTGCAGGGCGTGGCCACTGTAGGCCACCACCATGGGCATGGGCGGCCACGGACCTGGCAATTCATCCTGGTAGAGCACCAGCCGGGTGCTCTACACTGCCTTGCTACTAGCCCCCAGCCAGAGGATCGGTGGCCTTTTTACGCCATTTTTCCTGTCTGTATTCGTTCTATTGATAGTCAAATGAGGCGATCTTCATATTAGGTCCTAGTATGTGGTTTGATACATTGAACGGTTTCCCAGCGAAATGTAGGGGTAAATTTTCCAGTCCTGTCCACTGTGGGAATCGTCACAGGTGGGACAGGTAACTAGACATTCCATTGGAAAACTTGAGGACCTCGGGTGGGAATTTCCAGGTTCGGGATGGACAAGAGCAGAAAATCCCCCCCCCCCCCATAGTCTCCACAAACACTGCTCCTATCTCAATTGAAGATCCAACAAATTAAGCCACTTATTTCCACACCATAACACTGGCTCCACGTCAATGAGTCGCTGCAAAGCATTTTGGGAGGTGCCAAAAGTTGTGAAAGATGATAATACAAAAGCGTGTCTTCCCTTTTCATTTTGCACTGGGAGCCTTGGTGGTTGGATGTCATTTGCCTCATCACCCTCGCATCCTCTGATTTCCTCTTTACCCCAAGAGACAGGTGTTTTTCCAATGTAAAAATCATGGTAACCTCTTTGGAATAAGTAAAGGTGCAACAGTATGAGGTGTGGAGGTATATAGCGAAATCTGGGCTGTACAAATAAACATTTGCCCAAGAAAGGTTTTGCAGCACTTTCAGTAAGTCTGATTCACCAATGTATGATTGATTCTGGGTGCTGGTTTTGCACAGGGGGTATTAGCTATGCTTTCAGCTCATGCGGCGGCTGCAATGACAGCAAATAGAAGAACGCTTGATGTTACCATTTCATTGCTACTTCGTTCATAAACACCTGCCCATCTTTGGGCAGTGGCTTCCAGCATCCGACAGAAAGATTCCTCAGAAACTAAAAATGGGCTGAAATTTCCAAGCAACAGGTGTCCATCTAGTTTCCCACCCAGATCAATACTCCCTGAAATTGGGGAGGGAAACACAGGGAGGGTTTTCTCGACTGCAGATGGGAAACAGAGCAGGGAATGGCAGAGAATGGTTCCCTTCATGGAATCAACCTTAGATTCCCCACAGGTACAATACTCTCCTTCACATCCTTCCCTATCAGGACCCCCCCCCCCCCCCCCACCACCACCTCAGTTGTTTTTAGAGAAAAGAACCCAGACTGTTTAATCTTTCATGATAGTTACAACTGCTTGGTACTGGTATAATCCTTGTCAATATTTTCTGCATCTTCTCCAGCGCGTCTATATCAATGAGAGTATCATTCCCCCAAGTTTCCTTTTTACTGATTGCACCAGGTTCAAAGTGTAGAGTTTGGGAGGGTATCTTGTGTGGAGCATAAACACTGCCATGGACTTGTTGAGTGGAATGAGCTGTTTCTGTGTTGTATGTTCAATGTAATTTGTGCAACGGCAGTTCAAGATACACTCAAATTTATTTGGCTGTTAGCTGATTGTGCATCTTTCTAATTGAATAGTTTGTTGCCATTTGCTTTGTTTATTTGGTGTGTGTCGAGGAATGTACTGATCTGGCTGTCATTACTTTGAGCGCCCCAGCAGCTCCACTTGCTATTAGCAATCCTATCATTTTTAATATTTAATTGTTTGGAATACAGCATATTAGCAGAAGGGATACAGACTTGGTAAACATTTCATATAAGGTGAATTCAAGTTGTTGCAGTGTTGTGGTGAATGTGATTCACACCGGATTATAATCTGTATATACATGTGTCTGTATTGTAAGTGCAGTTGCACTACCTGTCCTCCAGGGGGAGTAGCTCTGGGAATGCTCGAGTTGTACGGGGCTTCTCCCTTGGCTCCGCCCAGGACTCCTCCCCCGGAAGCTGCTGTATAAAAGATCAGTGCCACATGGTCAGCCGGCCAGTTCACCGAAAGTTCAATGGCTAATAGGCTGGCTCTGTTGTGAGTATATTAAAACCGCTATTCTAATCCTACAAGCAGGTGTCCGTAGAATTGTTGGTTCCGACAAGTGTCACTTAAAGATTTACATTGCAGCATAACGGAGAACCTCACATTCTTACTGGACATAAACGGAGGTCATTCCCCTTAGAGCCGGGAAGGATAACGGGAGATTCGCTGAGGTGCTACCAGGGTGAGAATTGGGATTGTTCTCCTTGGGACAAAGTGAGATTTAACAGGAGCGGGATTCTCCGTCGGCGGTCCTTCGCAGCACACCCACGCCCACTCACGCGATTCCAGACGGCGTGAAGTGGCCCACAACGGGAAACCCCATTGGCCAGCTGCGGGACCGGCAAGGGCACATCGCGCCAGGAAACGTTGCCGGCGGGATGGAGAATCCAGCCCCAGATCAGCACAAGGAGAAATTGATTTGGAAAGAATGGTGGAAGAAGATTCAATGGTAACTTTCAAAAAGAGGCAGGAAACGTGCTCAAAGAGGAAAAATGCAAAGAGCAGACGGGTGGGATTGAGTGACCATCTCTTTCAGAAAGCTAATACCGGCATGATGGGCCAAATGGCCTCTTTCTGTGCTGTATCATTCCATAGGAAAGGGTCAAACAGATGTTTCTCATTGCTATGCTGTAACTACTGCTGGTAAAGGAGATCAAAGGTCTAGAGAACCCTATTTTATATGAAACAGCTCGCTTATTCAATGCAAACAGACCTTCATTTTGGGATCCATGTGTCAATTAGCTGTGTGAGGGAAGGGCAGTAATGGAGTGACGGTGAATAGATGGTAGCAGATGCCATGTGTATATGCTTCCTGACCGAGTTTGGCACAGCGAATGCTGCTGAACTTAGTTTCACTACAACAAGGCAACTTGTTACAAAGCAATTCTTCTCCAAAAGCTTGCAATCACCTTAGCTGGTAAATTGCCCATTTGCCTTCTGTGCATTTTTCATCTGAGGTTCTAATTCATCTTTGAAGCATCTGCTTTTATCAAGGGAGCTAAATCCTTATCAATTATAGAATACATCATTTTTTAATATCTTTAGACTGTCATGGAGAGATCATGGCCGGGATTCTCCGATCCTGCGCCGGGTCGGAGAATCGCCGGGGGCGGGGGGCCGTGAGAATAGCGCCACGCCGCTCCGACCCAGGGACACTGATTCTCCGGCGACCGGAGACTCGGCGGCAATCGCCCGCCCGACCGGAGAACTCGGCGGCAATCGCGCCCGGGCCCGCGATAGGGGCTTACCGATCTGTGGACGGGCTAATTCCGGGGGGGGGGGGGGGGGGGGGGGGGGTTTATGTTCCTCCGTGCCGGCCTCTGTAGGGCTCCGCCATATTGCCCAGGGACCGGCGCTGAGATGGCAACCCACTCACATGCGCGGACCCGCGCCGGCTTTCGAGCAGACAGCACTCCGGCACCGTACTAGCCCCCGAAGAAGGGGTGAATGCCTGGGCCTGGAGGCCCGTACTATCCCCCGAAGAAGGGGTGAATGCCTGGGCCTGGAGGCCCGTTGACGCTGGCGTCGCTCGCACCGGTTTTGACGCCGGCGTCAACACTTGGCCGGGATTTCGGAGAATCCCGGCCCATGGGCGGGATTTTCCGCCCCGCTGTGCCACATTTGTACTTCGACCCGCCGACGGGATTCTCCGTTACACCAGCCGGCCAATGGGGTTTCCCGTTGTGGGGCAGCCCCACGCCGTCGGGATACCCCTGGGCACCGGCATAACGGAGAATCCCGGTGGCGGAGAATCCCGGCGGCAAAGAATCCCGGCCCACATCTTTGGTGACATAATCAAACATTAACCAGGTGCATTTATAAAGCACCTCTAATGTAGCAAAATATTGAATAGACAAGAGCATCTATGAAACAGCAATTGAGACCGAGCCACATTCGGATATATTGGGTTAGACCAAAAACCTTGTCAAACTCAGTGGTGCGACCCGCGGGTGGGTTGCGGGCGGGTGTTGGGAGGGTCAGGGAGCCGTCCGTCACGGCGCTCCCGATCACGCAGATCCACGCGCAACAGACGTAGCAGCCAGCTTTTAATAATGCTGTCTGCGAGCGGCCTTGAAAATAGCTAGGAACAGATAAAAATAATTTGGCCGCACTGCGCATGCGTGCCCGATCATCGGTGCGCAGGCGCAGTGTAGCCGCATTTTTTTTATATGGTCGCAGCCTTTTTTTTTCAAGTTCGGGGGGCCAAAGGGACTCAAAACCATTTCCTTCATTTTTGTCAGCAACAAACAAGATAAGAGAAAATGCTGGGTCGCGAAGGTCGGCCGGCATGGGCCGCGAGGGTCGGCCGGCGTGGGCCGCGAAGGTCGGCCGGCGTGGGTCGCGAAGGTCAGCCAGCATGGGTCGCGAAGGTCGGCCGGCGTGGGTCTCGAAGGTTGGCCGGTTGGTAAAAATGGGTCCCCGGAAAAAAAGTTTGACAAACACTGCTCTAAATTACCACTGCCCCGCCATCTCTCCCTAAGTGCTAATGTTTTTTGTCTTGTGACACTAAATGTAAAGCTTTGAGATGTGTTACTATGTTCAACGTGCTACATAAATGTAACTTTGGCTTGACCCATCCAGGATGTAAGACTGTTTTAATCCTCGGAAATCAGCTCCAGGCAAGCTGAAGGGAATGAGGCATTTCAATCCCTAAATCCTGTACATATCCTGAAAAGTATTTCAATGACATTCGACAGTTTATAACATTTAATATTGACTCTTGTCATCCAATGGAATACTCAGTTTCATCCAGTTCTGGAATCTGTGTTGAGAAAATTAAACAAGTTTCAACTCTTTGTGTATACTTATATTTAGACGTAATAAATGACCCTCTCCATGGTGAACTGCGAGATCAGAAACGCGACAGGCAGAAAGGAAAAGGTTGGAGGGGTCAGGGTGGGCCGGACGCATGTTGTGCCAATAGTGAAGGCAAAATGATCAGACTATTTGATCACTTCAATTGTTCCAGAAATGTCCCCCTTTGTCAAGATCCCTCACAATAGAGTTAATGACCTCTTTGCAGGGTGACAACTCATGAACAGCAAGGTCGTTGTGTCCCATATTTAGCCCTCAGCTAAGTGTAGATGTACTGGTCATTTATTGGGAGCTTGCTGTGCACATAATGGCTGCCTCATTTCCTACATTCCAAAACCTGACTCAAAAATACACCACTGACTTTAGGATGTCTGAAGACCATGAAAGGTGTTGTAAAAAATACAAGAAATGTATTTCTTTCTTTTGCTACTTCTGTTCTTCTACACATGTTGACTCGAGGTATGAAGGCCGGGCCGATAAGCCTTCTCAGAGAGGGCAATACTGCATTTCCCCTATCACCATGGCAGATTCCTCGGGCGGGATTCTCTGATCCCCCGCTGGGTCGGAGAATCAGCGGCGGGGGGGGGGGGGGGGGGGGGGGGGGGAGTCCCGCCACGCCGCTCCAATGCCCGCCGAGTCCCGCTAGCGTCATTCACGTGTGCTCTTACCCGGCAGGACCTCGCCCATCTAGTTGCGGGGGCCGTCCTGGTGGGGGGGGTGATCTGAATCTGGGGGGGGGGGGGGAGAGCCTTCATGGTGTCCAGGCCGGGATCGGGGGCTACCGATCGGTTGGCGGGCTAATTCCGGGGGGGGGGGCTATGTTCCTCTGTGCCGGGCCCCTGTAGGTCACCGCCATGTTGCGTGGGGGTCGGCGCGGAGACGGCAACCCAGCCGCATGCGCGGACCCGCGCCAGCCGCGCTGGGGCCCGTACTGGCAGCTTGAGCTGCGTAAAGCGCTCAAGCACCTTGCTGGCCCCCGGTGAATTGGGGGATCGCTGCTCCGAGCGGCCAGATGACGCCGTTGTAAAACGCTCCGCCGTTTACGACAGCGTCAACACTCTGCCGCTAAAACGGAGAATCCCGCCCCTAATATGTGAACATGCTGCTGGCCATCTACCCTCTCCAAAACGAGGAAACTGAAACTGATAGTTTGGTCTGTCAGGTTTCGCACAACCCTTCCCATTGCCCCCACACCCATAGATAGAACATAGAACAGTACAGCACAGAACAGGCCCTTCGGCCCTCAATGTTGTGCCGAGCCATGATCACCCTACTCAAACCCACGTATCCACCCTATACCCGCAACCCAACAACCCCCCTCTTAACCTTACTTTTTTTTTTTAGGACACTACGGGCAATTTAGCACGGCCAATCCACCTAACCAGCACATCTTTGGACTGTGGGAGGAAACCGGAGCACCCGGAGGAAACCCACGCACACAGGGGGAGGACGTGCAGACTCCACACAGACAGTGACCCAGCCGGGAATCGAACCTGGGACCCTGGAGCTGTGAAGCATTTATGCTAACCACCATGCTACCCTGCTGCCCCAAAGATCTCCTTGTCCATCACCAATAGCAATTAGGACATTGGTATTTCTTGCCAACAAGACCTTAAAGATAATCAGAGGCTTTCTTCAAAACTGAACACAGTCAGGGCTGGGCTCAAATTCATGCAGAAAAGTGAAAGACAGGCCCAAATCTCCCAGTCCTAAATTTAACATTTTTACATCAATTGTGAAGACTACCAGGAAAGGATAAAATGAATCACTGCCGGGACAAGCAGAGGATTCTTTATTCTGAACATGTGACTTCCACATACACCTAAATACAGATTGAATTAACACTGACGTCCTTACGATGAATACTCTGCTATCCAGACTCCTCGCAAGCACAACTCTTTCAAAATAGAAGATAAAGATTTACAGCAGTAGAGTTTTCAATCCCTTCCACTTTGTGATTCATTTCACTTTTACCTTTTTGTAAAAGGCTGCAACGTCATTCACTGCCCGAGATAACAATCTGAAGAGCGGTTTGAGAAAGCTATTTTGAAGATTTACAGAGACGAGCAAGCCTCTTCTACCTCCAAAGGAACCTGACAATGCTGGCCTGTTCCAAAAAATATAAACAGGAATAAGCTGAGTGAGCTAAACCCGTAGGGGTTCGAACACTGATCTGATAAGGCTGACTGATAAAAATGCAATTGCATTCTGTTTATTAAATTATTTTTAGTCTGCGTTTGCATCCATGACCTTAGATAATTCTTGAGGATCTTTGAGGTGACTGTCGACACTGGACCTTCATGCATTTGAATGTTTGCCTGGGGCTTTGAGCTCTCCACCTCCAGCACCAAGATGCACTCGAATCAGTGGGGTGACCATCTTGGCGGGGTGACTGGTGGAATCCAGCGCAGGATGGGTTTCACAACGCGCCTGATCTTATTCTCCAATGAAGTCAATAATTTCTAGAGTTTATGGTTCAGGGCAGGGGCCGATTGAAATAGGTGATGCTCAGAGGTCAGCGTTGGAGGAATGCTGAGATTTTGAAGGATTGTAGAGTTGGGGGAGGTTAGAGAGATAGAGTGGGATTTGAAAGCAAGGAGAGAGTTTTTAAATTGAGGCGATGCTTAACCAGGTGGCAGTCAGAGAGCAGGGAAGGCGATGGCACTCGCTGTGAGTTAGAATCCAGGCTGCAGACACTAGAATGTTTGCTCTTTACAACCTACTTTGCTCGATTAGATAAGAGTTGAAATAAGGCAAATGGGTCATTGCTTTCAACTAATTTCTCTGCCTTTTAAAAAAATTATTTTCTCAGAGTTGCAAAACCAGAGTTCAGAGTGTGGACAAGGGCAAACCTCTAATCCAGCTCCTTGCCTGCTCCAAAAAACCAATTCAAATTGAATCCAATTCATGGTCCTCACAAGAGAGACTGACCAGATCCAGGCGTCACACCTGACCTCACGCTCATCTTTTGAATCGGGGAACCTCTTTCCAATCTACTGGTACCTCCCCAGTGCTCATTAACTCCCTCATACTGGCGACCATGGTTTGTGAATCTCCTCTTTAACGCTCTGGGATAAATATCATGTAACTCGGACAATTTATTTTGTAAATCCGTCCAGCTTTTCGAGCGCTGCTTTATACCAGCGATGAATTATGCTTTGTGTTCTTTCCTCAGGAGCACATGTTGTTCATCTGCACCCTTGCGAATACTTTGAAGATGTATCTTTCAGAATATTTAATTCTTCTCCATAATTTCAAGGCTGGCTGCCTATTTTGATATTCTCACTTCCTCCTTGACATCATGTCTGCAAGCTTTACAGGCTGGGTGGATGATTTAACCTTTAGGATGTTGGATAAACAGGAACTCCACATGAATAGTGTAACAAATATTGTGATGGTTAATGTGGGAGTTGATGAGATCACATACTGCGAATTAAGTCAACATTACCACAAATTGTAATTAAAGTCAAGCTTTTGACTTGCCTATTTGTGGCATAATTAATTATTGGACGAGCTAATATGATGATTGCTGGTTGCTCAGTCATTGCTCACTAACAGCGCTGTATTTACATTGTGTTTTTAGTTTGTCTCTGGGCCTTTGCCACAATCCAAAATGATTATTGAGCGTACGCACAGAAATAATGAATTCTGAAAATTAAGCTGGCTAACTGTTTTAACCTCATGAAGCAGGATTTGGACATCTATTGGCAGTTTAATTAGAGATGTGATTCTTGCTAAAACAGCACAAAAGCTATCCTAAACTAGGGAGGGATATGTTACAACAGTTGGACATAAATTGTTTAAGGATAACTTTTAAGGTCATTTGCCTGCACAGGCACTTTGTGCCCAGCAAGCTTCGTAAGCAGTGCTCAGGTCATCTGCTTTTAGGGATGTACCTGGAGAGATGAATAATGGCCAGGGACAACTCCTCTGCTCTTCTTTGATGCAATGCCGGAGATCTTTCACATCCCTCTAGAAAGGGGAGGTAAGGTTAACATCTTATCCAGAAGATGGCACCCCCCAGTTGTGCAGCACTCTCTCAGTATTGAACTGCAAATGTCAGCCTTTATTTTGATGTGGAGATGCCGGCGTTGGACTGGGGTGGGCTCAGTAAGAAGTCTTACAGCACCAGGTTAAAGTACACCAGGGTTGTTTCGAATCACTAGCTTTCGGAGTGCAGCTCCTTCCTCAGGTGAGTGAAGAGGTGGGTTCCACAAACACATATATAGACAAAGTCAATGATGCAAGATGATACTTTGAATGCAAGACTTTGCAGTTAGGGCTGGACCTGTAAAGACTTAATTACCTACAAAGACTCACACTCAAAATATAATCTTGCATCACTGACTTTGTCTATATATGTGTTTGTGAAACCCACCGCTTCATTCGCCTGAGGAAGGAGCTGCGCTCCGAAAGCTAGTGATTCAAAACAAGCCTGTTGGACTTTAACCTGGTGTTGTAAGACTTCTTACTGAGCCTTTATTTTGTTGTGTTTAAGAGCAGGTCTTTAACCCCCTTCCGTCCACCCCCTAGGCAAGAGTTCTACCTACTGAGTTACAGCTACGTTGACCTGCCTCTAACTAATACCTTTAACTGTCCTGCTGAGGGCAGAGTTCTGTACATGTCCACATATAAGAATTGTCTCCCAACAATTAGCAGTGCAAATGTTTAGTCAGTGGGAACTGCAGAAGTTGCACTTTTTAACTGATCATTTTGCTGACCACATATAATAGTGTGTCGGCTCCTTACTGCAATGACCCTGGTTGTTAATCCTGTTAACGTGAATTTGAATCTCACACGAACAGTTTATGACTTGAGTTTGAAATATCAGCCAAGAGACTGTCGGACTTGAGTAAACATCCTTTCAGGATGGAAGCTTGCCATCATTATCCAGTCTGGCATGTGCATGACTCCAGCCCCACACTGACTCTCAACTGTCCTTCTGAAGTGGCCACGCAAGCCATTCAGTCAGGAGCATGAGCACCTTCATCACGCAGACTGCAGTGTCTCTAGAATAAATCATTACTTATAAATAACGAGGCGTAAATGTTCGCACAGCGCTATTTGAAGAAGAGCGGCAGAGTTACCCCGGCATTCTGATCTCTCAACCACCTTCACCAAAACAGATGATCTGGTCTTTTGTTTCATTACAGATTGTGATGCTTCCTGTGTGGGACTGGAGCCACACGTCCAACATTACAACAGTGATTACACCTCCAAAATGGATTTGATTGGCTGAAGGACTTTGGGGTGTCCTCAGACCATGGGGCTCCACTGACATGGCATCAACTGCAGATGCCAGCCTATCAGTCGACCTTGCGAAGCCTCCAATGATCTCTCCCAATCAGGGGGTGACGTACACGCTGAGTATAAAACGTGAATTGCTAGTGTGGGTCGCAATCTTGAAATGTGAAAAAGGCACTTGACACTAGTAATTCATCCTAAATTGAGGGGGCACGGTTTGTTGACTGAATTAATTGTACAAAGATTCTTTTACCCACAATCAAAGCATTTTAAACATTGTCAAAATATTTATCTTCAGATACAGAGCTTCCCGGAGGAACCGGCCTCCACATTGCTGGAGGAGGTGCTGACGATGAGGGGACTGGAGAAGGGGGTAGTATCAGCGGTGTACGGAGCTATTTTGGAAGAGGATAAGGCACCACTGGAAGGGATCAAAGCAAAGTGAGCGGAAGAATTGGGAGAGGTTATAGAGGAGGGGTTCTGGTGTGAGGTGCTCCGGAGAGTGAATGCCTCCACCTCGTGCGCGAGGTTGGAGCTGATACAGCTGAAGGTGGTGTACAGAGGCCATATTCAGGGTGTCGGACCAGCCAGGGTTGGAAACGGGCACGGAGGCAGATGTTGTAGCCTTCGCCTCGTTGATCGCCCGAAGGCGGATCCTGCTGGGATGGAGAGCAGTCTCTCCACCCTGTGCCCTGGTGTGGCAGGGGGACCTGTTGGAATACTTGACCCTTGAGAAGGTTAAGTTTGAACTGAGGGGAAGGATGGAGGGGTTCTACAAGTCATGGGCACTATTTATTATGCACTTTCAAGGACTGGATAACATCGAACATTAGTTGGGGGGTGGGGTGGGAGGGTTGGGGGGGGCTGTGTGTATTAAGGGTGACTATGGGTAATCCCTGATTCCTTTTTGCCATTTCTTTATGTAAACATGCGGGCTGATGTTTGGGGGTTTGGTGGGAGGATGGGACGGTTGTTATTGATATGGGGATTAACATATTTATTACTGATTATTGTTTATTGCTGGTGGGTGTAAATTTGGGAGAAAATGTGAAAAAGGAGGAGAATAAAAATATTTTAAAAAATATATATTTATCTTTGGCACCTCGGCTCAAATTCATGAGCCACTTTGACTATGGCATCATTGCAAGGATCTCACTCCGGATCACATGGGACATTTTCGGTTCTAGAATGACTTTCCTCTCCATTCATTGAATTGGATATTCCCCATTTTCTGAATGATCTGCTGACAGTTTGTGCATTAATATGATCCCACAATCGGATGACGAAATCAGATGGAACGTCAAACAGAGCAACGCACACACAAAAGTAGTTTTTTTCCCTTAGGAATTCTACCCATTTGGTGCCGAACATGATCCTTGAATAGCTTGTTGAGTCCCACAACCGAAGGTGGAATCCTGGATGTCAGGCCCACTGGAATAATGGCAGTTTTCTCCTCAGTTATCTGGGACCTGAACTTGTCCCACACTAATATGCTGCTTGGGCCACTGGCATTCCTTTTCCACATATTATCCCATCCATAACTTCACTCCATCCTCATCCGTCCGACCACTGTCATGGACAGGCACTAAAACCCCTGCAGGGAACGTGATTTCCAGCGCGGCTTTACACCTGATTCTCCGTCGCTCCAGACCCGTCTTCCTGCACGGCACAGCGTGCCCCAGCTGACAGCGGGATTCTCCGTTCCCACAGCCGGCCAATGGGGTTTCCCAGTGTGGGCACCCCACGCATTCGGGAAACCCGCGGGCGTGGGTGCGCTGCTGGAAGAACTGCGCCGAGGGAGGATCCCGCAGTACGACTTTTAGCTCGAAAGCAACCTTGCCCTTAATTTATTTTTCTGGAGGGCCCATTTGTATTTGTCGCTCTCCGTGCTCTGAGTGACTGTGTCTTAATCACCCGTGCAAAACAACCAAATGTCGCCTGCTTGGTCCCAGGCGCTGACGTACCGTATTAGGTAAGTAAAACAAACTGAGGCCAACCATTAAGAGGGTATTCACTGATAAAATGGGGATGAACCAGCTGAGTATATCCCGATGCTGATAAATTGGGATTGTCTCATTTGTCAAGTTGGCATCTGTGTCGCAATCTACGATTTCTATCAACTTTATCTTTCTTTCTCTTCTTCCGAAGCTTTGTAAGTAGTTTTCACTACGGCAGCTGCTGCTTTTGCTTCTGTTGCGTCTGCTCCTTAAATCTGAAACAAGACCTCCACTGGAGAGAACTCGTCTCTGCTTCTTTGAAGGGTTACTGTGGTAGATTTTACCTGGAGCTGAGCATTAAATGCCACACCATTTGCGTGAACATACAGTGCAGAAGGAGGCCATTCGGCCCAGCGAGTCTGCACCGACCCACTTAAGCCCTCACTTCCACCCTATTCCCGTAACCCAATAACCCCTCCTCACCTTTTTGGTCACTGAGGGCAATTTAACATGGCCAATCCACCTAACCTGCACGTCTTTGGACTGTGGGAGGAAACCGGAGCACCCGGAGGAAACCCACGCAGACACGAGGAGAACGTGCAGACTCCGCACAGACAGTGACCCAGCGGGGAATCGAACCTGGGACCCTGGCGCTATGAAGCCACAGTGCTAGCCACTGTGCTACCGTGCTGCCCAAAATGTAATGACTAATTCTAGTCACTGAAAACCATCAGTGTGGTGAAGATGCTGACGCAGTGCTCCTTGATAAGACTGAGTGGCTTGCCCTGCCATTTAAGGGGACTGTGATGAGTTAACCACATTAGAGAGATTAGACAGCGTAAATGGAAAGGCTGGAGGTCAGTCCTCAATTTGCTCATTATTTAATGTTCTGTCTGCTATCTGTACCAACATGCGACTAAACTGCAAAAAAGAATAAACAGCCCTTGGATAAAAGGCAGATGGGTCTTACAACAAACACAAGTTCTATTAAATGGAATCACCAACAGGCCATACTGGGTACGAAGGGTAGGTTTCCATCCCTAACCAATATTTATGAAATTCTAACAGCTGCATGGAAACTTTTATTGATGACAAGTTTCACAATTTGATTTTGCCGAGCTCAGTGTGAGGTCATTCCAGAGCTTTCAGCTCTGCACACAATACTAATCTGACACCAGGGGGCAGCACTTTCTTACCTCGTTCTTCCTGAACCACAGGGGGACGTTTTACCGAGCCATCAAGGGTAGAAATGTGACAAACTCATCGTTCCCGAATTGATGTCGGATCCACGCCATTGAATGTCACGAGATTTGCGACACTTGAAATGCCTCGCAAGATTTAACTGGGCGTGGCCCGGATCTGCATATCTAAATGATCCATTAAGCTCATTTAAATATGTGTTTACAGGATTCTCCTGGCTTCTGGGGCCTAACAGGCCATGCCTCCAAAAGCTTGCAAGGGCATCATTTACTACTGGTTGCCAAAAACGCAGATCAATTGAAATGGCAGCTGGGGGGGGGGGGGGGTCACTCAGGTCATTAGAGATCCCCAGGTGTCAGGGACAGGGCAAGATAGCCCCATGGCATGCCCTCTGGCACAAAGGCACATTGGCATTGCCACCCAGGCACCTATGGCACTGCCAGGCTGGCAGGGCATTCCAAATCCTAACCACACTCTCAGACAGTACATTCCCAATCCTGACCACACTCCCAAACTAACTAATTGAACATTTGCAGCGTTGCAGTGTAGGTAAAGATTGGAATGGTAAATCTACAGCGACCCTCGATAGGAGCGTGTTTGTCACATTCCGATCACAAATCTCATGAGCCTTTTTCACAATGTGTGGTTATCTTTTGTAAATTGATTGATGTCAGTTCCCGCAATAAATCGAGGAGAGATTGATGTGGTTTACCAATCCTGGTGGGTATTGCTACACTGGCCAGTTGGTGGTTGCTTCTAACCGCAATGGGCTCCATTGCTGACACATTCTGACTTTCATCAACCTGCCTCGACCCTGCCATTGACTTAATGGATTATGTCAAATGATCCTGCCTCATTGTCCATCCTCAATATCACTCTTTGACATTATGGCACACAGCGGGATTTCAACCAGAGCTGAATTCCATCTTGTGTGGCTGATTAGCGAGAAAGTCAATGAAAAGTATGAAATGGTAATATCCTGCCAAGTATAGTTTATCAATCATTTCCTCAATCACCGCTGAAACATCTGGCCTTTTTCCCGGCGGCCCGCCATTGGCCATAGTCAGGATCTCCTGGGCTTGCTGCTGCCAATGGGATTTCCCATCGAATCCACCCTGTGTCGCTGGGATGTCCAGAGTGGGGGATGCCCTACTGGCGACACTGGAAGGTTCCGGTGCCATGAATAGCTGGAATATCTCACCCATTGTCCTCTTGAAATTACTTCGTACCCGCATTAAGAGACAATGGGCGTGAGTTAACAGGAGAAAACAGAGTCCTGTTTCGGGCACGACTATCGAGGGCTTCTCAGCACCTGCAGCACCAAGACTCAAACTGGACTGTCAGGAAGGAACATATGACTGAGAACAGACTTACCTTCATTTCCTGCACAGGAGGAGATCAGGCACCATTTCTAAATCCTGCCCCGATCTCTCGACCGTGGCCTCCGCCCCCCAACCTCGTCGCTCCAACTTACTTGTTCGGGGATTAAATAAATTTGGAAACAGATATGGGAAAGATTTATAATATAGAAGCAAAATACTGCTGATGCTGGCCATCTGAAATAAAAACAGGACGTGCTGGATAACCTCAGCAGGTCTGGCATATCTGTGGAGGGAGGAACAAACATCTTGTCTTCACGCAGGGAATCTCTCTTCATAGTCGAAGAACCAGACAGTGTTGTCCTCAGTCTGATTGAGAAAATCAATCAACAGGGATCTGGGTCTGATTTCAAAAAGAATTTTCCAAAACTATTCACTGGTCTGGGATGACTAGATACTGAATGCAGCATTACACTGAGGAAAGATGCTAAACCTGGGTGTCTTTCCATACCGAGGAAGATACTGCTTCCACTAATGAAACAGGTCCAACTGCAACCAGAAGGGATGACCCAAACTCAGCAAACCCAAACTGCCATCAGTCACCCACCCTTCCATCCATAACAATTTCTTGGTACTGTAACTCCGCTGGCAACATTCCCGGTGAAGCTAGTGCAGGTCACGGAGCCCTTGGGACACCAATTGAAGAAAGCTCAAGCATGGTGTTGGGACACACACCAAGAGCAGCCATTCCACCAGGTTAAAGACCCGCTGCTCTCACGTCGAGCTTAGCCCACCCCCACCCCTACTGACCACAATCACAGCTGATGCCTCACTGCAGGGCTGGGGGACAATCCCGTAGATTACGCATTTCGGCCGCTGTTGACACAGAAATTAGGTTTGTGGTTATCGAGAAAGAGGCTCTCTGCAGTCACATGGGCTTGGCACAAATTCTCTGACTATATCGTTGGAATTAATGTGGTCATCAAGGTGGACAAGAAGCCATTCGTCTGAATAATGGATGGAAAGAGGCTGGCTGGAATGCCCACCAGGTGCCAGAGATGTTTGTGCCGAATGTGTTGTGTTTGGTCCCTTGTACTTTATGAAGAACGCTCCAAACACTTTGATCTGTCAAAACCAAGATCCTATTATTGTGTCCCGTGCAGTGGGATGACAATCTGATACAGAGCATGTTATCATGGAGTCATTTCCTCTGAAACGTACACCTTCTGCTGCCTGTTATATATATGTCTTATTACCCTCAATCTCATGTTCTGTAGAAGCCTGATGAGCCTCCCTTTATATCCGGGTCCCAAGTCACATGACTTGGTCTCGAGACTGCATGGTGTCTGTACTGCCACCTGCTGATCGGAGTTCTCACACCATCCAACTATGATGTGGCCCATAGGCATATCATCACATCATGTGCTTCACTTATGAGTCAGTGTATGTACAGGGAAAGTTACACACGACTACAGACATATTGTCCAGGATCACAGAGGACCACCCTGTACACAGGATAGTCACCTGGTCAATGCGATCAAGGACTATTCCCAGTTCATGGCAGCGCAATTGCCAGCGAGCTCCAAACAGCGACATAAAATACACTAAGTGCAGATACAGGAAGTGGGCACATGCGCTCTGTCAGCTTTGAAAAAGAGTCATTGGACTCGAAACGTTAGCTCTTTTCTCTCCTTACAGATGCTGCCAGACTTGCTGAGATTTTCCAGCATTTTCCCTTTCATTCCTCCAATAAACCAGTGTTCGGACAGTCCCATGTCTCAGCCAATCACAACCAACATACAACATCCTCCACACTCGCAGGCAGCGCATTCCAGACCTTAAACACTTGCTGCGAGAACAAGTTTCTTTGTCGTGTCACTATTGCTACTTATCCTAATTACTCGAAATCTGTACACTCTCGTTCTCAATCCTTTCACAAGTGGGAACAGCTTGTCTCGCTTTATTCTGTCCGGACCATCACATGGTTTTGAAAACCTCCATCAAATCACCTCTCAACCTTCTCTTCTCCAAGGAAATCAGTCCCAACTTCTCCAATCTATCTTCCTAACTGAAGTTCCTCACGCCTGGAACCATACCTGTAAATCGTCTCCGCATTCTCTGCAATGCCTTCCCATACCTCCTAAAGTGTGGTGCCTGGAGTTGAATGTAATACTCCTGCTGAGGTCTAACTGGAGTCCTATCCAAGTCTTGCTCTTATACTCTATTCCCCTTATAATAAAGCCCAGGATACTGTTTGCTTTATGAACTGAACTCTCAACCTGTTCTGCTATCTTCAATGACATATGCTCATAGAAGGATGAGGGGGATGCACATAGAAGGATGAGGGGGGGATCTTATTGAAACTTACAGGAGACTGCAAGGCCTGGATAGAGTGGACGTGGAGAGGATGTTTCCATGTGTAGGAAAAACTAGAAGCAGAGGACACCATCTCAGACTAAAGGGATGATCCTTTAAAACAGAGATGAGGAGGAATTTCCTCAGCCAGAGGGTGGTGAATCTGTGGAACTCTTTGCCGCAGAAGGCTGTGGAGGCCAACTCACTAAGTGTCTTTAAGACAGAGATAGATAGGTTCTTGATTAATAAGGGGATGAGGGGTTATAGGGAGAAGGCAGGAGAATGGGGATGAGAAAATATCAGCCATGATTGAATGGTGGAGCAGACTCGATGGGCCGAGTGGCCTAATTCTGCTCCTATGTCTTATGGTCTTATACCCAGGTCCCTCTGCCTCTTTTAAATTTGTACCCTTTGTTTCATATTGTTTCTCCAGGTTCTTCCTATCAAATTAATCATTTAGCACGGGCATTGGGCAGCACGGTTGCACAAGTGGATAGCACTGTGGCTTCACAGCGCCAGGGTCCCAGGTTCGATTCCCCGCTGGGTCACTGTCTGTGCGGAGTCTGCACGTTCTCCCCTTGTCTGCGTGGGTTTCCTCCGGGTGCTCCGGTTTCCTCCCAGAGCCTAAAGATGTGCAGGCTAGGTGGATTGGCCGTGATAAATTGCCCTTAGTGACAAAAAAGGTTAGATGGGGTTATTGGGTTACGGGGATAGGGTGGAAGTGAGGGCTTAAGTGGGTCGGTGCAGACTCAATGGGCCGAATGGCCTCCTTCTGCACTGTATGTTCTATGTTCTAGGAAAGCATTACTCCACATTGAATGGTTGTGGCACAGTGGTTAGCACTGCTGCCTCACAGCCACTGGTCACTGTCTGTGTGGAGTCTGCACGTTCTCCCCGTGTCTGCGTGGGTTTCCTCCGGGTGCTCCGGTTTCCTCCCACAAGTCCCGAAAGATGTGCTTGTTAGGTGAATTAGACATTCTGAATTCTCCCTCTGTGTACCCGAACAGGTGCCGAAATGTGACGACTAGGGGATTTTCACAGTAACTTCATTGCAGTGTTAATGTAAGCCTGCTTGTGACACTACTAAAGATTATTATTATGATTTGGCAGAGGAAGTGTACAGGAGAAAATACTCCATTGAAATCTGATGCAACTACATACAGGGGGCTGGAACCTGACAGGGCCATGTTCCTGATGTGGGCACAGGTAGCAATTTGCGACTAACATACTTGTACAATTACGTGAAAGTACAACTAATAACAATTGTGGTTAAAATTGTTGGACAGTTTCCCGAATGGAAAGAAATTCTTTTGTTCTAATCTTCTGATACCTACATTTTCCACTTTGAATAGTTTGATTCCTTTGAGAGCATGCAAGATAATTATGGTCTCACATCAGAGCGCAAAGTCTGTGTAAAATTGGCTCTCACTTTTTGCAGCAGGCAGCAGCAAGGGACTGCTTTTCTCATTATAACAACCATCAAACACTCAATCTGTGCCATGTGATCATAATACAGTGATTTTAGATTTAAAGTTGCTACCTTGCATAACATTCACATAGATTTACTAATTAAACTAATCATGAATGTAAATTAAAGATGCAACAGCATAAAATTTGCTCCACTGCGATCTCTTTGCTTCAGAACCATGGAATCCCTTCCCTAATCTTTTCTTTGTCTCCTCGCCTTGACGACGCTCCTTAAAATCTACCTCTTTGGTCCTGGTCACCTGTGCCACCTGTGCCACCTGTGCCACCTGTGCCACCTGTGCCACCTGTGCTAATATCTATTTATGTGGCCCTGTGTCAGATTCCACTTGGACACACTCGGCAGCCTCTATAGAGGGAGAAGAAGGCCTGGGGACATTTTGACTGCAATGTGTGCTTTTAAATTGTTGTTCTATAGCATCTTTAAGTTCGCGAAAAGTCCCATGGCATGAGACAACAACGCTATCAGACACGGTTCTACGTGATATGCCGTCTCCCTCATTGACTAAGAAATTTAGCTCTGTTTCAGCTGATCTCCCAGTCAATCTGCGGCCATTGGCATTCCCTCCCTAAATCTCTACCTCTCCCCTCCATTAAGATGCCCCATAAAGCCGACCCCTCTGATCATACGTTCAGTCGCCTGTCCTAATATCTTTTTAATTGGCTCGGTTTTTGACCAACTTTCAAGGCCATCAATGAAAGATAGTCACTGATAATCCAATCAGGCTGGTCGCTCGTAGGGAAGAGCAAAGCCAGAGGATATTAATAGATAGTGCCCAAGAAATCCAATCAGGAATTCAGGAGAAACGTCTTTACCTGGGAAGTGGTGAGAACATGGAACTCGCTCCCACAGGGTGTGATGGAAGGGAATAGTATAAATGCATTTGAGAGGATGCTAGATTGATATCAGAGCGAAGGGAATAGAGTCTGAAGCTGATAAGGGTGAGCTGAGGTAGGATGGAGGAAGCTTAAAGGCAGCTCAAACATACAAAATAGGGGCAGGAGGAGGCCATTCGGCCCCTCGAGGCTGCTCCGGCATTTAATAAAATCATGGCTGATCTGATTGTAACCTCAACCCCACATTCCGCTTACCGCCCAATAACTTTTGATTCCTGTAGTACCACCTACAAGATGATGTAAGAGACACATGACCAAGAGTCAAGAGGGAGCAAGGTTTGGACTGAGTAACGCCGAGACTTGTATATCTGTAAATAATTATGTTCGTCCAATAAGGATGGCATGGTCTCACAGTAGTTAGCACTGCTACCGAGGGCGCTGAGAACCCGGGTTTGATCCCGGCCTGTAATAGTGCGAGGCGAAGCGACAAGATAGTGTTAAATCACAACAGTGATTTATTTAACTCGGAAGAACTTCATATACAGAACAGCACAACTACTACACAGGTCTCATCCCCTCGACTACCAAACAACTCTGACCAACCCCCCAACAGCCAGGTCCACGCCTAAACACCTGATAGGCTAACATTCGCACACTCCATCCCCATAGGCTCCTGGCTAGTCACGTGGCCCACACAAGACCGCCCCTTAAAGGGGTCATTTGACCACAACTCTCTTGTTAGTTGAGATATTCAATGACCCTGCCTCTACCGCTTCTTGGGGGACTGAGGACATAGCCTTCTTCATCCGATTGGCCTATTGTGTCTTGTATATGAAATGAAAATCGCTTATTGTCACGGGTAGGCTTCAATGAAGTTACTGTGAAAAGCCCCTAGTCGCCACATTCCGGCGCCTGTTCGGGGAGGCTGTTACGGGAATTGAACCGTGCTGCTGGCCTGCCTTGGTCTGCTTTCAAAGCCAGCGATTTAGCCCAGTGTGCTAAACCAGCCCCGTTATGTATTGTACATTTTAAATATTGAGTAGCACAGAGTGTAATTTTGCTAAAGAATGCAGAACTTTCAAACAAAAGCTGTGTTTCATGTTTTAATTTGCTACCCTGCCCTCCACTAAATTATTAATTTACAGCAAAATATTTCACTCCAGAACATTGTTACTGTGCAAGGTTCATTCGAAGGGCATGGATGATGTTAGGACATTTTAAAACCTGCTTCTATCCTGTTCCGACAAGCCAACATGGAGGTAAAGCTTGGGAAGGCACGTCCTCTGACCCCAGCAGACCTTGCGCCCCTCATTCTAATCAACAGGATTGTCGGCTTTGCCATTTTGAAATGATCACAAGCATGAGGTTAATATCCTTCCACAATCTCACATCGACGCTACTGATGGATGATAATAGAATATTAATTCCTCTGCAGTTGAGCCGAAGATGTCACAGGCTGTGGTGGAAGGGTTTATTTCACTTTGACCAATAGAAAAGGAAAGATTTTGCCTTTCCTTAGCGGCTTATGTGACCTTATAATGTCCCCAAAGTGCTTTACAGCCAATCAGGTACTTTCGAAATGTGGTCGCTGTTGCAACGTGGGGAATATGGCGCCCAATCAAAACATCATTGCGACAATAAGCAGGTTTAAGTATTGGCCAGGACACTAGGGAAAATTCCCCGCTCTTCTCTGGAATATGCCAGGGGATCATTTAGATCCACCAGAGAGGTCGCACACAAAGGTTTCTATTTACACCCTTTTTCAAAATTCGTGTCACAGTCAACGATTGGAACAACCATAGAAAGTGGGATAAAAATACTGCAAATATTCTTTTATTTTCAGATTTCCTGCATCCAGGGAATTTTGTTCTTGCATTAGAGAGTGGGAGGGGTTACATGTGGAGCTTAAACACCAGTGTGAATTTATGGGGCTGAATGGTCTGTTTCTGTGCTGTACATTCGCTGTAATTCTGCGTAACTTGAATGGATTCGCCCTGAATATGGCACGGATTTCATGGGCGGGATTCTCTGATCCTGAGGCTAAGTGTTGATGCCGTCGTAAATGGCGTTGCATTTCACGACAGCGTCAACATGCCCTCAGGAGCAGCGGATGTGACCCCTACAGGGGGCCAGCACGGTACTGGAGCGACCCACGTCCACGGGTCTGCGCATGCGCAGTGGGACCGGCGTGATTGCGCGCATGCGCAGTGGCTCCCTTCTCCGCGCCGGCCCCGACGCATCATGGCGTAGGGCTATAGGGGCCAGAGCGGAGCAAAAGAGGCCCCCAGCCCGAGAGGCCAGCCCGCCGATCGGTAGGCCCCGATCGCGGGCCAGGCCACAGCGGAGGCTCCCCCTGGGTCGGACCCCCCTCACCCCACACCAGGTCGCCCCCCCAGATGCATGCACGCCAAGGTCTTGCTCGGTAAGACCACACGTGGACTTGGATTCTTTTTCCCGGGTGGAGAAGCGCTAGGGGGCGTGGGGCCACGACCGGCGCTGCACCGACGCCAATGGCGGCAACTCTCCGGTGAATCGGCAGACCGGCGCCGGGGCGCGTCGCGCGATTCACGCCTGGCGATTCTCCGGCCCGGCCTGGGCTGAGAGAATCCTGCCCCATGTTCCCACATCGAGGAATATTAGGTGGGGGGGGGGCATGAAGTTGAAGGAACGGGATTCCCTCTGGGTTCCCGCCCACTCCGACCTCACAGCATTTTTACGCTGGATGGGCAAGACATTGGACGTGCCGCCCGTCTCTGCCCCAATTGTGGCCAATAATTGGCCACTGGAAGACCATTTCCTGCCTTGATTTTTAGGCTGTTGGGAAGATTTACCTGGCATGGGAGAAGCCTGAAAATTAATGGGCCTAGGATCTTGGGCGGGAAGGGGGAGAGGCACCTGGACCTCCTAACTACTCCAACCCCTCCTCTGTAACCTCAAACATCCATTATACAACCTCACGTCTTCCCAGTTCTCTCCACCCGGGAGCCCCGGAACTTACCTTGCTAACGGTCCCAATCTGATTGACCGACAGCTTTCAAGTTCAAGGCAGATGTCTCGCCTTCAGCCAATTCACACTAATTCAAGCGTAAAATGGCTGCAGTCAGTCAGTGTAGGCAGAGATGTGTAGGTCAGAGTGGGCAGTGATGTGTGGGTCAGAGTGGGCAGCGTAGGTCAGAGTGGGCAGTGATGTGTAGGCAGAGTGGGCAGCATAGGTCAGAGTGGGCAGTGATGTGTAGGCAGAGTGGGCAGCGTAGGTCAGAGTGGGCAGTGATGGGTAGGCAGAGTGGGCAGTGATGTGTAGACAGAGTGGGCAGTGATGGGTAGGCAGAGTGGGCAGTGATGTGTAGACAGAGTGGGCAGTGATGTGTAGGCAGAGTGGGCAGCGTAGGTCAGAGTGGGCAGTGATGGGTAGGCAGAGTGGGAAGTGATGTGTAGACAGAGTGGGCAGTGATGTGTAGGCAGAGTGGGCAGAGATGTGTAGGCAGAGTGGGCAGTGATGTGTAGACAGAGTGGGCAGTGATGTGCAGGCAGAGTGGGCAGAGATGTGCAGGCTGAGTGGGCAGTGATGTGTAGGCAGCGTGGGCAGTGATGTGCAGGCAGAGTGGGCAGAGATGTGCAGGCTGAGTGGGCAGTGATGTGTAGGTCAGAGTGGGCAGTGATGTGTAGGCAGAGTGGGCAGCGTAGGTCAGAGTGGGCAGTGATGTGTAGGCAGAGTGGGCAACGTAGGTCAGAGTGGGCAGTGATGTGTAGGCAGCGTGGGCAGTGATGTGTAGGTCAGAGTGGGCAGTGATGGGTAGGCAGAGTGGGCAGTGATGTGTAGGCAGAGTGGGCAGAGATGTGTCCCTCACTGACTACTCGGTTGATGGGAAGGGAAACCCCACCATCTGAAATATTTCCTCACCCACTTTATAAATTAAGTTAAACTTTATTGTGTGAGCTGATAAAAGGTCCCCAGTAAATTATTAAATGGATAATTATGGAATCGTCAAATCTGGGGGTAACAAAAACAATGATGAAGATAATTTTGATCATTATGAATGATTCTGGGTCAATAAAATGATCTATCCCACCAATTGCTCAAACCTGCCATGTAATTAATGTTTTAGGTGTAACTTCTCCTTGAGCTCTCAGCTTTTGCTTCCAAAGGAAGATTCTCATTGATAACTTTTTTCAGAAGCAATAGGGCCATTAACACAATCCTCGTTTCAATAGCCGCCAATTCTAATTGTCTACCTGGCCACGGTCCGAGGCTCAGCCGGATTGTTGTGGTGTCGGTGTTGAGTTTCCGAATACGGGTTCTCCATTGCCAAGACTGTCTCTTTCCCGTTCCAGTTCCAAGCTATTGTCCACCTCCGCCCCTGTCTCACTCCTCTGTTGTGAAACCCTCACCCAATGCCTTCGTCGCCTCTGGACTTGACCATTCCAATTCTATCCCGGTCACATTCCCACTTCCCACTCTCCATAATTTTGAGCTCTGCCGGCCCGTGTCCTAACTCTCCCCAAATCCTCTTTCCCCAACATCCCTCTGCTCGGTGACCTACAAGGCAGGCCAGCAGCGCGGGTTCAATTCCCGTCCCGGCCTCCCCGAACAGGCGATGGAATGTGGCGACTAGGGGCTTTGCACAGTAACTTCATTTGAAGCCTACTCGTGACAATAAGCGATTTTCATTCCATTGGCCCCCGGTTTGGAAAAGCCTCAGTTATAAAATTCTCATCCTACTTTTCCGATTGCTCTCTGGCCTTGCCCCTCCCTCTCTCCGTAATCTCCTCCATCCCCACAACCCTGCAAAAAATACCCGTGCACATCCTCCCCGACGTCAATCACTCCGGCAATGCTTGTGTGGTGGAATCAGAGGAGAATGAAGAAGTGTGCAAGGTGTGTGATTCCTGGAGTACTTTTGAAAAAGCATTTATAAAACTGAAATGAGAGGACTGCAGAAAAATCACTTGCAAACTTGCCATTTATTTCAATGAAAGTGGGGACTGCAACATTCCAGTTAGAAACTGAGGCAAGAAATCCACACGTGTCCAGCCATTCTGGGAGGATACATGTTACCATGGAGCCTGGTATCTAATGGTCTTGGTCTCAGGGGCTATTGTGGCGTAGCAGGTAGCATCTCTGCCTCTGAGGCAGAAGATCCGAGTTCGACTCTCACTCCAAGACCTGACGGCCCAGGAAGGTGCGTTCATAACGCGGCCAAGCAAGCTGAGTGTGTCAATCTGTAAAATCCTTCCAAACACGCCCATGGCTGGCGGTAAGAGCGGGACCGACCCCTGGTCAGCCACGCTCGATGTAGAGTGGCGCACCTCAAGCTATGAGCCCCTGGCGACAGACTAGCGATCTGTCCCAGGAATTACCAGCTGTGGAAATAGAGAAAAGTCTGCCTTAATGCATCACAAGGTACGGGAATAGAACTGGATCGGAGAACAAAATCTCAACTAGGAAAGGTCCAAAATTAAAGCAATGCAGGAGAAATAAAGTACAGGAATGTATGCAGTTGGAATATCAAAACATTAAGATTTGCATTCAAACTAATTCACAAGGATAATGCAGTGTTGTAAAGTGAAGAATTAATGATACTCAGCATCATTTGAAATTGGTATGCCATCACTTTCTTACAGTTTATATTTAATACACACTAATTAATTCTATTTTGACATTTTAGCAGTTAAGTCGCTAATCTTGTCATTATATGTCAACGTGGTAATTTACAGTAAATTTATTAAACTGCCATGATACGTCAATCAGAGAATCAAGAGATATTGTCATTTGCCGAACTATTGCTCTCGCTGTCTGTGTTACTGTTATTGTTGGACCTCTTCTCATGATGTCTCTCTCTACGTCAGTAAGGGTTACACCAATCAGGGCAGGTAAATGAGATTAGCCAGGACCTAATTGAATGATAAAACATACTTGAGGGAGCTGAATGACATCCTCCTGGTTACTATTGTACTTCTCACCCTTAACTTTTGCTTCTGTTTATCTTTCTGCCTTTTTCCATTTTGCTTATTTCTTTGCTGATATGGCTGGTTTGGTGTGGGCTGGTTTGGTGGATGGGCTGGTTTGGTGCTGTGGGCTGGTTTGGTGTGGGCTGGTTTGGTGGATGGGCTGGTTTGGTGGTGTGGGCTGGTTTGGTGTGGGCTGGTTTGGTGGATGGGCTGGTTTGGTGGATGGGCTGGTTTGGTGCTGTGGGCTGGTTTGGTGTGGGCTGGTTTGGTGGATGGGCTGGTTTGGTGGTGTGGGCTGGTTTGGTGGATGGGCTGGTTTGGTGGATGGGCTGGTTTGGTGTGGGCTGGTTTGGTGGATGGGCTGGTTTGGTGTGGGCTGGTTTGGTGGATGGGCTGGTTTGGTGGATGGGTTGGTTTGGTGGTGTGGGCTGGTTTGGTGGATGGGCTGGTTTGGTGTGGGCTGGTTTGGTGGAATGGGCTGGTTTGGTGAAATGGGCTGGTTTGGTGAAATGGGCTGGTTTGGTGGATGGGCTGGTTTGGTGGATGGGCTGGTTTGGTGTGGGCTGGTTTGGTGGAATGGGCTGGTTTGGTGAAATGGGCTGGTTTGGTGGATGGGCTGGTTTGGTGTGGGCTGGTTTGGTGGATGGGCTGGTTTGGTGGAATGGGCTGGTTTGGTGGTGTGGGCTGGTTTGGTGATGTGGGCTGGTTTGGTGGAATGGGCTGGTCTGGTGGAATGGGCTGGTTTGGTGGAATGCGCTGGTTTGGTGGTGTGGGCTGGTTTGGTGTGGGCTGGTTTGGTGATGTGGGCTGGTTTGGTAAAATGGGCTGGTTTGGTGAAATGGGCTGGTTTGGTGGATGGGCTGGTTTGGTGTGGGCTGGTTTGGTGATGTGGGCTGGTTTGGTGCAATGGGATGGTTTGGTGGCGTGGGCTGGTTTGGTGAAATGGGCTGGTTTGGTGGAATGGGCTGGTTTGGTGTGGGCTGGTTTGGTGATGTGGGCTGGTTTGGTGGAATGGGCTGGTTTGGTGGATGGGCTGGTTTGGTGGATGGGCTGGTTTGGTGGAATGGGCTGGTTTGGTGGATGGGCTGGTTTGGTGGATGGGCTGGTTTGGTGAAATGGGCTGGTTTGGTGGATGGGCTGGTTTGGTGGATGGGCTGGTTTGGTGGATGGGCTGGTTTGGTGATGTGGGCTGGTTTGGTGGATGGGCTGGTTTGGTGTGGGCTGGTTTGGTGGATGGGCTGGTTTGGTGGATGGGTTGGTTTGGTGGTGTGGGCTGGTTTGGTGGATGGGCTGGTTTGGTGTGGGCTGGTTTGGTGGAATGGGCTGGTTTGGTGAAATGGGCTGGTTTGGTGGAATGGGCTGGTTTGGTGGAATGGGCTGGTTTGGTGAAATGGGCTGGTTTGGTGGAATGGGCTGGTTTGGTGGAATGGGCTGGTTTGGTGGATGGGCAGGTTTGGTGGATGGGCTGGTTTGGTGGAATGGGCTGGTTTGGTGTGGGCTGGTTTGGTGGATGGGCTGGTTTGGTGTGGGCTGGTTTGGTGGAATGGGCTGGTTTGGTGAAATGGGCTGGTTTGGTGAAATGGGCTGGTTTGGTGGAATGGCTGGTTTGGTGAAATGGGCTGGTTTGGTGGATGGGCTGGTTTGGTGGATGGGCTGGTTTGGTGTGGGCTGGTTTGGTGGAATGGGCTGGTTTGGTGAAATGGGCTGGTTTGGTGAAATGGGCTGGTTTGGTGGAATGGGCTGGTTTGGTGAAATGGGCTGGTTTGGTGGAATGGGCTGGTTTGGTGGATGGGCTGGTTTGGTGTGGGCTGGTTTGGTGGATGGGCTGGTTTGGTGGAATGGGCTGGTTTGGTGGTGTGGGCTGGTTTGGTGATGTGGGCTGGTTTGGTGGAATGGGCTGGTCTGGTGGAATGGGCTGGTTTGGTGGAATGCGCTGGTTTGGTGGTGTGGGCTGGTTTGGTGTGGGCTGGTTTGGTGATGTGGGCTGGTTTGGTGAAATGGGCTGGTTTGGTGAAATGGGCTGGTTTGGTGGATGGGCTGGTTTGGTGTGGGCTGGTTTGGTGATGTGGGCTGGTTTGGTGCAATGGGATGGTTTGGTGGTGTGGGCTGGTTTGGTGAAATGGGCTGGTTTGGTGGAATGGGCTGGTTTGGTGATGTGGGCTGGTTTGGTGGATGGGCTGGTTTGGTGGATGGGCTGGTTTGGTGGATCGGCTGGTTTGGTGTGGGCTGGTTTGGTGGATGGGCTGGTTTGGTAGATCGGCTGGTTTGGTGGATCGGCAGGTTTGGTGGATGGGCTTGTTTGGTGTGGGCTGGTTTGGTGCAATGGGCTGGTTTGGTGGATGGGCTGGTTTGGTGTGGGCTGGTTTGGTGGTTGGGCTGGTTTGGTGGATCGGCTGGTTTGGTGCAATGGGCTGGTTTGGTGGATGGGCTGGTTTGGTAGATCGGCTGGTTTGGTGGATCGGCAGGTTTGGTGGATGGGCTGGTTTGGTGTGGGCTGGTTTGGTGCAATGGGCTGGTTTGGTGGATGGGCTGGTTTGGTGTGGGCTGGTTTGGTGGTTGGGCTGGTTTGGTGGATCGGCTGGTTTGGTGCAATGGGCTGGTTTGGTGGATGGGCTGGTTTGGTGGATGGGCTGGTTTGGTGGATCGGCAGGTTTGGTGGATGGGCTGGTTTGGTGTGGGCTGGTTTGGTGGATGGGCTGGTTTGGTGGTGTGGGCTGGTTTGGTGATGTGGGCTGGTTTGGTGGAATGGGCTGGTTTGGTGTGGGCTGGTTTGGTGGAATGGGCTGGTTTGGTGTGGGCTGGTTTGGTGGAATGGGCTGGTTTGGTGCAATGGGCTGGTTTGGTGGAATGGGCTGGTTTGGTGGATGGGCTGGTTTGGTGCTGTGGGCTGGTTTGGTGGAACGGGCTGGTTTGGTGGAATGGGCTGGTTTGGTGGAATGGGCTGGTTTGGTGGATGGGCTGGTTTGGTGCTGTGGGCTGGTTTGGTGGATGGGCTGGTTTGGTGTGGGCTGGTTTGGTGTGGGCTGGTTTGGTGGATCGGCTGGTTTGGTGGATGGGCTGGTTTGGTGATGTGGGCTGGTTTGGTGGATGGGCTGGTTTGGTGATGTGGGCTGGTTTGGTGGATCCGCTGGTTTGGTGGATGGGCTGGTTTGGTGGATGGGCTGGTTTGGTGGAATGGGCTGGTTTGGTGATGTGGGCTGGTTTGGTGATGTGGGCTGGTTTGGTGGAAAGGGCTGGTTTGGTGGATGGGCTGGTTTGGTGTGGGCTGGTTTGGTGGAATGGGCTGGTTTGGTGGATGGGCTGGTTTGGTGGATGGGCTGGTTTGGTGGAATGGGCTGGTTTGGTGGATGGGCTGGTTTGGTGGAATGGGCTGGTTTGGTGGATCGGCTGGTTTGGTGGATGGGCTGGTTTGTTGGGGAAAGTAGTTAGCAGGAAATGAAGACCCATTTTGACAGGGTTTTATGGTTTAAATTAAGACAGTGGGGGTGACTCTGCAGTCACGTTTCCCCGGTGCCCATCCCTCTATGCCGGGAGAACAGTGGGAACGCACCTCAATGGGGTTCATGCCGGCGCTGAACAGTACGCAACGCTGCCGGCCGCTGCAGCGGATAAACCCGTTCAATCCCTCATTGGCCTTAAACCAGATTAGCATGTTTAAATCAGACGGTCCGTTTAAATACTGGGTCGGTTGCAATTTGGATTCTACCCCGTGTCGGTGCAGCTTGACGCCGGAGTCTACCCCGTGTCGGGGCAGCTTGACGCCGGAGTCTACCCCGTGTCGGGGCAGCTTGAGGATGTTTGGGATGTTCTGATCCCCTTCCCCGCCAGCAGTACCCGCCGTGCGGCGTTGGCACCTTGCAAAACCACGATTTGCATGCATTCACATCTGATTAATGGGCTGGAATCGCGATTCTCCACCCACCCCCTTCACAGTCGGGAATCCTGTGGCCGTGATTTGGTGCCAGTATTGGCAAGCTGGACCCAGGTTCCCTGGCTATTGACGGGGAGCAAGAGGACCACAGACTGTTGAAATTTTTGGGGTTTGCTGGGGGTGTATGCCTGGAACTCAGGGAGCACGGGGAATGACGGATGAAAGAGCCTAGATTCGGGGTGTCCCATCAGGATTGAGGTTCCCCAACTGGATCCTCATTACTGCATTTAAACCCCCCCTCCGAGCTGCAACCTACAGCTCCTGGTTTCTGAGATTGCCGACTGCTCACAGAACACTGAATATATTCAGCGGGTTTCTGGCCAACCCACAGAGGTCCCCCCTCTGTAGACCCTCTGATCCCAGTGGTATCATCAATGGGGTGGGCATTGCCATGCTCAATCGCTGGCCCACCAGGTGCTGGCATCCCTCAGTGCATTCCTCCAACGTGTAGTCTCACACCAGAGGAAGCAGGTGATTGGCAGAGCTCATCCCAAATAAAGGACACATGTAGCGGTGCCTGTGGAACCCTCCCTGACATCCAGCCCAACTCAGGGCGAAAGCCTCATCAGTGACACTATCAGCTGGCCCACCCCTGAGGGTCACGAGCTGTCCCCAAGCCCTGTCTGCCCTCGTGATGCCATCCATCCCCACCCCCGGCCAGGAAACCTGACCAGCCCCCCGTCACATCCCGTGTGTAAAACCCAGGCTCCACATTGTGGTGATAAGCATCACTGTAAATACACAAGGGGTTAATGTAAATACACTACGACTAAGTAAACACTAGAGGGAGCACCAGAGACGTCAGGACATGCAGACATACAGCTAATGAACACATAGAATAGGACATGACCAATGGGCAGTCAAGACACCCAGAGGTGACACTACCACAAGGGGGCATTACACAACCCATATATAAGGACAGGGCACACATGCTCTGTCTCTTTCCACAGGCGACACTTAGAGAGAAGGACAGGGGCAGATCAGAAGCATCACACCCACCACGTGACTTAGAGCAGACTGGTTAGTTAGACTGAGTTACTATAGCAAGATTAGCAGGAGAGTCGAACTCATAGAGAACTGTGCTAATGGTTCAATAAATCACATTAAACTTACTTCAAAGTCTGGAGTATCTTTTGGTCAAAGCTGCATCGAGTTGCAGCCAGTGTTATCCCAGAGAACATAACACAACACACATCACACTGCAGCTGTGGTCCCAGCAAACGCACACTTCCCTCGCTCACCCCCATCTGTGGGGCCTTACCGCACACCAGTCTCTTAGCTTAGAGCCGCGTGCCTGCACAGTGTGAACCTCTCCCCCATACAACCTGTTGTCACCCTTCTGGTGGGACAGCACACCCAGTGAAGTGATCCGCAGTAGACCCCACTGGGAGGAACAGGACAGGGACCACAGAACCTATCACTAACGCCAACTGCGCCAGCTACTGGTACTGCAGTTGGCAGGGACTGGTGCATTGCCATCTGGATCACGCCCATCCATCCGGCGGGAATCGCACCTCGTTTCCCACCAGGAATTGTTTGGGAGAATTCCACCACCAGTGCCTTTGACAAAAGAGGCCATTTAATGGAATTATTCCAGAAATATTGATTTACCAAATGAACGGTCTCAAAGCATAGCTTTATGCAGCAAAAGACTCAACACCCCATGTCCTGATAAGTGATTCTGTCCGATTGCGTGCAGTGAATCACTAAACTCGACCCCAACTTCTCCTGGGAGTAATCAGGGGAGAATTTACTTTGCAAAAAGATAAAATAATGGCCTTCCATTAAAACACAATTATAGATTTTTTTTCAAGTGGAAGAAATGAGAGCAATAGAGAGAGTCAATTGCGTGAGTCACAGTCGCTAGGCAACTCGTTAATGTAGAAAATGATTTGTGTATATTTACACGGGGGATGTTGGTCTGTCAAATATTCCCAGCTGCTGTGAAAAATGATATTTTATATTACCCTGCAAAATCCCAATTCCCTGAAGTTAAGATTAAAAGTAGGCAGCAATCTCTCTCTTGTAATCTGATTGATCGGATATCGATCCTCAAGAGGCTGGATCTATTTCATCCCAATTTCCCCAGTGCAAACCTCCTCCTGCTAATCGATTTATGAGACCTCAAACATTTTCCCACAATCTGGTCTATTTCTTACGGTAGTTCTCAATACGTCATCTACTAAACAAACCCAATCACAGGATTACAGACTGAAGTTTAACAACTAACCCTGAACAAACCAAACTCAGTGATTCAGTCGGTCGAATTTCATAAGGAAGGGTTGATGATAAACCACAAATAGGCATTACTTAAATCACTGTTAATACTAATGGAAACACTGATGTATCGCATTTCCCCAACACCTTCCCCCATTCACTTTCCCTCTCTCATGATGTTTGCATTCACTGCAAATATTTTAACAAGAAAGATATGTGATAGTCTGAAAGCATTTCAAAGTACCAGCACATCCCCTGTCATGTAAACAGAAAATGCTGGATAAACTCGACAGGTCTGGCAGCGTTTGTGGAGAGAGAAAGCCGGTTAACATTTCAAGTCCGTATGACTCTTTTTCAGAGGAGTAGATGGATTATAGAATTGGAGAGGGGGGTGGAGGAAGTTGAGCGGATTAGAGGGTCAGGGACACATCGGAGCTAAGGAGTAATTGACACAGTTGGCATGGACACAAGACAAAGCAAGTGTTAATGGTAGCATTCAGGACTAAAGAAAGTGCTGATGGCAGCATAAAGACAAGATAGCAGAATGTGTTAATAGGAAAGTAAAGGTCAGTTCTTAGTGAAAGCAAAACTAAAGATCAAGTGACAGGTGGACCTATGGGGGAGGGGCGTTGTGTTGGGACAAACAACGAGAACAAAAAAGGGGTCAAGATGGAGGGGATCGATCAAAGTGGACTGTGAATTTTCCCCTCCGTCTTCAGTTCAGTAATGAACATGCAATATGCCCCAGACTAAAAAAAGGGAAACTACAGTGTCAGGAGTGTCGGTAATCACAGAGACCGTGGGTGGGATTCTCCATAGCCCAACGGGAGAATTGTGATCAGGCAGAAAATGGCATCCAACGCCGGAATCGGGCCAGGCGCCGGTTTGACGCCGATTGGCGATGCTCCAAATCGGCATCATCGAACCGGCGTCATCGGGATGCCCGCCACGCACAGTCACAGTGCCGCTGGCACGTCATCAGCTGGCCCACCCGTGATGCCCCTCCCCCGAGGGGCCGGGTTCCCGACGGCGGGGGCCACGTGTGGTCCAGCTCCACCACACTCTGCCGAGATCCGTGCTGCTGTCCAGGGGGCTTCTGCCAGGGCTGGGGGGAGTGGAGGTGGGCTGTGGGGTGGGCGGGTACATAGTCCAGCATGGCCAGCGCCATGTTACCTGCTGCCAGCGGTGGGGGGTGTCGGTGTGAGCAGCTGCAGCTTGTCAGCCTGCTACGCGTGGCTGGTGACCCAGCGATTCCCCGGCTGTTCTCCGCGATCTGCGGGTGTTCCACGCGGCTTCGGTGTTCGCCACTCACTGTACTGGAATGGGTGAGGGACGCACACGGATTCTCCGTTGGCGCCGGCACTTAGCCGCAGAAACGGAGAATCCAGCCTCATAGATTTAAGCTGATTGGCAGAAGAATGTTAGGTGACATGCATTTTGTGCAATGAGTGATGAGGATTTGGAATGCACTGTGCGCTCTCCCACTGAAACAGGGCCGCAACAAAACCTCACTCACTCGTCTGAAATCCTTCACTCCCGACTGGAACACATCCCACTCCCGACAAACTGACGACAGCCCCGCCTCTCGATGGCAAATCTCTGGGTTGACTGCAAAAATCACCAACCTCAGCCTGGTAACTGACCCAAGTGTTGAAGTCCCAGATTTCAATCTTTCACAGAAACTCTCAACTGCTTGAAGAATGGCCAGGGAAGATGTGTCCACTGCTCAAATTGTGACTGTGACCATTCACGTCAGGCCATCGCCCACACAATGAACCCCTGCCCTGGGAGATCCATTCCTGGTGGCATTACAACCATTCACACTGCCTTAGCTGAAGCTGTTGAATGGACTGTTAACCTCGACATCAGACATCACTCCTTCCCCAGTCATTGGAAATAATCATCTTTAATGAGATGGTAAATACAGATTCTCTAGTAGCTTTCAAAGGGAAATTGGACAAATACTTGAAAAAGACGGAAATTGTAGAGATATGGGGAAAGTATGGAACTCACTGAAGTTCCTCTGAAAGAGTTGGTGCAGAGTCAATGGACTGAATGGCCTCTTTCTGTGCGGTACTGTTCCAGGTTTCAATGTTAAGCACAATGTATTATTCTGCTGCTAAATTGCAAACGCACGCCGCTGGATTCTCCATTTTTGGGACTATGTCACGAGGCCGTCGGGAAAACTGTGGCCTTTTATGCCAGAACAACTGCTGTCAAAAGGCTACAGATACCCTGAGTTGCTGGGGGCCAGCAGTCAGGCATCGTAGAGCTCGCAGCTCGAGCTGCCGATATGGTCACCATCACTTCCGGCTCAGAGGCCGCATGCGCACGACTCAGCCCGTGGACCTGGACCGGCAAAATAGTGCCCCGCATCGGCCTCTCGCGCGCCCCGGTCCACCCGCCCACATTGCCCCAAGCCCCGAATGAAGCCCCCTCCCCCCCCCCCCCCCCCCCCCCCCCCGACCGCCGATCGGTCCTCCCCGACTGTGACTGCCGCGCACTCAGTCCACAGCCGCCACGCGAGGATCCCGGACGGTGGGACCACACATAACCCACGCCATCGGGATTTCGGAGGGTCGGCAATGGAGCATCGCGGGCCGGGCCTCAGCCAATGGCCTGAGGTTGTGGATGCTCAGCGCAGCGTGCTCCATGAGCACGCTGATTTTTCAGGGGGCGGAGAATTTAAAACCCGACTTCGCCACCAAAACAGATTCTCCGCCCCGTCGCCGAACGCAATTTCAGCATCGGGGAGCGGAGAATCTGACCCATGATCCTTTAAGCCGACAAAGTTTTCGTGAGTGATTCATCAGATCACAGACAGTCTGGGTAAGCTGAGATGTTACAGTCTGTAATCAGCAAAAGGTCAGCTCAGCTTCTTCAGCTTGAAAGGCGAGAAAAACGTTCCAGGCAAGGAGATGGTCTTATCGACAATTCCCAATTCATGGGGTATCCGAGGTAACAGGACGAAGGAATATTTTGGAATGATAAAGCATAGCGAGGGGCCAATCAGCCCACCATGTCTTCACATAATTGAAGTAATTCATCCCTGGTATCATCCTGGTAAACCTCCTCTGCCCTTTCTCCACCCTCCCTGAAGTGTGATGCTCAGAATTAATCACAGTACACCAGCTCAGGTCTAACTAGTGTTTTATAAAGAGTTAGTTTAACTACCCTGTTTTTCTACTCCAAGTTTCGCTTTAATAAAGGCAAAGCTTCCATTTGCTTTTACAACAATCTTATCGACTTGCCACCTTCAGAGATTTGTGTGTTGATTTTGTATGTCTCTCTAGCTCTTCATAGGGTCATCAAATCAAAGAATGGGGCAGCACAGAGGGAGGTCATTTGGCCCATTGAGTCTGTGCCAGCTCTTTGAAAGAGCTATTCAATTACTCCCAGTCCCAAATCTTGCCCCATCGCCTGAAAGATTTTCCGGTACAACCAGCCATCCCCTCTGAAAGTTATTATTGTATCTGCTTGCACCACCACATTGCTGCCTGTGGAATCTTGCTGCTGTCTTTCCTGTGCTACACCATTAGCTACACTTCAAAAGTACTCTGTTGACTGTAAAGGACTTTGAGATGTTCTAAGGTCACGAAAGACAGATGGAGCAGTTACTACCGCTGGCTTTACAAAACGGTTATGTTTTAAAATGCCTCCTTTAACTTCAGGTGAATTAGAATAAAATGGATGGGGGATGTTGAGGTCATACTGAAAACCTCCACCCGGAGACAGGCCGATGTGATCTGGTTACCATGGGGAAGAAGCAAAAACAAAAGACTCAGTGGAATGTGTGTCAGTCATTGCCCGCTTCACCCAAATTACAGAATACCTTTTGAAACATGGGTTACATTCTACAAAATGACCCATACCTAAAAGTCAGCAAGTATTGATTAAATATCTCTGAGCCTCCTGCTCCAAATGATAAGTGAGGCTCCTCTGAACCTCCTGGGATAGAAGAAGCAGGAGAGTAGGATTGGTGGGGATACACAATGGTAAGTGCCCAGTGAAGGTTCTGTCATCTTAAACAGTTGGAAGTTAGCAGATTTGCTGTCATTTGTTTAGTCAGCGACAGGAAGTTTGCAGCTTGGTCTGTGTGGGAGGATGGGAGCATGAACATGTCGCAGAATTAATCTCCAAACTGGAGCCTTGGTAGTTGTGAAGATGATCTACACGTCCCTCCCTCAGCTCATCTGCCACTAGAGCCCTCGTGCATGTCTTTGCTACCTCCAACTTAACGGCTCCTGACTGATCTTCCGCCTTCCATAGACTTCAACCCCTCTCGAACTCTGCAGCTGGTGTTCTAACCTGAGCAAAGTTCAATTCACCGAACACCTTTGCTTTGCTCCGAATCCAGAAATGCCTCATTTTTTTAAAATCCACCTGTGGCCTTGGCCCTCACCCCTTCCCCATCTCTGTAACTCCTTCTGGCTCTATACTCTTCCCAGACCTCTGCACATCTCTAATTCTGACCACTTCTGCATCCTCAATTTTGGTCACACCCCACAGTAGCGGCCACATATTCAGCTGTGCAGAATTCCATCCCGAAACTTTTCCCATTTCTCTCTGCTCCTTTAAGATAGGTTAGGGGGCAGCACGGTAGCATGGTGGTTAGCATAAATGCTTCACAGCTCCAGGGTCCCAGGTTCGGTTCCCGGCTGGGTCACTGTCTGTGCGGAGTCTGCACGTCCTCCCCCGTGTGTGCGTGGGTTTCCTCCGGGTGCTCCGGTTTCCTCCCACAGTCCAAAGATGTGCGGGTTAGGTGGATTCGCCATGCTAAATTGCCCGTAGCGTCCTAAAAAGTAAGGTTAAAGGAGGGGGGGGGTTGTTGGGTTACGGGTATAGGGTGGCTATGTGGGTTTGAGTAGGGTGATCATTGCTCGGCACAACATCGAGGGCCGAAGGGCCTGTTCTGTGCTGTACTGTTCTATGGTTCTATGGTTCTATACTCCTAAAACTTCCGTCTTTACCAAGCTTTTGGTCACCTGACCGAATATCGCCTTCTGTAGCTCTGAGTAAATATTGGGTGGAATCTCCCAGGCTCACCCTCTCCAGGAGGAGACATTCCCATCCAAGGGTAACAAACCTTTTGCTTGTCTGCCAAACTCTCCGTCCGATAATTCCTGCGGCGAGTGAGACCGGAACATTTAGGCCATTGTTTCAAAACACGCCTGTCAATTGCCGTGTGGCGGTTTAGTAAAAGTGCTATATAAATGCAGGTTGTTGTTGAGGAGGCAAGGTGAATTAGTTCAGCTTGGATTTGTGGGCTCCACCGACGGAAGCTGGAGTTTGTCTGTGGGACCTGCTCAACCTGATTATTCTTATCAACCTGATTATTCTTATCAACCTGATTATTCTTATCAACCTGATTATTCTTGGTAGGTTTCCAAATCCTCTCCTTTAACATTCTGAAAGCAGCACAAAAGGATGAGGTTCGTGAGAATGAGGCTGCAATGTCAAAACTTTCTTCAAAAAAACTTTTGAACAAAAAACCTAAAACTGGCCCGCGTGGCGGCAAGCACTGAATTCTGGCTCAGCGTGTCCCAAGGACCTTCCATGCCAAGTTCACAACTTCCAACGTCCCCAGAAAAAGGTCAGAGGTGGCACGATTGCCGAAGTATCTCTGAGCACCAACAATGACAACATGAACTGTTGTCTCTGTGGATGTCCATGCCAATTAGACATCAAACTCTTCTGTCGTAATACTCCGCCCCCTCCAAATCGGCTTCATCGAAACGCACAGCATGCGCAGTCGCGACACCGCTGCCGCGTCATCAGCCGGCCCACCCACGATGCTCCAACTCGGATGGCCCGTGTGCCCGACAGCACGGGTTATGAATTGTCCCAACGGGTCGGGAGCCTGGCGTGCCGGCTGTGGACAGTGTCCAGTGCTGCCACCCTCAAAACAAGATCTGTGCCGCTGCCCCGGGGGGGGGGGGGCTTCTGCTCAGGCTGAGGAGAGTGGTGGGGGGTGGCCAGGGGGTGAGTTGTAGGGTCGGGGTGGGTGGGTACGCAGTCCAGCACGGCCAGCACCATGTTTCCCGGTGCGACCGGTGGGGGTGTAGGCGTGCGTGGCTGGAGCTTGTCAGCTCTGTGCATGCGCTGCCCGGAACCCAGCGATTCTCCGGCCATTCTCCGTAATATCCACGGGCATTCCACGCGACACCGGTGCTAGCCCCTCACCAGCACCGGAATTGGTGAGGGATTCGTGCCGACTTTCCCGTCGTGGAACACCAGGGATTCTCCATTGGTGCCGGAACGTAGCCTCAGAAAGGGAGACTCCAGCCCAGGTTATATGGTCATTATCACATTGCAGTTTGTGGGATCTTACTGTGCGCAGATTAGGTCCTACATTACAACAGTGACTACACTTCAAAATTCTTGACTGGCTGTGAAACACTTTGGGACATCCTGAAGTCATGAAAGGTGCTATATAAATGCAAATCCTTTCCTTTTTCTTTCTTATTTTCTCAATATATTCGGTTAATTGTGATGTTAAAATTGAATAATGAACCTGGATCTAAGACTGAGCTGATTAATGTACTCAGTACACACAGCGTGATTTATTACGTTATTATGTAAGCCTCTGAGCAACTTGTGACACATGCGGGGCTTAGATTCTCCCATCATGCGGCTACACCGGCGTACAAATGGGAGTGTTTTACTCCGGCGCCCACAGGCCTTTTGGCGCCCGATTCTCCGGGCCACAGGGTGTCAGCTGGAGCCCACACCACTACAGCTGCTGATCCCGGCATCAACTGGGTGCCGCGGGGTCCGCGTATGCGCAGTGGCACTGGCACCAACGCATGCATGCGCAGTGGCTCCCTTCTCTGCGCCGGCCCTGACGCAACATGGCGCAGGGCTAAAGGGGCCGGCGCCGAAGAAAGGATGCCCCCAGTCACAGAGGCCAGCCCACCGATCGGTGGGTCCCCATCGCAGGCCATGCCACAATGGAGGCCCCCCCGGGGTCGGGCTCCCCCCCCCCCCCCCCCCCCCCCCCCACCCCCCACCCCCCACAGGCCGCCCCGGACCCTGCAATGTCGAGGTCCTGCCGGCTAAGAGCAGATTAGAATGGCGCCGGCGGAAATCGGGTTTTTTGTCACGGCCACTTGGCCCATCCGGGCCGGAGGATCGTGGGGCGGGGTCGGGTAGAGCGGCCCATGACCGGCGCCGCGCCAACCACGCCGGCCTCAATGGCGCCGATTCTCCGCAGAGCGGAGAATCGCGTCCCGGCGTCAAGACGGCATGGCGCGAATCGCACGGCCCCCCGGCGAGTCTCCGGCCCGGGGTCAGAGAATCCTGTCCATGGGGCTTGATTCATCATTTTTGAGACTAAATATTGCGCCAACGGAGGAATTGTGGCATTTTACGACAAAAAAATTTGCCGCCACAAAACCCAACGTCAAACCGGCGGCGCCTCGATTTTGGCATCAAAAGGGATTCTCCGCCCGATCGGCGATTACGAAATCGGCATCGGGGAACGGTGAATCCAGCCCCTGATTTTGTTTCAAATTCAACCAGCGTAAGTTCCCCCAGACTGTGTCAGAGTGTCTGTCTGAAATCCGGAGTGAGGGTCTCCAGCTGCACTGTTGGGTTTTTAGTCCAGACCTGCAGCCGCTCTGAAAAAAAAAGAAACATTGGGCGTGTTGTATGCCATCACGATGGCAGGGCGGGCGGGGCCTGATCGAGGCGGCAAGGCCGGCTTCACAGGGATCAGGTGCCCTTTAAAACGGCACCTCAATCAGCGCAGAAAGAAACCCCCTTACCCTGTCCCCCCCCCGATGGACACGGGGGAGACACCCCACAAGCATCAATATTGGACCTCCCCTCCCACTGCAGGATCAGCGTCACGGCCCCCCCCTCATAAACATAACGCGAACCCTGTCCCCAATGGGGCACCGCAGGGGGTCCGCCCATCGCACTGCCCTGGCACAGGTTGACACTGCCACGTTGGCACTGCCAAACCGACACCACCCACCTGTGCCAGGAGTGGGCACTGCCCAGGCATTCCGCTCCCCTCCACGGCAGCTTACTTACCTTTGCGCCCGCGCAATCCCTTAACCGAGTCCGTTTTTAAATATAGCTGTTGTAAACCTCACTGGCGTGACGTCACATCGGCGAGGTTTACATATTCAGTGAGAGGGATCACATGGCGGGGGGGAGCTAATTAATGATATTGAAATATCTGTAAAAACATCAGATTGATGTTCTCGTCCTTTTTGGGGAGGAACCCCCGTTACGTCACTGACGAGGGGTGGGGAAAATCGGGAAATGAGATCTCACCGGCAAGAAAGGCATTCTCCGATTCTTGCGGGATTTTGCACCCGTGTCGCGCTCCCGCTGAGAGTGGACGTGGGCGGAAAATCGCCCCATTGTGCGAAATGAGGTATGCAAGAGTCCTTAATATGGAGGAAACTCACTTTCCCTTTCGACAAATTTACACTGTGTTACAGAGTAGTTCAAGCACAGAGACCGGCCATCTGCTCCGACTAGTCCATGTTAGAGTTTGAGTTCCAGACGAGCATTCTCCTGAGTCTATCCCATCTCCCCTGATCCAAATAATGTTTCTAAACTGTGGCGGTCCACATTCCGAAGAATATTAAGACTCTTTTGGAAGGTAGGCTTCCAAAGCCTGGAATGATTGTTCTGCTGTTTTCAGTGACCTAGAATCATAGAATCGCTACAGTGCAGAAGGAGGCCATTTGGCCCATTGAGTCCGCACCAACCCCTGGAACGAGCATTCCACGTACACCTATCCCCTATACCCCGGAGCCACACCTAATATTTTGGACACTAGGGGCAGTTTAGCATGATCAATCCACCTAACCTGCACATTTTTGGATTGTGGGAGGAAACCGGAGCACCCGGAGGAAACCCACGCAGACACGGGGAGAAGGTGCAGACTCCACACAGACAGTCACCCGAGGACAGAATTGAACTCAGGTCCCTGGCGCTGTGAGACAACAGTGTGAACCACAGTGCCATTGTGCCACCTGTCCACTTACACCCCCAAGATCTCTCTCTTGCCAGGAACTCTCAAGTAAATCCTTACCCACAGAATAATCCACATCGGCCAAATCCTTCTGCCGAATCACATCATTTATATTTTCCTGTATTAATCTGCTTTTGAACAGCATGGACAACAATGACATACATTTCTACAGTTCCTCAATGTAGCAAAACGTTCGAAGGTGCCATCACCAAAGTTTGACACTCTTCCACGCAGGAAAACACCAGGGAAGCTGTCTTGCCACCTGGACATCTGCTGGAGGCACAGCCCTGAGAAATACAATTACCATAAATGTTTCGCTTGCCTCCCCAAAATATGTTTTGATTGGATCAGGATTTGCTTAGATCAAAGTAATTGCGAATCGCAAAACGGACCTGCAGGGGCGATATGAAGATGGACGTTGATGCTGACAACTGAGAGACAGCTGTTGGCAGCCGTGACTTTGAAGCTCTGACAGTGTGAATGGGCATCAGGGGAGACGAGCAGAAATGAGAAGCTCAGCCGGTTGGGAAGAGGATCCCAAGAAAACCAAAGCCGGCGAATCTTGCACCTACTTCGACCACTGCCTTCACCTGCAGCTATTGCAACAGAGGCGACCCTGCCCGAGTGGGGCTCCTGGGCCGCTCCGGGCAAAGAAATAACACAGAGCTGCTCGTCACGGCGTAAACCATTAGAAT
Organism: Scyliorhinus canicula; assembly: GCF_902713615.1. Taxonomy (NCBI): domain Eukaryota; kingdom Metazoa; phylum Chordata; class Chondrichthyes; order Carcharhiniformes; family Scyliorhinidae; genus Scyliorhinus; species Scyliorhinus canicula. The sequence continues at coordinate 157,237,849 of NC_052159.1, forward strand.
ACGGAAGGCTGCCGCAGACTCCATCTAACCAATCGTGCAAAAACACAACCTCAACCCAGCAGAAAATACCAAACCAAAGAGAGCAGGATCCGAGATAATGCTTTCTTTATTTGTAATGCAACAGTGTATTAACTACCCGCAGAGCGTTCCACATGAATCATCGCTGAATGTTTATGCTCTCAGGATTCTGCACTATAGATGTTCAGAAATTCTATCCAGATTGTGGCTTGCTGCATGGCGTGGATGGGTTTTTGCTCAGTAAGGTGTTAAGGAATTGCAGGCGGGTGGAGTAAAGATACAAACGGGCCATGATTTCACCGACTGGTGCAATAGGCTTGAGGAGCTGAATAACGTCCTCCTGTTCCCGGATACCTAACTTTGTGATTGGGGGCAGGAAGTCCTTTTATCTGATGCTGACTGTACTTGATTTTGAACTTTTAAAGTTTAGTTTTTAAAAATACATTTAGAGTACCCAATTCATTTTTTCCAATTAAGGGGCAGTTTAGCATGGCCAATCCACCCACCCTGCACATCTTTGGGTTGTGGGGGCGAAACCCGCGCAAACATGGGGAGAATGTGCAAACTCCACACAGACAGTGACATGGGGCCGGGATCGAACCTGGGACCTCAGCGCCGTGAGGCAGCAGTGCTAACCACTGCGCCACCGTGCTGCCGTGCTGCCGTGCTGCCTTCTTTTAAAGTTTAGGGTCTCAGTATTGTCTGATCACAGATTAGGGGCTGGATTCTCCTTCGGCGGGATCCTTCTCTTCGCCGGCAGCGCACTCACGCCCGCGGGATCTCCCGGGGGTGGCCACAAGGGGAAACTGAGAGGGTCCCACTGCCCCGGCGGGGGCGCACCGTACCAGAAAGCGGCTCTGGCGGGATGGGGAATCCCGTCCGATGTTCACTCACCAGAGCTGAGCTGCACCTGATTCGCGTGCACGCTGGGAGCACCAATCAGGAAGCGATTCCCAATCCTTAGCAATGCAAATCTCTGCATGACGAGGGATTCCTGAGGGAATCCCGATACCGGGCCGCCACATTTTGAGCAGGTGGCCTGACAGCGAGGTCCAGCGGCTGGGGCCCACATCTCCTCACAACCCAATTCAGCCCCCCCCCCCCACCGAGATTTCCTGCGTCACTTCACCCCGCCCACCACACACAGTACAGAGGGTCCCGACCCCACCTCACCACCCACCCCCACAAGAGACCCCCTAAATAAAGACACCCCCACCAGAAGCCCTCCAATTAAAGAGACTCCCACTTTAGAACCATAGAACGCCTACAGTGCAGAAAGAGGCCATTCAGCCCATAGGGTCTGCCCCGACCCTCTGAAAGAGAGCTTCACCTCAGTGATGCTGGAACGTGACATGTAGATGTCGGGGTTCACCCTGAATAATGCTGCTTCTGGAATTCAGGATGGACCCTGGGACACCACAGCAGTGGGTTGGGGGGAGCAGATCGACCTTCCAGATTCAGCTTTCTTGGAAGGTGTTCATATTCCAGAAGCACAGTTTTTCTGGAGATCTATCTTCGTTCTCAGGATGTCCATCTTCCGGTCTGAGTGCTTCCGGAGATCTATTTTCATTTTCGGAAGATCCACCTTCTTTCCTCGATAGTGGCTCAGTGATGTTGAGCACCTTTTCCATTAGGCAGCTGGGCACGGTGGCAGACTATGTGCCATTCAGGCCTGCCTCGCCGCTGAATAACGCGCAAAACAACCAGGTGCAAAATTAATGAAGTCGGGGCGGGAATATTTGGCGTGTTTTCCCACCAGCCTCCGTAGCGGGAGACACTCCACATTCCCGCTCCCGCCGCGGCACTTTGTCTCAAAATTGGAGAATTCCGCCCTTAGTGTCTCCAGTCCCAGGTGGGACAGTGGGCAGCAACACTCCGCCACGGAGCTCGGTCCATCGCAATCTCCCCCCCCCCCCCCCCCCCCCCCCCCCACCCCCCTGGCCCAGGTGGTGTCCCGCTCTTCAAGGCCCTCCTTGAATACACTTCTTTGGCAGGCCCATCTTCTTCTTTCGCCTGCTGGTGTCCATTGTATGTTGGTGAAGCAAAATATGGATCTCGTCAGCCCCAAGTCATCTCTCTGTCACACAGACACCTCTGACCAGTCTCTGTAACACTTCTACATTGGTGAGGCTGTCTCTCCGGCTGATTCCCAGGATTTTACACAGGTAGTGCTGGTGAAAAACGTCCAAATGATGTGACACCTTTGCTGTTCTCTTCCATGCCTCAATTGCAGTTGGTACGACTAGGGACTGGCAGAGTCACGGCTGCATGGTCGTGTAGATGCCGTTGGATGCCCAGACCATTGCCAAACTTAGAAATACACGTCCCTTTAAGAATAAAAAGGGTCTTGCTTCAGAGTGAATTGAGAGCAGCCGATGCTCATTGAAGCTTGGATTTTAAGAGCTGGGTTTTTCCCCACTTTGGATTGTGCTTCTGGACAGGCAGAGGATCGGGAAGGGAAGAGTGGAAACCGGTGTTTACACTGAACTAAAGTATCACAAAGCAACAGTTGTAAATTCTGAGACTGCCTCCTGCTGCCTAATTTGGTGAACGGATATTCACCTTTACAACCACTGTGTGGAGCCACTGGAAGGCTGATGCTGATTCTTGTGTGGATGTCGATGTGCTGGCAAAGTTGTCCTCGCACAAATAGAAATCTGTTATCGGCTGAGCAGGAAAACATTGTCTTCTCCTTCTAACAGCCTGACAATTTCTGCAAGTTAATCATACCCTTTACGGTCATGGATCTCTCCACCTGGGAAGGTATTGCCAGACAGGGTGGTGGAAGCAGATTCAACAGGAAATTTACAAAATGAAATTGGATAAATACTTGAAAGGGGGGGGGGGGGGGGGTGGGGGGGAGAGGGAGAGCCAATCAATAAGAACAGAGGGCTGAATGGCCTTATTTTCTGTGATTCTTACAGATGAAAGTGGTCCATGTCTGAAAGCTTTTGTCATTTTTCTTGACCTTTTCACACAATGAAACTTCCTACGATTTGATTCAAAGGCAAACTGCGTTTTCAACTTTCATTGTCTATTAGAACAAATCAGAACATTCGGCAGAATAAAATTATAGAATGGTTTCAGGATAGAAGGAAGCTACCCAGCTCATTAAGCCCTGACTGCTATTTTCCAAGAACAATCCAGCTTGTCCCTGTCTTTTCTCTGTCGTCCCGTCATTTTTTTCTTCCTTTTCTGTGTCTATCCAATTCCATTTTGACGGCCATGATTGAGCCTGCCCCACCACACTGTCAGACAGTGCATTCCAGATCCTAACCACTCGCTGTGTGAATCTGTCTCCACCACACTCACAGACAGTGCATTCCAGATCCTAACCACTCGCTGTGTGAGCCTGCCCCACCACACTCACAGACAGTGCATTCCTGACCCTAACCACTCGCTGTGTGAACCTGCCCCCACCACACTCTCAGACAGTGCATTCCAGACCCTAACCACTCGCTGTGTGAATCTGCCTCCACCACACTCTCAGACAGTGCATTCCAGACCCTAACCACTCGCTGTGTGAGCCTGCCCCACCACACTCACAGACAGTGCATTCCTGACCCTAACCACTCGCTGTGTGAATCTGCCTCCACCACACTCACAGACAGTGCATTCCAGATCCTAACCACTCGCTGTGTGAATCTGCCTCCACCACACTCTCAGACAGTGCATTCCAGACCCTAACCACTCGCTGTGTGACCCTGCCTCCACCACACTCTCAGACAGTACATTCCAGATCCTAACCACTCGCTGTGTGAATCTGCCTCCACCACACTCTCAGACAGTACATTCCAGATCCTAACCACTCGCTCAGTTATCATTAGTTGGATATTAATAAATAAGTAATCATTATTGTTATCACAAGTAGGCTTACATTAACACTGCAATGAAGTTACTGTGAAAATCCCCTAGTCGCCACATTCCGGCGTCTGTTCGGATACACAGAGGGAGAATTCAGAATGTCCAATTCACCTAACAAGCACGACTTTCGGGACTTGTGGGAGGAAACCGGAGCACCCGGAGGAAACCCACGCAGACACAGGGAGAACGTGCAGACTCCACACAGACAGTGACCCAAGCCGGGAATTGAACCTGGGACCCTGGTGCTGTGAAGCAGTAGGGCTAACCACTGTGCTACTGTGCCCCCAAGAGTCCAGTGGGGTCTCTTCAAAAAATTGAACCTCCCCACTTTGCAATGTACCAGAAAGGGACGTAGAAGAAAATATTTATAGCAAAGTGTGAACTTAAATCCCTCATTTAAGTTCTGTCTCAGACCTGTTGCAGGGACTCACTTATTCAGTTCCTCAGCAACCTGATGTTGACCTAAAGATTTCTGTTCTTCTGCACCTCTGTTTTAGCTGGCTAAAGGCTTATAGTCTATTGCGTTACGTCATTACATTACCTTTGTGTAAACATCTCCCCTTTTTTATAAGACTCTATCCCGTACCAGCCTCCCCGAACAGGCACCGGAATGTGGCGACTCGGGGCTTTCCACAGTAACTTCATTGAAGCCTACTTGTGACAATAGGCAATTATTATTATACAATTGATAATTACTTAATTGTTGAGGAACGTCTCATTCTGTGAACAATGTGAGCATTTATCTGGTCAATAGTTGCTTGTAATATCTTTCAGTGACAATTCCTAAAATGATTTTTCTTGTTTCTTATCTTCACAATTTGTGTTTTACAAAAAGGGGTTGAAACTTTCATCTTCTTCTGCATGGTTAGCGAAGATTTCTTCGTCCATGATGAGGTCATCAAACAGTCAAAGCCTTTTTAAGATCAGCAAAAGTTGAATCTTGTCAGAGTGATGTACAACAATCCAATTAAATTGAATAATTATTTCAGATTAATTGATAATCTAAGGAGAGTCTAGAGTCGGTGTGTAATCCTCCCCCTCTTTTAAAACAATAACACGTCAGTGAGTAAGTTTGTGGACAAAGTTGACCCCGGTATGTAACGATATCCTTTTAACATTTATTTTCTTAAAAAAATAAGTCATTTCAAATGGCAAATTGACAGAGCTTATAAAGTATTCTATTTTTTTCTGGGATATTTCTGTGCTGTGGTACCTGTGTCCTTTGTGACCTTTTTGTTAAAACATGCTAATATGTTCCTATCAAAGAATTTGGAAAAGTTGCATCTGGTGTGTCAGATTCAAAGATGCCCTGAAGGCCGGAGTTTGTCAGCCCTTCACACTGACACGGTCTTCTGGTCCCGCTGATGTGAAGGGAGGATTCAGTAGCTCATTGGCCCTGCCACAGGCTCCTCCTGTGGGGGCAGACTGCAACATTCCGGCCTACATGTGCGCCTAGGCTTCTGGGAAAGGTCTGTTGGCCTCGTTTAACAAAGGTGACCATTTATTCAATTCCAAGGTATAACGTCTTAATTTTGTCTGAATTCTATCCAATATCTATCTACATTTTTCTGATAAATCAAAGTGAATCAGTGCCAGCTGGTCCTCAGCGTTTCTACCAGTGGGACAATCTCTCTCCATCTACTCTGTCCTGACCCATCATGCTCTGGAACACTCCAGGGAAAACAGAATCCCCGCGGGGAACGTGAGAATCATGTCCTGACGCCCCGACTTCGTCTTCCCCATTCTACCCCGCCGATTCTCGGGCGCCCGCGGGATTCCCGCCGTGCTGGTCGGGGGCCACTGACAGCGGCCCCCCAGCGATTATCCAGGCCCCGATGGGCCGAGTGGCCGACGAGTTTGGCCGAGTCCCGCTGGCATGGGTTACTCAGGTCCCACACAGTGGGACCGGGAAGGTGAGTCTGCGGGGGCCGTCCTGGAAGGGGTGGTGGGGGGGATCCGGCCCCGGGGGTGGGGGGGCACGGTGGCCTGGCCCGTGATCGGGGCCTACCGATCAGCGGGCGGGCTGGTTCCATGGGGGCCCATGTTCCTCCGCGCCGGGCCCCTGTAGAGCTCCGCCATATTGCCCGTCAGCCGACGCGGAGAAGGGGAAATACGCCAGCCGTAGCGCGCACCTGCGGAAATACGCTAGCCGTTCCGCGCATCCACGGAAGCATGCCGGCTGTTCCGCGCCGGCTGGAGCTGCGGGGACCACCCCAGCGCCAACCTAGCCCCCTCGGAATGGGAGCATTCCCCATTATCGGGAACCGTTGACAGCGGAGTGGGTGGCGCTGCTTTTCACGTCGGCGTGGGGACATAGCCCCATTATTGGAGAATCCCACCCACAGATTCTCCAATCTACCAACTTGGGTCCCTCACCCCTGAAAACAATGGAATTAAGTTGTTTGACTTTTACTCAAAACACACTGTAAGGGCTATTAAAGGTGAATCTGTTCATCCGTCACGCAGAAAATAACACTACTTTGAGATAAGACAATAACGGGGATTGTCCAAATACCTTTGCTCTTTTATTAAATTTATATCACAATGTATTGATGAAAATTTGTTGAATGTTAGTGAGGCGACAATCGCGTGCAACCTGGAAAGTACGTCATTTGTTGTGAAGCTTTTTGACTTCCAGAGATCATGAAAGGTGTTTTTTAAATGCAATTTTTCTCTCTCTCTTTCTCTCATTGGTCCAGAAATCAGTGCCTGTAGGATAGAACATAGAACAGTACAGCACAGAACAGGCCCTTCGGCCCTCGATGTTGTGCCGAGCCATGATCACCCTACTCAAACCCACCTATCACCCTATGCCCGTAACCCAACAACCCCCCCCCCCTTAACCTTACTTTTTAAGACACTACGGGCAATTTATCATGGCCAATCCACCTAACCTGCACATCTTTGGACTGTGGGAGGAAACCGGAGCACCCGGAGGAAACCCACGCACACACGGGGAGGACGTGCAGACTCCGCACAGACAGTGACCCAGCCGGGAATCGAACCTGGGACCTTGGAGCTGTGAAGCATTTATGCTAACCACCATGCTACCGTGCTGCCCGTTAGGGTGTTTATACTTTCTGTCAAAACCAGCGCACGGTAACCTCAATTCACACCTGGATCCAATATTCCAATTTTGAATCAGATAAAAGCATCTCTCGATGGGCAGTTTAGATCATAAAACGTAAAATCCAGTTCCCATCTGGATTGCTTCAATTTCTGAAATATTTACGAACTAAACAGGACAGAGCTCCCTGTGTCTGTCATACTTTTTGTTAATTCGAATTACCTCAAATCAACTTGTGAGGTTAGAACGTTATCTCAATCCTGCTCTCAAGGATATTTTTAGAATTTCAGGGGCAGCAGGGTAGCATGGTGGTTAGCATAAATGCTTCACAGCTCCAGGGTCCCAGGTTCGATTCCCGGCTGGGTCACTGTCTGTGTGGAGTCTGCACGTCCTCCCCCTGTGTGCGTGGGTTTCCTCCGGGTGCTCCGGTTTCCTCCCACAGTCCAAAGATGTGCGGGTTAGGTGGATTGGCCATGCTAAATTGCCCGTAGTGCCCTAATAAAAGTAAGGTTAAGGGGGGGGTTGTTGGGTTACGGGTATAGGGTGGATACGTGGGTTTGAGTGGGGTGATCATGGCTCGGCACAACATTGAGGGCCGAAGGGCCTGTTCTGTGCTGTACTGTTCTATGTTCTATGTTCTAAGCGCATGTGGCCATTGTTGTGGGGAGTCAGGTAGCTCAGTTGGGTAGATGGTTAGCGTGCGGTTCTGAATAATGGCGTGGGTTTGATTCCTGCTCCAGCTGAGGTAGGCCTGGGACCTGCCTCATGAGTGAACGGCAATGGCTGACAAACACAGTCAAGGAAAACCGCACGAGGTGAGGCACATGTGGACAATGAGCCAAGTTTGGGCAGAGCATGTGTGGAATGGACGTCACTGTTGTCATGTAGGAAACGCGGCAGCCAGTTTGCAAACGGCAAGATCCCACAAAGAGCAATGTGAGAATGAGCAGATCATCTCTTTGGTCATGTTGGTTCAGGGAAAGATATGCCTCCCCCACCCACCCTGCAAAGCGGCATAGGTATCAGTGGGACTGGAAGATGTCCATGACGAACTGCCTCTACCTCTGTGTGTGTGTGTGTTTGGGGGGGGGGGGGGGGCAGCTCCTTCAGTATTGAACTGGAGCTTCACCCTGGAATTTTGTCTTCAAATCCCTGGAGTGGGACCTGACCCACAGCCTCCTGTGTCAAAGGTGAGAGAGAGTTCTGAACACAACCATAGCTGATGCACGAGCAGCAATAAGATATACGACCAGGTCATCCAGGCATAAAAGCCTGAGTGCGAAGATTCTCCTTTAACCTTCACTGTCATTTCTGATGTCTCTTCAATCCTTCAAGTATGTTAGTCTGTTTGCAACAAATGTCAGTTCTTTGGGGTTTTGTCTTGTGGGAATTTATCTCTGACTCTGATCCTCAAAGTTTGAAATGAGTGAGCACATGTCACAGGCCGTAGTCTTTAGTTCATGTCACTGCGCAGTGAGTTTACAGTGATTTCTGCTTCAATGAGGTTATACCAGGGCAGTTATGAGAAGTAGTTAGAAGCAAAGTCAGAATAACAACAACTTGCATTAATATAGCCCCTTCAGTGTAGCAGATTATTCCAAGGTGCTTTGCAGCAAAATTTAACGCATCATTAGGACAACTGCCCACAAGCTTGAGCAATGGGGTGGATTTTAAAGAGCATCTTAAAGTGAGAGGCAAAAAGGCTTTGGGGGGAAATTCCAGAGCTTCGGACCAGGCAACTGAAGCACAGTTGCCAACGGAGGAGGAATGCAAATGGGGGACACACAAGAAAAGACAGGAATGTAATCCATGAGTTACGCACCAAAGCAAAAGTGGAAACGCTCTGAAGGCCGAGGTTACATTTAATAAACAGAATTGCAGGATGTTTAATGCAAAACTCAAGTTTCTATGGTGGTGTCTAGTTTGGCATTCTCAACATTGTTTTGATGAAATGCACACTAATGTTTCCTACTTTGATCCCATTACCTTTCTCTGTGTCCTCGTGGCTAAAGCCCTCCATTGTTTCATCCCTCCCTATCTCTGCAATCTCCTGCAGCTCTGCAACCTTCCGCTATCTCCACACTTCTCCAATTCGGACACCTTGCACGTCCCCAATTTTAATCACTCCTCCAGCTGCCTGGACCCAAAGCTCTGTAATTCTCCCCCCTCCCTAAACCCCTTCACCACCCCCTCCCCTTCACCCCCTCCCCTTCACCCCCTTCACCCCCACCCAAACCCCGCCAACTTCCTACCTTGCTTTCCTCCTCTAAGACGCACTATCAAACCTAACTCTATGACCAATCTTCTGGTCATCAGTTCCAATACCACTGGATGAGGCTCGATGTTGGCTGATGATGTTTCTCTGACGTGCCTTGCCGCACTTTATGACATTAAAGGAGCTGCTGACAATATTCTTCATTAATTTCATCACCACCATTTTCTGTTAGTCTTTCATTTATTTTTAAGGTTAGAAATGACAATAGGTTGCGGTTGGTTTTATGTTGACCATTCTCGGTCTGTGCGGAGGCTGCACGGTCTCCCGGTGTCTGCGTGGGTTTCCTCCGGATGCTCCGGTTTCCTCCCACGGTCCAACGATGTGCAGGTTCGGTGAGGTTGTGGGGATAGGGCGGGGTGGGTGGAGGAGTGGAAATGGGGAGAGTGTTTATTCAAAGGGTCGGTGCAGACCTGATGGAGAGATTGACCTCCTTCTGCACTTTAGGGATTCGATGATTCTATGATTATAACAGCAGTAGCCATTCACCTCTGGAGTCTGTTCCGCCTTCAATACAATCATGAACACCACCTTCTCTCACTATCCCTCCCACTATCCTTGATTCAATGAATATCCAAAACTCTACTGATTTCAGTTGTGAATATCTTCAATATGGGAGCTTCCGCAGCCCTCCCGGGTAGAGAATGTTAAAGATTCATAACCTTACTGAGTCCTTTCATCTCCATCCTAAAAGGCTGACCCATTATACTGAGACTGTGATACCCAGTTCTAGTCTGCCCAGCCAAGGAAAACAGCCTCTCAGCATCGACCCTATTGAGTTGGGGTGGAAGTTGTGTAGTGCTACGCCACTGGACTCGTAAATCCAGAAGCCCTGGCCTATCCTCTGAGGACGTGGGTTCCAAATCCCACCCTGGCAACTGGTGGAATTGCATTCTTAAAATCTGGGATTGAAAGATAGTTTCATGGACTATCACCGTTTGTTTTCAAAATCCATCTGGTTTATAGGAAAGGAAATAAGACCATTAGATGTAGGAGCAGAATTAGGCCATTCAGCCCATCGAGTCTGCCCCACCATTCAATCATGGCTGATAAGTTTCTCAGTCCCCCGTACTCCTGCCTTCTCCCCATAATCCCTGATCCCCTTATTAATCAAGAACCTATTTCTGTCTTAAAGACACTCAGTGATTTTTGCCTCTACAGCTTTCTGCGGCAAAGAGTTCCACAGATTCACCACCCTCTGGCTGAAGAAATTCCTCCTCATCTCAGTTTTAAAGGTTCGTCCCTTCAGTCTGAGGCTGTGGCCTCGGGTTCCAGTTTTTCCTACTAGTGGAAACATCCTCTCCACGTCCAGGTTATCCAGGCCTCGCAGTATCCTGTACGTTTCAATGAGATCCCCCCTCATCCTTCTGAACTCCATCCAGTACAGACCCGGAGTCTTCAACTGCTAATATGACAAGTCCTTCATTCCTGGATACATTCTTGTGAACCTCCTCTGGACCCTTTCCAAGGCCAACACATCCTTCCTTAAATACAGGGCTGAAAACTGCTCACAATACTCCAAATGGGGTCTGCCCAGAGCCTTATGCAGCCTCAGAAATACATCCCTGGTCTTGTATTCTAGCCCTCTTGACATGAATATTAACATTGCATTTGCCTTCCTAACTGCCGACTGAACCTGCACGTTAACCTTCAGAGAAGCCTGAACGAGGACTCCCAAGTCCCTTTGTGCTTCAGATTTCAGAAGCCTTTCCCCATTTTAGAAAATAGTCTATGCCTCTATTCTTCCTGTCAAAGTGCATAACCTCACACTTTTCCAAACTATTTCATTTACCACTTCTTTGCCCACTCTCCTCCTATGTCCAAGTCCTTTTGCACTCTCCCCACTTCCTCAACACTACCTGTGCCTCCATATATCTTTGCATCATCTGCAAATTTAGCAACAGTGCCCTCAGTTCCAAATAGTTGTGGTCCCAACACCGACTCCTGAGGCACACCACTAGTCACCAGCTGCCATCATGAAAAGAACCATTTTATCCCCACTCTCTGCCTTCTGCCAGTCAGCCAATCCTCTCTCCATGCCAGTACCTTGCCCCTAACACCATGGGTTCTTATCTCATTTAGCAGCCTCGCGCTCTGCACCTTGACAACGGCCTTCTGGAAATCCAGTTGGATCACGTCCGCTGGCTCTCCTTTGTCTGAAATATGCCGTCCTTACCTGGACTGACCTGCAATGCAGATGCAGCAATGTGGTCGACTCTTAACTTCCCTGAAGCGACTTATCAGGCCACTCAGTTCAGGGGTAATTAGAGATGAACACTAAATGTGTGCTTGTCAATAAGGCCCCGAACCTCTGAAAAAAATAAATTTTAAAAGCCCCTGAGGAATGCTACATGTTTCAATGTGATCACCTCCCTTCTTCGAGACTGGAAGTAATATAACCGAGTCTATTAAATCAATCAAACAGAGCAACTTGAGTACATTCGACATCCAATACATTACTAGGCAGGCGGTATATCAATGAAACCAACATGGCAGAAGGCCGCCACTGATTTCTATTAACAGTCCAAGGAGGAATAGTTATCCCAATCGTCACCTTACAGCTATAACCCTTATACATGGTCAAACTTCAGAACAATATTGTAATGAATATTTTGGTTATTTAGTGCTGCAATAATCTATTGAATGTCATTTTGTGAGCAGTGACTCTGTGTGTGCACATCCAGCTTCGTAAAGGTTATGGGTTCTAATCCCACAGAGCACAAAACACAATGCCAACACTGGACTGCAGCACTGTCAGAGGGTCAGTACTGAGGGAGTGCCGCACTGTCAGAGGGTCAGTACTGAGGGAGTGCCGCACTGTCAGAGGGTCAGTACTGAGGGAGTGCCGCACTGTCAGAGGGTCAGTACTGAGGGAGTGCCGCACTGTCAGAGGGTCAGTACTGAGGGAGTGCTGCACTGTCAGAGGGTCAATACTGAGGGAGTGCTGCACTGTCAGAGGGTCAGTACTGAGGGAGTGCTGCACTGTCAGAGGCTCAGTACTGAGGGAGTGCTGCACTTTCAGAGGGTCAGTACTGAGGGAGAGCTGCACTGTCAGGGGGTCAGTACTGAGGGAGTGCTGCACTGTCAGAGGGTCAGTACTGAGGGAGTGCTGCACTGTCAGAGGGTCAATACTGAGGGAGTGCTGCACTGTAAGAGGGTCAGTACTGAGGGAGTGCTGCACTGTAAGAGGGTCAATACTGAGGGAGTGCTGCACTGTCAGAGGGTCAATATTGAGGGAGTGCTGCACTGTCAGAGGGTCAATACTGAGGGAGTGCTGCACTTTCAGAGGGTCAGTACTGAGGGAGAGCTGCAATGTCAGAGGGTCAGTACTGAGGGAGTGCTGTACTGTCAGAGGCTCAGTACTGAGGGAGTGCCGCACTGTCAGAGGGTCAGTACTGAGGGAGTGCTGTACTGTCAGAGGCTCAGTACTGAGGGAGAGCTGAACTGTCTGAGGCGCCATCATTTGGATGATGGAAAATCGGGAATGTACAAAAGGCCGGGAGTGGAGGAACACTGAGATCTTGGGGAGTTGTGAGGCTGGAGGAGGTTTCACAAATAGAGAGGGGTGAGGCAACGAGTGATTTGTGTGCAACAATGAGGATTTTAAAATTGCGATCTTGTGGATCCAGAGCCAGTGTAGGTCAGTGAACTCGGATGAACGGGGCTTGGTATAAATGAGGATTGATGAAATTGGTGCCCTAATTCGCTAACTTCAATATTGGGCCAACCTAGATTTGTCCTGTTACAGCTTTGAGAATCCAATGCTGTGCTAACATTTAATTGCTGTATGTGTAATACAGATGAAGCAAAAGATCCTAATGAAGCTTGGTAGAACACACCTGATGTACTGTTAATGCAGAAAGCCCTTGATTTGGATATTAGTTATGCTGCAAGAGAATTCCTTTAACACTGTTCAGCGAACTGTCTACATTTCAGGCTGAATATTGTTTGAATCCCATGCTGTGCATGTCACAACACACTGTTTGTTTTACTCTTTATCACCGTGTGGGGAAAACAAACTAAACTAAACCATTTCTTTTCAAGTCGGGAGAGAAATCAAAAACGTCAGTTGTTTGAGGTCGCTTGACTGGTGACGGGAGAGGTTAAGGGGAAAGGCTAGGTTAAAGAAAATAAAAAAGAAAGAAAGTGGGATCACTAATGATCATTTTGCAAGCATCCAAACTTTTAAAATGATGCACCACCTATTTTCCCACTGTTAGGGGAGGCGGTGACTGGAGTGATATTACTGTAAATACACAAGGGGTTAATGTAAATACACGTAGACTAGATAGACACTAGAGGGAGCACCAGAGACATGACACACAGACATTCAACCAATAGGTCAATAAGATAGGACACAACCAATGGGCATTGACGATACACACAGAGGTGACACTACCACAGGGGGGCATTACACCAACCCATATAAAAGGACACAGCACACACGATCTTCCTCTTTCCAGTGGAGACACTCAGTGAGTACAGACACAGGGTTGATTCAACATCACACCCACCACGTGGATTGTAGCAGACTGGTTCTTCAGTCTGAGTAGCTATAGCAGGATTAACAGGAGAGTCGAATCCAAGTAGGAGAATTGTTCACAGTTTAATAAATGTGTTAAAGCTATCTCCAAGTCTGAACCTTCCTTTGTCAGTGTGCACATCAAGGAAGCAGCTTATGCTACGTCAAGAGCACAACAAAACAGTGACATAATGGTCAGTTTACTCTAATCCTGAGACCCAGGGTTGAAATCGCATCCTGGCATCTGGTGGAATTTAAATTCAGTATTTCTGAAATTCAAAGCTAATCTCAGGAATGGGAGCACGGTGGCAAAGTGGTTGGCACTGCTGCCTCACAGCGCCAGGGACCTGGGTCGGCATGGTAACACAGGGGTTGGCACTGCTGCCTCACAGCGCCAGGGACCTGGGTTGGCATGGTAACACAGTGGTTGGCACTGCTGCCTCACAGCGCCAGGGACCTGGGTCGGCATGGTAACACAGTGGTTGGCACTGGTGCCTCACAGCGCCAGGGACCTCGGTTGGCATGGTGGTTAGCACTGCTGCCTCACAGCGCCAGGGACCTCGGGCGGCTCGGTGGCACAGTGGCTAGCACTGCTGCCTCACAGTACCAGAGACCCGGGTTTGTATAGTGGTTAGTACTGCTGCCTTACAGTGTCAGGGATCCAGGTTGACGCACTGACACAGTGGTTAGCACTGCTGCCTCACAGTGCCAGGGTTCAATTCCGGTTTCTGGCCTTTTGTGGAGTTTGCACTTTCTCCCGTGTCTGTGTGGGTTTCCTTCGGGTGCTCCAGTTTCCCCCTACAGTCCAACAATGTGCAGGTTAGGTGGATTGACCATGATCAATGTAAGCAGGGGAGCGGCCTTAGGAGGGCGCTCTTTCAGAGGGTCAGTGCAGACGTGAAGGACCGAATGGCCTCCTTCTGCACTGTAGGGATTCTATGGCCGTATAACTATCACTGATTGTCATAAAAACCCACCTAGCTCACTATCTCCCGTCCTTACCTGGTCTGCCCGAAACCTGTCTACAAACTCACCACAAACGGTTTGATTCTCAACTGCCCTCTGAAATGGCCGAATGAGCCTCGCAGTCCAAGGGCAATTAGGGATGGGCAACAAATGCAGACCCAGCCCACATCCCGTGAAGGAACACAAAAGTCTATGGCCAATTGGGATATACGAGGAATGTGATGTATTGTCACGAAAGAGTAATGGCTGGTTTGAATGAATAAACAGTTTCTTTTAAGAGTGAGATACACTAGCTTTTATTATTTTTTCATGTAAATGAAATAGCCTCATTTTGAATTACCCAGTTTGATTTTACTTGAACAGAAGCAGTTTTTGAAGTCAAGTTGCAACGTATGAGGTATCCTGATCTGAAACAGAATATATTTCAACAGACTCGGCGTGAGTTCAATTTCAGCTGTAAGAAGCCCATTGGAAGGTATTTGGACAACGGCATAGTTAAATGTTCCAGCAGCTTGCTGTTTCCTGCAGTCTGCAGCAGAAGGGACTGTGCTCAGTGAGTTTGTAGACAACGGGTGGGTCACACACTTACCAAACTAACCTGACCACATATCAAATGAAACTGGGCAATATCTCACCCCAAGAAGCAAGATCTTGGTTTGTCAGCTGGGGTTGACACACCGAGCCCACGGGAGGCCATATTCGGGGTGTCGGACCAGCCGGGGTTGGAAACGGGTGCCGATGCAGATGTTGTAGCCTTCGCCTCGTTGATCGCCCGAAGGCAGTTCCTGTTAGGGTAGAGATCAACCTCTCCATCCTGTGCCCTGGCGTGGCGGGGGGGAACCTGCTGGAATTGGCGGCCCGATCTCTTGAGCCCCAATATGATCCCTGAACCCTCTCACTGTAAGGGGTCCCTGGGCCCCCCTACACACCCATGTCATCTACAGCCCGATCACCGCCGTGCAAAAACTGCCAGCTTGGCACCCAGGTTGGCTCTTGCAGGGTGCCAGTGCCAAAGTGCCCAGGTGGCAGCAGCAGTTCCAGGGTACCACTCTGCCCAGAGGACATGAACCTGGGAGCCTCCAATCCCCATTTGTGACAACCAGTACTGAACTGCACTCACCCGAGGTCTCGAAGAGGAAGGGGATAGATTCCAACGCCTTGGTTATCTCAGGGAACTGCACATTAGAGCGATGGAGAAGGCCATTCAGCCCTAAAGCCTGCTTCTCCATTCAATGAGATCATGGTGGATCAGTATTTAAAATTTATGCATCAGTCTTGGTTCCGTAACTCTTAACAACTTTTCAATTCATCTCCAGCTTCAACAGCTTGATTGAGGTGGAGAGAGTTCCAGGTTTCCACTCCCCTTTGTGAGCAGACGTCCTTCTCAATGTCACTCCTGGAGGTCCTGGCTCCAATTTTAAGGTTCTAGGCCCCCCTTGTTCCGGACACCCCCCAACGAAGGAAATACTTTCTCTCTGTCGACCATATCAAATCCGTTAATCATCTAAGACACCTCAATTAGATCAGGCCTCAGTCTCTGATACCTACTGGAAAAACTAAACCGTACAAATACAGCCGGATTTCTCAATCAGGTGGGTGTCCACCTGGAGGCTCGGGGCCCAGAAGGGAACCCCGGCCTGTCCAACATCACCAATGCTGAGTCCGTAAATTCTAAAGTCACACTCAATCATCTGGAATATCAGGCTATCAGAAATGCCGCTGCCTCAGAGCTCCTCAATTATGGGATGGATAATGGCTCACTGCTGCATAACAGTTGAAAGACTCAGCCACCATTAAAATCACGTTGACTGCAAAAAGGAATGTATAGAGACAGAGCAATATCCGACTAATCTTCAGGAGGGCGTACAGCTATTGGAGCATGCAATGGAGGAATGTATGATAGAGGAAGGGGACTGTTCTGTTTGGGTTTCAAGGATAATGTCTCGGGACAGTGAAAAGAGTTGACATGGGCAATTAATGTCGGGGGCTATGGAACCCCATAGGACATCAGTTAATGGATGGATTATAATCTCATTGAAGCCAAATTATTGCAGTCGGTATGATATAGAAATTTACAGTCGGCCATTTCATCAGTGATTGAGCCACTGTTCAATTTACATCAAGAGGGGGTGGCTCGGTGTGCGCAGTGGTTGGCACTGCTGCCTCACGCCGCCAATCCAGGTTCAATACCGACACCGGGTCACTGTCCGTGTGGAGTTTGCACATCCTCCCTTGTCTGAGTGGGTTTCACCCCCACAATCCAAAAAAATGTGCAAATTAGGTGGATTGGCCACGCTAAATTACCCCTTAATTGTAAAAAAAAAAATTGGGTACTCTAAAAAAATTTTTTAAATCTTCCATCGAGTTAATAACACAGAAACAGGACATTCAATCCTACGGTTTATGTAAATGTTCATGTTTCATATGAAGCTCCTCCCTCCACCCTCATCTAACCCGACAAACATATCTCTTTATTCCTTTCTCCCTCGTGTGCTATCCCAGTTTCTTCCTGAGCAAAACCATTCCGTTTCTATATTAATTACAGGTGCTTTAACATTTGCGTGTGAAAATCCCTCCTCTACTGCTTGAACAAAAGAATCAATCTCTCTCATTTTGAGGCTTTGAGTTAAAATACAGGACAAAAGAGTTCCGTGAAAATACGTGCATGCACAAAGGTGCTGCCACCATCAGCTCTCAGTATGACTGTTTGTCAAAGTATTATGCTGAAGTGTGAATTGTTAAACTGCTAATTAAAATAACCTAATCAACATGCCAATGTTCTATTCTGCTTTGAGGTGAGGTATTTTGATATACATGTATTCTGATACAGCTGGAAACATGACCGTAATCCAAAGAATGAGACCTTGTACGCCAGACTCAAACATACTGCAGAACAATGCCATTTATTTTTGCTTGTCAAGATTAATCACTGATAAAATCGGAGGGGGTGTTTTCATCTTCCTTACTTGCTGGGTAAGCGTGGAAGCAGATCACGCACTCATTCTCAAACTCACCCCCTTTCCACCCCGTTGGGTTTAGCTGCGAGACGATTGGGCAGATTTTACAATCCACTCTGTCTGGTTCATTCCACTGAAGGTGGGTGGAGGTAATGGGCAGGATTTACCGGTTGTTCCCGCCGGGGGAAATTCCGGTCCCACCTCGACGCATGTGTTTCCAGGAGGCGAGGGGTGTGGTCAACGGGAAATTCCATTGCCAGCGGAGGGACCAGGAGATCCCACTGGCGGGCTGCGTCCCCACTGACAAACACACGGTGTTGTGGCCCGTAAATCACGCCCATTGTTTTCACCCTTAATCTGTTTTTCTGCGAACAATGGTCACCATTCAAGCAAAATTCTCTATGGGTGCGATTCACTGAAAGGTTTCTCAGCGAGCGGGAACTGCCATGACTTCCCGGCGCTCAGTCCAGGCCGGCAATACGATACGATGTTAAGTGGTCCACTAAAGGATGCCCCACGGGCTTCACGCCACAGGGCGTGGCTCGCCAGCCGATTGGCCGGGACCGTGCTCGTCAGCCTCCCGCTAACAAGGTAGAGCAACACTTCAGCTGCTCCTGCATAGCCACCCCCACTCAGCGCGCAGACGTGGCCCCCGAAACGACCACCTCCACGATTCGGAGATGCAGACCTGGGGAGGCTCCTAGAGGCAGTCGAGGTCAGGAAGGGTGTCCCGTTCCCCAGAAGGTCCCGGAGGGTGAATCACAAGGCAGCCTGTGCCACATGGGACAAAGTGGCAACGGCCATCGGCTCGGGCAGCATAACAGGGAGGTCCGGCACCCAGTGCCACAAGGTCAACAACCTACACCAGGCCACATGGATGAATTGGCATTGGACCCCCCAACCCCCCCCCCCCGACGGGAATGCGCCTGGCACTGCCCCCGCCCAGCACCGTGCCATGCAGTGACCCACCCATTCTGTCCACTCCCCAGATCCCCAATACCTTCTCCACCCCCGCCACCCCAAACGCCCTACCCAGACCTCCCCCTCCCCAAAACCTTTCCCCCCCCCCTCCACCGCGGTGAACCACACGTGCGCTAACTACGCCATGTTTGTGTCTCCACAGGGGAAGTTGTCCCACAACCATCAGGAGAGGGCCCAGACTGTTGGCAGGCTGCTGGACATCCGAATCCTCACCACTTTCGAGGATGCCACAGTCGATGCGTCACAGCTGTCATCCCCACCCTCCACCAGCACAGAGGCACACACCGCCATGGGCTTCTTCAGTGGACAGGCTCCTGGGGCACAATCTGGTGCCATGAAACTTATTGTCGATTGCCGTAAAAACCCACCTGGTTCACTCAGTGTCCTTTAGGGAAGGAAATCTGCCATCCTTACCCGGTCTGCCCTACTTGTGACTCCAGATCCACAGCAATGTGGTTGACTCTTAACTGCCTTCTGAAACTGAGCGAGGCGCTCAGTTCAATGGCAATTAGGGATGGAGAATAAATTTCAGTGATGTCCATCCACATCCATGAATGAATTAAAAAATATTTGAATACATTGGGGAGGGTGTCTGACTTTACAACCTGCCACCTACAATATTACAGAAAACTGGTGCAATGACATTGGAAACAGCGCCCAATGTCATCACAACCCAATATTACGCTCGGAGGAGCATTATCCAGCCCCATGTGTCTCCCTTGAGCTGTTTATCTACTCATCCCACACTCTTTTTTTCACTTTCTTTCTTCCTCTGTCCCTTTTATCTTCTCCTCTTCATGTTTCCTTTTCCACATTCTATCACACTCTTCCATCCTCTGGCATTTTTCCATATTTGTCCTCTACTTATGTCAAACACCTTTCTCGTTCTTTTGTTCACCCCCTTTCCATTACCAGTAAACTAAATCTGCACGGCCTTGCTATTGTTCTGCAATGCCTGTCAGTGCATTGAAAATGTGTTTTGATAAACATGTATTCGTCTGTTGCCTCCTGATCTCATACCTCCATACACTTTCTCAGTAAATCAAGCTGAGCATTCAGCTGACAGCTGAGCCATTGTTTTGGAACTTTTTACTTTGCTCGTTGCTGGCAAAGCGAGGTGCTGAGTTTTGGGCAGAAGGTTTGTTCGTATACGTACAATGCGGGGTCAACTTCAAATCTCCCACATAGTTGCAACTCCAATTTTCACGGTCCCCACCCCTGACTAAGCTCCGGAAATACCTCCCTAAACCGCTCTGACTCTCCAGCTCTCTCTCCTCCTTAACATCTACTTCTCGAATCAAACCTATCCTGATATCTCTTTATGCAGCTCAGTGTTTGGTGAAGTGACTTGGAATTTTCTAGAACTTTAAAGGAACCGTGTAAATGCAAGTTGTTTTTGCTCGGGGCCCCGTCTTGCCCTCTCGAAGCTAACGTTTGTGTTCTGATTGGATGCCAGGGTGCACAGAATTTCTCTGTGGCTAGCTTAGCAGTGTACAGCCGGGAGTATAACTCTGGTCACCTGGCTGCACGTTCTCCAGGTTGTTGGGTGTGACTGCAGCTTCAAATTCTCATCACTGAGTTTCAAATGTTCAGTATTATTGGTTTGCTGGCCATGGGATTTCAAGCTCTTGCACATGTACTGAGGATAAGTTTACCAGCTGTTCACGTCGGGGGAGGGGGGGGGGGGGGGAATTCTGGTCCCACGGCAGTGCACTTGTTTCCCAGTTTTCCTGTCAACGGGAAATCCCACTGACAATGGCGGGACTGGTAGATCCCGCTGGCGGGGCGCCTCCCCGCCGAACGACGGGGTGGTCGGTAAATCCCACCCAGTGAAAAAGACGAGAAATAGAACGTTGGATCTTCAAAGAAAAGAAGCTCAATGATCCCATTCATCAGCAAGCTGTAGAATCGGGGCCGTTCTGTGATGGTAACCCCACCACTGAGAATCAAATAGATTTAAATTAAACTTTCGCTCAATCTGTAGACTGTTGACATCACATACTTTTTCCATGCCTCCGTTATTTCTGCTTGCTCATCCCAACTTTCATTTTGTCAGATTGGGAGCTCTGCCTTTGTGCGGACTGCTGCAATCAGGATTTTATCTGACCAGGATTTATCCATAATGGGCTGACGAGGGCGAAGATGGAAACGTGTCTCATCTGGGTGCCTGTAAGTTGTCCCTGTTTCACAAACACACAACAAAACTCCTCAGGGTCAGCTTGGTGATATTCCATGTGGGTTTTGTGAGTCAGTCAAAGGAGGTAGTTGTTTTCCCTCGCCATGTATTGATCTCTGCATCAAGGAACAGATTGCTCACTGTGGACTTGGGGTAGCAGAACTTCTAGCAGGGTGTTATTTAATGTGACGAGGAACAGAGATACAGGACCACAGTTTTCTTGATGCTTATAGGCAGCTGAAAAAAGGAACATAGGATTTAGGAGCAAGTTAGATCATTTGGACCTTCAAGCATGCTCATAAATCTGTCTAACGCATCCTTGAATATACACAATAACCCAGCCTCCACTGCTCTCCGAGGAAGAGAATTCCTCTGAGCAAAAACCATTCGAGAGAGGAATGCTGTCTGCATCTCCATCTTAAACAGTAGTGCTCTTATTTTTAAACTGTGTCCTCTGGTTCTAGTCTCCCCCACAAGTGAAAACATCCCCTGGGAATCTACCCTGCCCAATCCGATCAGGATCTTTTATGTTTCAATAAGATCACCACTCATTCTTACAAACTTCAATGGGTCTGGGCCCAACTTGCCCAACCTTTCCTCATGAGATAGGCCCCTCATCGCAGGAATGAGTCGGATGAATAAGAGCTCTTAAGTGTGCTGGCACTAATCAAACAGAAAGGGATTCAGTGGATTGAGCACATTCACAGGATGTAAGATAGACGCGTACATCCCACGCCCCCCACCACCTGCATCCCCCGATTAAGATTGGCAAAATATCTTAGTGCGAGAACCAATCATCAAGATTGGCATACAAACCGATGTAAATTTGAGCATACCTTCCTGCTTACCCAACTCCAGAAATCCCAGTACTCTATTAAGCACTCACACTTTTACTGAAGCGAGTACTTCACACAGGCAATTGCTCTCCTTAAACAATGCAAATTGCTTCAATTCAACCACACAAAATCAATTATGAACAAATTCGATATAAATTCATTTCAGCCAAAGGAAAGTTATTCATCATTCGGAGAGCTTTTCCTCCTGCTGTCCCTGGCTTTGCACGGGAGCACATAGAAACAGAAGGAGGCCATTCAGCCCCTCAAACCTGTTCGGCTATTCAATTGGATCAAGGCTGATCTGTGTCTGAACTCCAGCTACTTGTTCTGATTCCATAACCCTTAATCCCTTACCCAACAAAAAGTTTTCCGTTTTGAAAAGTTCAATAGGCCCCCAGTTTTTACACCTTCTGTGGGGGGGGGGGGGGGGGGGGGGGGGGACAAGGGGAGTCAAAATTTAGAGGCAAGTGACACCAAAGCTACATTTTAAAATTCATCCATCGTCTCACCCCTCCCAAACTCTGTAACTTCCTCCAGCCTCCACACCTCTCTGAAATATCTGTGTCTCCAATTCCAGCCTCTTATACATCCCTGATCTTAATCACTTCCAAATAGGTGTCCGTGCCTGTCATAACCTCGGGTTAGACAGGTCGTGGGGCATTAATGAGACAGGAGGATTGACATTCCCAATGGGGATTACACACTCCTCCCCCCCCCACTGATGTGGGGTGGGGAACCCACTTCTACATCTTGTATCCAACCAGGGGGCCATGGACTGTGAGCTGGCTCCTGGAGCAGAGTAACTGCTCTGGACTTTTGTTCTGTTTCATTAAACCTTTGTCCTTTGACTCAACCTGTTGAGCTCAGTGTGGACTCCTTTCCGCACCGGGGCCTGAAGCTTTGGAATTCCCCATGCTAAACCTCCTCACAACCTCTCTCCTCCTTTAAGGCACTCCTCAAAATCCCACGCTCCGACCAATCGTCCTAATGGCTCCTTCAGTTATCCCCCCCCCCGCCCGGTGTTCTTGATTAATAAGGGGATCAGGGGTTTTGGGAACCCAGGTTGCAAAGATTTGCAATCAGAGAAAGTGTCTCATTTCAGTGGAGTACTGCCAAACTTCCAGGATTCGCCTCGGAGCTCCACAGATTAAAGATCCATCTTTTGGTCGCAGAATGCAATAACCCTGTAGAAAAATCATAGGAGTATCCATTTCTTTTTAAATTTTCTCTAAACGCTTTTGCAAACTCGTTATGAAAATATCGGACATGGGAAAAGATCAGAGTACTTGATATGTCGGGCCGAGATTTGTGGCATGGGTGCGGTTGCTGAATGTGGCGCCAAGAGCGAGGGTGAGGGTGAGGACGAATGATATGAGCTTGCGAAGCTTTGACTTACACAGGGGTACGAGGCAGGGGCGCCCGCTGTCGCCGCTGCTGTTTGTGCTGGCCATAGAGCCATTGGCAATGGCTCTCAGGGGGTCGGCAGAGTGGTAGGGGTAACGAGGGGACAGAGGGAGCATCGTGTGTCGCTCTATGCCAGTGACCTCTTGCTGTATGTTTAGGATCCGTTGGAGAGTATGGGAAGGATTATAGGCCTGTTGGGGAGGTTTGGAGGGTTCCTGGGATACAAGCTGAATGTAGGGAAAAGCGAGGTATTCCCGGTGAATGAGCTGGCACAGCGGGCTAATTTGGGGGGGGCGGGGGGGATGCCATTTACGGTAGCGAGGGGTAGGTTTAGGTACTTGGGGATTCAGGTAGCGAGGGAATGGACGGGGCTCCATAAGTGAAACTTAACGAAGCTGGTGGAGGAGGCCAGGGAGGATCTTAAGAGGTGGGATACACGGCACTTAACGTTGGCGGGGAGGGTCCAAGTGGAGAAAATGAATATTCTGCCGATGTTCTTGTTTATCTTTCAGGCTCTCCCGATCTTTATACCAAAGGCCTTTTTTCGGAAAGTGGACACAATCATCTCTGACTTTGTATGGGCGGGGAAGGTGCCGAGGGTGGGGAGGACCCTGCTACACAGGCAGCGGGGGGGGGTTGGCGTTGCCAAACTTGCTTCATTATTATTGAGCGGCGAATGTGGACAAGGTGCGGCGGTGGTGGGAAGGAGAAGGGGTAGAGTGGGTTAGGATGGAGGAGGAAACTTGTAAGGGGTCTAGTTTGAGGGCTATGGTGACAGCAGCATTGCCAATGGCTCCGAGTAGGTATTCAGGGAGCCCAGTGATGCAGTCCACGGTGAAGATATGGAATCAGCTGAGGAGGCATTTTAGGGTGGAAGGGATGTCGGTGCTAACGCCGCTGTGCGAGAATCATGGGTTTGAGCCGGGGGGGGGGGGGGGGGGGGGGGGGGGGAGGATGGATAATGTATACAGGAGATGGAGGGAAGTGGGGCTGGTCAAGGTGAGGGATTTGGATTTAGAGGAAGGGTTTGCCAGTCTGGAGGAGCTAAGGGAGAGGGTAAAGCTGCCAAGGAGGAGTGAGTTCAGGTATCTACAGGTTAGGGACTTTGCACGAAAGGTCTGGAAGGGGTTCCCTAGATTGCCGGGATTCACCCTGCTGGAGCGACTGCTGCTTCCGGATGTGGAAGGGGAGGGAAGAATTGGGGATATATATGAGTGACTGGGGGAGCAGGGAGGCGAGTGGCTGGTGAAGATCCAGGAGAAATGGGAAGCAGAGTTGGGAATGGAGATCAATTGGGAGTATGGAGTTAGGCACTGCGAAGGGTAAACGGGACTACCTCTTGTGCGAGGATGAGCCTGATACAGTTTAAGGTGGTGCACAGGGTGCATATGACTCGGGCAAGAATGAGTGGGTTCTTTCAGGGGGTAGCAGATGAGTGTGAGAGGTGTGGGTGGGGGCCAGCGTATCATGCGCACATGTTTTGGGGTTGTGAAAAATTGGGAAGATTCTGGGCGGGAATGTTCACGGTCTTAGCCAGGATAGTGGGGGAGGGAGTGGACCCGGACCCTTTGGTGGCGATATTTGGGGTTTCTGAGAAGCTGGAGCTCATGGAGAGGAGGAAGGCCAAAATCTTGGCCTTCGCCTCCCTGATTGCACAGCGACGAATTTTGCTGGAGTGGCGGTCGGCATCGCCACCGGGGGTAGCAGCATGGTTGGGTGACCTGTATGACTTCCTGTGGTTAGAGAAGATAAAGTATGAGTTAAGGGACTCAGCAGGGGGGGTTTGAGGAAAGGTGAGAGATGTTTGTGACCGTGTTTGAGGTGTTGTTCGTCGCGCGGGGGGGGGGGGGGGGGGGGCGAAACGGGGAATCCCAACGGCGTGCTGAACCAGAACTCTGGCGCAGCGGGGGGGGGGGGGGGGGGAGGAATGGGTCGGAGCTGGGAGGTCATATGACGAAACCTCCAGGAATATGTCTCTGGGTATCTTAGCTCAACTACCCCTACCCCTGGTCCTGTGTCAGTCCAGAAACACGTTGGCAACTGAATGACACCAATCGGCAGTATTAACACCACATTCATAAATTTACCTTCTATTTCAGACGGAAATCTTTGTTGTTGGCCTGGAGATCAAGCTGGGAAATTGAGGGGTGGGTTGTAAATTACATCTCTCAATTTCATAGTCCATTACCCTCCATCTGTGCCTAATAGAGCTGCGTAATAGACACATAAATGAACCCATGTTTCTTTGTAATACTAATGATACTGGCCAAGATGGGAACGAGAGAGAGGCTGACCTGGGGAGGAGCGTGGAAAGAGCTAACCATTTTAGGATTAATAAATCAGTCGCTTCCCAAACACTCCCTCCATCAGCTGACTTGAAAGTAACACATTAGACATTAGGAAAAAATGGAAGATGGAAAAAAAAAATTCTAAACAGTTACATTAAAAAATTGATTTAAAACTTAAATTTCAAATTGTTTTTCTCCTTCTTAAATTAGCATTTTAACCAGTTTCCTTTCAGAGTCTGTTTATAACCAACCAGAGTATCTGGTGGTGGGATGTCCAGTTAGATACTGAAAGAGTAAAATGGCCAATGGAATTCCTCATTCAATGCACTGGCCACAGGCCTCATTAGAGCCTCAATTTATCATAGAATTTACAGTGCAGAAGGAGGCCATTCGGCCCATCGAGTCTGCACCGGCTCTTGGAAAGAGCACCCTACCCAAGGTCAACACCTCCACCCTATCCCCATAACCCAGTAACCCCACCCAACACTAAGGGCAATTTTGGACACTCTGGGCAATTTAGCATGGCCAATCCACCCAACCTGCACATCTTTGGACTGTGGGAGGAAACCGGAGCACCCGGAGGAAACCCACGCAGACACGGGGAGGATGTGCAGACTCCGCACAGACAGTGACCCAAGCCGGAATCGAACCTGGGACCCTGGAGCTGTGAAGCATTTGTGCTATCCACAATGCTACCGTGCTGCCCTTTGGAATGTGTTGGACTGACTAACAGAGGAAACAGTCTCTAAAATAAATAAATCACCTCAGGCTCGTTCATCCCTCCCTCCTGTGGTTCAGCTATAAATTCAATAATCTGGATTTTGCGTTCAAATCACTCTAGACTCACATCCTCCCTATCACTGTATCCTCCTCAAGCGATACAACCCTCCAAAAATATCTGCGCTCCTCCAATTCCGGTCTCTTGCACATCCCAGATATTGATTACCCCAAGGCTGGGGGTTGTACCTTCAGCCGCCTGGACACTAAAGTCAGGAAGTCCCCCCTTGAGTCACTCAACTTCCCTGCCCTCTAAGATGCTCCTTCAAATTAACCTCTTTGACCAGGCTTTTTGGTTGCATGTCCTGATATCACGTTATGTGTGGAATGATGTCTGATAGAGATCCTGAGTACGGTGCAACACTTTGAGACATTTTCACCATGTGGATAGCACTTTTTGAAAGCAGGTTGTTATTGATAGTGACTGGGTGGAGATTCTGACCAAACATCCTGGACAAGGTTTTCCCAAATCCAACCACTTGTCACGCAGTAACAAATCAGAAATCCACTGCCCAGAGCCCTGACTCCAGCGCACAGAGCCCTGACCCCAGTGCCCAGGGTCCTGACCCCAGTGCCCAGAGCCCTGACCCCAGTGCACAGAGCCCTGACCCCAGTGCCCTGACCCCAGTGCCTAGAACCCTGACCCCAGTGCACAGAGCCCTGACCCCAGTGCTCCGAACCCTGACCCCAGTGCTCAGAGCCCTGACCCCAGTGCCCAGGACCCTGACCCTAGTGCCCAGAGCCCAGACCCCAGTGCACAGAGTCCTGAACCCAGTGCTCCGAAACCTGACGCCAGTGCCCATGGTCCTGACCCCAGTGCTCCGAACCCTGACCCCAGTGCTCAGAGCCCTGACCCCAGTGCCCAGGACCCTGACCCCAGTGCCCAGAGCCCAGACCCCAGTGCACAGAGTCCTGAACCCAGTGCTCCGAAACCTGACGCCAGTGCCCATGGTCCTGACCCCAGTGCACAGAGCCCTGACCCCAGTGCTCAGAGCCCTGAACCCAGTGCTCCGAACCCTGACCCAAGTGCACAGAAACCTGACCCCAGTGCCCAGATCCCTGACCCCAGTGCCCAGGACTCTGACCCCAGTGCACAGAGTCCTGACCCCAGTGCCCAGGACCCTGACCCCAGTGCACAGAGCCCTGACCCCAGTGCCCAGGACCCTGACCCCAGTGCACAGAAACCTGACCCCAGTGCCCAGATCCCTGACCCCAGTGCCCAGGACCCTGACCCCAGTGCCCGGAACCCTGACCCCAGTGCCCGGAACCCTGACCCCAGTGCTAAGGGCCCTGACCCCAGTGCTAAGGGCCCTGACTCCAGTGCTAAGGGCACTGGCCCCAGTGCTCAGAACCCTGACCCCACGGTACACATTTCTAAACCTTGTAGGAGGTGAATTCTCCGCAGCCCCGTGCCGAAATCGCGTTTGGTGCGGGAGGGGGGTGCGGAGAATCAACTTTCCCGATGAAATCGGGCCCGGCGCTGGTCCGACGATTCTCTGGACCCCGAATATCCGTGCATTCACAAATTACTCCACGGCTGGGGGGCCTTTGCCAGAGGCCCGCCCAGCGATCCTCCAATCACAACTGGCCGAGTTCCCAACTGCCTGGAACTAGCCTGGTATGGCCGCACGGGATGCTCACCTGGTGGTTATGGACCCAGTCTGTGGCTGCCCTGGTGGGATGGGGGGGCCGGCACCGGGGGGGGGGGGGGGGGCCTTATCATAGAATTTACAATGCAGAAGGAGGCCATTCGTCCCAGCAAGTCTGCACCGGCTCTTACAAAGAGCACCCTACTGACGCCCACGTATCTACCCTATCCCCGTAACCCAGTAACCCCCACTTAACATTTTTTGGACACTAAGGGCAATTTATCACGGCCAATCCACCTAACCTGCACATTTTTGGACCGTGGGAGGAAACCGGAGCACCCGGAGGAAACCCACGCACACACGGGGAGAACGTACAGACTCCGCACAGACAGTGACCCAAGCCGGGAATCGATGGCCGTGGGAGAGATCGGGCCGGACAGATCTTTGGGTGCGCGGCCGATCAGGGGGGGCCTACATCTTCCAGATGCCTCCTCGGTCTGAGTCCGCCATGGTGCTCGGCATGGCCGCTGGAGGCTGCCATTGTGTGCATGCGCAGTCTAGAAACCGGAAGTGCGCGGGCCCTTATCCGCAGCCAAAAGCGTGAAGCGCTCCGGGTCTCTGCGCGCCCCCTGCAGGGAAGTTACTCGGCTTGTATTTTTTTCAGGAAACTCGGGAGTGCGACGCCTGCGTTTTTACGCCGGCGTGGGAACATAGCCCCGTTTTGGGAGAATCCAGCCCGTTATATATTTGGAAGTGACTAAAAGTCTGGTTAAAGAGATTAATTTTAAGAAAGCGGAGGTAGGGTCACCAACAACATCATTACTAAAAAAGAAAGACGCTGCATTTATGTAGCATCTTCCCAGAATGTTCAAAAACACGTTACAAACAATTGTTATGGGCCAGGGTTTAGAGAGCCCCAAAGTGTATCATGGAGTTCACCTGACCCACAACTTTAAATAGATTGTGGTATGGGGAGCACAAAAGCCCACTTTGCAGGTGTGATGCAACAGAGATCTAAAGTATTTTTAAACAAAACAATGTTTATTCTATGAATTCAGTTAACATTTTATAAACACACAGTAAACATCTTACCAACTACCAACACTGATAAACACCCAAAACAACAGTATTCTATAGGTAACCCTTAGTAACTTTCCTCACCACGTCTATAAGCCCAAAACACTTTTTAACAGAGTCAGCAGGTTTAAATTCTCTACAGAAACAGGTATTACTTTGAAATCATCAATGAGCTGAAGACATTCTTTAGCTTATAGAGAGAAAGATCAATGTACACATCTGCTTGGTTCATATGCAGCTCTCCAACTGAAAGCGAAACTAAACACAGAGCCAAAACCAGCTTTCAGCGCTCGAAAATAAAAAGCAGAGCAGAGCCCAGCTCCACCCACACACTGACATCACTGCAGCTATTTGATCAACACCCATTTCTTAAAGGCCCATCCACCTGACACAATGAAGTACTTTTCGAAGTGTGGTCACTGTTGTAAT
Organism: Scyliorhinus canicula; assembly: GCF_902713615.1. NCBI lineage: Eukaryota > Metazoa > Chordata > Chondrichthyes > Carcharhiniformes > Scyliorhinidae > Scyliorhinus > Scyliorhinus canicula. The sequence goes on from NC_052159.1 coordinate 157,267,072, forward strand.
GCAGGAAACACAGCTACAAACAGCAATGTGATAATGCCCAGAGAATGTGTTGTTAGTGATGTTGATTGAGAAATTTACCAGTGAGAGGAAACTTGGTGTAACGTTTTATTCAAATGGTCACATCTTCAATGGGACAGCACTCCCTCAGTACTCAATCAAATGTTGGCACCTCTGGACTGGGATTTAGAGGAGATTTTGCTATTCACTAATCTACAGTGAACATAACTAAAACAATCAGAAGTAAATGTTTCATTTGATTTTAAGACTCTCTGCAGCATCAGAAACTTAATCCTCCCACGTAATCTTCAGGATACTCCGAACAACCCCAATCCTCTGCATGGGTGACATAAACTCCAGTGAGGTCTCAGAGAGTTCAGTGCATCTCCCACATTTACAGTGTCCAATTCAAAATCTACTTCAACTCTTCAACAGCCGATGGGCGTTGTGACATCAGTTTGTTGTCAAAGTGATTGGCTTAAGAAGGAAATTTTGCCTCAATTGAGGAGCAGTGTAGGTACTATCCCTCGAGGTCCACATTAGCCCAGAATCTGCTCCCAAAATAATGGTAAATTTCACCGTCTCTTGCTGTTATTGATGTGTAAATCATCCAGCAACCTGTGTGAGGAAGAGATTCCCCGTGAGTTGTGAATTGCCACAAGTCACTGAACGATTTGTTCTTCTCTGCTGTTAGCCTTACAGCAATGGAAGCTCATCCTCAAACGCCCCGTGAGTTTCAATAAATTGCTGCATTTGCACATTAATCACCTCTTAAACTCACTGCAGAAAGTTAGAGCTAGTGGCATAAAGGCCTTTAATGAGATCTCTGTACATGCAATACCACTCAACCTCTCTGCCCACAAAGGGAACAATTGAAAAAGGAAAAAATGAAATGAAAATCGCTTATTGTCACGAGTAGGCTTCAATGAAGTTACTGTGAAAAGCCCTTAGTCGCCACATTCCGGCACCTGTCCAGGGAGGCTGGTCCGGGAATCGAACCGTGCTGCTGGCCTGCTTGGTCTGCTTTAAAAGCCAGAGATTTGGCCCTGCGCTAAACAGCCCCTGAAGCTATGGAATCTCATTCCTGTAGTTTGTAAATTGTTGTTAGAGATTCTGGGCTACATTCTCTGCCACACGACCCCAAAGATCGGTGGTGGATCAGGCATCCGGCCAAAGTCGAGGTCCGATCCGGCGCCGATTCGGGCTCCAGCCCCCCTCCCCGCCCCCCGCGATGAAAACGAGGTTTGCGACCCACGCTGTAAAAACCGGCATGTAATCAACGGGTTGGACACCATTTGCTCCGCTCTCCCGCGATGCTCCACTCCTCTCAGGCAGACGTCTCGCTGGCATAAATTCCTACGAGTATTTACAAACCTGCATTGGGCGCCATGGCTGTGGAGGGCGAATGGGAGTCTAAAAGAACACTGAAAAACCATTGAACACTATTGGGCTTGCTGGGGGGAGGCTGCCCAGGCCGGGCAGTGATTAGTGCCAAGTCCATGCTCGGGGTGTCCCCCTTGGGATGGGGGTGGCCTGGCTCAGACCCCCACTGCTGCCGTCTGTCTATTAAACACAGCCCTTTGCTGCTCACAGGCTCCTGGCTGCTCACACTGCTGAGTGCTGAGTGTGTCCTGTGAATGCTCAGAGAGCCTCTGGTCACCTGGAGGCCCACCCAGGCCGCCCCTCTGGACACCCTCGTACCCCAGCTGTATCATCAAGGGGATGGGCGTGGCCAAGCTCAATCAGGGGCCCACCAGGTGTTGGCGCTCCTCAGAAGCACCTCCCCATTGCAGAGGAAGCAGGGGATCAGCAGAGCTCACCCCACCCAGAGGACACCTGCACCGTGGCCTGTGGAGCCCTCCCTGGTTCTCTGCCCCCTCCTCAGGGCAGAGGCCTCACCAGTGACCCCCCCCACCCCTCAGTCAACCCCTGGTGAGACTGGCAGCGCTGACTGCCTCTGCCACCACCTCCCAGGCAGTGTTCAGGAGGGTAGGCTCGAGTCTGCGGCCCACCCTGGGGAAGAGGGTCTCCCTCCTCTCCTCACTGCCATGGAGCTGTGGGTCCAACTCGGACTCCCACCCTCGGGGTCAGGTCTTCTCTGAGCCGTCCCGGTGGCTGCGGTGAGTGTGGCAAGTGGGGCGCATAAAGTCAGTTCCAGCTGTCAGGCTCTTTGGTGCTAACTCCGGCCCCAGCAGTTTGAACGCCCGCTGGGTCGGGAATTGCTCGGAATTCACGCCATGCAGAGTGCTGACCCATTAGCATGTCCTGAGTTGCTCCAGAAATATCACCCCCATGGGGACACGCACTGCACACGATTCAGTCCCGTCATCAGCACTTAGGGTGTTATTTTAATGCCCCAAAACCAGAGTTTATTTTGGGAATGTTTAGCAGGGTGCTGCCAACACTGAGAACCGTCCCACCATTAAACGGATCTCGGTCGGTAACGGCCCACTGAAGAGAGGGAGACATGCAATGGATTTTATATTGTTCAAGAGGGAATGGAGGAGGTGGAGCAGAGGAGATGATCAGCGATAGGCGGGAATTCGGAGAGATTGACAAAGATGTCACAGAACACAAGGTAAAGAGAGTGAATGGTAGTGTTGAAGGTGCTGATAGTAGCATAAAGGTAATGTAAATATCACACGGTAGCACAGTGGTTAGCACTGTTGCTTCACAGCTCCAGGGTCCCGGGTTCGATTCCTGGCTTGGGTCACTGTCTGTACGGAGTCTGCACGTTCGCCCCGTGTCTGCGTGGGTTTCCTCCGGGTGCTCCGGTTTCCTCCCACAGTCCAAAGATGTGCAGGTTAGGTGGGTTGGCCGTGATAAATTGTCCAAAAAGGTTGTATTGTATTACTGGGTTACAGGGATTAGGTGGACATGTGGGCTTAAGTGGGGTGCTCTTTCCAAGGGCCGGTGCAGATTTGATGGGCCGAATGGCCTCCTTCTGCACTGTAAATTCTCTGATACTATGATTCCCACAATGCAATAATGTGGCTGTGAGGGCTGTCCAATTAGGAGAGATGGAGTAGAATGGGCCTGTATTCAATGGAGTATCAAAACATGTGAGGCGATATTATCGAAACAAATAAAATTTTTAGTGTGTCTTGATAGGGTAGATGCTGCCGTGCTGTTTCCTCTGACAGAAGAGTCTCGGACCAGGAGATATCTTTGGATAATTAGTTTGGACTGAGATGAGGAGAAATGTCTTTGCTCCGGGCATTGTAACTTTTAGAATTCTCTGCCCCAGGGAATTGTGGGTGCTCAGTCATTGAGTATCTTAAGTACTGAAACTGACAGATTTCTGGGTACCAATGGAATCAAGGATCATGGGCGGGGATTTACCGGCTGTTCACGGCGGCGGAATATTCCAGTCCCACACCGGCGCACGGGGTTTACCAACAATGAGGGGTGCAGTCAACGGCAAATCCCGATGGATTGGTTGGTAAATCCTGCCCCGTGGGGATAGAGCAGGAAGGGAGAGGTTTGATGTAAAAGTTCATCCATGGTCAAACTGAATAGCTCGAGGGTCCATGTATGGCGTCCTCCTGCTTCTATTCAAAACAATAAATAAATAAATAAGTAAATAAATAAATAGACGTCAATCCTGATGTAGCTGTGTTGGAAAAAAAATGGAGCAAAATAGGGACCATCAATTTTAATTGTACTTCATTTTACACCCAGTAAAATGGCCATAAACCTGCAATTGGAAGCAACGAGGAGTCAACAAGTAGGAAATTTAAAATGGATCACGGTGTAATGTATGCTCTGATCAGGCTGCATTGTCATCTCTAGATTTGCAGGCCAGGAACGGTCAGGATCTACCTGTTCCTCGTGTCTCCAGTGAGACTGCACTCTAGCCTTTAAAATGTTTTTAATTATATAACTCCATCTTTTATGATGGGTTTGTTGCTACCCCTTCCGACATCCCCAGCTGGTATATTATTACATCAAATTACATCAGGTGCAGAACCAGCCATTCATCCCAACTGATCTGAGCCCCCTCCCACCCAATCAGCATGTCCGTCTGATCCTTTAACCCTAATTTTCTTTAATCTAACTTAATGCAGCACGGTAGCATTGTGGATAGCGCAATTGCTTCACAGCTCCAGGGTCCCAGGTTCGATTCCGGCTTGGGTCACTGTCTGTGCGGAGTCTGCACATCCTCCCATGTGTGCGTGGGTTTCCTCCGGGTGCTCCGGTTTCCTCCCACAGTCCAAAGATGTGCAGGTTAGGTGGATTGGCCATGATAAATTGCCCTTAGTGTCCAAAATTGCCCTTAGTGTTGGGTGGGGTTACTGGGTTATGGGGATAGGGTGGAGGTGTTGACCTTGGGTAGGGTGCTCTTTCCAAGAGCCGGTGCAGACTCGATGGGCCGAATGGCCTCCTTCTGCACTGTAACTTCTATGTAAATGTGTCCATTCTTCTCACCGAAACCACTCGCTGCGGATTGAGTTCCACATTCTCACCATCCTCTGGTTTCTCCTTGCTTCCCTGTTGGATTTATTAGTGATTGTTTTACAGTCACAGCCTGCAGTTTTGACCGACCCCACATGGAAACATCTCCTGTACGCGACCCCACAGAACAACCTCGTTAATTGAAGACCCCGAGAGCACCTGTCAGTCTGCCCTTCTCTACAGGAACCAGCCCCCAGCCGGTTCAATCTATCCCGGTGGGAATGTTCTCACAGCACCGGAATGATAGCACAGCAGTAACGTCACCGGGTTAGTGAGACAGAGGCCCAGGTGACACGGGTTCAAACCCCATCACAACAGTTGGTGGAATTTGAATTTAATTAATAAATATGGGATATAAAGACAGTCTCAGTAATGGTGACTATTGTTGGTTGAAAACCCCCCTTGTTCAGCAATGCTGCCTAGGGAAGGAAATTTGTCCACCTTACCCAGTCTGGCCTCCAGACGCAGGTTGACTCTTCATCACCCTGTAATATGACCCAGCAATCCACTTAGTTCAAGGGTGATTGGTTATGGGTAACAAATTGTCAGCAACGTTGACATCCCATGAAAAAAATTGCACTTTTAAATCTTTCTTGTGCTTTCCCAAATGCCTTGTAACCTTTTGGTAATATGGAAAATAGAACTGTGCCTGTGTGTGGCCCGACTAAGTTGTTTCCATTTTCCACTGTGTACATTGGGTACAATTGTTCAAACTGTGACAGCTCGTTGTCACATCTGACCTTAAATTGCAGAGAAATGAAATGACAGGGTTGCCAGGTAGTGTTCAGCTGTAGTTTGTCACTCCGTTCTGTCCTAAATTGTTCCTTGGAAACCTTCAGATGTTAATAGCAACACAATTTAATTATTCAAAAAGGTAGCGCTGTATCTTGATAGAGATTCATGGCATTGTAAACAAAGTTGATGTTTTCGAGATAATCTGTCACTTAATAAAATATTACGCTACGCAATCAATGTACCGCAATAGAATCCTGCAAGACAATAGCTGTCATAGGTTAATCAAAACTCTGCGTTCCCAATTGTCACTTACAAAAGAGCCCTTACGATATAACAAGATTGATTGTTAGCAGACCTGAGTAAATGCAAAACAGAAGTTATTACACAGAAGCTGAGCATCACTAACTCTGATAAAATCGTACACCGTTATTATCCTTAATGTCATCAGCTACACTTTGGACCGCAGGGGGGAGGTTTATTGGTTATCGCCGTGATTAATGATGACTTATTGGGAGAACATTTTTTAAAGACATCCTTCAAGAGGCTGATGATTGTGTCTACTGTCTTACACACAGCCATGAGCTCACCACAGCTAAGTAAATAAAGAAGAAACGAGAGGCTACAAATGTCAGAAAATCACGAATAAATGCAATGGGGAATTCGGGAGAAACGTCTTTACCTAGGGAGCGGGGGAGAATGTGGAGCTCGCTCCCGCAGGGAACAAATGGCACAGTAAGATTTGTGGGGAAGTTGGATAAACACACGAGGGGGAAAGAAATTGAAGGAGGGCAGCATGGAGGCACAATGGTTAGCATTGCTGTCTACGGCGCTGGGGACACGGGTTCGAATCCCGGCCCTGGGTCACTGTCCGTGTGGAGTTTGCACATTCCCGTACCAGCCTCCCCGGACAGGCGCTGGAATGTGGCGACTAGGGGCTTTTCACAGTAACTTCATTGAAGTCTACTCGTGACAATAAGCAATTTTCATTTTTCATTTTTTCATTTCTCCCCGTGTCTGCTTGGGTTTCGCCCCCACAACCCAAAAGATGTGCAGGGTAGGTGGATTGACCACGCTAAATTGCCCCTTAATTGGAAACGGTAATTGGGTACTCTAAATTTATATTTAAAAAAAGAAATTGAAGGAAATGCTGATAGGGCGAGATGATGAGAGGGTAGGAGGAGGCTCATGAGGAGCACCAGTCTGGACTAGTTGGGCTGAATGGCCTGTTTCTGTGCTGTAACTTCTACATTTCTAGTATCGAAGCTTGCACATAACACTGTTCTCCGTTGTAAGTGACACCACGCACCCTTCCATTTCCCTTCGCTGCTTTCCATCACAAGGTTGTACCAGGCACTTTGCCTACAGAGTCCACTCAGGTTTAGGGTTTACCAACCCTCTGGGGTTGCCCTGGAATCTCCAAGGATCAAACGTTAAACTCTCAGAACTCTGCTGTGAGAAAACACCAGGTAAACCATCTGGGATATGACAACAAAACAAAAAAATAGCTGTTAAAATATTAGAGAAAGGGAAGGATGGTTGTTTGACTAATAGTCAAGAATCATCCAATCAGGTAATGAAGTATCTATTTGTTCTCTGATTAGCTCCAGAAAGGTGGGACGTCGCGAGGACCAATGGCAGGATTAGAAAAATGTAGAAACATAGAAAATAGGAGCAGGAGGAGGCCATTCGGCCCCTCAAGCCTGCTCTGCCATTCATTATGACCATGGCTGATCATGCAACTCAATAGCCTGATCCCGGCTTTCCCTCCATATCCTTTGATCCCCTTCCCCCCAAATGCTATATCTAATTGCTTGTCGAAAATGTGTAATGTTTTGGCTTCAGCTACTTCCTGTAGTAACGGTTTCCACAGGCTCACCACTCTCTCGCCACTCCGATCGGAGAGGCCCCTGTGGTGATTCTCCGGCCCGGATGGGCCGAAGTCCCGCCGCTGGGAGGCCTCTCCCGCCGCCGAGGTTTGAACCACCTCTGGAACGGCGGGATCAGCGGCGCGAGCAGGCCCCCGGGGTCCTGGGGGGGCCGGGGGGGTGATCGAACCCCGGGGGGTGCCCCACGGTGGCCAGGCCCGCGATCGGGGCCCCCCGCTCAGACTCCGGGCCAGTGCCCTGGGGGCACTATTTCTCCTCCGCGGCCGCCACGGCCTCCGCCATGGCGGAAACGGAAGAGAACCCTACATCGCGCATGCGCCGGCAGTGACGTCAGCGGCCAGCTACCGCTGACGTCACTGCCGACGCATACGCCGACCGGCGAAAGCCTTTCGGCCAGCCCCGCTGCCGGGGGCGCCGTTTTTTTTGCGCCAGTCTTCTGGTGCCAACCGCTCCAGCGCGGGGCTGGCCCCCAAAGGTGGGGAGAATTCCCCACCTTTGGGGAGGCCCGACCCCGGAGTGGTTGGCGCCACTCCCCTACGCCGGGACCCTCCGTCACGCCGGGTAGGGGAGAATCCCGCCCAATATTTCAGGTGTGGTCTCACCAAGGCCCAGTATAATTGCAGTGAGACATCCCTGCTCCAGTGAGGGCCAGCATAGCATTTGCCTTATTTACTGCTATCTATACCTGCATGCTTACCTTCAGTGACTGGTGTACAAGGACACCCAGGTCTCATAGCACATTCCCCTCTCCTAATTTATGGCTATTCAGATAATAATCTGCCTTCCTATTTTTGCTATCAAAGTGGATAACCTCGCAATTCTCCAAATTATACGGCATCTGCCATTCATTTGCCCACTCACTTGACCTGTCCAAATCACACTGAAGGATCTCTGCATCCTCCTCACAGCTCACCCTCCCACCCAACTTGGTGTCATCTGCCAATTTGGAGATTACGGAGATTGGTCAGGTAATGGAACCCCCAGGAATATATCCAACCAGAGTTGGCTACTGTTAGCCGGGAACAGAGTGGACGGGGTGGGGTAGGTGGGTTTAGGGAAATCCACCCTTTCCCAGAGCTAAATCTCGTGAATCTGCTTTATTCTAGCCAAACAGAATCGACAATTTAACATCACAACTCTGTTCCTAACAGCATTGTGTGTGTGCCTACACCAGATGGACTGCATCACTTCGGGAAAGTTGTTCGCAAACTCAAAGGCAACTAGGGATGGGGAATAAAAACGTTGGCCTTACCAGCGATTCTCACAGCCCATAAAATAAGAAAGGGAGGCCATAGAACGCCCACTGAGCCCCTGTAATCAATCGTTAATTTGCAGTGTGGGGTGCAAGCTAATTATGTACATTTATCTGACAAATCAGATAGGAGAAAGACAGATAAGAGGTGGGAGTAAAAATGAAAAATGTTTGCAATTTAGAATGGCCCTGTAGTATGTGGAAAGTTGGATGTAAATGTGTTATACAGAGTTGGACTGTAAATAATTGACTGGGTGTAGCATAAGTGGGGAGGAAGAATTTCAGACAAGGAGATTACATGTCCTGTAACAGAGTCCGTCATTTCTTTTTGTAACACCAGCATGGACCAGCTGGGTCAAATAGCCAGTTTCTGTGCTGTAACTTCTACACATAGAGTACTTGCACACAATAAAACTGTTCTCCTTTATAAGTGACACGTTGCACCCTCCCATTTCCCTTCCCTGCTTTCCATCACAAGGTTCAACAAAGCACTTTGAGTACATTAATAGGGCAGTTCATTAAGAACTGGGCAGTTCATTAAGAACTGGGCAGTTCATTGGGGCTGCTTTAGTTCAGTGGGCTAGGCAGCTGGTGCATAATGCAGAGTGAGGCCAGCAGCGTGGGTTCAATTCCCGTACCGGCTGAGGTTATTCATGAAGGCCCCGCCTTCTCAACCTTACCCCTCGTAGCGACTTTGCTGTTTATCATCAAGTTAAATACAACTCGGCTGGACAAATGAGTAATATATATATTACATCTCTGTAATAACACCTGAGGTGTGGGTGATCCTCAGGTTAAATCACCACCAGTCAGCTCTCCCCCTCAAAGGCAAAAGCAGCTGATGGTCATCTGGGGCTATGGTGACTCTTATTCACACATTAAGAAAGGAACAGGAAAATGATAAAGGGAGGAGAAGCTGCCGTGCATGTGCTGCTGTCAGGCTACAGCTGAGTGGTTCTGGCCCTGGCAGCTCACAGTGCATGTTAGCAGCAGATGTCCCTTACTGCAGATGGCATGCATCTTCTGGTGAACAATCCCCTGTGAAAACACTTCCTCATCACTGTTGGGAGGTATGTGCTGAAATGATTGCTAGAATCATGGTCAGAAATCATACAGCGCGGAAATTGTGCTTTTTGAGAAAAAATATCTAATTAGTCCCACTCCCCACTTCTGTTCCCACGGCTCTGAAAATGGTTCCTCTTCAAGTATTTGCCCAGTTCCCTCTGGAAAGTTACTAATGAATCTGCTCCCATTGTCCTGACAGGCAATGTGTCACAACAACTGGCTGTATTATTTTCTACTGCCCACCCAGACCAGGATATTCTGGCCCTTCCCACTGGTGGGATTTTTCAGTCCTGTCAAAGCGACCCCTCCCCCCATGACTGGTTCCCCGGTGGCACGGTCGGCGACCATCGTCACTGGCCATTGACTTCGGCAAGACCAGAATGTCCCACCAGTGGCGCTGTCTCTGCTGCCATAAAATTGTGGCCCCTTGTTTTCTTTTATCAATGACCTTAAATCTGTCCCTCTAGTTACCAAACGCCCTGTTATTGGAAACAATCTCTCCTTATTTACTCTCTCAGAACTGTTCACGATTTGGAACGCCTCAATTAAATTTTCGGTTCACCTCGTTGGCTTTCAGGAGAACTATCTCTACGTGATTGAAGTCTCTCATCCCGTGTGCTGTTAATGTAAATCTCCTCTGCACCCCCCTCTACCACCTCCATATCTTTCCTATACTGTGGTCTTCTTCAGAATTGGAGGCAGTTGCCAGGGTTTTGCCGTGGTAACGATGGCACAACTGTCAGGGTTCAGCTCCACTGGGGCAACCTCTGGAGTCCGTACATGGGCAGCTTGATGGGGAAATCCAGATGTTGGTGTAAGTCATTCCCCACTTCGCTGTTCAGGCATCTTGAGACAGCAATCAATCAGAAATCACTGAATTGATGAGAACCTCCAACCTTAGGCCATGAATTTTCGCTCATGAGTCGGGGAAATCCCCAGCTCGACAACCTGACTCGGGGCGAAAAGTGCCCCGGAGTGTCAGTTTTTAATCCCGGGAGCGGGTATTAACAGGAGTCGTGTTCACCAACCTCGGAAGGAGTTTGGTGCTGGGTGTGGAGGCAGCTGGGACAAGAGGTCCTTGTCCGTGATCCAGCACATTTTCCCAGCTGGAAAATAAAATAATTAACAGCCCTCTAGCTCTCACCCCTCACACTCAACCACACCCCACATACACTCCCTGTACCCCATCATTGTCACCCATAACACCTCGTACCCCCAACCACCCCACTATGACCCTCCAAGCTAAGCTACACCCCTCTATTCACCCCATACCCATTCTTGCCCCATACCAATCTATGTATCCCTAACCATGTCCATGGTCCATTACAGCCCCTATGCCCTTCAATGTCCCACTCTCCTCCTCTGGCCCTTAATAGTCCCTATGCCAACCATGTGCCAGCTCATGCCAACACATGCTGCTGCCACCAACCAAGTTTTGCCCTTTCACCCTTCATGCCAAATTACCCAGTATCCATTGATAAAAATACATTCTATTGAAATACCTTTGACTACTTAAGTTCTTATAACAACAAGCATTTATATTCATAGCCCTACATCAAATATTTTATAGCCACTTTGAACTGTAAATCAAATTGTTAACTGACAGACATTACACTCCGATAACAATAGATTGTGAAATCAGTCATGCAGCACAAATTCTATAATTATAACCCTCAAGCTTATTTCAACAAATAGAGTGAAATAGCAAGCACTGTCATTTTAAAAACAGGCTCCTTCTTTAAATTTAAAGATCAAGATTTGAATGCATTGACAGCTTGACAATTCTGAGTTCATCCATTCATACTCATATCTACTTTTAGCAATCGAAAATAAACTTGACCTCTCCCAAAGGAAACCTTACCGCTCACTAAGGTGTCCCTGGACCTTGTTTTGATCCATTTGCAGGATGCTGGTATCAGTGGCTAGGCTACCATTTTTATCTTCTGTTCCTAATTTCCCTTTGAAGGTTCTGGTGAACTGCCTTCTTGAATCCTGCAGGCCATGTGGTGCAGGTACACCCACAGTGCTGTTAGGAAGGGAGCTCCAGGATTTTGGTCCAGCAATAGTGAAGGAACGGCGATGTATTTCCAAGTTAGGATGGTGTGTAGATTGAAGCAGCAGGGTAGCATGGTGGTTAGCATAAATGCTTCACAGCTCCAGGGTCCCAGGTTCGATTCCCGGCTGGGTCACTGTCTGTGTGGAGTCTGCACGTCCTTCCCCTGTGTGCGTGGGTTTCCTCCGGGTGCTCCGGTTTCCTCCCACAGTCCAAAGATGTGCGGGTTAGGTGGATTGGCCATGATAAATTGCCCGTAGTGTGCTAATAAAAGTAAGGTTAAGGGTTGGGTTACGGGTATAGGGTGGATACGTGGGTTTGAGTAGGGTGATCATGGCTCGGCACAACATTGAGGGCTGAAGGGCCTGTTCTGTGCTGTACTGTTCTATGTTCTATGTTCTATGAAGGGGACCTTGCTGGTGGTGGTGTTCCTGATACAGATGCCCCCTTGTCCTTCTAGAAGGTAGAGGTTGCAGGTTTTGGAGGTGCTGTCAAAGGAGCCTTGGTGAGTTCCTGCAGTGCATCTTGTAAATGTTAATGGTGTTGAATGGTATGCCAATGGCTGCTTTAGCCATGCTTGGACCAAGACTGTAATTAGGTCAGGAGCTGAGTGACCCTGGTGGAACCCAAACAGAGCATCAGTGAACAGGTCACTGTGGAGGAAGCGCCGCTTGATATCACTGTTGATGACACCTTCCGTCACTTTGCTGATAATTGAGAGTAGACTGATAGAGCGGTAATTGGCTGGGTTGGATTTATGCTGCTTTCTGTGTACAGGACACACCTGGGCAATGTTCCACATTGTTGGGTAGGTGCCAGTGTTGTATGTATACTGGAAACATTTGGCCAGGGTTGAGGTAAGTTCTGCAGCACATGTTTTCCATACTATTTCCGGAATGTTGTCGGGGCCTATTCCGACAATAGTATCCAAAAGGGTACCTTACCTCTCTCAATAACTCCGCAAAGTTTACACCCTCTCTGGGGCCAAATGGCCTCCTTCTAAAACAAAAAAGAAATCCCTTTCACCGGGCGCCAGACTGGGCCAAGGGGAAAACTAAATCACAAAGATAGCTCGTATGTTCCGCTCCTCACTTTCAAAGATTATTAGTGGAATTGTCCGTCAGCAGGCTCCTCTGCTCCGCCGGCAGGGTACCCACACCCGCAGGTTTCCTGACATCGTGGGGTGGCCACCATGGGAAACGCCATTGGCCGGCTGCGGGAACGCACCCTGCCGGAAAACGGAGCTGCCGTCCGGATAATCCCGCCCCACATCTGACTGAAAGCACCTGCAGATTCTAATCCATCGTGGTGAAAATGTAGGTAAGACTCACTGTAAAAACACCTGTTGAATGACGCCCAACTGGATTTTGCCAGTGTTTTAATTTCTTAATTACTGATAAACACCCGTACTCTCCTTGAGAAGCTAATTTTATATTTGTGGAACGTGAAAGTTCTCCATAATGATAAAAATAATTCCATGTGAAACTATTTTTAAATTTAAGTATATCTTTATTTTAGGTTCTACCTTAACTCAATCGTAATTATTTACTTTACGATCTGAAAATGTCAATTTGAGAGTGAAGTATATTAAGTGTTTTTAACTGCCTAGTTTGCTGTCTTTGAGAATGCTTCAATGTAATAGGTTCCTGCCTTCTTGATGACATCACTGCTGCTGCAGGCCGAACAGCCCCAGGGTCCAGGATTCAATTCCGGCCTTGGGTGACTGTGTGGAGTCTGTACGTTCTCTCCTTGTCTGCGTGGGTTTCCTCCGGGTGTTCCGGTTTCCTCCCACAGTCCAAAGATGTGCAGGTTAGGTGGATTGGCCATGATCAATTGCCTCTTAGTGTCCAAAGATGTGCAGGTTAAGTGGACTAATGAGGTTATAAGATAGGGAGGGGGTGTGGGCCTAGGTACGATGCTCTTCTCGAGGGTCAGTGCAGACTCGCTGGGCCGAATTCTTTTTTTTTACTTGTTCATGTGGTATGAGCATCGCTGGCTGGGCCCATATTTATTGCCAATCCCTGCCAGCATTTAATAGTCAATCACATTGCTGTGGATTTGGAGTGGACCAGACCAGGTAAGGTTGACAGATTTTCTTCCCTAAAGGACACGAGTGAACTCAATGTGTTTTTACAACAATCGACAATGGCTTCATGGTCACCTTTAGACTTTTAATTCCAGATTTTTAGTGAATCCAAATTTCACCATCTGCCCTGGCAGAATTCAAACCCGGGGTTACTAGTCCAGCGACAATACCTCTTCACCACTATCTCATTCTTAAAAAGAGAAGTCCCCTGATGCCAGACTGTGCAAAAAGGGGAAATCTAAATCACAGAGATCAGTGGATGATTGTGAGCCACTTTCTTTGAGGTTAGCTTTTGCTTTGCCGCTGACCGCAGCATTCAAACCATCTCTCTGGCACGAGCCAATTTATGGAGGTTGGTCAAAGATGAGGCCAATCAGGCTTTAGTGATTCTATATAATGTATTATGTCACCTGTTGGTTCATCATTAGTGGAACAAACACTTTCTATTTTCAATTGAGGCCAAAATTTCTTTGCTTTCAAACATGGAAGTTTAAATCTTACGGAAGCATAAATTAAATCAGGAACTAAAAGCTGTTAAAAAAGCAGAACTCATTGTTCACTTCCTGGGCACGGTACCAATAGTTTAACTGGAGCACAAGACAAGGACAGACAGTTTCAAAGGTTTGGGGAATTGGGAATTACACAGGGGAGTAAACTAATGAAAGACCTGAAAATATCTCGGATAAGGAAGTTTAAAAACTCACAGATAAAGCACCACTCTCCTTGGGAAACTCACAGTATCTACATGGACAGTCTCTCAGACATACTGAGGTACAAGTGTCTTGACCCATACACACTAGCAGCTCCGTCTACTTTAGCACCTAAGGTTGCTGTCCACCTGGCTAGCTTGTCTCTTCCAGATTTCAAAGTGAATTGTTATGAGGCAGTTAAGTGCGCAAATATCAATGAAGATTAACGAGTTGCTCAAACCCCTCCATGACCTTACCCTTCCCTATCACTGTGACCCCTTTCACAATCCTGCAACATCCCTGTGTCCCTCCGATTCTGGGGTCTTGTGCATTCAACAGGGTTGATCCGCAGCTCTGGAATTCCCTCTCTCAACCTCTTCCCTTCTCTCTCCTGTTTTAAGTTGCTCCTTAAAACTTACCTCTTTAGCCAAGCTGATGGTCACTTGTCCTGAAATCTTCACGTGCAGCTCGGAGATAGATTTTGCCCAATGACGCTCCCCCTGTGAAGCACTTTGGGATGTTCTACTGGACTAAAGGGCGCTATATAAATGCCAGCTGTTGCAAATCGGGTCCAATTACAGTTGTGTGCGACACTGGCAGGGAAAAAAACAAGCCAGTGCTGGTGTTTTCTCAATATAGGAAAGGCCCATCCCACTGGCTTCCATGTGGATGGAGTCCCTTTAATGCAGAGAATTTCTGCAGCTGTTTCCCACAGGTGGATGGTGAAGTTACGGAAATCAGGGCAGCTTCTCTGTGGTCGTTTCTTTTCCCTGATCACACTGGTTTAAGAAAGTCTGCGCGAGATCCAATTATAAAAATAATTAGAAAAAATCTGCCCTCTAATCTCAGTTCCTTCTCAATAGCAAGGACTGTACAAAGTGTTAATAACTTCTATAACAGGAGTCCATTCCTGTCAGGATGATGTGAGCAGTGCGTTTAGAGTCAACATTAAACATTCAGGTCTCGCCTCAAGTGCTGCATATTGCATCAAAATCCTGTGACTTTGCAAAACCCGTTGTGATGGGTCCAGGGGTGAAATGAACCAAATTGCCAAACACTTGAAATAAAATATCGAAATGCACCCAAAGTCGCTCAGTGTTTGAAAGAAAAAGTTACGTTCAGTTTCTGGGCCAATTTAGCAACATTCTGTGGGCTCCAGCCATGTTATTACCTGCATGGTACTGGGGCTAACAGGGTTAAATGACAAGGACATTCCTTTGAATATAAAAGGTTAAAGGAGGGGGGTGTATGGTAATGTATTAAGACGATTCAAGGAGTTGATGCTTTCTCTCAATCTACCCTATTTCCTCTGGTGGGGGGTGTCTGTCTGCGTGGAGTCTGCACGTACTCCTCGCGTCTGCATGGGTTTCCTCCGGGTGCTCCGGTTTCCTCCCACAGTCCATGCTATGGGATTCCATGGAGTCAGGCAAGGGGACATACCCTTAAAGTTACAGCCAGACCAATCAGGGATGGTGTAAACAAAAAACAGGAAGTGCTGGAAATACTCAGCAGGTCTGGCAGCATCTGTGGGGAGAGAAATAGAGGGCGCAATCTTCCCAAAAAGGGAACAAAGTCCCCAGGCACCCAGGTGGCACTGCCTGGCTGGCATTGCCAGGTTAGGTGGCACCAGCAGTGCCTGGGCACCACCCTGCCCAAAGGTTATCCGGCTGGGAGCCTCCGATCCTCTCGGAGACCCCCCCCACGAGTGCCGTTCCGCCTGGTCCCCGTTTGTGGGACCAGTACCGAACGGCGCTCGCCCGACACCCCCGAGGCGAAAGGATCGAATCCCAAAGCCCCAGGTACCTCGGGAATCTGCACGTTAGAATGAGGTTTACTGCCTCGCCCTGATATGCAGATTTGCCAAAAGGTGATCCCGCCCAGTGTGGGTGGGATTCACCTCGCAACGTCTCGCGACATTGCGTTGAATCCCGCGAGGGGTTGTGAGCCGGGTAACTCCTGGAGCTGGGTCTCCTGGCTTTCACAGGACAAGCTGTGCCACGGCGAGATGCTTTTCAGCCACAGCCTGGCTGGAGGATCACGCCCCGCGTCCAACTCTTGTTTGGAACCCACATACTGGGGCTCCAGACTCGGCGAGCCACTGGAGGAAGTGCAAAAAGACTCACAATGATAATACCAGAACTGAAAAGTTACAATTATTTCGGTCAGAAATGCTGATCTATCTGGGTCTTTTCTCCAGATAGAGAAGGCTGAGGGGTAACCTGATCAAGGTCTTTAAAACGATGAAGTGCTGATTAGGTCGGATGGAGAATGTTTCCATGTGTGCAGTGTCCAATCGAGGAATCATCAGTGTTGTATAGTGATCAATAAACCCAACTGCAAACTCCAGGGAATCTGCTTCACCTAAAGAATGGTTAGAATATGGAACCTGCTATTGAATGGAGTGGTTGAGGAGCTAAATAGTAAACATACATTTCAGGAATAGTGAGCCACACGAAGGAGGAAGGAATAGAAGGATATGTTCTTCGGGTGAGTTTGGTTGGGAAGAGGCTTGCTGCCTTAGAGCATGGACCTAATGGCCTCTTCCTGTGCTGTAGACTCACTGTGACTCGATGTTAGTGCAAAATGATATTAAGTGTAGATCACTCGATAAGCAAGCTGGCCGATTGTCCAACTTTAACTCGCACGCTGAGGCTAACCAGGTAACAAGCCCGACCTAAAAGCAAATTACTGCGGGTGCTGGAACCTGAAACAGAAACAGAAAACACTGGACAATCGCAGCAGGTCTGACAGCCTCTGTGGAGAGAGAAGAGTGCTAACATTTTGAATCTGGATGAATGATTCGGCAAGACTTTGACAAAGAGTCATCCGGACTCAAACGTGAGCTCCCTTCTCTCTCCACAGATGCTGACAACCCTAGCTACACCCTGGAAAGTCGCTGAATCCGGCGCAGATGTAGATTTAATGTGCGCGGGATTTTCCGTGCTTCCCCGCGCTGTGTTTCTCGGTGACGGGCAGAGACCCGCCGTTGGCCTGTCTGTTCCCACTGCTGTCAATGGGATTTCCCATCGAATCCACCCCCATCACTGGGAGACAGGCTACATTGGACATATACTCAAAAAGGAAAACATTGGCGAAGGATCAGGAGGCAGTGGGATTGTTTGGATAGCTCGCTCAGGAAACCAGCATCTGCACAATGGGCCAAATGGCCTCCTTCTGTACCGTGTCATTCCATGGCTGAAGATGTAGTTTTTAAACATGTCTTAAATGAGGAAATAGAGGTAGAGAGATGGAGAGGCTTAGGAAGGAAATTCTGGAACTTGGAGCCCGGTCAGCTGAAAGCAAGGCGGCCAGTGACACAGCGAGGGAATCGAGGATGCTCAGGGGTCCAGGATCGGAAGAGCGCAGAGATCGCGGAGGGTTGTAGAGCTGGAGAACATTGCAGCGATGGGGGGGGGGCTGGAGAACATTGCAGCGATGGGGGGGGGGGGGGGCTGGAGAACATTGCAGCGATGGGGGGGAGGGGGCTGGAGAACATTGAAGCGATGGGGGGGGGGGCTGGAGAACATTGCAGCGATGGGGGGGGGGGGCTGGAGAACATTGCAGCGGTGGGGGGGCGCAGGGGCCATGGAGAGATTTGAAAACAAGGTTGAGAATTTAAAAGTGGGGACTCTTTCAGACTGGGGATCAACGAGCACAGGGGTGATGAACGAACATTAGGAGGGCGGTTTTAATTATTACATTACATAGTTTATGTACAACACAGGGCAGATAAAGATTAAGAAGAGTTTGTTCCTTCACTGTGGATTGCAAAATATACAGGGCAGGAATAGAAAACTTAGCAGAAACTTGCCCATGTTTCACGTTGATGGGAATGTGACCTCTCCAGCAACCGACTACAGATCTCTGAGAATAGCAATGGGGGATGGATAGCGCCTACACCAATGAACAATTCAATCTTCAATAAACTGGGCAACGTGATCATGAAATCAGGCCAACTGGACCTGTGCTATCCTGTCTTTCATGCACATTGGAAAGAAAGTTTCAAATATTGAGCTGTTGATTTGCATTTTAGGAGACAACAGAAAGTCTGGACTCCAGGTAAATGTAGGTGCAATCATTACTTAGAACACAATTCACAATCCCGCATGAACTTTAACTGTGGGCTGCAATGTCACACAATACGAAATCTGACACATATTCTATAAATCAATCAATGTCAGTCTCATGACCAAAGGAACTGAAGATCAAAAAATACAAAAACAGACATACCAACAAGCTTGCATTTGCATAGCACCTTTCTTCACAAGGTAAAACATCACATAGCGTTTCCCAGAAGTGACTATTCTCTGCTGCCCTTGGAGGAACCGTAAGCCAAAATAACCACATTTACTAAATGCCCCCCCCCCCCCGCCAAAGAAGAAGCTATCATTACGATTGCACTTTTTGTAACCTTTACTTTAACAAGAACCAGAAACATAAATTAAACAAGTCAATTAATGGGCAGATGATAAAGAGGCAAATTAAAAGGTATATTTCACTTTAAATGTTCAATACAGCAAATAATAGGTCTTACACAACCACAAACTACCGCATCACTCCCCGCAGTCATGTGGCACGACATAGCTACACAGTTCCACAATATAGTAATCAATATTGTTGAAAGACAAAATGGACTCTGAAGGTGCAGCACCAATTTCTGTCGGACCATCCAGGAATACTCTGATTTTTGGAATTTCTTGGTGCAGTTTCCAGCATTATTTAGCTGCATTTGACCCTTGATTTTCACCCAAGCCACTGGACGGTATTGCATGGATGTGACAGGGTTTCATTGACCAGCTGGACCCTCATATCGCCTCCTTTCGGGAAGGCCTACTGAATTGAGTGCCTGGGCAGCGGAGGGTCTTCAGCAGGATCAAGGGGCCCGAGCCAGAAACCCCACCCCTCCCATGAGATCTGTCAGCCAATCAGCGGTTAGTAGCTGTGCATTGTTTGGCAGGATCAATGACGGAGCAGTGGCAGAAATGCACCCGCCCGCGGCCCAGGGTTGTCAAGGGACCAAATAGTACTGAAGACTTGTGCTCCAGAACTGGCCGCACCCCTAGCCAAGCTGTTCCAGTACAGCTACAACACTGGCATCTACCCGCCGATGTGGGAAATTGCCCAGGTGTGTTCTGTACACAAGAAACAGGACAAATCCAACCCAGCAAATTACCGCCCTATCAGTCTACTCTCCATCATCAGCAAAGTGATGGAAGGGGTCATCAACAGTGCTATCAAGTGGCACTTACTCAGCAATAACCTGCTCACAGACACTCAGTTTGGGTTCCGCCAGGGTCACTCAGCTCCTGACCTCATTACAGCCTTGGTTCAAACATGGACAAAAGAGCTGAATGCCAGAGGTGAGGTGAGAGTGACTGCTCTTGACATCAAGGCAGCATTTGACCGGGTGTGGCCTCAAGGAGCCCTAGCAAAGCTGGAGCCAATGGGAATCGGGGGAAAACTCTCCACTGGTTGGAGTCATACCCGGCACAAAGGAAGATGTTTGTGATGGTTGGAGGTCAATCATCTCAGCTCCAAAACATCACTGCAGGAGTTCCTCAGGGTAGTGTCCTCGGCCCAACCATCTTCAGCTGCTTCATCAATGACCTCCCTTCCATCATAAGGTCAGAAGTGGGGATGTTTGCGGATGGCTGCACAATGTTCAGCACCATTCGTGTCTCCTCAGATAATGAAGCAGTCCATGTCCAAATGCAGCCAGGCCTGGACAATATCCAGGCTTGGGCTGACAAGTGGCAGGTTACATTCACGCCACACAAGTGCCAGGCAATGACCATCTCCTACAAGAGAAGATCTAACCATCACTCCTTGACAGTCAATGACATTACCATCACGGAATCCCCCACAATCAACATCCTGGGGGTTACCATTGATCAGAAACTGAACTGAACCCAGCCATATCAATACTGCGGCTACAAGAGCAGGTCAGAGGCTGGGAATGCTGCAGCCAGTAACTCACCTCCTGACTCCCCAAAGCCTGTCCACCATCTACAAGGCACAAGTCAGGAGTGTAATGGAATACTCTCCACTTGCCTGGATGAGTGCAGCTGCAACAATACTCAATAAGCTCGACACTATCCAGGACAAAGCAGCCCGCTTGATTAGCAGCCTTTTCACAAACATTCACTCGCTTCACCTAGCGACGCACAGTAGCAGCCACGTGCACATCTACAAGATGCATTGCAGGAACTCACCAAGACTCCATGGAGAGCACCTTCCAAACCTGCAAACACTACTTCTAGAGGAACAAAGGCAGCAGACACATGGGAACCTCACTATCTGGAAGTTCCCCTCCAAGCCACTCACTATCCTGGCTTGGAAATATAATGCCGATCCTTCACTGTCACTGGGTTACAATCCTATAACTCCCTCCGTACCAGCACTGTGGGCGTACCTACACAACATGTACTACAGCAGTTCAAGAAGGCAGCTCACCATCACTTTCTCAAGCACAATTAGGAATGAGTAATAAATGGTAGCACCGCCATCGAAGGACACATCCCTGAATGAATAAAACAAATAGCCACTTAAGGACGTAGGTTGGCACCAGGAAAGTCAGACATGACCATTCCTGCCTCAAACCTAATCAGGGCAGAGCTGGGAAGACAATGTGAAGTCTCCACCACACACCCACCCACCTGGTCAGATAGCCACTTCCCCCCAACTATCAAACTCACCCGATCACCCTATCAGAGGGTGACGTTAAATTCTGCCCATTGAGTTTATTAAGAATTAGATTTGGCTATAGTTTTGACTTTAATATTCCAAGTCCACATCAACACAAGATTTAATCCCTCGCCCTTATAATGCCTGGCCATTATTACAGGAAAATGGGTTATTTGCAGATAACAATGATTGTGATACTCAATGACGTGACACGTACCTTTAACCAAGGATATACAAGCTCTGAATGTTTCCTCTCTCTCTCCCCCCCCCCCCCCCCCCCCCCAGTCTATAGGTATCTTTATCAGTCTCAATGACATCTCAGCCTCTCTTGTCTCTCTTTTTCCCCCATTCTATTTTCTGTATCATTTTCTGCTTGTGGTTTCTCTATTTCTCTTTATCCACAATTTCTCGTTTCCTGTCTCTGCATCTGAACTTTATTTTGCTATGTGTGCGTTTCTCTCTCCTCTTTTACTCTGCTTTTCCTTTCTCCCCAGCCCTTGCTGTTCTCATTCTATGAGTTTTACTTTGCGTTCCCTCACTCTCATTGTCTCTCTCTCTTTCTCTCTTTTTCCCTGCCATGTGTATCTGGGATTCCCCCCCTTCCTCTCAGTCCTGTGGCTCAGAGAACAGCTTTCTTGCTTTGACTGAGCAAACCACCGGCTCAGGTTCCACTGCAGGACTTGAGCACAACAATCAAGGCAACAATGCCAATGCAATACGGAAGGAGTGCTGCACTGTTGAAGGTGCTGTGTCTTTCAGATGAGGTGAGGTCCTATCTGCCACCTGAGATTAAAAGATCCCCTGCCACCATCCCGTAGAAGAGTAGGGGACTTCTTCCCAGTGTCCGGGATAATATTTATCCCTCAAGCAATCTCACAAAATAATGTGGACGTTATAGTGTTGCTTGTGGGATTTTGCTCTGCGCATATTGGCAGTCGTATTTGTACATTACAGCAGCTATACTTCAAAATAACTTCATTATATGTAAAATGTTTAGGGAGATCTGGTCATCATGGAAGGCACTGCAGGAATGCAAGTCTTTCTTTATTGCCCCATTTATTTGTTATTTTCATGGTCTTGCCCCTGTGTGCTCCTTGCCCTGTATCTGTATATCGGGAATATCACCTTCCCACTCGCATTCCTGAGTAAATCTGTCACTCCTGTGTTGAAATGAATGAAATGAAATGAATGAAATGAAATGAAATGAATGAAATTGGCTTATTGTCACGAGTAGGCTTCAATGAAGTTACTGTGAAAAGCCCCTAGTCGCCACATTCCGGCGCCTGTCCGGGGAGGCTGGTATGGGACCGCCTGTACCTCCTCAATCCTGGCGCCCACACTGCTAATCAATTCAGCAGGTCGAATATTCGCTATAAACTAATCTCAAACTCTGAGAGATGTCAGTCGCTAACCTGAAGATGTCCTTCGAGTTAGAAGAAGCAGATATGTAATAGCAGAGCATGACTACAATCAGATCTAACACAGCAATCATTTCTGGGTCGAAGGACTTCATTTTCAATAGTTTTATTGGACCCCATCAAACATTAAGGCTGGCACTACATGTTGTAACTCAATAAGTTCTCAAATAAAGGTTGTTTTCATCCACTCTGCATGTTGTGACTGTTTCCCCATGAACTGTTTTTCCATGTGGTTTTTTCAGCCACTTATCGCTGATGATGTAAGATTACCTTCTCCCTCCTGTAACAGCCTCAAAGCATTTTGTATTTGACAAACTCAATCAATACTTTGGATTGGCTTCAGTTTACCCTCCATCACTGTTTGCTTTTTAAGAAGTCTTACAACACCAGGAAAAACCCGTTGGACTTTAACCTGGTGTTGTAAGACTTCTTACTGTGCTCACCCCAGTCCAACGCCGGCACCTCTGCATCATGTTTGCTTTTTGACATGGGTTCACACAACTTCCACAAAAAAAAAGCAAAGAAACAAAAACACTGCGGACGTTGAAAATCTGAAATGAAAACAAAAAATAGTGGAAATATTTGGCAGTTTTGGCAACGGTTTTGGAGGCAGAAACTGTGGATGGGATTTTCCATTTCGCACCCCCCCTCCCCCCCCCTCCCTCCCCCCCCCCCCCCCTCCCCCCCTCCCCCATGGCCTGTTTTGTGGTGGCTGAGGTGACCCACAAGCTGGTGCCTGTCAACGGGGTTTCCTGTGATTCACACCCCTTGCCGCCGGGGAACCGAGTTAGCCGTCAGTGGGGTCATCCAGAAACTAACGGCCAATGTTAATGTTTAGGTCTAATTGTATCGAATGCCAGAGCAGGTTCATCAGGCAGCGTTATCTACTCCTCCCCCAACGTATCAAAACGTATCAAAAATACGTTTTGTTCTTAAGCAACCAAAGGCAACAGGAGGAAAGCCTTTTTTTAAAAATATATTTAGAGTACCCAATTCTTTTTTTTCCAATTAAGGGGCAATTTAGCGTGGCCAATCCACCTACCCTGCACATATTTTTGGTTTGTAGGGGCGAAACCCACTCAGACACGGGGAGAATGTGCAAACTCCACACGGACAGTGACCCAGGGCCGGGATCGAACCTGGGACCTCGGCTCCGTGAGGCAACAGGGCTAACCCACTGCGCCACCATGCTGCCCAGGAAAGTATTTTTTATGCAGTGAGGGATTAGGGTCAGGAATGCACTGTCTGAGAGTGTGGTGGAGGCAGGTTCACACAGCGAGTGGTTAGGGTCTGGAATGCACTGTCTGTGAGTGTGGTGGGGCAGGCTCACACAGCGAGTGGTTAGGGTCAGGAATGCACTGTCTGAGAGTGTGGTGGAGGCAGATTCACACAGCGAGTGGTTAGGATCTGGGATGCACTGTCTGAGAGTGTGGTGGAGGCAGATTCACACAGCGAGTGGTTAGGATCTGGGATGCACTGTCTGAGAGTGTGGTGGAGGCAGGTTCACACAGCGAGTGGTTAGGATCTGGGATGCACTGTCTGAGAATGTGGTGGAGGAACATTCACACAGCGAGTGGTTAGGATCTGGAATGCACTGTCTGAGAGTGTGGTGGAGGAACATTCACACAGCGAGTGGTTAGGATCTGGGATGCACTGTCTGAGAGTGTGGTGGAGGCAGATTCAATTCAAAATATAATTGGGTCATTATCTGAAGAGAAACCAATTGTAGGGCTCCGGGAAAAAGCTGGGCAAGTGGAATTAGGTGAGTTACTCTTGCGGAAAGCCAGCACAGACATGGCAGGCTGAATGGCCTCCTTTTGTACTGTAACCATTCTATAATTTGATGCTATGATATTCTAAAATGTAAAACCAAGAATTCTGGAAATTCAGAAACAGTAAATACTGGAGTTGAAAGGCAGAGCAATTTATCAGCATTTTGAAAGATGAGTTAGGTGGAGCTGATCAGATCAGGTTGAGAGTTAAAAGAGATTCTCGATGGTACCTTTCACTACCTCAAATCAGAAAGCGCTTTATAGCCAATGAAATACTTTTAATTTGTAGTCATTGTTGGAATGTCATAAACCGTTAGAAAGATGTTTTACACAATGCCACTCAACAGGCTGGTGAGCAAAGTTACAGCTGATGCAATCAAAGGGTCAGGAGCAACCTGGATATGAAATAGCCGAGTGACAGGAACATGGTTAATGGATGTTTTTCGGGCCGGAGGAAGGTTTGTAGCGGAGTTCTCCGGGAATCAGTGTTGGCAGCTTCGCTTTTCCTCATCGTACATTAATGGCCGAGACCTTAGTGTACAGGAGACAGTTTCAAAGTTTGCGGATGGTATGAAACATGGAAATATTTCGGGATTCTCCGGCCGCGCCCACTCAGAGGCAGGAAATTCCCGCCCCAGATCACTGGTTCGCGTTCAGCACGTGGCGATCCTGCGGAGGGCGGGGCGGAAGAATCCAGCTCACTGTGAATTCTGAGGAGGGCAGTGGAGAACTTCAAAAGGACATGGCCAAGCTGGCGGGATGCATGGGCAGGTGGCAGATCAGGTTCAATGTGGAGAAGAGAAGGCTGAAAGGAGATCTGATAGAGATATTCAAAATCATGAGCAGGGTCTGGGCAGGGTAGACAGGGAGCAACTGTTCCCAATAGCGAAAGAATCGAGAACCAAGAGGGCACAGATTTAAAGTATTTGGTAACTGAAGCAAAAGTGATGTGAGAGAAACCTACCTACAGCGAGTGGTTAAGGTCTGGAATGCAGTGCCCGAGAGTGTGGTGGGGGTAGGTTTAAACAGGAATCAGAGTGCGCAGGGTTACGGGTTTAAAGCAGGAGACTGACAATAAGTGAATTGCTCATTTGGAGAGCCAGCGCAGACAGGATGGGCCAAATGGCCTCTTTCTGCGCTGTGACAATCTGTATCTCTGCACATTAGGGCATAACATCGGCACACAGCTCCCACAATCAGCACAGTGATAATAACCAGATCACCGATTTTATTGATCGCGGTTGAATGATAAATATTGGCCAAGATGCCTGGGAGAGCTCCTTCGCTCTTTGACAAAACAAAGGCCCTGGTAGCTTTGACGTGCTTTTGACGAGGTGTACAGGCCGCCATTTAACGCCTCATCCAAAAGGCGGCAACTTCAACAGCACAGCACTCCAACGATGATGCACTGGAATGTCAACCTGGACGATGTGCTCAAGCCTCTGGAACGGGACCTGAACTGACAACTGTCAGTCTCAGAGGTGAGAGTGCGACCTATTTAAACACTGCTCGCATAACTGTTCAGATTTTGATGCATGAGTAGATTGTGACTAATCCACAGTGCTGACCTCTTTATTCATGTCTACAATATGTATGAACTGATCTTCCCACTGAGCTGAGCGAGTAGCTCGTGATTAAGTTAGTATTTCGCTGAAAGAATGGGCTGCGTTTTACATCTCCCGGAGGGGTGCAGGAGGTGGAACAGAAAGTGAGCGGTTCGCTCGCTGCTGCCCCCACTGTCTCAGCTCAACAAATCAAGCGTCGGGTAGTAAATTAGTGGCCATCCAGTGGGAATGTGTCCAATTATCTGTGGGAAGGTGGGAAAGGCTGGGGGTCCTCCACGCCCAATCAGGAATCTAGGCCGGAATGTCAGGCGGTAAACGGGTAATGCCATTAACAGGAAGTCGGACACAGCTACAAAGGTACCCTGCCCTCTCAACCTTTATTTCTTATGAAAGGCTCCAGAAAGTTAAAAACAAAATAGTTGAAAAAGGAATACAGATGCCATCACTTCATCAACAGAATCCATTGCTACATTCAGCCATGGTCCTGGTGGTAAGCCTTCTATTTTGCCCTCCCCCCACCATAGCTACAGTAAAACACTACCAAACCTTTTAAACATTCAACGCCCTAAGGCAGGGGCCAACGAAAAGTTGACACAATTGGGTTGTTTACCAGTATAATCTTAATTATGAGGAGAGGCTTAGAAGCTTAATTAGTGACTTCAAAATGGCCGCTGGGTAACCAACTTCCTTCTGGGTATCTTGCCTTCCATAATTCAGGAGACCGGAGTGAAGCTGCTGACATTACATCCCCGTGCCCTATTTTACATTTGCGCTGAGGGAGCATCCTGCCTGATTTTTAGTTGTAAAATCCAGCTCAATGTCTTTTTTAGAAAAAAGTTCTCCTCGTTTTAAAATGATGCTCCGTGTGTGCCAATGGGTTGCCTTGTTGCCAAGATTTATGAGAAGCCAAAACTATTGTCAATGGGAAAATACTTGTTTTCTCCGGATAGAACAAAAAAGACTGAGAAAACATAAAAGAGATCTTTAAAATGATGAAGAGGTTTGATAGGGGCACATAGGGCAACATGGTAGTACAGTGGTTAGCACAGTTGCTTCACAGCTCCAGGTTCACAGGTTCGATTCCCGGCTTGGGTCACTGTCTGTGCAGAGTCTGCACGTTCTCCCCTTGTGTGTGTGGGTTTCCTCCGGGAGCTCCGGTTTCCTCCCACAGTCCAAAGATGTGAAGGTTAGGTGGATTGGCCATTATAAATTGCCCTTAGTGTCCAAAAAGATGAGGTGGGGTTACTGGGTTATGAGGCTAGGGTGCTCTTTACAAGGGCTGGTGCAGACTCGATCGGCCGAATGGCCTCCTTCTGCACTGTAAATTTTATGATTCTATGTAGAGAGAAAATGTTGAGGAAGACCAAAACAAGGAGTGATAAATGTAAGACGGTCACAAATAAATTCAACAGGGAATTTTGGAGAAATTTCTTCACTCAGAGTGGTGCGAATGTGGAACTCGCTCCCACAGGGAATGGTTGAGGTGAACACTATTGGTACATTTAAGGGGAATCTGGGTAAACACATGCGGGAGGGAGGAATAGAACGCTTTGCTGATTGGGCGAGATGGATTATGGTCAGAGGAGGCTCCTGTTGAGCGAAACAGTGCAATGAACCAGCTGGGCTGAATGTACTGTTCCTGTACTGTAAAATCCTGTTCTCTGTAATAACAGCCACTTACGATTATGTATCTGGGAATACTTTGTTGCGGGTTATGCATCACGTGATGTGTGGTGATGTCAGCAGCGTCTTCGCGCGGGCTTTGAACAGATCAACATCTTGATTGCATTGAGCAACACCCTTAACAAACCTCTCATCGCGATTTACAGGAATCCAGAGTGTGGGCGCCTCCGCACCATTTCTCTTTGCAGCAGCAAAGAAATACAACACACAGGCATTTCCAAGGCCAACATCATGTCGTTTAATTAAAGGCAAAATACTGAGGATGCTGGAGACCTGAAATAAAAACAGAAAATGCTGGATAAACTCAGCCAGTCAGGGTGTGGAGAGTGAAACAGAGTTAACGTTTCCAGTCCAAAATGATTCCTCTTCAAAACTGAAGAAAAGTAGAAATGTGATGAGTTCTATGTTGTTGAGAAAAGACTCTTAGCTTTTAATCTCACTTCATAATCTTCGCAAACAACAAATCGGAAATACCCCCAATAAAATACATCAATTCGGGTCTTCTGCCCACAACATTTCTGAGGCTGGCAAACTAAAGACAAAACATCGACAAGTGCAGAACCTCTCATTTACCTTTGATTTTGATTAGAATGGCAAAGTTTTTAAAAATTCATTTACAGGATTTGGGCATCACTGGTTAGGCCAGCATTTATTGCCCATCCCTAATTGCCCTTCAGAAGGTGGTGGTGAGTTGCCTTCTTGAACCACTGCAGTCCCTGATGTGTAGGTACACCTACTGTGCTGTTAGTGATTTTGCCCATGCGTCAGTGAAGGAACTGCGATATATTTCCAAGTCAGGGTGGTGAGTGATTGGAGGGGAACCTCCAGGTGGTGGGGTACCCAGGTATCTACTGCTCTTGTCCTTTAGATGGTAGTGATTGTGGGTTTGGAAGGTGCTGCCTGAGGAACCTTGGTGAGTCCCTGCAGTGCATCTTGTAGACGATAGACACGGCTGCCACTGTTTGTCAGTGGTGGAGGGTTTGAATGTTTGTGGAAGGGGGGAGCAATCAAACGGGCTGCTTTGTCCTGGATGGTGTCGAGCTTCTTGAGTGTTGTTGGGGTTTCACTCATCCAGGCAAGTGGGGAGTATTCCATTACACTCCTGACTTGTGCCTTGTAGATGGTGGACAGGCTTTGTGTGTGTGTGGGGGGGGGGGGGGGGGGGGGGGGGGGGTCAGGAGATGAGTTACTCGCTGTAGGATTCCAAACCTTTGACTTGCCCTGGTGGCCACAGTATTTTCTTTTTTAATTTTAGAGTACCCAATTCATTTTTATTCCAATTAAGGGGCAATTTAGCCCGTTCAATCCACCTAGCCTGCACATCCTTAGGTTGTGGGGGTGAGACCCACGCAGACACGGGGAGAATGCGCAAACTCCACACGGACAGTGACCCAGAGCCGGGATCGAACCTGGGACCTCGGCACTGTGAGGCAACAGGGCTAACCCACTGCGTGGTGGCCACAGTATTAATATGGTTAGTCCAGCTCAGTTTCTGATCAATGATCACCCCCAGGACATTGATTAGGGGGGGATTGTGAAAGCTGTTTGTCTCTCTCTCTCTCTCTCTCTCTCATTAACTGGTCTACAGATTACATAGATAGATAGAACAGTACAGCACAGAACAGGCCCTTCGGCCCTCGATGTTGTGCCGAGCCATGATCACCCTACTCAAACCCACATATCCACCCTATACCCGTAACCCAACAACACTCCCCCATTGATTGCCTGATGGATGTGTTATCTGATCTCGGGAGATGGGGGGAACCAGAACACATCACACACAAGTTAGCCCTGAATATGGATCCTTCATCACTGCCTATTCTATGGCATCACCTTAACAAATAACTAAACCGATGAGAAATGTTACTTAGCAATTGAGGTTTGCTAATTGTTACCTTAAGGAATGATCAGATAGAAATAGGAATCAGCATGAAAGAGAGAAAGAGAGAGAAAAATCACATCATAAATAAAGCATTAAACATATTCATTACTATGACTGGGATTTTCCAGCCCTGCCTTCGACCGTGTATCTTCCAGACCCGCCGAAAGTCAACAGACGTTAGGCTGACCAACCACATCCCCCGCTGTGGGTCCCACCACAGCAGTGCCAGAATATTCCGGCCTATTCATTCATGTTCTCAGATGAAACATTTTGAATTGCTGGTTTCAATAGAATGATCTGAAATATCCTGAGCTTGTGAACGTAGGGAAGGAGGGACAGCAGAAGGCCATTCAGCCCTTCGAGCTGGCTCGGCCATTCAACAAGATCATGGCCGATCGTCCACCTCAACTTCACCTTCGTCTACTGTCCCCGCTTCCCTGAATTTCATTCGCACCCACCCAAAAATATATGAATCTCGGTTTTGATTATTCTGAATGACTGAGCAATTCAGCCCTTTGAGCTGTGAGATTTGAGGGGCGAGATTTTTCCTCATCTCTGTCCTCAGTCACCTTGGCGTGAGAGGGTGTCTTCCATGTTTGGGATTCTCCAGCCAGAGGGAAGCAACCTCTCAGCAATGACCCTGTCAAGCTCCTTGTTTCAATGAGATTCTCATTCTCTCATTCTTCCAAATCCCGGGGAATATGGGCCAAGTCTGCTCAATCTCTCCTCACAGGACAATCCGTTCATCCCAGGAAGTGCAGAGATAGATCATCTTGCGAACGATGCTCAAGTCTATTGAAAAGGGAAGAAAACAAATGATTCCGCCCCTGTGCCTGCAATACCCTGCACAGGACCCAGGGGCTAGGAATGCTTGTCTTCACCATGCTCCTGGTGGAGTACCAAGCTCCCCCACTAGGGGCAGGGCATCTCAATTACCCAATGTCAGCCAGTTAGGCACGGACCAGAGAGAAACCTGGGTGGTGTCTACTGGGTGGTGTATATATTGTTCTGTAAATAAAATTTTGTTCATGTTTTACTCAGTGTCGACTCCCCGTGCTCTTATTAAAGTGCCCATACTGGGTGATGAAATCTTGCTGCAATGTTGATGTCATTGAATCTGTCCCCTGCTGCCAAGACACCACAGTTCATAAAATATTGATCTTAGTACTTCTTACAATCTCATGTCCAGGTAATCTCAACCAACAGGCAAGCAGTGTCACATAAACGTTAACCATCTGAGTTGTACTCGCACAATTCCCCACAAATCGCACTTATCTTGTGCACTTGACACAACGGTCCAGAAAATTCCCATGGACACGGACATCACTGATGACCCTGCTGAAGTTAGTGAGCTCAGGAGATGGGCTGGGAGTAAAGGCATCAAGAAATTGATGTCCGAGTTGCATTAGAGGCTTCCTTACTCGAAGAACATACAGAAAGGTCAACGCTGGGAAGCAAAAGCGGACTTTGGGTTTCCCACTGCGATGGAGAACCTGGCTCCTTCCAGGGGCTCATTACACAAATGTTCACATCCAAAGTGTAAAAAAAGCCCATAATGCATTCTGCCATATCTGGCAGATGAAGAGAGACCTGGTTCACATACATCAATGCTGCTCCCACCATCTACACCACTTACAAGTCAGGGCTGTGATAGAATACATAGCTCCAACAGCACTGAAGAAACTTGACAGCACCCAGGACAAAGCGGCCACTTGGTTGGCGCTCCGTCCAGCATTCACTCCGTCCACCACTGTTGCACGGTGACCCCAGCGTGAACCTAGCTTCAAGATGCACTGCAGCAACTCCTCCTTCGACAGCACCTTCCAAATCCTTGACCTCGACCACTTGGAAGAAGGCGAGCAGCAGATACCTGGCAACCCCACCACCTGGAGGTTCCCCTCCAAGTCACCCACCACCTTGACTTGGAAATCTAGCGCCGTTCCTTCACTGTCACTGGGTCAAAATCCTGGCACTCCATTCCTAACAGCACTGTGGGTGTACCTACACCTCAGGGACTGCAGCGGCTCAAGAAGGCGGCTCACCACCACCTTCTGTAGGGCAACTAGGGATGGGCAATAACCGCTGGTCTTGGCAGTGACGCCAAGATTACAATAAGTAATTTTTTTTGAAGCTGTGATCAGATGTTTAAAATGCTGCTTTCAATACCCAAATACAAAACAGGGTAAAAATAAAACTTTCTATTCAATTTAAATGAAATCTGCTTTCTGTTGTAAAGGATGAAATGCTGAACTGAGGCCACATGTGCCCTCTCTGTTAGATGCCAAAGCTGGTTTGAGAAGAAGAGAAGGGGAGTTTACTCCAGTGACCCGGTCAATATCTGCCCTTCAATGAACATCATTGGACATCATTGGCCTGCTCATTTCCACATTGCTGATTATGGGAGTTTGCTGCCTGCCTCCCCTACATTACAACAGCATGGAAACACCTGGTGTTCTAATAAGCGCTATAGAAACGCAAACTCTTTCTCCAACAACAAAATCCTGTTACTGTACAGGGCGGTGGATTAAAAATCATCAATAGAAATGTGGAGCTTGTCCCTGGTGTTTTATATAATCAAAAACTGTTTGCTTGAATGTTGGCCTTGAAACGTACTGCCAGCCATCTATTATGGGATGTACTGTCAGTGGGCTGAAAATAGATAAATTGACTGCCAGGTCTTTAAAAAAAAGACAAAATGCACTCAATAAAACAACAGGAATGTCTGCAATGACGTGAAATCCAGACAAGTCATTAATTGACAATTAATGCAATGATAGCTTGAATCAGCAGGCCTATACATTTCATCCTGGATAGAGAACGGTCATTTTATTGACATGTATACGTTTCTCAGAGGCTTTTTGACAAGTTAGATGCTGAGGGGCCATTTCCCCTGACTGGAGAATCTAGAACTGGGGGTCACAGTCTCTGGATAAACGCTCGACCATTTTAGGCCTGGGATGAGGAAACATATCTTCACTCAGAGGGTTGTGACTCTGAAATTCCTACCCCACAGAGCTGGGAATGCTCAGTTGCTTTGTGTATTCAGCTGAGCAGAATTTTGGATCAGAAGCTCTAGGTTCAAGTCTCACTTAATAGTAATAATAACCTTTATTCGTGTCAAAAGTAGGCTTACATTAACACTGCAATGAAGTTACTGTGAAAAGCCCCTAGTCGCCACATTCCGGCGCCTGTTCGGATATACGGAGGGAGAATTCAGAATGCCCAAATGACCTAACAAACACCTCTTTCTGGACTTATGGGAGAAAACTGGAGCACCCGGAGGGAACCCACGCAGGCACAGGGAGAACGTGCAGCCTCCGCGCAGACAGTGACCCAGGCCGGGAATCGAACCTGGGACCCTGGCACTGTGAAGTAACAGTGCTAACCACTGTGCTGCCATGCCATCCAAGACTTGATGGCCACACAAGGCGCACTCATAATATGGCCAAACTAGTTGATTGTCAGATAAAAGCAAATTATTGCGGATGCTGGAATCTGAAACAAAACAGAAAATGCTAGACAATCGCAGCGGGTCTGACAGCGTGTGTGGAGAGAGAAGGGAGCTAACGTTCCGAGTCTGGGTGACTCTTTGTCAGCCTGTAAATCCTTCCAATACACCTGATGGCAGGCGGTAAGAGTGGGAGAGTTTCCTGGTCAGTCGTACTGCAGAAGGCAACGGCAAACCACGGCAGTACTTTGCCAAGCATCACTATGGACCAACCCAATAGAAGTCTATGGACGCCACTGCCCTCTTACTGCCTGGCACCTGGAGGAGGAGGATATGTTTAGACACCATAGGAATCATGGGATATGAGGATAGGATGGGAACATTGTCCTATTAAATGGTGGAGCAGGGGATTGCACTGCCTATTCTCGCTCTTATGTGGAGTGAGCACTTTGTTCCTAAGAAATGTGCTGAGGACGATCAGCTGGACAGCCACTGTTAGCCAGAGTGTCATTAATATAAGTAAAGCCCCAGGCTGTGTAACATGTGCTGAGCAGTTGAGAAACGTCACACAGCGAGGTAACCACAATGAAAGGAAAACCATTTGCTTGAGAAAAAAAATAAAAATATTTCACATTAAATAAAATTAAATTGTGGGATGTTGACACTCCAACTTGCAATTAAACTATTATGTTCTTGATGAGTGATACATACACTCATATACACATACCCATTAATGAATGACACATACACTCATATACACATACCCATTGAGTGACACATACACTCATATACACATACCCATTGCGTGATACATATACTCGTATACACATACCCATTAATGAGTGATACATACACTCATATACACATACCCATTGAGTGATACATATACTCGTATACACATACCCATTGAGTGATACATACACTCATACACACATACCCATTAATGAGTGATACATATACTCGTATACACATACCCATTGAGTGATACATACACTCATACACACATACCCATTAATGAGTGATACATATACTCGTATACACATACCCATTGAGTGATACATACACTCATATACATATACCCATTAATGAATATAAAACAAAAAAGAGTGACTAAGGTAAATATTGGTCCTTTAGAGGATGAGAAGGGAGATTTAATAATGGGAGATGAGGAAATGGCTGAGGAACTGAACAGATTTTTTGGGTCGGTCTTCACAGTGGAAGACACAAATAACATGCCAGTGACTGATAGAAATGAGTCCATGACAGGTGAGGACCTTGAGATGATTGTTATCACTAAGGAGGTAGTGATGGGCAAGCTAATGGGGCTAAAGGTAGACAAGTCTCCTGGCCCTGATGTAATGCATCCCAGAGTGCGAAAAGAGATGGCTAGGGAAATTGCAGATGCACTAGTGATAATTTACCGAAATTCACTAGACTCTGGGGTGGTCCCGGTGGATTGGAAATTAGCAAACGTGACACCACTGTTTAAAAAAGGAGGTAGGCAGAAAGCGGGTAATTATAGGCTAGTGAGCTTAAATTCGGTAGTAGGGAAGATGCTGGAATCTATCATCAAGGAAGAAATAGTGACCATCTGGATGGAAATTGTCCCATTGGGCAGACGCAGTATGGGTTCATAAAGGGCAGGTCGTGCATAAGTAATTTAGTAGAATTTTTTGAGGACATTACCAGTGCGGTAGATAATGGGGAGCCAATGGATGTGGTATATCTGGATTTCCAGAAAGCCTTTGACAAGGTGCCACACAAAAGGTTGCTGCATAAGATAAAGATGCATGGCATTAAGGGTAAAGTAGTAGCATGGATAGAGGATTGGTTAATTAATAGAAAGCAAAGAGTGGGGATTAATGGGTGTTTCTCTGGTTGGCAATCAGTAGCTAGTGGTGTCCCTCAGGGATCAGTGTTGGGCCCACAATTGTTCACAATTTACATAGATAATTTGGAGTTGGGGACCAAGGGCAATGTGTCCAAGTTTGCAGATGACACTAAGATGAGTGGTAGAGCAAAAAGCGCAGAGGATACCAGAAGTCTGCAGAGGGATTTGAATAGGTTAAGTGAATGGGCTAGGGTCTGGCAGATGGAATACAATGTTGACAAATGTGAGGTTATCCATTTTGGTAGGAATAACAGTAAAAGCGATTATTATTTAAATGATAAAATATTAAAACATGCTGCTGTGCAGAGAGACCTGGGTGTGCTAGTGCATTAGTCGCAAAAAGTTGGTTTACAGGTGCAACAGGTGATTAAGAATGCAAATGGAATTTTGTCCTTCATTGCTAGAGGGATGGAGTTTAAGACTAGGGAGATTATGCTGCAATTGTATAAAGTGATAGTGAGGCCACACCTGGAGTATTGTGTTCAGTTTTGGTCTCCTTACTTGAGAAAGGACGTACTGGCGCTGGAGGGTGTGCAGAGGAGATTCATTAGGTTAATCCCAGAGCTAAAGGGGTTGGATTATGATGAGAGGTTGAGTAGACTGGGACTGTACTCATTGGAATTTAGAAGGATGAGGGGGATCTTATAGAAACATATAAAATTATGAATGGAATAGATATGATAGATGCGGGCAGGTTGTTTCCACTGGCGGGTGAAAGCAGAACTAGGGGGCATAGCCTCAAAATAAGGGGAAGTAGATTTAGGACTGAGTTTAGGCGGAACTTCTTCACCCAAAGGGTTGTGAATCTATGGAATTCCTTGCCCAGTGAAGCAGTTGAGGCTCCTTCATTAAGTGCTTTTAAGATAGAGATAGATAGTTTTTTGAAGAATAAAGGGATTAAGGGTTATGGTGTTCGGGCCAGAAAGTGGAGCTGAGTCCACAAAAGATCAGCCATGATCTCATTGAATAGCGGAGCAGGCTCGAGGGGCCAGGTTCTTATGAGTGAGACATATACTCATATCCATATACCTATTAATGAGTGAGGCATATACTCATATACATATACCCATTAATGAGTGATACATACACTCATATACATATACCCATTAATGGGTAAGACATGTACTCATATACATATACCCATTAATGGGTAAGACATGTACTCATATACATATACCCATTAATGAGTGATACATATACTCATATACATATACCCATTAATGGGTAAGACATGTACTCATATACATATACCCATTAATGAATGATACATACACTCATATACATGTACCCATTAATGGGTAAGACATATACACTTCTTTTCCCATGTCCTCTAGCTTCATTTTCCCTCTTTTTTGGCAGTGGTGATTTCTGGTCTATAGTTGCGTCACTCTGGAGCCAGTTTCTCGAGGACAGGGCTGTTAACTTATTCTCCATTTTCCCTATTCCTCTTATCCACCCTCCCTCAGGCCCTCCCGTAGTAGTCAATATTTGGGGCCTCACGGTAGCATGGTGGTTAGCATCAATGCTTCACAGCTCCAGGGTCCCAGGTTCGATTCCCGGCTGGGTCACTGTCTGTGTGGAGTCTGCACGTCCTCCCCGTGTGTGCGTGGGTTTCCTCCGGGTGCTCCGGTTTCCTCCCACAGTCCAAAGATGTGCAGGTTAGGTGGATTGGCCATGCTAAATTGCCCGTAGTGTAAGGTTAATGGGGGGATTGTTGGGTTACGGGTATACGGGTTACGTGGGTTTAAGTAGGGTGATCATTGCTCGGCACAACATCGAGGGCCGAAGGGCCTGTTCTGTGCTGTACTGTTCTATGTTCTATTTTTCCCGCTTCTGGACTGTGGTAGAAAGATTCAACAATGCCCGTTAAGAAAAAATAACAAGACTTTATTTACGAACAGACTGCATGCAGTAATGGCTGAAAGTTGAGGTCAGACAGCAGTTAGTATTACTGCTGATTCCTTCCTAAGTTCACGCTTTCACAGAAAATTAGCTCAGTATTTATACATTATCAGAATCAGGATTACGTGATGACAGCTTGGTCAAGAATTCGATCAGAAGTACAAACATAAGCAATTTCATAAAACAGGCGTCACCTTGCTGATCTTTCAGGACTCTGTCTCATCACTCATACCATTATTTTGCCCTTTGATTGAATATTTAAAAGTCGGAGGAAACTTGTTCTGACCTTATCTTGTCGTATTTAGACTGCTTTGGGTTATGACGAGTTAGTCTTATCAGAATTTGCGGAGCTCAGGCATTTCGGGGCAGCTTGACCTTCTCTGATCTTATTCAGGCTTTAGGTCATGCGAAGTCAGCTTTTCTTATATTCATATACATATACTCATATACGAGGAGAGGTTGAGTAGACTGGGACTGTACTCGTTGGAGTTTAGAAGGATGAGGGGGGATCTTATAGCAACATATAAAATTATGAAGGGAATAGATAGGATAGATGCGGGCAGGTTGTTTCCACTGGCGGGTGAAAGCAGAACTAGGGGACATAGCCTCAAAATAAGGGGAAGTAGATTTAGGACTGAGTTTAGGAGGAACTTCTTCACCCAAAGGCTTGTGAATCTATGGAATTCCTTGCCCAGTGAAGCAGTTGAGGCTCCTTCATTAAATGTTTTTAAGGTAAAGATAGATAGTTTTTTGAAGAATAAAGGGATTAAGGGTTATGCTGTTCGGGCCAGAAAGTGGAGCTGAGTCCACAAAAGATCAGCCATGATCTCATTGAATGCCGGAGCAGGCTCGAGGGGCCAGATGGCCTACTCCTGCTCCTAGTTCTTATGTTCTGATGTTCTTATGTTCTTACATTGTACCCAGTAGTTGACCAGTTTTCCCATCATGCCATTATTTACTTTGTACAACATCACACTCCGAAAAGCTTGACTAAAATTCAGAGAGCATTGTTTGGGGTGAAGCAGTCATGATCTGAAGTCTTATTGATTCGTTATCTATGCCACGCACTGTGCCACGACACAGTAAAACATTTGGGGGGCTGAGTTTGTGAAGTGTGCTCTATAAATATGGGACCTTGCTTGTTTTCCTCACGTAAATGTGACTGTATCTGTAACCTTTAACCATCTCTTCAATTCCCCTTATGATTACTCCTACACAGATGGTGCAGAAAGACGCTTTAAGTCATTTTTAAAAAGAAACCTTCTTGCTGGTCTAAAGCTTCTCTTTAAGAATTATTTTTAATCAGTGAGGGAATCAAGTGTTGTGGGAATAAGGCGGCTAAGTGGAATTGAGGATTATCACAAGAGATGAGTCATGAGCTCACTGAATGGCAGTGAGCAGACTCGATGGGCCGAATGGCCTACTTCTGCTCATAAGTCTTATGGGGTGCAATTCTCCGCGCTCAGGAAAATTCGGAGAATAGCGGGAGGCGTAAATTTTTACGGACACACTGGTCCGACGCCCTCCCGCTATCTCCCCCCCCCCCCCCCCCCCCCCCCCCCACGCCCGCCTCCCGACATGAATCGCTGCCCGCCGTTTTTTTACAGCGAGCAGCTATTCACCCCTGGCCGATGGGCCGAATTCCAAGGCCTTTACGGCCGTTTTTATGAACGTAAAACACACCTGGTCTGACCGTTCGTAAAAGGCCGTAAAGTCCCGATCTGGGGGACCATGGCACCGATTGGCACGGCCGTACCACGGCCGACGTCATCTGACGCGTCAGCCGTCGCTAACTCTGGCTAGCGGGCTTAACGAAATTCGTTAAGCCCGCGATACCGGAGTTCACGGCCGCGGGATGCTAGCCCCGACCGGGGAGCTGAATCGATTCCCGGTCGGGGGGGGCGGAGGCTGGCGTCAAACCCGCCCGTTTTTGACGCCAGCTTCCCGGGTTTTCGTGACTCGGGAGAATCGCGCCCATGGTCTTATTTTTATACAGGCATCAAATTATCTGGAATTCTAAGATGAAAATCTTAAAAGACTTGATTGGAAAAAATTCTAATTGCATTACAGCCACAATATACAAATCACAAAGTGATATGGAGGTTTTTTAAAAATCGCTTATTGTCACAAGTAGGCTTCAATGAAGTTACTGTGACCGGAGAATCGGCGCCATTGGCACGGTCGGCGCGTCGCCTGTCGGGGGCCGCTCAATGCCCCCCCCCCCCCCCCCCCCCCCCCGACGATTCTCCCCGTGCGATTGGCCAAGTGCCCACCAAGTTAGGCCGAGTCCCGCTGGCGTCGTTCTCGTGTAGCCCTACCTGGCGGGGCCTCAGCGTTCATGCTGTGGGGGGGGGAGGCCTGGTTTGGGGGGGGGGGGGGTCCAACTCCAAGGGGGGGGTTCCACGGTGGCCTGGCCCGCGATCGGCGCCTACAGATCAGCGGGCGGGCTTATTCCGCTGGGGGCCTATGTTCCTCCACGCCCGGCCCCTGTCGGTCTCCGCCATGTTGCGTCAGGGCCGACGCGGAGGCGCCAACCCATGTGCATGCGCGAACCCGCGCCGGCCGTGGCGCGCGTCAGCGGACCCGCGGCGCCCATTCTGACACCCGTATCGACAGCTGGAGCACCGTGAGGCTCTCCTGTGCCGTGCTAGCCCCCTGTGCGGCGCAGGAGCACTGCTCCTAGGGGCCAGATGACGCCATCGTAAAACGCTCCACCGTTTACGACGGCATCAACACTTAGCCCCCGGATCGGAGAATCCCGCCCAGGAAACCTGTGGGAATCTGAGGTTTTAGCTCATCGGCGACCCTCATATTGCATTAAACTATAAATTTATGATAACGTTGGCAAGTAGGTCCAGCTGCCCCTGTGGCTAAAACCACTTGGGAGTCGCACTAGAGTTGTCACGAATCTAACTACTTTTCTCCAAAAGTGGAGAGAGTTGAGGGCGGATCTGTTCAAATATCCTCAGGGAGGAGAGCCTAGGCTCGGAGACTGAGCACCAGGGAGCAGGCCAACTGGGGCCCAATTTGGGATGATCACAGCCTTTAGCTTGTCCTCCAAATCTATTGCTGTCATTGGGATCCCCAGTGGAATTATTGCAGTGAACGTTATGGCTGCAGCTACTGTAGCAACAATAGTGCAAGAATACCATGGGAATTAGGGTCAGTGAACTGCAAAAATACATCAGCCAACACCAGCAGTGACTTACAGATAATTCAGATGCATCGAAAGCAAAAACAAAGAGCTTCCGCCATCGCCATAAACAAATGTTACACCATTCAGAGACAGACCTCTACAATTCAGCTACTGCATCAGAGGGAAAGAAGTGGTAAAATTCAATCCTTTAATAGCTTGGGACCAATTCTCACAGAATTAACCACAAGTGTAATGTGTAAAAAAGTTCATGTCTGATCTATGTGAGGGTTTAAAGTAAGCAGTACTGGCACTAAGATGTTTCAAAACACTTGACATCCAGTGAAACACACTTGAAGTGTTCCCACAAACAGCGATGTGATCATCACCGCGCAATCTGTCTTTGTGAAGTTGACTGAAGGATAAACATTGTCCAGGAATACCTGTCAGAGCTCACTGAGTCTTCTACCAAAACAGCACCACGTCCCGTTTGGTTTACCTTGACCTGAGAGGATCAACGGGGCCTCGGTTCAAAGTCTTTTCCAAAAGACCGTGATACCTTGGTCAGTGAAGTGCTTCCACAGTAACAGCCTCCCCGAACAGGCGCCGGAATGTGGCGACTAGGGGCTTTTCACAGTAACTTCATTGAAGCCTACTCGTGACAATAAGCGATTTTCATTTTCATTTCAGTACAGCCCAGGGAGAATCAGTTTTATAATCTAGACTCCGGAGTGAGACTGAGGCAGATCAGTGTTACCCACTGAGGCACGGTTCAAGAAGATTGAAGTGAGTAAATTCTTCAGCTGTTGAAATGAGCAGCTTGTGAATGTGGCAGACAATCAGCTAAAGCTGGTGAGTGGGGGGCATGCTGTTAGACCCACTGCACATCTCTCCCCATATATTCCACCTGGAGTCACCATTTTAAAGAAGCATTTGGTCTGGATTAGCATCATAGAATCATAGAATTTACAGTGCAGAAGGAGGCCATTCGGCCCATCGAGTCTGCACCAGCCCTTGGAAAGGGCACCCTGTCCCCATAACCCAATAACCCCATCCAATCTTTTTTTTTGGACACTAAGGGCAATTTAGCATGGCCAATCCACCCTAACCTGCACATCTTTGGACTGGGGGAGGAAACCGGAGCACCCGGAGGAACCCCACGCAGACACGGGGAGAACGTGCAAACTCCACAAAGACGGTGACCCCAAGCCGGGAAACAAACCTGGGATCCTGGAGCTGTGAAGCCACAGTGCTAACCACTGTGCTACAGCGCTGCCCTTTATCGTTAGTGGTATGATTTTTTTTTTTGAAAGCATTAATTTAAATCAGGGCATGTCTTCTGTTTTAGTTATTAGTGTATTGAGTGGATTGAAACAATCTTCACTCGCCCATCCACTGATCACAATATTCCTGATTGGTGCACAAGTCGAACTGTCACTTCCTCAATCTGCAAAGGGAGGGAGGTTCACCTTGTGTTAGGTGTACGACCAATCATTCAAGCAAACTTTAAATATTATCCCTGGGAAATAAAGATTCGGGGTAGATTTTCCCACCCGTCTGGAGGTCTAAAAATAAAAAATGTTGGAATCATTCGGCAAGTTTACAGGATGAGTTAGCAGGCAGAAACTTGCACTCTCTCCGAATGGTGAGTTTGGAGGTATAAAGGGACGTAATTAGATGGGAGGCTGATGTACCGGAACCCCGTGCCTTTCCACCTTGGCCCACATTACGTTCTGGGCTGTAAAGCTGGGCTGGTTAACCTTGCAGTCTTGCTGCCAATTAAGACCCTTAAGTGGCCATTTAATGACCACTTGGAGGCCAAATCCCATCGCCACTGTGATTAACCCAGCGGCAGGCTCACCTGTCACCATTTGGCATACAAGACAGCAGCTACCCAGCAGGTAGTTTGTCACCCCAGACAGGGGTGGTCCCTTGATCAAAAACAATCGAGGGAATGGAAATCAGGCAGGGATGCTCACTGCGACCTGCCCCCCCCCCCCACAGGACCCCCCCCCCCTTTGCTTCTGACATCCCTATTTTAGTCTCCCTGCAAATCTGCCCTCCCCCACTCTCCTCCGCAGCCCCCCCCCCCCCCCCCCCCCACCCCACCACAAGATTCCACCCAATGTTTCACATCATTATGCCACAGCACCTCTCATTCTGAGCAAGACACTTTTGTCCTGAATAAACAGTAATCGACCTGATACATTGGGCCGGATTTGCATCATGGAGGTGGGAATTCGGAGTTGGGACATTTCCCTATCTCTCAGTCACACCTCCTACCCAGTAGTGCCTGCCGATGGAATTTTCATGGTGAGAGTCCAGGTGCTGGGAACAGGACAGGGTCCTCTGCCAGTAGGCCCAAGGGGAGACAGAGGCACCAATGCAAAGCTGGCCAGGTGAAAAGGCTTGCTTCCCTTCACTGAGTAAAGTTCTGGAGTTGAGTGTATGGTCCACTATCCTCCTCCACCCCCCCCCCCCCCCCTCACAGCTCTGTCACCCCTATATCCCCTTATCTCCCATATCTTCCACATGCCTCTCACCCCTCCATTACACCCCAGCCCACTCACCCAACTCACAAACCCTATATTAACAGTGGGTAGCCTTTGAGAAACACCATATCAAAATTAAAGAAACATTATTTGGATATTCACGGAATAGCGGAATCCTCTTAATAGCTCATAGATATGCCAAAGTAACAAACACATTTGTATGTTCACATTTTAAGACAGAATTCCCTTAACTATTCTTAAACCTGTCAAAATAACCAGGCTTGCATTCACCTTAATAGCCGTGTGGACAAATTCTGTGGAGCAGGATCTATTAGTAGGTTTGGGAGTCAGCCAAGCATTCACAATAAGGTTTCATTAAACAGCTGTGTCAACAAACCCTCCTGAACGCAATCCATTAAATTAGTTTGATAACTGCCGGTAGTTCACCCTTCAATCAAAGCTTTTACAGAGCCAAACAGATGGCTGAGCCGAAGTTGAGTGGAAAAATAAATCTGAGAAATAGGCAAAATTCACACCATCATCTTTGAATTTTACTATTGTACCATGCGGGAGAACATTTTATCTAGTGGATAATGCATTCTGCTACATCTGGAGATTCTTCCACTTTTATAATTCTGTTTAGTACCTTGACAGCATGCCAGATGTCAAAGGTTACAGCCTGATAATCATATTATTTACTGCTTATTTCCATTTTCCAACCAAAGGACCTTTCATCACTCACTGCATTAAAGACATGCGTAACTCATGAGAAAGCATTTTGTTCTGACATGTAAAGTTGGAAACATTTTTTGAACTTAGCTTTCATAGGTTCCTTACTCCAAACCATGGCTCCCCATTGATTCACAAATTCTGTGGGTAATTCTAGTGTGATCCATGCCCCCTTCCAAAACCAACCTGACTCCATGAAAACATTGGAAGGTCTGAAATGCCCACACCCATAATGGTGCAGGCAACGTAGAGGACAACTGCATGGGACACCCTCCCCATCGCTATCCCACCCCACTGGAAATTTCCAGATCAGAGGCAGGGACCCTGGATTTGGGCCTGCCTGTCATTTTTAAACCCTGCCCAATACATTTTGGCACCACGGGAAAATCCAACCCATTATCTCTGTTTTGCTCTCTGCAATACTTGAATAATTTCAATATTTTTTTGTTTATATTTTCTAATTTCCAACATTCACAATATTTAGCTATTTTATTTGGCCTGGAGAGCATGTTCCTTTGGAAAAGTTTGATTGCCACATTCAAAAATGATGTATTGTGCTTCATTATGGAATAGATTCCATACTTAACATTTGTACTTAACAATGAATAGACCTTGGACTTGAAGAATAAGTTAAGTCACTATTACTGGGTTTTAAATATAATTCACGTGTAGCAGTGCTGGTCATTCCTGTTAGCGGCCTGAGCATCTTATATTCAGAGGTGTGTCCTTACCAATCATGCAAGGTCATGACCCAGGAGTGTAACGATAGCTCCTTCTGGTGATCAACCCGTCCAGTCAAGTCTATCCCACCTGCCTTCATAGGTACTTCCCCAATATTTCGAAAATAGGGCTTCACGAACGAAGATCTGTTACAAATCGTTGAGTTGTTATTTGACAGTCAACAAGTGAGAAGGCTGAACAATAAATGCAATCAAATGCATCTTGATCACCTGACTGCAGAAGCTCCCTTGCAAATATGAAACACAGCCAGAAGTGGGGAGGATTCTTTTTATTATCGGTGCACATAACCCGCCCTAATCAGCTCGCTGATCCGGAGAGACTTGGAGTTTAGTTAGTTTTCCCCATACTGGGCTAATCTTTCTTCCGATGTCCAGTTGTTGTATTGACCCTACTTGAATCTATCCAGCTACTGAAATGTGATAGAACAAGGAGGTGGTGATGCTCCCGAGCGCACACTGCACTTTTGCGAGTATTGGCTATCTAAGATAGCCCAACTGTTTTAACAATAAAATAAACTTGGAAAAGCACTACACTTGCAGAAGCTAAACCAAGACTAAAAGTCAATCCTTCCCAACAAACCCCCCCCCCCCCCCCCCCCCGAAAGTAAATAGTCCAGCTGAAGAGTAACTGGTCACAGAGCATATCAATTAATTCATGGAATCCCGCAAATCTCTAATGACAGGCAACGTTAGGGGCTCTTTCTGGGGAAGGTGGGACCTCTATAGACAGGATGGTCTACATCTGAACCTGAGGGGCACCAATATCCTGGGGGGGAGATTTGTTAGGACTCTTTGGGGGGGTTTAAACTAATTCAGCAGGGGCATGGGAACCTGGATTGTAGTTTTGGGGTACGGGAGATTGAGAGTAGAGAGGTCAGGAGCACAGTTTTGACTTCGCAGGAGGGCGGCAGTGTTCAGGTCTGTGGTTTGAAGTGTGTCTATTTCAATGCCAGGAGTATACAAAATAAGGTAGGGGAACTGGCAGCATGGGTTGGTACCTGGGACTTCGATGTTGTGGCCATTTCAGAGACATGGATAGAGCAGGGACAGGAATGGTTGTTGCAGGTTCCGGGGTTTAGGTGCTTTAGTAAGGTCAGAGAAGGGGGCAAAAGAGGGGGAGGTGTGGCGCTGCTAGTCAAGGACAGTATTACGGTGGTAGAAAGGATGCAAGATGGGGACTCTTTTTCCGAGGTAGTATGGGCTGAGGTTAGAAACAGGAAAGGAGAGGTCACCCTGTTGGGAGTTTTCTATAGGCCACCTAATAGTTCTAGAGATGTAGAGGAAAGGATGGCGAAGATGATTCTGGAAAAGAGCGAAAGTAACAGGGTAGTTGTTATGGGAGACTTTAACTTTCCTAATA
The DNA here is from genome assembly GCF_902713615.1 of Scyliorhinus canicula. Taxonomy (NCBI): domain Eukaryota; kingdom Metazoa; phylum Chordata; class Chondrichthyes; order Carcharhiniformes; family Scyliorhinidae; genus Scyliorhinus; species Scyliorhinus canicula. Next base: position 157,311,989 of record NC_052159.1, read on the forward strand.
TTGACTGGAAAAGATATAGTTCGAGTACATTGGATGGGTCGTTCTTTGTACAATGTGTGCAGGAGGGTTTTCTGACACAATATGTTGACAGGCCAACAAGAGGTGAGGCCACTTTGGATTTGGTTTTGGGTAATGAACCAGGCCAGGTGTTAGATCTGGAGGTAGGTGAACACTTTGGAGACAGTGACCACAATTCGGTGACCTTTACGTTAGTGATGGAAAGGGATAAGTATACCCCGCAGAGCAAGAGTTATAGCTGGGGGAAGGGCAATTATGATGCCATTAGACATGACTTAGGATGTGTTGGTTGGAGAAGTAGGCTGCAAGGGTTGGGCACACTGGATATGTGGAGCTTGTTCAAGGAACAGCTATTGCATGTTCTTGATAAGTACGTACCAGTCAGGCAGGGAGGAAGGGGTCGAGCGAGGGAACCGTGGTTTACCAAAGAAGTGGAATCTCTTGTTAAGAGGAAGAAGGAGGCCTATGTGAAGATGAGGCGTGAAGTTTCAGTTGGGGCGCTTGATAGTTACAAGGAAGCGAGGAAGGATCTAAAGAGAGAGCTGAGACGAGCAAGGAGGGGACATGAGAAGTCTTTGCCAGGTAGGATCAAGGAAAACCCAAAAGCTTTCTATAGGTATGTCAGGAATAAAAGAATGACTAGGGTAAGAGTAGGGCCAGTCAAGGACAGCGGTGGGAAGTTGTGTGTGGAGGCTGAGGAGATAAGCGAGATACTAAATGAATACTTTTCGTCAGTATTCACTCAAGAAAAAGATAATATTGAGGAGGAGAATGCTGAGACCCAGGCTATTAGAATAGATGGCATTGAGGTGCGTAGGGAAGAAGTGTTGGCAATTCTGGACAAGGTGAAAATAGATACGTCCCCGGGGCCGGATGGGATTTATCCTAGGATTCTCTGGGAAGCCAGGGAAGAGATTGCTGAGCCTTTGGCTTTGATTTTTAGGTCATCATTGGCTACAGGAATAGTGCCAGAGGACTGGAGGATAGCAAATGTGGTCCCTTTGTTCAAGAAGGGGAGTAGAGATAACCCCGGTAACTATAGGCCGGTGAGCCTAACGTCTGTGGTGGGTAAAGTCTTGGAGAGGATTATAAAAGATACGATTTATAATCATCTAGATAGGAATAATATGATTAGGGATAGTCAGCATGGTTTTGTGAAAGGTAGGTCATGCCTCACAAACCTTATCGAGTTCTTTGAGAAGGTGACTGAACAGGTAGACGAGGGTAGAGCAGTTGATGTGGTGTATATGGATTTCAGTAAAGCGTTTGATAAGGTTCCCCACGGTCGGCTATTGCAGAAAATACGGAGGCTGGGGATTGAGGGTGATTTAGAGATGTGGATCAGAAATTGGCTAGTTGAAAGAAGACAGAGAGTGGTAGTTGATGGGAAATGTTCAGAATGGAGTTCAGTTACGAGTGGCGTACCACAAGGATCTGTTCTGGGGCCGTTGCGGTTTGTCATTTTTATAAATGACCTAGAGGAGGGCGCAGAAGGATGGGTGAGTAAATTTGCAGACGACACTAAAGTCGGTGGAGTTGTAGACAGTGCGGAAGGATGTTGCAGGTTACAGAGGGACATAGATAAGCTGCAGAGCTGGGCTGAGAGGTGGCAAATGGAGTTTAATGTGGAGAAGTGTGAGGTGATTCACTTTGGAAAGAATAACAGGAATGCGGAATATTTGGCTAATGGTAAAATTCTTGGTAGTGTGGATGAGCAGAGGGATCTCGGTGTCCATGTACATAGATCCCTGAAAGTTGCCACCCAGGTTGATAGGGTTGTGAAGAAGGCCTATGGTGTGTTGGCCTTTATTGGTAGAGGGATTGAGTTCCGGAGCCATGAGGTCATGATGCAGCTGTACCAAACTCTGGTACGGCCGCATTTGGAGTATTGCGTACAGTTCTGGTCGCCTCATTATAGGAAGGACGTGGAAGCTTTGGAACGGGTGCAGAGGAGATTTACCAGGATGTTGCCTGGTATGGAGGGAAAATCTTATGAGGAAAGGCTGATGGACTTGAGGTTGTTTTCGTTAGAGAGAAGAAGGTTAAGAGGTGACTTAATAGAGGCATACAAAATGATCAGAGGGTTAGATAGGGTGGACAGCGAGAGCCTTCTCCCGCGGATGGAGGTGGCTAGCACGAGGGGACATAGCCTTAAATTGAGGGGTAATAGATATAGGACAGAGGTCAGAGGTGGGTTTTTTACGCAAAGAGTGGTGAGGCCGTGGAATGCCCTACCTGCAACAGTAGTGAACTCGCCAACATTGAGGGCATTTAAAAATTTATTGGATAAGCATATGGATGATAAGGGCATAGTGTAGGTTAGATGGCCTTTAGTTTTTTTTTTTTTCCATGTCGGTGCAACATCGAGGGCCGAAGGGCCTGTACTGCGCTGTATCGTTCTATGTTAGTGGGAATATAGGGCGCGGTTTGCGGGCCGCGTCCCGCCAGAATCCGGATGGGACACAGCCGGTAAATCCCACGAAAAAGCCTCTTCCGGGATTCCCAATGGTCATTATCCCACCCATGAGATCCAATGAGATCTCGTGAGACGTCACGGATGGGCGGGCTCCAGACTTGCATAGTTAGGTGAACAGACTTAACTCTGCCGTTGCCAAAACTAACCAGGTGCTGGGATCTATCGGCCTGGCCGAGGAGACCCCAGCCGGCGCTGTGTAGCACTGGGCTTCTCAAACAGTGACCAGGTGGAACAGCACTTGGGGGGGGGGGGGGGATATCCCAGGTAATCAGAGGCCCCCAGGTGGTTGGCCTCTGGGCAGGGGGGCACTGCTGATGCCACCCAGACATCAGGGCACCATGGCAGTGCCAGCTGGGCACCATGGCAGTGCCATCTGGGCACCATGGCAGTGCCACCCAGATGCCACTCTGGAACTGCCCAGATGCCCAGGTGGCACTGCCAGCCTGACACGAGCTCTGCTGGGGTGGCAGACTGGCAGTGCAGAGATGCCCAGCTGGAGATTGGGCCTGGCGATGAGTTACGGCTTTGGAGAGGTTCCAAGGCTCTCGTCAGGGGGCCGAGAGATCAGGGCGTCATTTAAAAATGGTGCCCGATCTCTTCCTGCAAAGGGTCGAGCAGCGTTCCTCAGTGCAGGAAATGGGACTCAGTGCAGCCTCGGCAGGACGTCCCCATCGAGGCTGGAAAAAAATAACAGAGTCCCGCTCGATAACAGTCACTCCCAGCGCTACAAACACCTGGGACGACACGGCTAAACCAGCCCAAAATGGGCCTCCTTTATATGTTAAATCGTGCCATAGTCTCTGCTTTAGAACATATTTAGCCATGCTCTAGATACTGTACAAAGCAATTAGGAGATGTGCACTGAAACACAATATAATTGCACCGCTGACAATAAATCGTTTAGCACAAAATACATTTTTTACAGCAAATGCCCCAGAATTGGATTTGCATATTTCCATCACTTTGGACAGAACATATTGGACACGTTACTGAGCCAATGCTGTGGGGGTTCATTGCCCAGTCTGTCAGGCACCAATACATCCATGCACTTTAGGAAACTTGCCGGCTGATTTGTGCACAGCAAGATCCCAGAAACAGCAACGTGAGAATGGCCAGATTGCCTGATTTATTTTTGTGGCAAAGGCTGAGGGTTAAATATTGGGTGAGCTCCCTCACTCTTGTCAAAATAACGTGATTGAATCTTTTATATTCTCGCCTGAGAGGGCAGTATTAATGTCCTGAGTGGGACCGGAACCCACAAAGTTCTGACTCAGAGACAAGAGAGCTACCCATGAGCCACCGCAAAACTGTAAAGAAGCTACCGACATCATTTTGTTCCGAAGTTCCCCGTTTTTAACACCACTATAATACGGTACATGTTAATCCAAGCAGGTTGGTGAAGCCAAAACCAAGAACACAGCTCTCCTCACACTCAATTCAGTGCCCCAGATATCCCCTCTTGTATGTCCTCAAAGACAATTAAGACCCATCACTTTTTCTCTTAACTGTAGCAATGTAATGAACAATAACCAATTGTAACAATGTAATTGACACAAGATGAAGGGCACGATGTACCGTCCACGTTGCCCTTGACCAGGAGCACGGTATGGCACTTGCCGAAGCCGGGAGAAGCCTCCAGCCGGCTTCTCAACAGCCCACACGCCTTGTGAGATCAACCCAAGCTGTGCTCTCTTAAGTAGGTTTCTAACCGGATCTACCGGCCTCCTGGGATCTACCGCCTCCAGGGAGGCCCCAGCCAGGCGCCATTCCGTATTGCTCCACACGAACGTGGACTACGCTGAACGGCACCGGAAGGGGGGGGGGTCCCCCCAGACCACCGGAGGCCCCTCGGTTGTTAGGAACATGGCAGGGTGGCTCCTTGGCCCTCGCCCTGGAATGTAGGCACCTTGACAATGCCAGGTTGTGCAGCCATCTGGGATGGCCACTTTCAGTCTACAAAATGGGTAATGGACGAGGAAGGGGCAGCATGGAAGAGGATGGAGGCGGCGTCATGTGTGGGCACAAGCCTGGAGGCGCTGGTAACGGCGCCGTTGCCGATCCCTCCAACAAGGTATGCCACGAGCCCGGTGGTGGCGGCTACCCTCAAAATTTGGGGGCAATGGAGACGGCATAGGGGAGAAGTGGGGGGCTCGATGGAGGCCCCGATACGGGGGGAACCATCGGTTTGTCCCAGGGAGCATTGATGGCGGATTCCTGGGCTGGCACAGGGCAGGGGTTAGGAGGCTGAGGGACCTGTTTGTGGAGGGGAGGTTCGCGAGCTTGGGGGAGTTAGAGGGGAAGTTTGGGCTCCCCCCGGGGAACATGTTTAGGTACATGCAGGTTAGGGCGTTTGCCAGGCAGCAGGTGGAGGGGTTCCCCTTGCTGCCCCCACGAGGGGTGCGGGATAGGGTGCTCTCGGGGGTGTGGGTTGGAGGAGGGAGGATTTCGGACATATACCGGGTGATGCAGGAGGTAGACGAGGCCTCGGTGGAGGAACTGAAGGGTAAATGGGAGGAGGAGCTGGGTGAGGAGATTGAGGAGGGGACGTGGGCGGATGCCCTGGAGTGAATTCCTCCTCTTCCTGTGCGAGGCTCAGCCTCATACAGTTCAAGGTGCTGCATAGGGCCCACATGACCGGGACGAGGATGAGCAGGTTTTTCGGGGGCGAGGACAGGTGTGCTAGATGCTCGGGGAGCCCAGCGAATCACGCCCATATGGTTTGGGCGTGCACGGCGCTGGGGGAGTTTTGGAAGGGGGTAGCAAGGACGGTGTCGAGGGTGGTGGGATCCAGGGTCAAGCCAGGCTGGGGGCTCGCAATTTTTGGGGTTGCAGTGGAGCCGGGAGTGCAGGAGGCGAAAGAGGCCGGTGTTCTGGCCTTTGCGTCCCTAGTAGCCCGGCGGAGGATCTTGCTTCAATGGAAGGATGCGAGGCCTCCAAGCGTGGAGGCCTGGATCAATGATATGGCGGGGTTCATTAAATTGGAGAAGGTGAAATTTGCCCTGAGGGGATCAGTACAAGGGTTCTTTAGGCGGTGGCAGCCTTTCCTGGACTTCCTGGCAGAACGGTAGGGTAATAGGCCGACAGCAGCAGCAAACCGGGGCGGGGGGGGCGGGGGGGGGGGGTTGGATCGGGGGGAGGGAGAACTGTGTACATGGGTCTGTGGGATGTGGCGGGTGTTATCTCTTTCCCTTTTGTCGTTGGGTGCGGTTGTTTTGTTAATAGAGTTGTGCTGTTTATAATTTGTAAAAATTTCAATAAAAATTATATGTTTTTTTAAAAAGCCGCGAAGCCCCTCCAGGTATAAGAAGGAACCCCCACGAAAGATTCGCTGTCTTGGATTCGGCTCTCGAAGCGGAGAGACCCGTCCACCAGCTGCACCAGAAGCAGTAAGTTCAAGGTCAACGCTCGCTACCAGACGGACGACCTTAGCTGTTTCCTGTTACCTCTTCGCACCCAACAGCTTCAGATCCGAACAACGGCCATTGTTCCTCTGACTGAGTGGGCACCCGAAGCTAGGTATAGGCGTTAGTGATAGAGATAGTTTAGTTTGCAGTATTACTGTGCATGAGTAAACCATACTGGGTGTAAATAAAGTAGTATTGACTTTGAACTAACTAACTGGTGTATTGGCGCTTTGATCGGTATTCGGGTTGAACCTTGTGGCGGTATCGAGAGATACCTGGCGACTCTGAAAGCATACTCATAATTAGGATTAAGAAAGGTGATCATACTAACCGCCATGTTTACAGCAAGTAAACAGAGCAACAGTTGCCCAGGTGGCACTGCAAAGCCGGCAGGATCACTGCCAAGGTGGCACTGTCAAGGGTCAGGGCCTGGCGGGCAGCATGCCGATGAAAGGAGGGTGGAGTGGGGGTATGAATGGCAGGGGGGTTGCAGAGCAGGTAGCAAGGGTCCTCTGGGAGGTAGGGGGGGTGGGGACCTGGAAAAATGGGAGCCTTAAAGGGGGGATCTGAAGAGCGGGTGCCCATGTACCTCATAGCAGGATGTCATCGCGGGGCGGGGGGAGGTGGCGGGGGTGAGGTAATACCCATTTGTGTGGGGTGGTGGCATTGTCCATGGGTGGGGGGGGGGGGGGGGTGTCAGCTCACATAGAGATTGGGGCACCCTTAAATGGCGGCCCGCTCTGTGAGGATGGCCAGCAAGTTCAACTCCCCGGTGAAGAAAATCATTCTCAGGCCACGATTCAACTAAATGGGAACAAAGTCCCACAGCGAGCACATTTAGCCGCGTGTTCCCGGCACTCACAGCACAGAGAAACACAACGCTATAAAACGCCACGCTGATTAGATAGGGGACCTCAGTGGGGAACGTGCGGTCAAGGCCACACAGAGTTCCGGCGGAACGCCTCAGTGTAGCGAGAGATCGGGACGCCATTTTTAAATAACGTCCCGATCTCTGGAGCCCCCTACGTGACTCCCGACTCCCCCCCAAGCTTCGACTCACTATGAGGGGATCCCCGCTGCGCATGAAATGTCAGCTTGGCACCTTTGCAGCAACAACCTGATCCCCTGGCAGTGCCCCTGCCAGCTGGCAGTGCCACCTGGGCACATTGGCAGTGCCAGGCAGGCACTCAGGGTGTGCCAGGAGCCACCCTGCCTGAAGAGCATGCAGCTGGGGGCCTCCGATCCCCTGGGAGACCCCCACGAGTGGTGTTCTATCTGGTCCTCGTTTGTGAAGGCCATTATTGAATGGTGTCCGCCCGAGGTGGATCCAACGCCTCGGGAAACTGCATAATAAAGTGGGACTAAAGGGCAGCACGGTGGTGCAGTGGTTAGCACTGCTGTCTCATGGCGCCGAGGACCTGGGTTCGATTCCAGCTCTGGGTCACTGTCCGTGTGGAGTTTGCACATTCTCGCCCCCACAACCCAAAGATGTGCAGGGTAGGTGGATTGGCCACGCTAAATTTCCCCTTAATTTGAAAAAATGAATTGTGTACTCTAAATTAATTTTTTTAAAGTGAGACTAGCTTTCTCGCTCCAATATGCAAATTTGCCAAAAAGCCCATTGTGGGGCGGGATTTACATTGCAAGTCTCGTGAGATGGCGTTAGATCCGGTGTTGCGAGTTGGGTAGATCCCGGGAACAGGTCTCCCGGCTGCTATTAGCCACATGGTGACACGGCGAGCTGCTTCTCAGACACAGGGTGGCTGCTCGCTCCTGCCCTAAGTGTGGGTCGGACCGGTGACAACTCCCCAGGGCCACAGATAGTGACTAAGTGTGGTTAGATAGTGGATGGGGAACTCCACTGGCACAGCTAGTGGGAAACTCCCAGTAAAACCCGCCACAGATGACAGTAAGAAACCTTTCCATTCGAGCGTGCCTCCCAGTCCCCTAACAATGTACCCTGTTCTTAACCTGTAACTTCTTCCGCAGGTTCAGGAGCTGAAGAGAGGCATGTGGGTAGTAAATCTCCAGCTCTTACTCGTTGATTTACGCCACTCTGCTGTTCATGTCACACAAATGGTCTCTCACCCACAATCTCAGTGTTATTTTTAAGAACTTGCCGGATTTGAATATTAAATGCCCAGTAAACTCACAGCGAAACGTTAGGGCAGGAATGATCTAAGCCCCTTTTTGATGAGGTGATAATTGTTATTGCAATAATTTTCCTAATTGCACATTCAGACATCAATCCCATCTACCAAAGCTGCACAGGAGCAGGGGACCCGGGTGATAGACGCAAAAATGCTGGAAATAATTCACTGGACAGATTTCCTTCACTGTGCAGGTGTGTGGGGCTCTGTTCTCTGATTACTTCAGCAAGGGCACTCCTGAGATTGGTAGAAATCCAGAGGATGAATCCGTGCTCAATCACCCGGGAGGCCAGTGATTGAACTACAATACACCGCTTCACCAGCACATTAATTCAAACACTGTTATACTGCAGATAACATGCATAAAACAGAGACATACATCAGTAACAGAGACACGGTGCTACTGGGTAATACTGCTGCTTCTCTGCAAACACAAAGCAGAACTGTGTGCATGAAAAGGAGCATACCATGAGATTCCATTAACACTCACACACACACAATACCATTCACCCTCACACACACACAATACCATTCACTCTCACACACACACAATACCATTCACTCTCACACACACACAATACCATTCACTCTCACACACACACACAATACCATTCACTCACACACACACACACACGTCCCATTCACTCTCACACACACACACATACACACAATACCATTCACCCTCACACACACACACACAATACCATTCACCCTCACACACGCACACACACACACAATACCATTCACTCTCACACACACACACAATACCATTCACTCTCACACACACATCCACACACACAATACCATTCACCCTCACACACACACACAATACCATTCACCCTCACACACACACACAATACCATTCACCCTCACACACACACACACACACAATACCATTCACTCTCACACACACATCCACACACACAATACCATTCACCCTCACACACACACACAATACCATTCACCCTCACACACACACACAATACCATTCACTCTCACACACACACACACAATACCATTCACTCTCACACACACACAATACCATTCACCCTCACACACACACACACAATACCATTCACCCTCACACACACACAATACCATTCACCCTCACACACACACACACACACAATACCATTCACCCTCACACACACACAATACCATTCACTCTCTCACACACACACACACACACAATACCATTCACCTCACACACAAACACACACACACAATACCATTCACTCACACACACACACACACAATACCATTCACCCTCACACACAATACCATTCACTCTCACACACACACACACACATTCACCCTCACACACACACACAATACCGTTCACTCTCACACACACACACAATACCATTCACCGTCACACACACACACACACACACAATACCATTCACCCTCACACACACACGTACACACAATACCATTCACCCTCACACTCACACAATACCATCCACCCTCACACACACACAATACCATTCACTCCCACACACACACACAATACCATTCACACACACACACACAATACCATTCACCCTCACACACACACACGCACACACAATACCATTCACTCTCACACACACACACACACACACACAATACCATTCACTCTCACACACACACACCCAATACCATTCACCCTCACACACAATACCATTCATCCTCACACACATACACACACACACACACAATACCATTCACCCTCACACTCACACAATACCATTCACCCTCACACACACACAATACCATTCACCCTCACACACACTCACACAATACCATTCACCCTCACACACACACAATACCATTCACCCTCACACACACAATCCCATTCGCCCTCACACACATACATAATACCATTCACCCTCACACACACACACAATACCATTCACCCTCACACACACACACAATACCATTCACCCTCACACACACACACACACAATACCATTCACCCTCACACAATACCATTCACACATACAATACCATTCACACACACACACGCACACACAATACCATTCACTCTCTCACACACACGCACACAATACCATTCACTCTCACACACAATACCATTCACACACACTCACAATACCATTCACACACACACACAATACCATTCACTCTCACACACAATACCATTCGCACACACTCACAATACCATTCACACACACACACAATACCATTCACACACACAATACCATTCACTCACACACAAACAATACCATTACACACACACACAATACCATTCACTCTCTCACACACACACACAATACCATTCACCCTCACACACACACACACACAATACCATTCACCCTCACACAGACACACACTCAATACCATTCACTCTCACACACGCACACACACACACACACCAATCACTCTCACACACACACAATACCATTCACCCTCACACACACACACACACAATACCATTCACCCTCACACACACACACAATACCATTCGCCCTCACATACACACACACACAATACCATTCACCCTCACATACACACACACACAATACCATTCACACACACACAAAATACCATTCACTCTCACACACACACAATACCATTCACCCTCACACACATACACACACACACACAATACCATTCACCCTCACACACACACACACAATACCATTCACTCTCACACACACACAATACCATTCACCCTCACATACACACACACACAATACCATTCACACACGCACACACAATACCATTCACACACGCACACACACAAAATACCATTCACTCACACACACACAAAATACCATTCACTCTCACACACACACAATACCATTCACCCTCACATACACACACACAATACCATTCACACACACACACACAATACCATTCACTCACACACACACACAATACCATTCACTCTCACACACGCACACACAATACCATTCACCCTCACACACGCACACACACACACAATACCATTCACACACGCACACACAATACCATTCACTCACACACACACACAAAATACCATTCACTCTCACACACACACAACACCATTCACACACGCACACACAATACCATTCACTCACATACACACACAAAATACCATTCACTCTCACACACACACACACACACACAAAATACCATTCACTCACACACACACAATACCATTCACACACGCACACACAATACCATTCACTCACACACACACACAAAATACCATTCACTCTCACACACACACAATACCATTCACCCTCACATATACACACACAATACCATTCACACACACACACAAAACCATTCACTCACACACACACACACAATACCATTCACTCTCACACACGCACACAATACCATTCACTCTCACACACGCACACACAATACCCTTCACCCTCACACACGCACACACACACACAATACCATTCACACACGCACACACAATACCATTCACTCACACACACACACAAAATACCATTCACTCTCACACACACACAACACCATTCACACACGCACACACAATACCATTCACTCACACACACACACACACACACACAAAATACCATTCACTCACACACACACAATACCATTCACACACGCACACACAATACCATTCACTCACACACACAGACAATACCATTCACACACACACACAATACCATTCACACACACACACACACACACAATACCATTCACACACACACATACGCACACAATACCATTCACACACACAATACAATTCTCACACACACACACACAATACCATTCACACACACACACACAATACCATTCACACACACACATACGCACACAATACCATTCACACACACAATACCATTCACACACACACACACACAATGCCATTCACACACACACACACACACACAATACCATTCACACACACACATACGCACACAATACCATTCACACACACACAATACCATTCACACACACACACACACACACACAATGCCATTCACACACACAGTGCAGAAGGAGGCCATGTGACCCATCGAGTCTGCACCGACCCACTTAAGCCCTCACTTCCACCCTATCCCCGTAACCCAATAATCCCTCCTAACCGTTTTGGACACTAAGGGCAATTTTAGCATGGCCAATCCACCTAACCTGCAAGTCTTTGGACTGTGGGAGGAAACCGGAGCACCCGGAGGAAACCCATGCAGACACAGGGAGAACGTGTAGACTCCTCACAGACAGCGACCTAGTGGGAATCGAACCTGGGACCCTGGCGCTGTGAAGCCACCGTGTTGTGCTACCGTGCTGCCCGTATCTGCTGAGCACTGGTGGGTCGTGACAGAAGACTGCTGCAAATCGATGGAAAAGGCCTTCGCTCCCGTTCGTATGGCATCGGAGAGGACCAACAACATGGTAATAGTGCACGGTGACATGATAAAAGACATGGAGGTGGCCCTTTTGAGGCATAGCGACCAGATTACCTCTCTGGAAGCGGAGATGTCTCTGTTGGCCGATGCGAATAAATTGCTGAAGGACAAAGTGAATGATTTGGAGAATCGTTCCAGGATGCAGAACATTTGAATTGTGGGACTGCCAGAGGGGATGTAAGGCTCAACTCCCACACAGTATTTTGCGAAGATGTTTGGGAAGACGATGGGTGAGGTTAGACTCATGTCCCCTCCCCGAGCTGGACCAAGCCCACCGGACACTCGGAAAGACGCCCGTCCCAACGAACCACCACAAGCAGTAATAATGAGGTTTTGCATCGTCCAGAAAAAAGAGCTCGTCTTGAGATAAGCATCGGAGCATCTCGACTAGAGATGTGAAGACCACGTCATCAGGTTTTACCAGGATGTGGCAGTGGAGCTGGCAAAAAAACGGACTGCGTTCAGCAAGACCAAAGCCGCCTTGTGTAAAAGCGGAGTCCAGTTTGGGGTGGTGCACTCGGCGTGGCTAAGAGTGACTTTTGAGGGAAAAGACTACTTTACTGATGCACTGGAGGAGGCGGATTCCTTTGTGAAGAAGCATTGGCTGGGCGCCCATTGAGGGTTTTGGATATTGGGGGACGTGCATGTTGATACGTGGAATTGTTGGGGTTCATTGTTCATGTTTTCATTTTTCTGGGGCTGGCCGAAAGGCCTTCGCCGGGCTGTGCATGTGCCGGAGCGTCAGCGGCCGCTGTCGTCACCACGGTGCATGTGGTAGGGGGGGGATCTCTTCCGCCTCCGCCATGGTGGAGGCCGTGGCGGCGGCGGAAGAAAATGAGTGCCCCCATGGCACAGGCCAGCCCGCCGATCAGTGGGCCCCGATCGCGGGTCAGGCCACCGTGGGGGCACCCCCCGGGGTCCGATCGCCCTGCGCCCCCCCCCCAATTCCGCCGGCACCAGACGTGCTCCAATTCCTGCCGGCGGGATTGGCCTGTCAGCGGCGCGACTTCGGCCCTTCGCGGGCCGGAGAATCGCCGCGGGGGGCACGCTGATTGGCGGAGCATAATTCCCGCTCCCGCCGATTCCCGGATGGTGGAGAATTCCGGCTGGGGCGGGATTTACTCCAGCCCCGGGCGATTTCCCGACCCTGCGGGGGGTCGGAGAATTCCGCCCCAGATTCAATAAGGGTTCAATATCTGCTTCTACGATCTTGGCTGACCCTAACGGTGAACATATTATTGTCTGTGGTCGATGGCGGGCTGGCGGACTCGGTGATCCTGGTTAATGGGCGGAATTCTCCGCTCCCCACGTGGCGTGGGAGAATCGCGGGAGGGCCTCCCGACATTTTCTACGCACCCCCTGGCGCCCCCGCGATTCTCCCCCCCCTCGGAAAAATCGGCGCTCGCCGTTTTTCACGGCGAACAGCGATTCTCCGAGCCCAATGGGCCGAGCGGCCGGCCCTTCACGCCTGTTTCACCACGGCAGCAACCACACCTGGTCACTGCATTCATGAAACGGGCGCCAGATGCCCGTTTGGGGCATCTAGGGGCCCGATTGGGACGGGAGCACCACGTCTGTGCTCGGGGGGGGGATAGGCCTGCGATCGGTGCCCACCGATCATCGGGCCAGCGTCCAAAACGGACGCACTCTTTCCCCTCCGCCGCCCGGCAAGATCAAGCCGCCGTGTCTTGCCGGGCGGCGGTGGAGAAAGACGGCACGCGCATGCGCGGGTGACATCCACGAAGCGCTGTTCGGGCGTCATTTCCGGCGGCCGAGGTCACGGCCAGGAATGATGGTGGCCCGCTCCTAGCCTCCCGGGTGGGGGTGAATTAGGTGCGGGGAGCGGACCCCGAGGCCGTCGTGAACCTCGGCCGAGTTCACGACGGCCTCCGCGATTTTTGGAGCCGGCGGAGAATTCCGCCCGATATCATGTCTCCGCTCCAAACTGGACAATACGGGTTTTATGAATAACTTGTTAACCTCCATCTCTGATTTGTATTTGCATCAGCTCATTTTGTGGGGGTGATTCAAACTGTGTTCAGGACCCCAGGATGGATCGACCCTGGCCCAAATCTCAGGCTCCATCAGGGGTGGCCATGACACTGTTGTTTTTCATGGAGCAGGTGGGGGAGGCAGATCCATGCCATTGTTTGCACACGGGTGATAAAAGATTTTTCCTTTTTCTCCCATGGTCACCAGTTATTCTCGTGTGTTGACTTTGCTGTGAAGGATAGGTCGCTCCCCCCTTTTGTGAAGGGGGCGGGTTTCTTGGTGTTTGCGATTTCAGACCATGGCACAGAGTTAGGTCCCTCCCAGCGTCCGCCATGGAGATTGGATATGGCATCATTAGCGGACAAGAGATTTTGTGAGCACATGCCCACCAGCATTGGGAATATATTAAATTTAATACAAGTGTGTCTATCTCACCTTCCATTCTGTGAGAAGCCCTTAAGGAGTCATCGGGAGGGGGGAGATAATTTCCTACAAAGGACACATGGAAAGGACAGCGAGGGCGGAACAGCAGAGGCCGGTGGACTCAATCCTTGAGGATTAATTAATACTCACTTGTTCCAACCCCCAAAGTTGCTGGCAAGCAGGAAAAAGCTGCAGATACAATTCGAATTATTATCAACGGGTAAGGCGATGGGCCAGCTGCGACGTTCGAGGGGAGTACCTTTTGGACGCAAGGGGAAGGCTAGTCTCCTCTTAACCTCTGAGGAGGCTTCTGGGAGATTGTACAGGTACGACACAGCCTGGTTTCCACCCTCCCTCAGACCAGTGCAGCTTTTGAAACATTTTATCGGGATCTCTACAGTTCAGAGCCCCCAGCGGGAGAGGACGACCATGAGCACTTTTTTAAATGGGTTATACATCTCATGGTGGAGGGGGAATGATGGGAAAAGTTGGAATCCGCAAATGAATGAATCCCCATTGGGACCAGAGGAAATTCTGAAATGCATTGGGTTGACGCAGACGGGTAAAGCTCCAGGCCCTGATGGTTTCCCCATTGAGTTTTATAAGAGCTATGCTGAACAATTAGTCCCTCTAATTTAGGATATGTTTATCGACTCCTTGTCCCGGAGTTCATTGCCCATTATACTCACGCAGGCCACTGTTTCGCTGATCCTTAAGAAAGACAAGACCCAGCAGAGTGTGGATCGTACCGGCCTATTTCACTTTTATTTGTTTGTTTGTTTGTGTATTAATTTTTAATTTATTTATTTAAATTTAGAGTACCCAATTATTTTTTTCCAATTAAGGTGCAATTTAGCGTGACCAATCCACCTAACCAGCACATCTGGATAGTCAGAGGCTTTTCCCCAGGGTGGAGGGGTCAATTACTAGGGGGAATAGGTTTAAGGTGCGAGGGGCAAGGTTTAGAGGAGATGTACGAGGCAAGTTTTTTTACACAGAGGGTAGTGGGTGCCTGGAACTCGCTGCCAGAGGAGGTGGTGGAAGCAGGGACGATAGTGACGTTTCAGGGGCATCTTGACAATTACATGAATAGGATGGGAATAGAGGGATATGGACCCAGGAAGTGTAGAAGATTTTAGTTTAGAAGGGGAAGCATGGTAGGCACAGGTTTGGAGGGCCGAAGGGCCTCTTCCTGTGCTGTACTTTTCTTTGTTCTTTGTTTTTTCTTTGATCTTTGAGTTGTGGAGGCGAAACCCAGGCAGACACGGAGAGAATGTGCTTTGAGGAGCAGGCAGAGAAATTTCAGCACCCTGGTTCCAATCTGTTTAGATAATTCCAGATTCGCGATTTTTCATGTAAGGTTTTTCCCTCTTTTCCCTTGGCACCACCCTCCTCCCTGTTGAAGAGGAGTTTGTCTTTGGCTGGGTCTGGTGGGGGCATTATTTTGAGCAGAAATGGCCAGATCCTATCAGCGGAGTCGGCTCTGTTGAATGAGGCGAAGGTGAAATGGGAGGGTGGGATTGGGTCCCATTCTGGATGAGGTGGTGTGGAGCGAGCCTCTTCACAGGGTCAACTTCACCTCCTCCTGTGCTCAGCTTCGTCTGATCCAGTTCAAGGTGGTGCACGGGGCTCATCTGACCAAGGTAAGGATGAGCGGATTTTTCTCTGGTTGGAGGACAGGAGTGAGTGTTGTTCTCCGAGGCCGGCTAATCACACTCATGTGTTCTGGTCTTGCCCCAGGTTAGTAAGCTTTTGGGTCTCTTCTGTTGGCACCATGTCAGAGATACTTAATGTCGATCTGGAGCCATGTCCACCAGTGGCTCTTTTCAAGGTGTCAGACCTGCCGATGCTCCAGGTGGGGGTGAAGGTGGATGTCCCCGCCTTTGCCTCGTTAATACCCCGGTGACAAGTTCTGATTGGGTGGAGCAATCCTACTCCGCCCAGTGTCTCAGCTTGGCTGGGTGACCTCATGTCTTTCTTACATTTGTAGGAAGTCAAACACACCATTAGGGGGCGGTAGAAGGGTTCTACCTAAGATGGCAGCCACTCATTTCCTTTTTCAAAGAGCGAGTCACCGTCACTTGTTGGCGGAGGGGGAGGTTAAGGTAATTAATGCTTTTCATGGTCTGTTATGTTCTTTGTCATTGTAACTTGAATTAATTGTTTGCTATTATTTTGTTTATAATGAAAGAATTTTCAATAAGCATATTTTTAAAAAGAAGAGTTAGTGACTCATGAGCTGCCTTAACCTGCTGCTATGAAGGTTCGCAATGTGCAAATTTGGCGTTCTCCCTCATTAATCTGAATGTCACATTTGTCTGAGCTGGAGCGTTGCTGAATGTCACAGCGCTCAGTCGAGGACCCAGGATTCCGCAGTCTGCTCATCCTAATGGAGAGCTGCTGTGACTCTCTGTGCTGGCACCCACCGCCTGTATGAGCCGGACAAATGTAGCACGAGGGAAGAGAGAGGTGACATTTGGGTCCATCGGGCTGGAGGAGAAAGGCCATGATTCTTCAGGGGGCCAAGCGATGCTCCAAAGTGAATAGATAGACTAAGAGGTCAACTCCTGGAGCCTGGATCGCAGGACATGCGCCAGTACCACATGAAGCTGAATGATCTCACACGGGTGGTCTGGGACAGTGAATGCATCGTCACACGACATCTCCCATCCACCACCCCACCAACCTCTCACACTGCCCAATGCACCAACACCTCGCCAAGCAGCACTCCCTGGCAGTCAGAACTCAGATCTAACATTCAGAGACTCCATCTCACCCTCATCACCTTCCAGTTATGGCAGGAACATCACCCAACATAGGGCAAAACAACCACTGACATTCGGCAGAGTCTCTTTCAGGACAAGGTGCCCACAATAGAAAGGAACAGAACAGGGGTGAGTGGAGCTGCATCTCCAGATTCTGGGAAGGAGGCAGTTCTCCCCGTGGCTCCAGCTATGACAAGCTCTGAAGTGTCCAACATCACAAAGAACGTTGAGGATCATGGTGCGTTCCTGCCTTATTCCCCTTCCCAGCTCCCACCTCATCTTCATCCTGCTCTCCGGCAGGATGAGCAAGGTCCGGCTGATTTGACCATGGACATCATGCTTTCCTCCCACCCCAGTTCCCTCACAGCAGTCTTCCCCTCCTGACATCAGGCTTTCAGACACCCAGGAACTGCTCAATCACAGAGGTTGTGGGAAGGGGAGGGAGAGCAACAATGCAGCATTGATGAGGAGACGCTGCCACTCGATCGGATACTGCCTCCAGCTCAGACACTGGCATTGCAATCACTCTGGGGGTTGAGCCAGAGCTTGATGAGTAAGTGGGCATGAGTGAGTTGCAGACAGGCCAGGGGGGAAGGATGGTTCATGTGCCAGCTGCCCAGCGAAGGAGGTGGCAGGACATGTTCTACTACAGGGGATGCAGATAATGGAGCAGCATATCGGAGAATCCTGATGGCAAATGTTGACCGAGATGCTGAGTGCAGTGGCTGTCCTGCCCGACAACCTCCAGTCACTGGCAAGGAACATGGCAGAGCCTGCCTCCAGCTTGGCAAAGGGCACAATGCAGATCCTGCCCTCTCTGCAGCCTCCACTCCATACCCCTGTCACTCTGCTGACCCAGAGGCACAACCTGTCGGGTCACCCCTCAGTCTTCTCTTTTCTATGGAAAAGTCCATGCCTGTTCCTGATAGCTAGAAGCCCTCAAATCTGGTGCCAACCCTCGTAAATTTGCCCTTTCTCTGGTGCCCCTGTCATTTGTTTCCCTGCACCACAGGCCTTGACATTAATATATTTTATGCTTCTTTTTGTTTCAAGCCTTGACAGTATTAAACACGTGTTCCAATTGATTTGTGTCAATTCACTCATTTCAGAGTGAGTTACAAATCCTTCTTCATATCAGGGCTAAGTGTTGTATATCTATCCGAGTAATACAACACCATCAACAATTTCCCTCGATAACCACAAGCAGCCCCCAGTGGCTGCCCTATTCAAATCCACTTACTGCACATAAAAATAAACATCATCTGCCCAAAGGGAATATCTTTGACCTGATTGCATCCCAACACTTAATGCTGTATTAGCAGCTTCCCAGAGCAAGGCACAAGAAGCAAATGACAGCTACAAAAACAAACTTGCTTTTCTCTAGCACCTTGGCAAGCTCAGGATGCCCCCAAAGCATTCTCCAGCCAATGGGATACCTTCGAAGTGTAGTCACTGTTGCAATGCCGAAAACGCAGCAGCCAATTTGCACAAGCAAGCTCCCACTCGGCAGCACTGTGATCACAAGCTGATTATCTGCTAACGCTGCTGGTGAAAAGATAAATATTGGCGCCATGGAGAACTCCCCCACACTTTCTCCAATCGTGACCGTGATCTTTTACACCCATCGAACAGGCAGGTTTAATCGCTGCCTTGAAAGTCCATCAATCCCACGGGACTGCCCAACTGACAAGACATTGCCCATCAGTACTACAGTGTGACACTCAGAATGGATTATGGACTGAGGTCTGGGGAGTGGGATTAGAATTTACAACTGTGCTGACTCAGAGGCAAGAGTTCTACCCACAGATCCACATCTGATACCTCAACACTAATATTACCTTGCTCCTGCCTACCAGACGTGCCTGAGATAAATACAGCACCAATTAATAGAGCTACATTCCTCAATGTATTGTGAATATGTTGCATTGCCCCACAGTATGTCACTCACACAGAGAGAAGCAGCATACACACTGGGGAATCAGCAGAAAACAGAACCCTTGATGGAAAGTTTCCAGTGACTGTTATGTTCAGTCATTTAACTAAAAACAATTTAATAACCAGAAACAAAGAGGTGGGATTATTGTGAACTCTTGCAACATGTGAACAGTGGACTGATTTATACTGTCCCCTTTAAATCTTTTTTCCTAAATTGTGTTATTATTCAAGTCATTCAAACAGGGCAGAATTTGACTATAAATGTCATTCATTAATTAATTGTGTAATTAGTTACTTACACATTCTATTACACTCATTATTTTGTGGCAAAATATCCCCAGGAAGACAAAACGAGATCATGTCGAGGACAAGAATTACAGTCGATTTGATTGATTTGGGTTTAAACTATACCGCACCATTTATATCAAAACACAACTGCAGTAAATGAATTCCTAATGTCTGGAATAACATCTTCCTCTCCCTGCTCCAATTGATTGCATTTTCCAAATAAACCTATACTTTTCAGATTACATCCATGGCAAGTAACTCAGACAAATAAACTTTGCAAAAAGATTTTCTGTTTGGTACTACCATTCTCAGCGACTATTATTTTAAGGGACTGATTGTGTGTGTGGTGCGTGAGTGTGTGCTCATGTAAGTGTGTGTTACACCTGTGAGCATGTGTGTTCGTGTGTGGGTGTGTTTATGTGCAAGAAAGACACATACAGAGAAAGTGACGGACTGAGAGAAAAGGGAGAGTGTGAGGAAGAGACAGAAAGGGGCAGAGAAAGGAGAAAGGGCAAGAGTGAGAGAAAAAGAAGGAAGAAAGTAAAGACAGAACAACAAAAAAAAGGAAATGAGACAAGCGAGAGGAAAATAAAGAAAGAATTTGGGAGATCCTTGCTCCAAAGATGCGAGGGTTAGAGAGGTTTTTGATAGGTCAAGTTTCAAGTCATGAATCTAAGAACAACTCAATTATATTAATATCACACCTTTAACATAGGCTAATGCTCCAAGGTGCTTAAAGATTGCTTTCTGTACTAATCAGCATATGCTGGCCAGTTAGTCTATTGTTTAACATGTAGATTATCCCTGAATGCACATGGGAACCAAAGGGAAAAGATATGTTATGAAAACAGTAAGTCAAATACCCTGCGAGTGACATCAGAGTGAACTGGTTCTGATTTGCTCAATTCATTGAAAGATGACTCATCTCTTAATCCTTTAATATGCTTTTTGAAAAAGTGATATGTTCTCCAGGTCTGAAGTAGTCCCATTAGTTGACAGTCATCAAATTAAATATCCACAAACACGGAGCGAAATCTGGTAAATTAAAATTGCTAATGTTACTCCACTTTGCAGAGGTTTTTATAATAATCATTGCAATGTCACAATCGTGATATTTTACCCCTGCAAAGTTCATCCAACTAAACCATCTGTATATAGATGGACACATCTTTTGAAATTGCAGTCAGCAATTTTCACTTCATTGAACAAACTAAAAATAATGCTCAGCACATTGCCGAACCATGTGAGGTTCTATTGTTTTTAGTCGTAGACGGGGAGATCAAACTGCCTTCTGTTGAAGGAATCGATAAGTTGTCAGTCATGCAGGGATTATAGCCTAAACACCAAAACCCAAACAGTGTTATAAATTGTTGGATTCACAGATTATACAGCACAGAAGGAGACCATTTGGCCTATTGAGCCTGTGCTAGCTCTTTTAAAGGGCTCCCCAATTAATTCCACTCCCCTGCTCTTTCCCAATGGCCATGTATCTTTTTTTCCTTTCCAAGGATTTATTCAATACCCTTTTGAAAGTTGCTGTTGAACCTGTTTCCACTGCCATTCAAGACAATATATTCCCTGTCATTAAAAACTGGCGACCTTAAAAAAATCCCCTCATCTTCTGTTGATTCTGTACCAATTCTGTTAAATCTAAGATCATCCAATTACAAACTCGCTTCGCATAGAAAACAGCTTTTCCTTATTTGTACAATCAAAACACTTCACAATCTCTAAGTATGCTTTGGAGCAGCTTCTCATTCCAATAAAATAACATTCGGTTTGTACTTAATGCTAATGTTTTTAATATGCTAATTCATTATTAAATCTTCAAAGTTATTTGGACGAGGCAGAAGTGCTGTAGCGCGAGGTAATATGACGAGGCAGCCTTAAATCGCAATGGTGATTTATTTAACGAAGGAAGAACTTTATTGTCAGTTCCCTCGACTCCCGAACTTACTCCGATGAACCCACAGTCCCGGATCCCTGCCCTGGCACCCGATAGGTTCAGTGGGCTGTTTAGCAGACTGGGCTAAATCACTGGCTTTGAAAGCAGACCAAGGCAGGCCAGCAGCACGCTTCAATTCCCGTACCAGCCTCCCCGAACAGGTGCCGGAATGTGGCGACTAGGGGTTTTTCACAGTAACTTCATTGAAGCCTACTCGTGACAATAAGCGATTTTCATTTCATTTCATAAGCTCCAGGCAGGTCTCGTGGGCTGCGAAGGATGACCCCTTAAAGGGGCCAAGCTACCACAAGAAATAGCACAGAATAATATGCAGCAGGGTAGCATGGTGGTTAGCATAAATGCTTCACAGCTCCAGGGTCCCAGGTTCGATTCTCGGCTGGGTCACTGTCTGTGTGGAGTCTGCACGTCCTCCCCCTGTGTGCGTGGGTTTCCTCCGGGTGCTCCGGTTTCCTCCCACAGTCCAAAGATGTGCGGGTTAGGTGGATTGGCCGTGATAAATTGCCCGTAGTGTCCTAATAAAAGTAAGGTTAAGGGGGGGGTTGTTCGGTTACGGGTATAGGGTGGATACGTGGGTTTGAGTAGGGTGATCATGGCTCGGCACAACATTAAGGGCCCGTTCTGTGCTGTACTGTTCTATGTTCTATGTTCTAAGGAAGTGTAATATTGTAAAGGTGTAATTTTCATTGTCAATTCTGATACTTTATTAACTTCTAATTTTTAACTTTGATCTGTTGTTGGATTCACAGATTATACAGCACAGAAGGAGACCATTTGGCCTATTGAGCCTGTGCTGGCTCTTTTAAAGGGCTCCCCAATTAATTCCTTTAGCTCCCCTACTTTAAGAATACAACTGTGCTCATCGCTTCGCCAATGTTTCGCTAGTTTACACCGAAGAAATACTTCTAAGTATCACTGAAGAAAGATACTTTATCAAAACATTTCGTCTTGACCTCAATTCACAAAAATACCAAACATAAAGGGAACAACAATCTAATATTCATAAGAAAAGTGCTGATAGGTTAGCAAATGGACTCTGATTGGCAATGGCCTTGCCATGGAGGAGACACCAGTTAACTGATAACTGACAGTTAACTGCCAAGCTGCGTTTAAATTCCAAACCAAGTAGGTGAACTCTGATTGGTCAAGGTGTTGCCCCAAGGAATGAATCAGAGAATGGCTGGCATCTATTTTGTTTAGATAAACAGGCGCAGTATGGGTACAGGTTCTGTCTGTCTTCAAAGAACAGGGCCCTGTGTATTAATATATGCAGCACGTGCAAATGCGCCACACTGTGACTCGACTGATAAACTTAAAATGGTTGTCAGTGTAATTCTTCGCACACTTCGGATTATTTAGCAAATGTCGTCAAATTGTGGAATCACATCTGCTGTTGGACACTATGGTATGAATTTTCAAGGTGAGTGCGTGATGCCCGACATTGAGAGAGTTGGCGGGGAATGCATCCTCGCCAACTCTGACAGGCCCACTGCCATTTTACGTTCCATTGAGCATTGATTGGCAGGAGGCGAGTCTTCCAACCGCCCTATTTCAGAAGTTCCGACTTGGAGAGTGGTTACCCAATCAGATTGGCCGGTAGCTCTCAAGCCCCTCTAGGCACAGCGTTGTTGGGCCAGAATAGACACTGCAGCTCCATGCCTGAGCCAAAGTCCCAGCACTGGACTTCAGATAGGTACCATGGGTTCTGGGAGCCACAGGGTAGGGGGACGCCCTGCGGAGTTCAGGAGGGGAGGGCAATCTCGGTGTCACAGGGTAGGCCGGGAGAAGGGAGGGGGCAGGGGAATAGAGGGAGGGCCAAAGTTCCCAGGTCCCTGAGAGGAGGGCACCCCAAATCTGAAGGGACCTTCCGATTGTGGCCACTTAAGGGCCTTAATAGAGGCACGGGTGGACTGCCCGAGCGTCTGGCCGCCCCACTATAAATTACATCTGTGTCAGACATGGGGACCCCAATCTCAACAATTTCAGTCCTGGAAAGACCCCAGTTTACCTTGGCTGTCACACAGAGCTAGCTGCTTCACGCTGCTACCATGCAGTAGTGACACGAGTGATATTTGTTACCAACAGGATGCTGCCGTCAAGCCAAAAAGATGTTGGTTCTGTCCATTACATGAATGAGCAACGTGGTACATGAACTTCGGTGTCGGTGTGATGTTAGGTACGTGGGCCGTACACCCTAAAGACTGAATAATCATCTCAAACAGCAGGTACCAGCCGCTGTTTACAATGGGCAAGGAAGCTGCCCTACCCAACCAGCCCCTGATTGCAAAACCCAAAACACGGTGTCCAACATTAGATATGGTTCTGCAATGGGACTACGCCTGCTAAATAATCCTCAGAGTGTGAAGAATTACGCTGAGAACTAATTTGAGATTGTCCGTTGGGCTTGTGCACTGCTGAAAGCTACAGAGGGCTCGGTGTCTGCAGCCAGATAGCGTGTGCACATACTGCGATGTCCTGAACAACAAGCCAGAAGCTTTCCGCCTCGGGTTCTCATTAAACAGCAAAGAAAATGAACCTGTCAAGACTACCCTGAACAGAAAACATTGCAGATTAAAATCTTGGCCATGTACCTGGGCCCCTCTGAGTCTCGCATCTTCCCTACACCCCAGATAGCAATTGTTATTTTTAGTTTACTTATGCTTTTTTGCGACAGTGTCTAATGATGAATGGTACCCTTCTCTCGGAACATGTCACTTGCACAAGTTCTGCTTTAGAAAGTGTTGTACGAGCTGTGCAGTTTGGCAAACCCAAATCCACATAGTTTTCACCCATTGGCTACCATTCCTCAAGCGCCTCTGTACAACCTCAAGATGACCTCGGGTGCTTTACAGTCAATGAAGTCACAAAGCGAGGCGGCAGCCTCTTCTGTCTCCTCTCTTCTGCCCGGGACCATCCATCCTGTAAAACTGGAGGTGAGGCCAGCCAAGGCAGTAATTATATGTGGCAGAACATGGGCTGCACAGTGGTTGGCATATTAATCATCATTATCTCATCAGTTATGAGTAACTGTGTCAGTGGGAAGCCTTCTCATCTCTGAGTCACAAGGTTGTGGGCTTAAGTCCCACTCCAGAGATTTAAACATTGAGGGAGTCACTGCTCCACTGTCAGAGGGTCAGTACTGAGAGAGTGCTCCACTGTCAGAGGGTCAGTACTGAGGGAGTGCTGCCCTGTCAGAGGGTCCGTACTGAGGGAGTGCCGCACTGTCAGAGGGTCAGTACTGAGGGAGTGCTGCACTGTCAGAGGGTCAGTACTGAGGGCGTGCTGCCCTGTCAGAGGGTCAGTACTGAGGGAGTGCCGCACTGTTAGAGGGTCAGTACTGAGGGAGTGCAGCACTGTCAGAGGGTCAGTACTGAGGGAGTGCCGCACTGTCAGAGGGTCAGTACTGAGGGAGTGCCGCACTGTCAGAGGGTCAGTACTGAGGGAGTGCCGCACTGTCAGAGGGTCAGTACTGAGGGAGTGCTGCACTGTCAGAGGGTCAGTACTGAGGAGCTGGTTTAGCACAGGACTAAAGAGCTGGTTTTAAAGCAGACCAAGGCAGGCCAACAGCACGGTTCAATTCCCGTACTGACCTCCCCGAACAGGCGCCGGAATGTGGCGACTAGGGGCTTTTCACCGTAACTTCATTGAAGCCTACTCATGACAATAAGCGATTTTCATTTCATTGCATTTGATTTCAGGGCCCCAGGTTCGATTCCCGGCTTGGGTCACTGTCTGTGCGGAGTCTGCACGTTCTCCCTGTGTCTGTGTGGGTTTCCTCCGGGTGCTCCAGTTTCCTCCCACAGTCCAAAGATGTGCAGGTTGGGTGGATTGGCCACGGTCAATTGCCCCTCAGTGTCCAAATGTTAGGGAGGGTTTCGGGGATGGGGCAGGGGAGTGGGGTGCTCTTTCGGAGGGTCGGTGCAGACTAATAGGCCGAATGGCCTCCTTCTGCACTCTGGGGATTCTATGATTCGGAGTAGACAGACTGTATTAAACAGACAATCTTGTTGCATCCTCACCAAAGCCCTGAAGGGTTAGTCCAGCCTGGTTTCCAGGTCAACTGGAATGGGACAAAAATTTCTGGGATGGAATCAAATTGTAGCTGTTAATGTCTTATTAATCATTTTGTTACAGTTTAATACATTTAGATTGTGAAACAGATGATGGGTATTTGTGCACCCACAAATGGGGATAACTGGGACACTGGGGTTTGAGTAATGTTTACTGTGAACTAAGTCTATAAACTCTCTCTCCAGCAAAGAAAGCAGTTGTATCTTTGTTTTAACTTCATCAACCGAATTGGAAGCTACCTTCAGAACACGTGACAATCCATCCAAGTTACTTCTTCAATGTGGATTGTTTGCTTGACTGGAGTATTAATGCTGCATTTGTGAACTCAGCTATTAACCCCTGATCCCCTGTTTAATAATAATAATCTTTATTCTCACAAGTAGGCTTACATTAACACTGCGATGAAGTTACTGTGAAAATCCCCTAGTCGCCACATTCTGGCGCCTGTTCAGATACACAGAGGGAGAATTCAGATTGATCGAACAAGCACGTCTTTCGGGACTTGTGGGAGGAAACCGGAGCACCCGGAGGAAACCCACGTAAATGCGGTGAGAACGTGCAGACTCCGCACAGGCAGTGACCCAAGCCGGAATCGGACCTGGGACCCTGGAGCTGTGAAGCAGCAGTGCTAACCACTGTGCTACCGTGCTGCCCAAATGGGGATTGTTCATAGGTTGCAAGGTCGAGCTCTATATTAGCAATATCACCGTGTGGAGTTTGCACATTCTCCCCGTGTCTGCGTGGGTCTCCCCCCCACAACCCAAAGATGTGCAGGTTGGGTGGATTGGCCACGCTAATTTTCCCCTTAATTGGTAAAAAATGAATTGGGTACTTTAAATTTAAAAAAATTATGTGCAATATCAGTGATGTTTAAATGTGGATTCGCACCCAAGGAACCAAGAAGGAAATCACTGGATTCGATACATCACAATGCCAGGACATCCCAAAGCTAGTTACTCTTAATCACATGGAGTTGCAACGTAGGAAACGCCAGGTTAAGCATGGCAATAAAATAACAAATAAGGGTCCGGCAACCTGACGCAGCAAGCACAAGGGTCCTGGGTTATTGCTGATCAGCATCTCCCGGTCCAGCACTGTCACCACCAACATGGCGGAGGCCACACGGCAGGACTAGAACAAGATGGAATGGCAACATAAAATTGCTGCTTAACAGTCTTGGCTCAGGTTGCCCATAAGACACAAGGGAGGGCAACACTGATAGGTGGTGGGATTCTCCGTTGCCTGACGCCAATATTGTAATCGGCCATTCCGAGGCCCAAATCAGGGGCAGGGCCGGCGCCAGTTTGAGGCGGGTCAGCCATGTTCCACCCCATCGGAAGTGGCCTAATCGCAGCGCACGGCGTTGGCGCATCATCGGCAGGCCCTCCCCCGATGCTCCGCCCCCGGTGGGCCGAATTCCCGACCACGCGGGGGACATATGTGGTCTCAGCGGTCAGGAACCAGGCGTGGCGGCCACGGTCTGTGACCAGCGCTGCGCTGCCACACTCGGCCGGGATACGTGCTGCTGGCCGAGGGGGCTTCCGTGAGGGCTGGGGGGGACTGGTGGGGGTAGCCAGGGGGTGGACTGTGGGGTCGCGGATGGCGGGTCGGGGGCCGCGTCCGGCCGGCGCCATGTTGTGCGGCATGACCGCTGCAGGTCGTCACCGTGCGCATGCGCGGCCCGGGACCCGGCTATTATCCAGCCGTTTCCGGGCGGGAACCAGGAGTTTCACCCAGCGCCGCTGCTGGCCCCTCACCGGTCCCGGATTCGGTGAGGGTTCGGTTCCAATTGGCAGCTTATAAAACGCCCGTGAATCCGTTTGAATCGGCACTTAGCCGCTGAAACAGAGACTCCAGCCCAGGGCTCTCAACTGTGGCTGAATACATTCCCTGATATTTCATCAGATAATCTACTGCCAATAACAGTCCGACAACACGGCTTTCATCCAATTGCAATAATTCAATCACTGACAAAAGTTTTCAAAGAGGAAGAAGTGTTTTGACTGACCCATCACCACAATGCACTTATCCCCAGGATATCACTTACAACAGTGACCTGGAGATAATCTGCAATCATTGGAGACTGGAGAACAATAGTGATAACCTGCATCCTGGGAAATGCTTTCCCTTTCCATGTGTCTATATTCATTGTCATTCCAGCAATGCTAAATGATACAGAGGATGAAATTTAAAAGGAGCTCAAATATCAACTGCAATGAACTGAATAAAAAATAGGTGGGAAAAGTCTGCAGCATGTCTCACAAGCCATCTCAATGAAGTACTGAAAATCAATCATTCAAAAGGCATCACTACGCAGCTTGGCAGAGAATCCATTGACAAGCGGATGCTCTCAAACTCCTCCAGGTCTTTTACCGTTGATTTGACCAAAAATAATTGGAGTGACATCCAAATAACTACAGGCTGGCTAATTTCAGGTCGAAAAAACCTACAACCATCGACAACGGAGTTCCAGACCCTATCTGGAGAATTCAGAACCAAAGTCCATCAGTACAACACAGAACGAGGCCATTCAACCCAAGCTGTCTATGCTGACCCATAATCTGTAGACTTTTCCCTTTCAAGCCTACATTCACTTTTGAAAGTTATTGTAATAATTCGGGAGACGTGAAAGAAGAAGGCGAAACAGGTTTATTTTCACTCGGAAGATAAAGCCGCTGCTGCGGCGCACGACAGCCCGGGACCATCGAAACTACCGGTCCGGGTCTGGGAGCAGCATTTGAAGGCTCACTAACGAGTCCCAGCTGGGTGGGCCTCTTCCCACTAACACAGGAATCCGTACTCTACAGGCCCCAGGGGGAGACCGATTAGTGATCACCCCCCCCCCCCCCCCCCCCCCCCCCCCCCGGTCCTGGTGAGGGATATCACAGTTATTATTGAATCTGTTTCCACTGCCCTTACAGGCAGTCCGTCCCAGATCACAACAACTCGCTATGAAACAAAACATTTTCCACGCCTTGCCTTTGGGTGTTTTAGCAATTACCTTCAAACGGTGTCCTCCGGTTACCCACCCTCCTGTCACTGGAAACAGTTCCTCCTTATTTACTCTATCAAAACCCTTTATAATATTGAACACTTGAAATCTCCCCCTTTGTTATGTTCTGTGTTGTGGCCGTGGCGAAGATGCACACAGAACATCTCGTTTTTTGACTAGTAATATAGTTTATTAACAAAGTGAGCACGTGGGAAGATAATCACCGAACTATCATAGAAATGGAAACGAATAATTGAATTCTCCTAGAACTAATTCTAATGCAACTGTCCTCGAGTACAACTTACTACCAACTGCCGGATCTCTGGAATGCTGGATCTCTATCACCACCTGCTGGTCGGAGGTTGTATAGATAACTATGTACATTAATAGATGACTATATACATTAATGTGTATTTGCATATCACTACACCCTGAACCTTCTCCACTCCAAGGAGACCAATCCCAGCTTCTCCCGTCTCCCCACATTAACTTAAGTCCCTCAAAACCTGGATTAATTTTAGTGAATCTCTTCCGCACCCTCTCCAATACCTTTACAAAGAAAAGGATGGCTTAGTAAAGAAATTCAAAGCAGATTCTTAATTTTCTATAAATTTTTCTATCCAATATAATAGAATGAATATAAATATTAATTTTTCTTTTCCATTATCTAAGGCAGGATGTAAATATTCATCACAATCCACTCAGTGATAATAAAAAAATAAATATTTCAATCCGTTTATTAAATGGGGCAGGATTCTCCGCTGCCCGACGTCAAAAACATGTTTGGCGGTTGGGCGGAGAATGGGCTCCGCGCCAAAATCATGGCCAGCGCCGGTCAGCCATGCTTCGCCCCCTCTGAAATGGCATCATCGTGACACGTGGCGCGTGCAGTCGCAATGCTGTTGGCGCCTCATTGGCCAGCCCATTCACAATGCTCCACCCTCGATGGGCCGAGTTCCCAACAGCGTGGATCATGTGTGCCCTCCCCCTAAATCGTGAACCCGGCGCGGTGGCTGCGGGCTGTGTCCAGCATCGCCACACTCGGCTGGGATCCGTGCCGCTGACCGGGGGGGGGTGGGGGGGGTGGGCTTCTGCGAGGGCTGGGAGGACTGGTGGGGGGTGGCCAGGGATTGGGCTGTGGGGTCGCAGATAGCGGGTTGGGTCCACGCACAGCCGGCGCCATATTGTACGGCACGACCACTGCTGGTCTTCAGCTGTGCGCATGCACGGCCTGGGACCCGGCCCTTCTCCGACCGTATTCGCCGCAAGAGGCGGGAGTACCAGTCGCTGCTGGAACTAGCCCCTCACCGCTACAGAAATCGGTGAGGGGTTCGCGCAGATTTGTTTGACGTAAACCTCCTGTGGATTCTCCGTTCGAGCCGGCACTTAGCCGCAGGAACGGAGAATCCCGCCCATGAATGGGTCATTTTGTGGGGAAAAAAAGAGGATTTAACATGCCTTTACAGTTGAGTACTGTACCACATCCACCAATCATTTGTTAACAAGCATATCAGCATGTCAGAAGTTTTGAGGACTGCATGCAGCTGCACATAGATAGAAATTTAGGATTTCAGCCTTAGGGTATTCAGATATTCTTAAATCCTTAGCAATAGCACACATTAACAATCGTTACTATTTAAATGAAAAAAACATTAATGCTCTCAAATGGCAAACGTATCCCCTTTTAACAAATGCAGCTTGGCAATTGAATATTAGATAATTCAACAGCTCAGTATTATTCTTTGCACCTCATTGCTCACGGTGCTAATTAAAGCAACAGCTTAGTGCAAAGTTGCAGACTCCATTACTGACATATTCTTTGCCTTTTTTGGACTTCTAGACTTCTGCAATAATACATATATTTACACAATCCGAAATGTAGCACCTCAGCATTTTCCTATTTCAACTCAAGAAAGAGGACAGGCATGAGCACAGCTTCACGACACTGTTGCTGAAAAATGATGGATCTGTTTGATAATGAAGTGATGCAAAACAGAAATTCAGCAAATGGTGCAAAGAATTTGGGGCCAGAAAAGGTCTTGAATCTGCCGTTAATAAATCAAGATCAGATTTTGTTTTTTGGAAAATATGTAATGGTAAAAATATAACCACTGATTAAATGAACGACCAATAACATTAGTAAGCTGTTTGCGTAATGGCTGAACATTCAGCCATTTAAAGTGATAGAATCACTTGAGGGAGGAATGTTGAGTCGGGCAGCATAGTGAACCCTATAAAGTTAGCTGCATGATTTCATCGAGTTACATTGCTGAAAGATACTCGTGTGGGATCCCTATTGGCCGTACATCCCTCACTCTCTGACTTTCCGCGTACCCCTACACTAAATTCTACAGCTGAGACCTCCCACACAGGTGTTCATGACGAAAAGCTGCTCTTTATTTTTTTCTCTTCAAGCTTAATCAGTAATCGTTTATCACTGTCCATGGGTCTTTACCACAGAGTTCCGCTCACATCCTAAGCTCCTTCCAATGGCTTATTGTTCAATACCTAACAAATACCCACAAAGTGCCAGTTTAATTCTCAGTCTTTTTACGTTGATTGGTTCCTTTTGTGCTGCGTCATTCTATGTTTCATGAACGTCAGAAAATAAAAGTATACTTGGTCAACTTTACCCGGTACACATTTGTGTATTTTGCACTTAGAATTGACAGAATATACAGAATTTACAGTGCAGAAGGAGGACATTCGGTCCATCGAGTCTGCACTGGCCCTTGGAAAGAGCACCCTACTTAAGCCCACACCTCCACCCTATCCCCGTAACCCAATAACTCTACCTAACCTTTTTGGACACTAAGGGGAAATTTAGCATGGCCAATCCACCTAACCTGCACATCTTTGGACTGTGGGAGGAAACCGGAGCACCCGGAGGAATCCCACGCGGACACGGGGAGAACGTGCAGACTCCGCACAGACAGTGACCCAAGCTGGGAATCGAACCTTAGACCCTGGAGCTGTGAAGCAACAGTGCTAATCACTGTGCTATCGTGCCGCCTCTTAGAATGGAGAAGGCCGCATGATTGCTGTTTCATTGACTCACTGACTTTATCCTGAAGATAAATTGGTATTGCCAGGAAATAGAACACAGATTATGTAGCGGCCTTCTGGCACGTAAATTGATAGATTGGGCCTTGGTGATCAACCCTGTTAAGCAATGCCTGGTGAGAACCAGGAATCCCACTCTGATGTTGCAGCATCTTCTGCATGTACTGCAGAGGAACAGTGGGGCTGAGAAAGTGCACGATTCACTGGCCTCGGTTTGCTCTGGCCTCCCTTCTCGGCCAGCTGAGCTTTCTGTTTCTGCTCAACTCTTCCGATGACCTGTCATACTGTCAGCCTCCAGTGTCGAAGTCTGTCATCAGCACATCTTCCTTGCCAGATGCCCTTGTAGCAGAGGATGCCCAGGAGCTGTGACTCAGTAGCCACCTCATTGTACAGAAGGTCTTTGTGTTTACAGCCATCGTGCATCCAATGTACCTGGCTATTCCAGCACAAATGTCACTGAGGGAATTAGCCTGTACCAGGCTCATTGAGTTGGTGTCCTGCCAAGAGACACCGAGGGTATGTCTGAAACATCGAAGGTGGACATTGTTCAGTCTTTTCTCCCAGCCGATATTGTCCAGCTCCCTGCACTGGAGAGGTGCAGACTGAGGACACAGGCTTGGTAGAATTGCAGTCTCATGTTCTGAATCAGGTTGATGTTGTTCCAAACTCTCCTACTCAGCTTGAACATAAAAGCTGCAGCTTTTGCGAGCTGTGAGTTGATTTCAGCATCACCTGATGGATTGCTGGTGATTTTGGAACCCAAGTATGTGAAACAGTCAACATCCTCCATCGTCACATTGTCAATGCTGATATATATGGTGACTTGGCAACATCCCTGGACCATGATATTCGTCTTCCTGATGCTGATGGTCAAACCAAACTCTTTGCAGGCATGAGAATCTGTCCATTGCATAGTGTGGAATGTCAGTGGATAGTGACTCTCTGACGAGGACTTGGCGCACCTCTGTCTTGGAGCAAGGCTGAATATCTTTCAGTCAGTTCTGGTCAGTAAGCAAACTCTCTGTAAACCACCTGAAGGCATATGACAGCAGTAAAGAGAAGAATATGCCAAAGAATGCCAGTGCCAGAACACAACCCTGTTTGACCGCACTGTGGATCCATGTGGGTTGCAATGTTGCCCTATCACAACTGATCTTACCCATCAAGCAGTCACTGAAAGGGGACCCCACATTAAGCTGCTTCAGTCAGCAGCCGATGATCTGAGCTCCCATGGTGGAATGCCTCGGCGAGATCAATAAAGGTGATGTATTGTGATCTCTAATGTTTCACAGCATTTCTATTGCAGATACCAACTGAGAAAATCATATTAATTGTGGGCCTTCCAGTTCTGAAACCACACTGGGATTCAGGATAGACGAGTCCAGCCAGGATCTGCAGTCTCACAAGGGCAACATGGGAAATTATTTCCCAGGATTTGCAACAGGGATATACCCCGGAAGTTGCTGTAATCACTGCAATCGCCCTTGTTCTTGTACAGGGTTAAAACGTTTGCATCACGTAAGAGACAAAAGAGCTAAACTGCGGAGGTGAGGTCAGGGTGATGGCACTGGACACCAATGCCACCTTTGACCGAGTATGGCATCAAGGAGCCCTAGTGAAATGGATCAAGGGGCAATCTCTCCAGTAGTCATACCTCGCACAAAGGAAGATGGTTGTGGGCCCAGGACATTATTGCAGGTGTTCCTCAGCAGAGCGTTCTTGACCGAACCATCTTCAGCTGCTTCATCAATGACCTTCCCTCCATTAAAAGGTCGGAAGTGGGGATGTTCGCTGATGGTTGCACAATATTCAGCACCATTCCCGACTCCACAGTTACAGTCCATGTCTAAACGCAGCAAGACCTGGAAACATTTGTGCTGACAGGTGGCAAGTTACATTCACACCACATGAGTGCCGGGCAATGACCAGGGGCCATCCTGGGACAGAAATACATTTTGAATTAGTTGTCAAGTAGTGCCAGTAGAAGCTAGACAAGACAAGGGAACTGCAGAGAGCAAATTTCCCCAAAGAACAATAGAAAGTCCCAAAATACCAGGGGTGGGGACAAAGAATATCTCAGGAAAACAATTAAGTTAAAAAAAACAAAGAACAATAAGTTGAACAAGGTCCTGTTCAGAATTCAAATAGAAAGCAGAGAAAGTGCAATGACTGCAAGAATGGCTGCAAGAAGCAGATTTTAAGTCAGCTCGGTCAGAAGCCAGACACCCTGAGATAAATCAAAAGTTTGGTGACAGCGTAACGTAGCCTGTGACGCTGTGGCATTAGGATGGTCTGGCTGGGTATCTGAGAGATTGTGTGGAAGCTTGAATGCAAGTGGCAATCCAAGGCAGAGGAACACTGAAAGGAGAGATTGAAATCCTGGAAGAAGATCCTTGGTGAAGGAATCTGAGAGACAGTTTTGTTCGGGAGAAGATTGCAAAGTGTATTCTTCGAGAGTGGAGTTTGGAAACCCTCATGTGGAAGTCTGACTTCTCCAGCTAGCTCACGGTGTGACAAGCACCTGGGACAATTGAAGAGAACCCCACATAAAGTGTATTGGGTGGCATCTGTCACCTGGTTTCAGTGTGTGGTGTATCTGACCACATTTCACCAGTTGGTTTATATAGACTGTGTACTTACTGAGAATATTAAAGCATAAGAAATATTTTATAAATTGTGTTATCCTTACAGTTATGTAAAGGTATAGCTGGGGTTAAGCAGTAAAATATTATAGTGTATGTTTCATGGTTAATAAATGTTTAATTCTTTTGGGAAAAGTAAATTGGCAAACCTGTTCATCCACACCTCTAAACAAAGAGTAAAAGTTTGGATCTGTTGAGTGGGGATCCACTCCAAGACCTGAACTGCTCAGTAGTAACAACAGCTGGTGTTGTAACACTGGTTAAGTAAAAATCTCTTTCGTCAAGGGCTCTGAGTCTTCCTTGGAACTCACTGGTCTAGAATATCCTCACCTCATCAACCTCCTTGTTTTTCTTAATGAGTAATTATTTTGAGTTGACCTGCCATCCAACTGAAATCAAAACTCCAAACTGCAGGATCAGGGATTAATTGATTAATTTGCTGATGTGCTGTTTAAATAGGGTATGCACATGTCACTGCTTTTTCTAACAGAATTTGTAAAGCGCTGACTTGTGCTCTACAAATTGCTTTAGCCACCATCTCCAGGCTGTTGCCTGGTATGGAGGGCATTAGCCATGAGGAGAGGTTGAATAAACTCGGTTTGTTCTCACTGGAACGACGGAGGTTGAGGGGCGACCTGATAGAGGTCTACAAAATTATGAGGGGCATAGACAGAGTGGATAGTCAGAGGCTTTTTTCCAGGTAGTGGGGTCAATTACGAGGGGGCATAGGTTTAAGGTGCGAGGGGCAAGATTTAGAGGAGATGTACGAGGCACGTTTTTTTACACAGAGGGTAGTGGGTGCCTGGAACTCGCTGCCGGAGGAGGTGGTGGAAGCAGGGACGATCGTGACGTTTAAGGAGCAACTTGACAAATACATGAATAGGGCAGCACGGTAGCATTGTGGATAGCACAATCGCTTCACAGCTCCAGGGTCCCAGGTTCGATTCCGGCCTGGGTCACTGTCTGTGCGGAGTCTGCACGTCCTCCCCGTGTGTGCGTGGGTTTCCTCCGGGTGCTCCGGTTTCCTCCCACAGTCCAAAGATGTGCAGGTTAGGTGGACTGGCCATGATAAATTGCCCTTAGTGTCCAGAATTGCCCTTAGTGTTGGGTGGGGTTACTGGGTTATGGGGATAGGGTGGAGGTGTTAACCTTGGGTAGGGTGCTCTTTCCAGGAGCTGGTGCAGACTCGATGGGCCGAATGGCCTCCTTCTGCACTGTAAATTCTATGTATCTATGTATCTAGGATGGGACTAGAGGGATACGGACCCCGGAAGTGTAGAAGATTTTAGTTTAGACGGGTAGCATGGCCGACGCAGGTTTGGAGGGCCGAAGGGCCTGTTCCTGTGCTGTACTTTGCTTCGTTCTTTGTTCAGCCTGGCGTGCTGAGCGGATGATCCAATTCAGCCTCCTCCAGAGGTCCCCAGCACCACAAATGTCAGTCTTCAACCAATTCGACTCAGTCCACATGATCTCAATAAACAGCTGAAGGCACTGGATACTGCAAAGGCTATAGGCCCTAACAATATTCCAGCAATAGCACTGAAGCCTGGGACACCTCGCCATGATGCCTGTTAGCACTGGGCCACACAGACGTGAACCAGGCGTAATGGCGCCTGGGTGGTCAGGCTCTGGAGGGTGGTACCCTGGCACGCCCGCTGGCCCCTAGGCACCTTGGCACTGCCACCCCAGGGTGTCACTAGCAGGGGCATTGACAGGGTCCCAGGTTGGCAGTGCCAAGGCACCCGGGTGTCAGATTGCTCTTGCCAAGGATCAGACCCGGGGGTGAATTGCCCGTAAGAGGTGGGGTGGGAGGGTGGGGTGGGGGGGGGGTTTCGAGGACTCTCCAAGAGGTAGGTTGGGTGCAGTGGGGTGGGGGTCGGAAGGCTGTGGTGGGAAAGCAGGGGGGGATTGAAAAAATCGGGGTGGCATTTAAAAATGGCTCCCCGCTCCATGTGTTGTCTTCCTGCACTGGAGAGCGGAGCCTCAGAGGGGTATTCCTCATCAAGGCCAAAATAAAAGGCAGAGTCCTGTTAAATAGCGGGGTCATTGTCGGCACTGCCAAAATGGGATTGTTTTTCTCAATGTAAATCCTGGCTGGAGAAACAGCAGCCGCGACTGTGCCGGAGGAAAATCCGAATATTATAAAGTCTCCAAACCCAGTTCCATTTTGGGTCCACGAAAACAGCAAACTGACCTCATGGTAAGGAGACTATAGCAAGCTCACTTCATGACCGACAGAAAGTCCAGCAGTTCAAGAAAGTCCTGCAAACAACCTCTGTGCCTGACTTTTGCTGTTGAATTCACCTAAACTGCACTGTAGGCGTGGAAAAGACTTTCCACCCAGGCCTAAAGGAAATCTTCTCCAAGACAAGACAGCCCCGTGAATTATGAACTATTCCTTATTTTTATAACTTACAAACGTGCATTATTCTCTTCAACTGTATCTTCCTTGCGTCTGTTTGTGTGTGTAACTGTGTGAGTGGGTGCCACAGCATTCGATTTCAGGGTGTGCGCTTAAATGAATAATCACCTTTCTTTATTTAAAACAGAAGAAATTTTCTGCAGCTTATTCAAATTGTCAACACACTAAGGAGTTAAAAACAAACGCACACATTTGCCATCAAAAAGTCATGGACAGTTTGAAGGGGATGGGAGTATCACCAGTTCTCTCTCGCCCTGTCTGTTACAATTTTGATTTGACACTATATCGCCATTCATTCACTGTCAAGGGGTCAACATTCTGGAACTCCGTTCACGGCAACATAGCCGGTGTACCTGTACCAGGTAGAAATCGACAGTTCAAGATTAGGGTTCACCAGCACCTTCGCCAGGGCAACATCTATATCTCTTTATCTTCTCTTCCCCTCTTCCTTTTTTAAAATAAATTTAGAGTATTTTTTTCCAATTAAGGGCCAATTTAGCAAGACCAATAAACCAACCCAACGCATCTTTTGGATTGTGGGGGTGAGAATGTGCAAATTCCACACGGACAGTGAAAAGGGCCCGGGATCGAACCTGGGTCCTCGGCGCCGTGAGGCAGCAGTGCTAACCACTGCGCCGCCGTGCCGCCCCTCTCTCTTCTTGACTCACTTTGCTTCCCTCTCTGTTTGGGAAATGGGTGTAAGGTCTCACCAAGATTCGGAAGGTCAATTGGTGCTGTGTGAAATCCTGGGAAAATAAGGTCGGGTTGGATGTTAACGCCCTCCTTCAGCCCCCTCTCTGGCCTCAAAAATATCAAGATGTTGGGAATCTGCAATGTCCTTTGCAGGACAATGTTGTAGCTTTTAGGGCAGAATTGAAGACTGTGAAATAACTCTTGGCTGAGATCAATTAGCGAGTCTGAAATGAGCGATTTAAGGTAAGGAGTAGCATCACAGACACAGAAAATAAAAAATTACTCACGGCCGCAAAAATACCTTTAACATATTTTCACCACACACCAATTCATTGGGAGCACAATGGTGATTAACCACGAGTGCATACAAATTCTGAAAATGTAATTTTGGAATGTTGATCCATTGCATCACCCTTTTATCAGTTAAAAATAACACAACCTGAAGCAATTTCAACAGTCATTACTGCTTGAGTGCTCAAAATTGAGTCATAGCTCAAAAGATACCTTCACTGCACCAAAATATTACCTTTTATAGATAATTTCTGGTTGCAATGCTTATCTGAATATGGAGACATTATGTGACCGACAGGTCCTGTAAGGCAATGAAATAAGTGCTTGTTATATACAATCAATTTCAATTTCATTTCACTTTATTGTCCAGATGGAAAATCATTTTGGATACATTGCTTGTTCGTGAAAAAATTACATATAAATGAATGATAACAATAAAAGAATGAACATTACACGAGCACAGAGATATAACTTTAATTAAAATGTGTATTAAAAACTATTCCAACACATTAAAATAACCATTCAGTGAGTCACGCCGTGATTGCAAATCCTTGTCCATACATCAAACTCCTGTTAAAGGTTCTTACGGCACAAATAAGTTCAGAAAGTGATTTGCCCTGCACCTGAGGGATTGTAGCCTTTTCGCTGAATGCATCCGACAATAGTGTTGAGCCAAGGGGTGATTCTCATTTTTCATCATACTCTTTACTTCAAAGTTCTTCAAAAGCAGATTTCATCAAGTGAGATCAGTTCATCAAACCCCCCCCCCCCCCCCCCACCCCCCGCCCCCCGGTTCAATGATTTCTGCACCCTTATTAAAGAGTCTGCTTTTTGTAAGACAGCAATACCAGCCAAAAACCGGTAACACGCTCAATTACAGCTGTATAGATGATTGTGAGATCTGCCCGGAAGGATTTTAACTTTCTCTGGTAGTATAATTGTGAGTGCTCGTCTCTGGGAGCCATCACTCCAACCAGGGATGAGCTGACCTTGCATGAATGATCCACAGCACTCCTCAAGGAAGAGGAAAAGAGTCTATTTATCCTTCAACCAGCAACACCAAACAAATGATCCAGTCTCTACCTCATTACTGTTTGTGGGATCTTCCTGTGCCTACATTGCTGCCATTTTTCCTACATGACAACAGTGACTAAACTGCGAGTGCTTTAGAACTTCCTAAGGTTGTGAAATCTGCCACATAACTACAAGCCTTCCTTTTTTTCCTTTAATCAAATGCAAGTAAATTCAACGCCATCCTTTTTAATCTCCCAGCCCCTACAATTGTCTGGTTTAAGATGCACAGACCTGCCCGGCAACCCAGATTGGATGGTCTGGTGGATCGTCTCCCATGCTGTGCTGACCCTAACACGCACTTGCTCCATCGCACATGCTTCACTTGAGGAATCCTGACCACTTTAACTCTCACACACTTTGCTGCCAATTAAGTTGCCACATCAGCTGAAGGATACATTGCACACCAGTCTTCTCTGCTTTACAAAACTTCATTTCATCCAGAATTCTGGAGCACATTTGCACAGAATCCCGGAATCCCTACACTCACAAATTTCAGAGGTTTTCTGCCTCCTGCATTTCACGTTCTACGGTCACGTCCTAATTTTGAACAAGGGAGGGTTGACCTATCCATGAGGGATTTGTTAGAGAAAATGGGGAGAAATTATTTACCGCTGACGACAACGTCAGGAAAAAGAGGACATAGATTTTGTGTGAGGTTCAAGATAAAAGTCCGGCAGCGGGATTCTCCATTTCTGAGACCAAGGGCGGGATTCACCGTTTCCTGATGTCGATATTGTAACCAGCAATCAGGCGGATTGACACCGATCGACACCGAAATCAGTGGCAGCGCCGGTTTGATGCCGGCTTTCTACTCTCTGCCCCCTCCGAGATGCCATTGCAATGGCGTCGGCGCATCACCTGAAGGCCCTCCCGCGATGCTCCGCCCCCGATGGGCCGAGTTCCAGAACGCGCGGTTGAGGTGTGGCCTCAGCAGTTGGGAACCGGGCGTAGTCGCTGCGGATTGTGTTCAACGCCGCCACAGTCGGCCTGGAGCCGTGCTGCCTGCCGGGGGGTGAGAGGGGGGGGGGTGGGGGTGGGGGGCTGGGGGTGGGCAGGGGGCCAGTATTTGGCAGATCGGGTCCGCGCACGGCTGGTGTCATGTTTTACGGCCATGGACCCGGCCATTCTCCAGGTGTTTACTCGGGAGTTTAATTCGGCGCGGCTGCAGGCCCCTCACTGTTCGCAGGATCGGTGAGGGTTTGCCGCCGATTTTGCCATTGTAAAACGCCACAGTTCCCACGCTGGCATCGGCATTTAGCCGCCAAAACGGTGAATCCAGACCTAAGTGTTGATGCAAGGGCAGGATTCGTGGACTTCCACAGCAGCAAAACTGGCGTCGCACCTGGACCGATTCAGCGATGGTCAAGGGGCCAGCACCGGCACCACGTGGAACACAATCTATTCCAATGAGAAACGGTGCGGGATTCGCTGGATTTGCGTTTGACACTCAAGAGCTGACAAGCTGCATCCGCTATACACACTTCACTCCCCACACACACCAGCCCAGCCAACAAGATGGCAGCAATAATAATAATCTTTTATTGTCACAAGTAGGCTTACATTAACACTGCAATGAAGTTACTGTGAAAAGCCCCTAGTTGCCACAATCCAGCACCTGTTTGGGTACACTGAGGGAGAATTCAGAATGTCCAAATTACCTAACAGCATGTCTTTTGGGACTTGTGGGCGGAAACCGGAGCACCCGGAGGAAACCCACGCAGACACGTGGACAACGTGCAGACTCCGCACAGTGACCCAAGCCTGGCATCGAACTGGGCACCCTGGCACTGTGAACCAACAGTGCTAGCCACTGTGCTGCCGTGTCGCCCGGGTACGGGGCGGACACCGAGCAGGAGACCCTCCTGGATGTGGTGAAGGAGAGTCAGGCCACCCGGTCCGGGAAGGATGCTGCCAGCTGCCACTGTTCGCCGTGCTTGGGCACAGGTAGCAGAGACGGCCAGCGTCACCAGCATCACCATCCAGAGGCTTGCAGTGCCAGAGAGGAATGCACAACCTCCTCAGAGCAGCCAGGGTGAGTGGGCAGCACTGTGCCCCTGGCACCAACCCCCGTCCCACACACCCACAGCACTACCACCCTCCCAAAGGGCAGCGGAACCCCAACGCTGCACCAAATGCCGGCACCCATACTGGCCGCCATGGCCGGGTGCCCTGGACACTGAGAGAACCAGCTACCCACCTCCAGGGCTGCGTGCATTGCACTGTCTAACCCTGTTGTTTTCTGTTTCCCATTTATTCCAATTTTGTTGAAAATAAATTTAGAGTACCCAATTAATTTTTTCCAATTAAGGGGCAATTTAGCATGGCCAATCCTACCCTGCACATCTTTGGGTTGTGGGGGCAAAACCCTTGCAAACACGGGGAGAATGTGCAAACTCCACATCGGCAGTGACCCAGAGCCGGGATCGAACCTGGGACCTCGGCGCGGGAGGCAGCAGTGCTAACCACTGCGCCACCATGCTGCCCTATTCCAACTTTTTGTTTCATGTCTGCTAAGCAGCTTTCCATCCATCCAAGACACTACCCACAATCCCATGTGCTTTAACTTTATATACGAATCTATGTGAGATCTCGTCAAAAGCCTTTTGGAAGTCTAAATAAACCACATCCATTGGATCTCCCTGGTCAACTCTACCAGTTACATCTTCAAAGAATTGCAGTAGATTTGTCAAGCATGATTTCCCTTTCATAAATCATTGCTGACTTTGTCTGATTATACCACTGCTTTCCAAATGCTGAACTGTGAAATCCTTGATAATGAACTCTAACAACATCCCTACTACCCACGTTAGGCTCACTGGCCTAACTTTCCCTGTTTTCTCTCTACC
This sequence comes from Scyliorhinus canicula, assembly GCF_902713615.1. Lineage (NCBI taxonomy): Eukaryota > Metazoa > Chordata > Chondrichthyes > Carcharhiniformes > Scyliorhinidae > Scyliorhinus > Scyliorhinus canicula. The sequence continues at coordinate 157,353,870 of NC_052159.1, forward strand.
TCCCTTTTTGACATGAGCGAGTGGTTAAGGTCTGGAACGCAGTGCCTGAAGGCAGATTCAATCAGAGTATTGCAGAGGGAATTGGATTATTATCTGAAAAGGAAGAATGTGCAGGGTTGCAGGGAGAAGGCAGGGAAATGGGACTGGATGAATTGTTCTTTCAGGGAACGGAATAGACAGGATGGGGTGAATGACCTCCTTCAGTTCTGTAACCATTCTGTGACTTCGCACCTACCTACTTTGCAATTTATTTACCAATTATATGCCCATTCTGCAGATGTATTTGTTGGAATGAGTGAATTCCTCATGTCCCACGCAAACTTATCCCCAAACTATGACCCCTAGTTCTGGACTCCGCCCTCCACCATCAGGAACTTTCTTCAACGCCTCTGTTGGCCAATGAGATGTAACTTTAATTGTAAGGTTTTGGAGGTTATTTCATCACCATTGATTTAAAAACTCTTGGCAGCAGCAACCTCAAAATGGTGTATTTTAATAATTCAGCAAGGAGTTGGTGTTATTTTTAATCCTTTGAAACTCGGCCTTTTAAAATATGAACAAAAAGGTATTTTTAATCAGCAGAGATGAGCAAAGGGTCTGACAGGTACAAACCCAACCGCAGGATATTCCCAACTCGGTTTCACTTTAAATTGTCAATGAATCGCAGAGCCAGAAATAGACACGAGCAAGAGGCCATGTGATTCAAATATACTGGTTAAGAATTCGATGCATGATGGGCAGCACGGTGGCGCAGTGGTTAGCACTGCTGCCTCACGGCGCTGAGGCCCCAGGTTCGATCCCGGCTCTGGGTCACTGTCTGTGTGGAACATAGAACATAGAACAGTACAGCACAGAACAGGCCCTTCGGCCCTCAATGTTGTGCCGAGCCATAATCACCCTACTCAAACCCACGTATCCACCCCATACCCGCAACCCAACAACCCCCCCTTAACCTTACTTTTAATAGGACACTACGGGCAATTTAGCATGGCCAATCCACCTAACCCGCACATCTTTGGACTGTGGGAGGAAACCGGAGCACCCGGAGGAAACCCACGCACACAGGGGGAGGACGTGCAGACTCCACACAGACAGTGACCCAGCCGGGAATCGAACCTGGGACCCTGGAGCTGTGAAGCATTTATGCTAACCACCATGCTACCGTGCTGCCCAAAGTTTGGAGTTTGCACATTCTCCCCATGTTTGCGTGGGTTTCGCCCCCCACAACCCAAAGATATGCAGGGTAGATGGATTGGCCAGGCTAAATTGGTCCTAATTGGAAAAAATGAATTGGATACTCTAAATTTATATTACAAAAAAAGAATTGTATGCATGATGATGGTGGACGGGGGGGGACGGGGGGGGGGGGGGGGGAGGACGGGGGGTGGAGGACGGGGGGGAAGACGGGGGGGAGGGAGACCACTCATATCCTCAGGTCAGGGTAAAACACAGCCTCAACAGGGACACAATAAGCCTGCCACATGCATAAACGCATTGGAGATAAAAACAACATCTTGACGAAGCAAGATGAAAAAGCTATTGTTCTAATAAACATATTTTCAAAGACAGTTTGACATTAAGAAATGAGCTGTACCAGTAATCAGATCAAGACCAAGAAAGCACCATAGCAATATGAAGGCACCATTTTCCAGAATATGGATAAAAGCAAAGTCAGCAGAAAACCAGTAGAAAACAGTCTTGATAAAAGCACAGAATCGCATTCCATAACATACACAAATATTCAAACATGAAACATTCAGAACCACCGAATCAAATGTATTTGATTCTAACCCAAACGAATTGGGATGGCATAGAGGTGTAGATGGATGCCTAAAGTCTGATAAGATTCTCCTTAAACATGATGGTGTGTACGGCCATCTTTATCCAGGATTATTTTATACTTTGATCTAACTATTCGCTATCCTTATTTTCATATTTTCACTTTTCCACTCTAACTCTTGAAGTAAACGCAAGCTGTTTTGCTGTAAGCAAGAAACCATTTCTGTATTATTTTGCAAGTTAAATTGTTTATAAGTTACTTCTCTTTAAGTCCTTTTGCTAGCCGGACTTTTCAGTGTTGGAGCTGAAGCCAGCCAAAGTAAGTGCACTGTTGATCTCTCTGCCATGAAAAGACTATCTCTTGATCATTTGGTGAATTCAGAATTATAAATGTTCTGAGAAGTGACTTTAACCTAACGTGCTTCTGTTAAAGGTTATGTTTTTTGTAAGTTTCTGGATGTTAAAAGGACAGCGTACGCATTACTTAGTGTTGTATTCTTTGGGGGTTGTATTTGAATTGATGGTTGCTAAGATGTTCACTCTATGTTTTAAAAAGATTAACTTGAGTTCATGGAATCAACATTGTTTTGCTTTTAAACAAAACTTTTCCATTTCTGCTGTACCACACCTGTAGAGTGGGCCATGTGCTCCCCGTATCACAATCTATTAAACGTTGTGGGTCAGGTGAACTCCATGATACACTTTGGGGTTCTCTAAACCCTGGCCCATAACACAGGGAAGACGGCCCTAACCGTGCCTGGCCTATAAGTGACTCCAGACCCCATTGCAATGTGTTTGACGCTTAATTGAAAGGCCAAGTCAGCCACTCGGTTGTACTAAACCACTATGAGAAGGTCTAACAGCATTGTGGTTGTACCTACACATGAATTGCAGCTGGTCAAGGCACACCACCTTTTGTGAGGGCAATTAGGAATGGACAACAAATGCTTGCCTAGGGAGTGACGCTCACATCTCATGAATGGACTATAAATAATCAGTGTACAAACTGTTCCGACCAGTTTAGGAAGGGGTGAACTGATTCCTCTCTTTGTCCCACTCCAGGTTGGTTACAACAGAATTCAAACTTTTTTACAGATGTGACACTGTCAATTCAATCTATTAACTGTGTGCAGCTTGGTATAAGAAATAAGCCAGCCAGATTCCTCAAGACAACAACAAAGAGTTTGTTTTATTTCCAAAAGTCACTCAGGCAAAGGGGCAGAAATTAACAAAAGGTTTAAAATGTAAATAATGTGGAGCCGGGAGTGCAGGAGGCGAAAGAGGCCGGTGTTCTGGCCTTTGCGTCCCTAGTAGCCCGGCGGAGGATTCCTCTTCAGTGGAAGGATGCGAGGCCCCCAAGCGTGGAGGCCTGGGTCAACGATATGGCGGGGTTCATTAAATTGGAGAGGGTGAAATTTGCCCTAAGGGGGTCAGTGCAGGGGTTTTTCAGGAGATGGCAACCATTCCTAGATCTCCTGGCAGAACGGTAAAAACAGAAGGTCCGCAGTAGCAGCAACCTGGGGTGGGGGGGTGGGGGGGGAGGGGTTGTCTCTCTGTTTTTGTTTTGGGTTGAATATCTGTTTTTTGCCAACGATGGGCGTTAATTTATTGTTTCGGAGGGGGGGGGTCTGTTTTTTTTTGTTCTTAGAATTTTTTCAAAAATGTAAATAATATCCAACTACCTACCCACGCCAACACACACATACACACACACACACATACACAGACACTTACACAGACATACACATACACACACACATACACAGACACTTACACAGACACACACATACACAGACCCACACATACACACATACACAGACACACACACACAGCCACACACACACAGACACACACACACACACACACATACACAGACACATACACACACACAGACACACACACACACACAGACACACACAGACACAGACACACACACACACAGACACAGACACATACACAGGCACACACACACAGACACAGACACATACACATACACAGACACACACACACAAAGACACACGCGCACAAACCCTACCCAAGCATGCAAAAGAAAGGAAAAAAACACAATGTCACATCTGATCTTAAAAACTTGACCAAATAAAATTAAAGCTCAAAAAAAAATCATAGATTGTCCAGAGGCTTGTTTGCAGCTAAAGGGTCATTTTCCACAGGAGCTGGTAGTGTTGGGTTCTTCACTGAGGCAGTTACTCTGAGGTTGTGGCTGTTTGATTCTGTTTTCTCATGGAGGCAGTAGTGTTGATTCAGAATCCTCCTTCAAGAACTCTCAGTGTGCTGCAATGAGGTCTTCCAGTGGGTTTTCAAATCACAAATAGCCCATCTTATATGAGTGAGGTTTCAGAGAGTGAGGGTGCTGCCCCTGGAGGGGGCACAAAAGGAGATATTGGGAGATGTGGCCAAAAGCTCCGTCAAAGAGGGAGGTTTAAGGAGGACGGAAATGGAGGAGAGAAAGGCAGAAATATTCCGGGAGGAGATTCCAGAGCTTAGACCCAGGCAGCTGAAGGCACAGCCACTGATGGTGGAATGATTAACACCAGGGATGTGCAAGGGGCCCGAATTGGAGGACTGCAGGGTTGGAAGAGATGGAGAGATGTGAGGCAGTGGAGGGGTTTGTAAACAAGGTTGGGAATTTTAAGCTCACCATTTTATGACTGGAAAAGAAGACAACATCCATTTTCTTTCTTGACCTGCACCTCTGTAAGATGATCAACATGCAGTGCCATTAGTGCATCAGTGAAAGGCAGCACTCGCACAAAACCTATTGAAACCTGCATGAGCTTTGGCGACTCTTATTTATCCCTGACCGGTATGTATCCCATGGGATGTCAAGGATTGTTGGTTATACCCAGTGTTCACACGCTCATGTCCTAACAGTTAGAGACGTCGCTGAATGAGATAGCCTCATGCTATTGTTGTTCTCCGAGAATGCTTGAGCATGCCGCAGACCACCAGATAGAGAGTACCTGACTGACACAACACTCAAACGGAGAGTTTATTTTCCCACACATTTCACCAGAGGCAGTCAGAAGGGGTTTACCTTTCAGGTCTCATTAATATGCAAAATATTAAGAAACATGAAGCCTTTTATAAACTGGAAAAGAAAAATTTCCTTAGAATGCCTTTTCATGTCCCGACATTTTTTAGATGACATAGAACATAGAACAGTACAGCACAGTACAGGCCCTTCAGCCCATAGTGTTGTGCCGACCATTTATCCTAATCTAAGATCAACGCCACTTCAATTTACTGCTGTCCATGTGCCTGTCTAAGAGTCGCTTAAATGTCCCTAATGACTCTTACTTCAGCACCTCTGCTGGCAGTGCATTCCACACACCCACCACTCTCTGTGTAAAGAACCTCCCTCTGACATCTCCCCTATACCTTCCTCCAATCACCTGAAAATTCTGTCCCCTCATGACAGCCATTTCCACCCTGGGGAAAAGTCTCTGGCTATCCACTCTATCCATGCCTCTCATCACCTTGTACACCTCTATCAAATCACCTCTCTGCCTTCTTCGCTCCAGTGAGAAAAGCCCTAGCTCCCTCAACCTTTCTTCATAAGACATGTCCTCCAGTCCAGGCAACATCCTGGTAAATCTCCTCTGCACCCTCTCCAAAGCATCCACATCCTTCCTATAATGAGGCGACCAGAACTGGACACAATATTCCACGTGTGGTCTAACTAGAGTTTTATAAAGCTGCAGCAAAACCTCGCGGCTCTTCAACTCAATCCCCCTGTTAATGAAAGCCAATATACCATATGCCTTCTTAACAACCCTATCAACCTGGGTGGCAACTTTGAGGGATCTATGTATGTGGACTCCAAGATCCCTCTGTTCCTCTACACTTCCAAGAATCCTGCCTTTAACCCTGTATTCAGCATTCAAATTCGACCTTCCAAAATGAATCACTTCACATTTATCAAGGTTGAACTCCATCTACCACTTCTCAGCCCAGCTCTGCATCCTGTCAATGTCCTGGTGTAACCTGCAACAACCCTCAACACTATCTACAACTCCACCAACCTTCATGTCATCGGCAAACTTACTAACCCAGCCTTCCACTTCCTCATCCACGTCATTTATAATAACCACAAAGAGCAGAGGTCCCAGAATAGATCCTTGCGGGACACCACTGGTCACCGACCTCCAGGTGGAATACTTTCCATTCACTACCACTAGCTGTCTTCTTTCAGCCAGCCAATTCTGTATCCAGACAGCCAAATTTCCCTGTACCCCATGCCCCCAAACTTTCTGAATGAGCCTACCATGGGGAACCTTATCAAATGCCTTACATCCATATACACCACATCCACTGCCCGACCTTCATCAATGTGACTCGTCACATCCTCAAAGAATTCAGTGAGGCTTGTGAGGCATGACCTGCCCCTCACAAAGCCATGCTAACTATCTTTAATCAAACTATGTTTTTCGAAATAATCATAAGTCCTATCTCTCAGGATCCTTTCCAATATTTTGCTCACCACAGACGTAAGACTGATGGGTCTGTAATTGCCAGGGATTTCCCTATTCCCTTTCTTGAACAGGGGAACAACTTTTGCCTTCCTCCAATCATCCGGTACTACTCCAGTGGAGAGTGAGGACGCAAAGATCATCGCCAATGGCGCAGCAATCTCCTCCCTCGCTTCCCGTAGTAACCTTGGGTATATCCCGTCTGGCCCAGGGGACTTATCTATCCTGATGCTTTTCAAAATTTCCAGCACATCCTCTTTCTTAATATCAACCTGTTTGAGTCTATTAACCTGGTTCACGCTGTTCTCATGAGCAACAAGGTCCCTCTCTCTAGTGAATACTGATGCAAAGTATTCATTTAGGGCCTCCCCCATCTCCTCAGATTCTAGGCACAAGTTCCCTCCACTATCCCTGATCGGCCCTACTCTCACTCTGATCATCCTCTTGTTTCTCACATAAGTGTAGAACGCCTTGGGGTTTTCCCCCATCCTTCCCGCCAGGGCTTTATTTTGCTCATGTTCCCCAACAAATTGAAGAGTCCATCAGATATTGGTTTACCATTCAGGGTGTCCATGAGTCATTGTCATCTAACGAATTAGGACACAGATTTGGACCAGTACGAGAATCAAACAGCACAGAATGAGGCCATTTGGCCCATCACGTTTGTGCCGACTATCGGACTATTTCCACTCGCCTGCTCGTTCCCAGCTATTTATCCAATTCCCTTTGAAAGATTACTACTGAATCTGCTTCCATCACGCTTTCAGGCAGCACGTCCCAGATCACAACAACTCGCTGCGTAAAAACGTTCCAAATTTTTAATCCAGGTTCTTTGACAGTCGTTTCAATTTATGTTCTCTGGTCACCGACGCTCCTGCAGTGGAAACTGATCATTCACTCCATCAAAATGATTCATAATTTTCAACACCCCTATCGCCGTTGGAGCAGCATGGGGGCGCAGTGGTTAGCACTGCTGCCTCATAGAACATAGAACATACAGTGCAGAAGGAGGCCATTCGGCCCATCGAGTCTGCACCGACCCATTTAAGGCCTCACTTCCACCCTATCGCCGTAACCCAATAACCCCATCTAACCTTTTTGGTCGCTAAGGACAATTTATCATGGCCAATCCACCTAACCTGCACGTCTTTGGACTGTGGGAGGAAACCGGAGCACCCGGAGGAAACCCACACACACACGGGGAGAACGTGCAGACTCCGCACAGACAGTGACCCAAGCCGGGAATCGAACCTGGGACCCTGGAGCTGTTAAGCCACAGTGCTGTTCATGCCGCCAAGGACCCGCGTTCGATCCCAGCCCCAGGTCACTGTCCGTGTGGAGTTTGCACATTCTCCCCGTGTCTACATGGGTCTCACCCCGCACAACCCAAAGATGTGCAGGATGGGTGGATTGGCCACGCTAAATTGCCCCTGAATTGGAAAAAAAAGTGAAACCTCTCGTTAATCTTCTTTGTCCAAGGAAAACATTCCCTGCCTCTCCACTTAACTGAAGTCCCTCATCCCCAACAAATTCCAGCAAATTTCTACTGTGCCCTCTCCAAGGTCTTCACATCCTTCCGAAAGTTTGACGCCCAAAATCGGACACAACACTCCAGTTGAGGCCTGACCAGTGAGTGATAAAGATTGAGAATAACTTGCTTTGTCTCTATTTATAAATCTGAGGATCACTGGTACCTTTTTAACAACAATTCACTAGCTGCAGGATTTCCACAGTTTCAATTGTACCCCCTCTGGGCCAAGAGAGGTGAAGTGGAATTGCAGGAATATGAACTTCAGGTTGGAATTTGGTGATGGACGAGGGAAGGTCAGGTGGTGAAATTTCCTGATGCATCAGAATCATCTCCTTTAAACGAGCCCCCACATGCCATATTTTCACGAAGGGGGCAGGATCGGTTCAGGCCCTCTATCTCTGAAGGTAGTGTGGTGATTGTAGATCTGAGTAGATGCAATACAACTGAGCAAGCACTAGAGGGAGCACGGGAGAGCTATAAATACGCAGGGACAGGAAGTGAGGACACTTCACGGAAGGCAGAACTGGTAGCAGGACACAGACACACAAGCAGGCAGCATTTGAGGTAGCCGTAAGTTAAGCTCTGAAGAGAGAACAAATTCACAATAAAGCATCTTCTCCAACTTTGAGACTGCGAGCTTTATTAAGATACGAGGAACAACACAAGTAGTTTGAAGTCAGCCTTAAAAATGGGCGAGTGCTGAGGTGGGTTGGTTAAAAGGCCTTCTTCAGCTCCCTGGGACTTCGGTCCAGCTATATTAAAGGCTATTATACTCTCCAGCACACACACACCCCCCACCCCCACCACCGGAAATGCTCCCTCCCTTTTCCCTCATACTGTCATGTACCCTACATCCCCTCTCATATCCCCCATGGCTCCTCCATTGCCACTTACCTAGTATCTATTACAGGTACCTCAGGACCAAGAGGGGATGAAAAAAGTCTGCCAACAATTTTAAAAAACTTCAATCAAATACATTCGATACTGAAAAACTTTAATTCATGCAATCCAATCAAAATGTAAATTGCCTCAAGTAGTCAAGCTACTATAAAAGCCAACAAGCATCTATTTTACGAACTAAAAAAAGCTAATATTTTAATAACCTCTTAAACTATCAATCAAAATGAGTATACATTCCACTGTTGTAAGTAGTTCTGGGCCATTTGAAACTCAGCCAAGCATTCATAATGGCCACAGCCATAATAACAAACCATGCGCAATCTAAACAATGGATTCTATTGCAATTATGCACTGAATCTTGAGCCCGCACTTGCCGCCCATGGGATTGGTGGTGAGGGCAGGAAATCTTGCAAAAATCAGAAACGCGATTCTCACCGGACAGGTCACATTTCTCGATCTTCCCCGTCCCTCGCCAGCAATGTCACAAGATTTATGCCCACAAAGGGTGTAATCCTCATTTTAATTGATCTGAATGAACTTTGATATTATTAGGAGCCCCCTGCACTAAATATTTATACCTCAACGACATATAGAACAAGTTTGGCAACGCACGAGGCAGTCAAGGAAATCTCTCCAGGGGTGCAAACGTGTTTTGGTGTGTGGTGGTTGGTGGGGGCGGGGGGGGGGGGGGGGGGGGGGGGGGGAGCGCGGAGATTGAGGGGGGATGTCAGCGATGAATGTCAGGTGGGTATGGGCAGCCAGGGATGGATGTCGGGGTGGGGGGAAAGGATATGCCAAAAGATGAATATCGGGTGAGGGGAAGGGTTATGTCAGCAATGAATGTCGGGAGGAGGGGTGGGACATTTCCCCCAGACCTCTGTAATTTGTGCTGGGGACCACCCGGCTCCAGCGCTGGTCAGGAGTCCTTTAAAGTTGGTGCCCTGATCGGTTGGAGCTGGTTCCTGCCTCCAAGTGGCCCCGCCCACCAGAGTGACAGCGTAAATCATGACAACTCAACTTTCTTTGGCAAAGGGGCTCAGGTTTCGGTGAGAAAACTGGTTTGTGGAACTGTTGCTTTCTGTATGAGCCTCAACTTTGCCACATTCTGGTAAGATTCTGCCCTCCAAAAACAGATGGCCGATTTTCTTTTCCTAAGCTACAGGAAATAGCCTGTCAATCATTGTACTCCAGTAGTGAGTGCCTTTTCTTTACTGACGTGGAAGCTGAAAACTGGTTTTCTTTTTCAACTTTAATAAGCTGGGGATTTAAATCCCACTTAACACTTAAAACACTTAAACTCCACCATAAAATAGCGATTCCCACACTGCGGATCACGGCCGTTAGAGCAATGGAAATTGGGCGTGTTTACACTCAGTAGTCAAATTAAATGGCCCTACTGAGTTCATTATTTGCACCTGTGTGATTCACGTCCCACCCCCCTTCCCCCTGCCAGCAAAATGGGATCTGCTGGAAATGAAGATGGGTCCTGCCCACCATTTTTACAAATCTCCTGAGTTGGCCTAACTCAGGTAAAATCTGGGCACTCAACATTAGAAGGTTTCTTACGCTGCTAGTCACCAGCCTTAACTTTCTGCAGTGAGTTTAATGGGTAACTAACGTGCAGAGGCAGCAATTTTCTGGAACTCACAGAGAGGTTGGGAATGACTGCCATTTTAATCATGTTAACATTGGAGGGGTGTAAATTGTCCAGTAACTTGTGGTCATTCACAGCTCAGGAGGCAATGTTTCACTGCCACAGGTGGTTTAAGGACTCATCCACTTCTAACAGTAAGCACCATTAAACTCATTATTACTCTAATGCATAGCTTCTGCTATCTGACGTTAGCCCCACTGTCTCGCTGAACCACTGCTCAGGCTCGCCGATATTCCCATTCATAGACAGGTGCAGCCCTTACCCAATGCAACAAGTTGCATCCATTGTGGTACAAACCTCAAACTCTCACTTTGTTAACGAATACATATTTTCCAAATCTGTGCCAGAAGCTCTCCAATTGTAAAACAATAAATGATTGCAGGCTTTCATAAAGCATAATTCGCAGAAAATCATGTCGCATAATAATTACCGTAATGGACTCGGTGCCTGAACTGTAGCCTCAACATTCAATTCATTTTGTGGGAACCAGTCTCTTAATTCCATGCAAAATTGAACAAGGCTGTTCCCTGTGCCAGCTAGGTCCAAATTCAGAGACTTCCTGGTGCTTTTCAACCACTTGTTCAAGTGGTTTCCAATGTAACTTTCTTTCTCCTGCTCTCCCCATGTTCACTGAGAGAGTATTGGCTAATTAATCATTCCCTTCTCCTGATTTTTCCCACACTTAGATTTCATCCTTCAGGAGAGTTGCTCCAGGTGCAGTGTGAATTTCTGTGCAGTTTCTGCCACTCAACCCCTTGCAATCTGGCAGAAGATGGGGAGAGAGAGAGAGACCCGGGATTATATTTGCATCGATGTAGTTTCTCTGGGGTCCCGGCCAAAATTACAGAAGATTGAGAAAATCCTCCACTGATTCCTTCCATAATCGTACAGATTTATTTTCTATCGGAATTGAAGCTGCGGAGATTTGGGGGCAGTGGAGGCGACATAGGGGAGAAGTGGGGGGCTCGATGGAGGCTCCGTTAAGGGGGAACCACAGGTTCGTCCCGGGGAACATGGATGAGGGATTTCAGGGATGGTACAGAGCGGGCATTAGACAGCTGAGGGACCTGTTTATCGACGAAAGGTTTGCGAGCCTGGGGGAGTTGGAGGAGAAATTTGGGCTCCCTCCGGGAAACATGTTTAGATATCTGCAGATAAATGTATTTGCTAGATGGCAGGTGGAGGGATTCCCTGCGCTCCCCGCAAGGGGGGTGAGTGACAGGGTGCTTTCGGGGGTCTGGGTCAGGGAAGGGAAGATATCTGATATCTACAAGCTTATGCAGGAGGTGGAAGAGGCGTCAGTAGAGGAGCTGAAAACAAAGTGGGAGGGGGAACTGGGGGAACAGATCGAAGGCGGGACATGGGCTGATGCCCTGGAGAGGGTAAATTCTTCCTCCTCGTGTGCGCGGCTTAGCCTCATTCAATTCAAGGTGCTGCACCGGGCCCACATGACTGGGACGAGGATGTGTAGGTTCTTTGGGGGTGAAGATAGGTGTGTCAGGTGCTCGGGGAGTCCAGCGAACCATGCCCATATGTTCTGGGCATGCCCGGCACTGGAGGAGTTCTGGAAGGGGGTGGCGAGGACGGTGTCAAGGCTGGTGGGATCCAGGGTCAAGCCAGGATGGGGACTCGCGATCTTTGGGGTTGGGGTAGAGCCGGGAGTGCAGGAGGCAAAAGAGGCCGGTGTGCTGGCCTTTGCGTCCCTAGTAGCCCGGCGAAAGATTTTGCTACAATGGAAGGATGTGAGGCCCCCGAGCGTGGAGACCTGGATAAGTGACATGGCGGGTTTCATTAAGCTAGAGAAGGTCAAATTCGCCCTGAGAGGGTCGGTACAAGGGTTCTTTAAGCGGTGGCAACCTTTCCTCGACTTTCTGGCTCAACGATAGGGTACTGGGACAGTAGCAGCAGCAACCCGGGGGGGGGGGGGGGGGGGGGGGGGGGAACGGGGACGATGACTATGTTTGTTTATTTTATTTAAATTTGATTTATTTAATTTTAATTTATGGTTAAGTTTTCTTGTTGGGGGGGGTGGGTGGGGGGAGTGTGATACATGTGATGTTACGGTTTGGGGGGATTTGTGGGTATTATGGGGCAGTTAGTTGCATATTATTACTTGTTATATTTTTATATTTTCTGTAAAAAATTCCAATAAAAATTATTCTAAAAAAAAAGGAATTGAAGCTGCGATGAAGGCGCTATGGGTATGGCGTGTAAAGTGGGGACATCATTACAGTGAATAAGGGGCCAAAATCTGGCTAGATTCTGTGGTGTACTCCTGTCTTAGTTTTGATGGGCACTTGCCAAGGTGTCAGCTGTGGATCAGGGGGAGGTACCCTGCCTCTGGGTCAGAAAGTCGTGCCTTCCAATTCTTCCCACCCCAGACACTTGCCTCAGAATAATTTGGTATGGTGGAGTTTCCAACTCTAGGCAGCACGGTAGCACAGTGGTTAGCACAGTTGCTTCGCAGCGCCAGGGTCCCAGGTTCGATTTCCGGCTTGGGTCACTGTCTGTGTGGAGTCTGCACATCCTCCCCGTGTGTGCGTGGGTTTCCTCCGGGTGCTCCGGTTTCCTCCCACAGTCTAAAGACATGCAGGTTAGGTGGATTGGCCATGATAAATTGCCCTTAGTGTCCAAAAAGGTTAGTTGGGGTTACGGGGATAGGGTGGAGGCGTGGGGCTTAAGTGGGGTGCTCTTTCCAAGGGCTGGTGCAGACTCGATGGGCTGAATGGCCTCCTTCTGCACTGTAAATTCTATGAAATGAAGATGGGGAAGCAGTCCCACCGATATCTGCTGCCTCTCAGCTACTTAATGTACAGAGGGGCAGCCATTGGCTCAGGTCAAGCCATTCCCCCCAAACATCCAGGGTGGAGGTTCCCCACGTGGTGTGGGTCCCCTCCCCGCCAGGGATAAAATATCTCCGGGTGCAGGGTGGGGCAATTAAGTGGGAATAATTGATTGATTAACGGCACAGATAAGCCTGAGAGTGTGTGGGACGCGCAGCCCCTCCAACACCACTTGTAAAATGGGAGACAGGTTGGGGCGCGCTGGGTAGGCAACAACAAGGCCACACACTGCATTTTACAAGCTCCCCCACCCGCCTTCAAACCTGCCAGTGGGGCAGTGTAAAATCTGGCCCCTGAGCATATAGCCTCAGCTGACATTTCAGTGTGGAACCGAGAGAGTTCTGAACTATCTGAAGTGCTGTCTTACTGCTGTGATGTAAACCAAGGTCCCGTCCGTCCTCTTGGATGTAAAAGAACCCTTGGTGCAATTTTGAAAGAAAGCAGGGGGCCTTCTGCCCGCTCCTGGCTATTATGTATCCCTCAGAAAACACTCTAAAAACTGATTAGCTGATCATAATCCCATTGCTGTTTGTGGAATCCTTCTTAGCACAAACTGGCTGTGCGTTTCCTACTTTACAGTAATGACTGCGCTTCAGAAAGAAGTCTCACAACACCAGGTTAAAGTCCAACAGGTTTATTTGGAATCGCTAGCTTTCGGAGCGTAGCTCCTTCCTCAGGTGCATTTCAGAAAGCTTTTGTTTGGCTGTTAAGAGTTTCGAGTTGTCCTGAGATTGTGAAGGGTGATCTTTGGCAGAAGGACCAAAAATGAAGCGGAGACAAAGAAACGCCAAGGCTTAATTATAACAGAAATGTGGGATACTCTGTAGGGGTGGAGAGGATTGTCATAACTTGTAGCTGAATCACGGAAGTGGGACACGCCTTGGGGTGCATGTCAGGATCATTGATGTGACATGAACATTGCTGTGGCAAATTTCACTGCAGTCCCTCGACCTGGCTATCCTAGGAATATTTGCATAGGCGTTGAGTGAGCCAGTTTCATTTATTTCCTACATTTGAATCATAAATTAGAATCAGAGACACAGAAGGAGGCCATTCAGCCCTTTGTGTCTGTGACAGCTCTTTGAAAGAGCTGTCCAATTAGTCCCCCTCACCTTGCTCTGTCGCCTTAGCCCTCCAGACGTCACTTTTTCAAGTATTTGTCCAATTCCCCTGTTGCGACTTTACAATTGGATCTGTCTCCTTCCAAATAGTGCATTCTTGTTGTCTGCTGTACTGACATAAATTTTCAATGCATCTAATTAAAATAATGCAATGGAATCAAAGTTAATTAAACATATGGCGTTTGAAGGAACACAAGAGAGAATCAGTAATGTTAGCACAGGATATCTCCGATCATTATGTATTATAGCCACTGTCAGAGGTTTGAAAAAACAAGACCTGTTTGAATTATATTGGTTTAAATCTTAAGTGTTAAGGTTGGATCCCAAGTGTCCTTTGTGTCACTGGTGGAGCAGATCATCGTATTTGGAATTAGCAGAGTTATTTAAATTAATTGAAAGTGCCCCAATAATTCCTTGAGATTGCCATTTGCTGTTTTGATAAAGCTATATGAGCATTTGAGAAGGGTTGTTAATACAACAGCATAGCAGCTTAATTACTGTGTGGCAAGATGTGTGCATAACAATGACCGACACTGTGGATACAGCCTTCACTGTGTTGAATGAATTGCGCTTGAACAGCATTCGTTTTGGAAAGCTGCAACATTTCTGTTAAAGTTTCACTGCCTCGTGGCAAAGTCGTTATTGAAATGTGCCAAATGCAGTTCTTGTTCATCACCAAGTTTCCAGTGCCATACAGCATTGGGGGATAAGCTGCGTTGATATAGGGCCTTTAATGTAGCAAACCGCCCAAAAGTGCGTTAACAAACAAAACGTGACATTGAGCCACATAAGATTTAGGGCAGGTATGCCAAGCTCAGTCAAAGAGGTAGGTTTTCAGGCGCATCTTAAAGGAGGAGAGAGAGGCAGAGAGGTTTAGGGACAGAATTCCAGAGTTTGGGGCCCCAGAGAGCTGGAGGCACAGCCGCCAATGGTGGACCGATGGGAATCGGAAATGTTTCAGAAGAGGAGCGCAGAGATCTTGCAGGTTTGTGGAGCTGGGTTACGTTACAGAGATAGATGATTTAGGTGCCATTTTAGTTGCACATAGAAAAGAACACTGGCAAAGAAAACACACACAACAGCAACGTTCCAGTCCCAACAAACTAAGATTGGCTTTGATGTAAAATATTAAACTCCGAAACAAAAGAAAGGAGTGAAAATTAAAGACAAGTTGATGATTGCAACATAACTTAGCACAAACTGGGGCTGATGGAGGGTGACCGAGAGTGTAAGAGATACGCGGAATTGAGGAACAGGGAGGTGAAAGTCAGAGAGAGAGAGAAGCAGAACAAACACAAACTGAGATGTATGGTTTCAATGAAGCTCAACATAATGTTGAGGAAAGCATCTCATTTTTCAACTCAACACTTTGCAGCCTTGCAGAGTCAGCATTGAGTTAAACAATTTCACATCATAGCCATTGCTCCTCCATGTCCTGCTACAACCATTCTCAGCCCATCAGGCTGCAACCAGACTGATTCCTGGGATGGCGGGACTGACGTATGAGGAGCCACTGAGTTGGTTAGGATTGTATTCACTGGAGTTCAGAAGAATGAGGGTGGGGGGGGGGAGTCACATAGAAATCTATAAAATTCTAACAGGACTGGACAGGGTTGATGCAGAAAGGATGTTCCCGATGGTGGGGGTGTCCAGAACCAGGGATCACAGTCTGAGGGTATGGGGTCAGCCTTTGTTAGGAAATCTCTTCACCCAGAGCGCGTTGAACCTGAGGAAGTCCCCACTTAGGAAGGAATTGAGGCCAAAAAATTTGGGGCACAATTTAATGGGAGAAAAAGAGCCATTTCGCCCCCGTCTACCATAGCGTTTCTCAGTGCCTGCAACGTCAAGAACGGCCGCACTTTCAAACGGGACGTTTGTTGTGCCTCAGAGAGGAACGCATTGCCGAGGCCGCACTACCTTCATTTCAGCTCGTCAGCACAGGAAGAAATTGGGGCGCCATTTTTAAAGGTTGCCCCAATCTCTGGACACCCCATTGCAGCTTCCGGAACCACCCCGCCGCGATGCAACATACCTGTTAGAGAGTCCTAAAGCCCGACCTCACCCCACCTCATAATGGCAGGGCACACCCTGGCCCAATCTCTGGCATGGGCAGTCTGAAACCCAGGCACCTTGGCACTGCCAGCCTGGCTCCCCGGCAGTGCCCCTGCTAGTCTGACAGTGCCAAGGTGCCCAGGTGGCAGCGGGAGTGTCAGGATACCACTCTGCCCAGAGCCCGACCAGCCAGTGGCCTTCGATGGCCTGGGAACCCCCCACGTGCCATTACGCCTGGTCCACGTTTGTGCGGAGCAGTGTTAAACGGCGTCACAGCGAGATCTCCCAGGCACGGGGGTTAGTTCCCGTGCCTCGGGAGAATCCGGCGCTGACGTATTGAAGAGAGGCTAACTGCTCACTCAAACATGCACATCTGGATCATGCCCAGTGAGGGCGAGATCTCGTCAGATCTCGTTAGTTCTCGCAAGGCGTTCCGAGCATTCCAAATGTCTCTCGCGAGATTTAACGGCCTCGTCGGGTCACCGAGTCTGGCATGAAGAGGCCAGTAAGTTGCGCCCTGTATGTTTGCAAGGAGTTAGATATAGCTCTTGGGGCTAAAGGGATCAAAGGATACCGGGGGGGGGGGGGGGGGGGGGGGGGGGGGATACGGGACCAGGTTACTGAATTGGGTGATCAGCCATGAGCATATTGAATGACGGACTAGGCTCAAAGGGCCGAATGGTCTCCTCCTGCTGCTATTTTCTGTTTCTATGTAACGCAAGGGTCAGTGCCTGGGCCCCCAGGAATTTGCAATTGGTATCAATAATTTTTATGAGGAGAAAGAGTGATGTATCATGCATGCGGACAGTATAATGCTGGGTTGGAATGTAAGCTGTGGGAAGGATGCAAAGGGACAGAGAGAGGTGAAACGAGTGGCCAACAAAATGGGAGATGGAGTACAATGTGGAGAATGTAAAGTTATCCAAATTAGTACGAAAAATAGAAAAGCATAATCATTTGAAATGATCAGAGACTGGAAAAATATTTGGATTCAGAGGCACCTGGATGTCCTCACATACGGATCACAGGAGGTGCAGGAAGCAAATAGGAAGGAAAATGCTATTACAGAGGGTTTGGAGGAGTGTGAGAGTAAAGTCTTTCTGCAGTTATATAGGGCCTTAATGAGACGACATTTGTGTGCAGTTTTGGTGTGCATAACTCTGGAATGATATTCCTGCCTTAACATTCACTTGACTGATTCCCGGGATAAGGGATTGTCCTGTGAGGAGAGATTGAGTGATCCAGACCGATATTCCCTGAAATTTAGAAGCATGAGAGCTGATCGCACGTTAAATTTCCCTGGGCTGGGGAAACTGAAACTCAAGATCACCGTCTCAAATTAAGAGCTTGGGCGGTTCAGACAAAGATGAGAAGAAATGTATTTACTCGACGAGTTGGGATAGTTTGGAACTCGCAACCCCCAAAGCGTTGCGGAAGCTCCGTTGTTTAGTTTATTAAATGCTGAAATCAATCATTTTTGGAATCAAAGGAAATCAAGGGATATTGGAAGAGCCTGGAAAGGCTGACGATGGGGGAAGGTCAGGCATGATCATGTTGAATGGCGGAGCAGGTTCAAAGGACATACCCACTGACTCCTACTCCTAATTCTTACTTACACCTCCTCTGAACCCATCTCTGGTTTCTTCACTTGCCCCATTATCATTTCTTTTTTGCCTTACACCATCATCTCTCGTCATTTAACGAAGACTTTCCTGCTCCAACCTTGGCAATTCTATGCTTTCGTAAGGTGCATCCATCCGATGTGTGACTTTGCCTGAGTCTTTTGTCCTTTCATGGAGGTTGAGTTTCCACTTAGTGAGCGTGACGGAGCGCAGAAACAGGCTGGTTAGATGGCTATCCTCAATTCACCAACACAGCAGCTTCATCCCCAGAAGCTCGCCCCTCACCCCTCACCTACCTCCCCACGCCCATCAGACCACCCATGCCAACTCTATGCTTCCATCCCATCTTGTGGCACAGTGGGTGGCGTCCCTGAGCCAGAATTTCCATGTTCGAGACCCACCTCAGGACTTGACGGCCAGGGAAGTTGCATTAATAATGCAGCTCACAATGTCAACCTGCAAATCCTTCCAACACGCTAATGGATGGCAGTAAGAGTGGGAGAGACTCCCAGCAGCCACACCTGATGTGAACTGAGCCCCTCAAGCCGTAAGCCTCTGGTGACAGACTAGCTATGGAAACTGGCAAACGTCTGTCTTAGTGCACTAGGGCATCTTGACAAATACATGAATAGGATGGGAATAGAGGGATACGAACCCTGGAAGTGTAGAAGATTTTAGTTTAGACGGGCAGCATGGTCGGCACAGGCTTGGAGGGCCGAAGGGCCTGTTCCTGTGCTGTACCTTTCTTGTTCTTTGTTCTTTGTACTAGGTGCGGAAAGTAAATTGAAAATGGGAATTGGAAAAGCATCTTAAAAGTGTCAATAGTTATTGGATCAAAAGGCCACCTGCTGAGCTGAAGCCGTTATCCAATTTTGAAACCCAGCTGAGCATTCATAATGGCTACAGCTGTCATAGCAAAAGCCTCTGGATACATTGCCTGAAACTGACACCAACAACATTTTGACATTGAAGGTGTCAAAATATCTCACACTTATCTTTCAAAATGTCTTGACATCTCAACAGGCCTCCCTCTCTAATCAGGACCTCTCCAAAGAGGTGTTTTTTCAGGGTTTTTAAAACCTACATGAGCACATGGAAATTTTGTGTGAGAAGAAATGCAATTTTCCTGTGGTCCTCACAATGAGGACCCTGACCTCAGTGGAGATATGTGTGGGTTTGGCACCGAAGGCCTTTCCGCACATCAAAAGGCCAAACAGAAATGACGTGGATTCAGGAAGACTGAGGAAATTTGTTTTTTCTTTGCTGGAATAACAAAGTTCAGCATTTCGTGACCCGATTTGCACCTCCGCTGGGAGACGGAAATCCTGTCCTAAATGAGCAACATCTTTCAGTTCTGGCAAAAGATCACCACCCTGAAACATTCGTTCTGTTTCTCTCTTCACAGGTGCTGCCTGACCGGCTGTGTATTTCCAGCATTTACTGTTAATATTTAATATGCAGTGATAGGGCAGCAGGAGATCAAATAAACATTCAGCATGTTCTATTTCCATGTTCACTGTGATATGGAATAGTAATACTGAGTTTTGACTTTTTTTTGGTGTACTATATAATCCTGCATTTTTTAACGTGCTTTGTGGCTTACTTCAAAATGTTGGAGTGGGTCAGCACACAGCATGGCCCTGTTGGTTAGACTACCTCCCTCAATCTTCAATCGCAGCATGGTAGCATAGTGGTTAGCTCTATGGCTTCACAGCGCCAGAGTCCCAGGTTCGATTCCCGACTTGGGTCACAGTCTGTGCTGAGTCTGCCCGATGTCTGCGTGGGTTTCCTCCGGGTGCTCCGGTTTCCTCTCACAAGGTGCGAAACAGGTGCTATTAGGTAATTTGGACATTCTGAATTCTCCCTTTGTGTATCCGAACAGGCGCCGGAATATGGCGACCAGGGGCTTTCCACAGTAACTTCATTGCAGTGTTAATGTAAACCTACTTGTGACAGTAAAGATTATTATAAAAGCTTGAAAATGTTTTTTCCTGCAACTCTCTGGGAGTGTGAGCTGAAGATGGCATAGCCAGGATAGCAGGCCATCTGGGTCCTCAGTGAACGATGGGACCAACAATTGACCTCTTTAACCCATGAGATTCAAAGATTGAGAAAGAAACAAATGATGAAGATGGAAATCGGGTGAATTAGGGTCAGTTCGGAGACAGAAAGAGAAACAAAGTGGGAA
This sequence comes from Scyliorhinus canicula, assembly GCF_902713615.1. Taxonomy (NCBI): domain Eukaryota; kingdom Metazoa; phylum Chordata; class Chondrichthyes; order Carcharhiniformes; family Scyliorhinidae; genus Scyliorhinus; species Scyliorhinus canicula. Next base: position 157,374,050 of record NC_052159.1, read on the forward strand.
TGAAAGATTTGATTGAGAGAAATGAGATAGAAAGGAAACAGAAGAAAAATAAGTGTACATTTAACATGTAAACATCTTGAAGAACAACTTAGTAGCTGTAGGAGTGAAATTCCACAGTTTCAATTGTTTCTTTTCTGGGCCGGAGAGGTTGTGCAGGAACAGAAATCTCACCATTAATGGATCCTTACGGTGTTAAGTACCAGCCCTAATTTTCTGCAATGACTTTAATGGTTAAATGATGTGCAAATGTAGCAATGTCCTAAAGCCCACGGGGAAGATTTACACATTAATAAAATCGCTGTTATTTTGCCTACAAACCCTGGGTATGAAATCTGACATAAGGAAAGAATGTGTTGCAGGATTAGGGCAGTTGCTTTATAAATAAGAGACATTTCGCAGAAATTGACTCGTGCCAAAAAAAATGAATGCCGTTTAATTTGATTTAAAAATATATCTTACAACAGAATAGACAGGCTTCAAGCCAACTTTGTAATGAATGCTCACTGCCTAAGAATCAAATGAGACAAACAATTCATCTTCTAGTTAAATCGGCGAAGGAGAATAACTGCCAGCATTGATGATGCAGAATTCCAGTAAAAGGGCAGTCTCTGCTCAGGAAATAGACAGCAACAAGGAGCAGGGGTGGGAGAGATTGATCATGCTCAAGTTGAATTGTTGATATCTTCACTTCCAGTACCAGGTTAAGAGATGGAATACTAGAAGGCAGTGATGCTGCCAAGTGAGGACCAAAGCTCAAGAGCTACAAAGCTAATGCAGTTTTAATATACGGGAGCTGGATGCCTCCCATCACACTTGCTTCCTTTAAAAAAATGCTCAGTCCAGGAGTTAAACAGAAACTCAGCAATTATACCATTCAGATGGGAGCGAGCTGCACTGCACCAATTCTCAAAATAACTGCAGTGCTGGATACCAAATCCACATATACGCCAGAATTAAAAATGGCAAAGCAACAAAACTGCTGCCAATTCCACCAAGTTTCGGAGAAACCTGTTCGCTTAAATGGCAACAGAAATCTCGCTGAAGGTTTCGCGGTTGTCAAAGTGAAGGGGCACCAGGGAGCAGGAAAATAGGTTTTGTACACAAAGCCAACAAGAAATCTGGATATTGATTAGTAAGTTTCAGCTTGTACCTCTGGTGTTTAAAACCAGACCGGGAATTGAAATATGCAGGAGTCTATGATACATTCAACTTAATTATTTTCACAAAGAGTCAGATTTGTTCCACATTTCAACATCCCAAATGTTCCATCGCATTAACACCTTGAAATTATATTTGGCATAGATATATTTTTCACGCTCATTCATTCAAGGCCCAGTGTGGAGGAGAGGAATCTAATACTGACGAGAATTAAACAAGATCTTCATTGAAAACGGAGAGGATTTTGTACATTGCGTTTTATCTTTTGCCAGGCATTTTAAAAAGCCCAGATTGTTGGATAAAGCATAACAAAGAGCAGGCAGCAACGGAGCCAGAGATTCCCAATGCACAGAGAAACAAAAGATTGCATTTAATAAAGGATTTAGCTCATCAAGTGTTTCACAATGAAACAAATGTTTGCTCGCGTTGTATATTTCATGGCTCACTGTTCAGCAAGTTAGTGAGAATTTATTTAATGATTTAATTACAGAAAGGAACATCAACAGCTCTAACCTTTCCACTTCAAAGACAGCTCAGATTGGCCATGCTCTTATTGGCACCAGACTCCACGCAATCAGCAAAATGCATCTTGACCTTTTGAAAAGCACCTGTCATTAAATTGTAAGTAATAAAAATGATGTCAATAACAAACCCCTTTTGTTTTTATTTGAAGAGTTTTTCCAGTGCAGATGTGCTGCACATCAATTAAAGTGTCCCGGGAAATTGCTTCTCTCCAAGAATAGCAGATATTAAACCTAAAGGTGCCTTTTAGGATCTCAAGATCTCCCAAAGAGTTTTCCAGTCAGTGAAGTACTTTTTAAAGGGCGGGATTTTACACGCAACCCACTGCATGTTTCATGGCGGTAGCCCGCCATTGGCCGGCGACAGGATCTTCTGGTCGCGCCACCGTCGAAGGGGTTTCCCGTTGGATGCAGCCCTTGCCGCCAGCGAAACCCGCAGCGGGGGGTGAGCTGCCCGCAGGACCGGCCAGAAAGCTGCGGCCAAAGTGTTAGTCACTGTTGTAATGGGGAAACATGGCAGCCAATTTACAGCTGGATCCACAGAAACAGCAATGGCACCCATTCCAGTGATTCTGGGCGAGGGGTAAATATTTTCCATGTCACACGGGAGAACGGCCCTGCTTCTCTTCAAATGGTGACCATGCGACAGGACAGGCTGGGCCTCGGTTTAACGTCTCATGTGAAAGGCGGCATCAACGGCAGTGTCGCACACCCCTGCAGCTACCATAGCAAAAGTCTGAAATTCAACGGGGGCTGGAGTGTGAGGTGAGGCCAGGGGGTGAGGGGATTATGGCCTCATTAAAACAAGGGAGCAATGTGGAGGGGGAAGGGCGAGAGCTCACAGTGGCAGGCAGAGGGGCAAGGAGATGGATGGAGAATGGAAGGCAGAGGGAAGGCGGAGGGGAGGGATGCTGGACCCCGACAAGTCTGCAGGAATAGCGCACAGACACGGGGTCAAAGGGATAGTACATTGTTTACTGGAAGGGGATCCATGAAAACTCCAGATTTGGTGGTTAGAGGTCCAAGTGGCTTTGGGCGTCTCTCAGGTGATGGGCTCAGTGGAGCGAGGGTGGTTGAAAATCGCTTATCGCTTATTGTCACGAGTAGGCTTCAATGAAGTTACTGTGAAAAGCCCCTAGTCGCCACATTCCGGCGCCTGTCCGGGGAAGATGGTACGGGAATCGAACCGTGCTGCTGGCCTGCTTGGTCTGCTTTAAAAGCCAGCGATTTAGCTGAGTGAGCTAAACCAGCCCCTGAATCGAGGAACAGACTTCTTCTCGAGCTTTTCCCCTCTGGGTTGCTGACATCCTGTGCAGTCTGGTGAAGAGAGGTGGGCTGGAGAGAGTGATATGTGTGCGCTGGACTGGTCTTTAAATATAGTGACGGGGCCTTCGAACCCGCCAGCTGAGAGCGGGCGGTGAATCAGCTGCGGGCCCATCCGGAGAATGGGAGGAGAACTCGCCTGTGCATTAATGAGCTTCCACGTACCGATTCTGGAGCGAGATCCTGCCATTCCAGACAGCGGGAAAGGAGCTGCCGGAGCTTCCCACCATCGCACTTAGTCTCAAAATGGGAGAATCCTGCCCTTTAATTCAATTTCTCTCTCTCTCTCTGTCTGACCTGTTGAATATTTACAATTCTTTGCTTTGAAATGTCAGATTTTCAGCGTTGACAGTATTCTGCTTGTTGGGCCGTTTGAACTGTTCTCTGCACATTCGTCAAAGCTGGATCAATGAGAAATTTGCCCATCACATTGGTTAATGTTAATTTGGCTCTTTGAGAATTAGGAATGAGCATTATTACAGGTCGATCTGTAATGCAGACTGATTTCTCTTGTGTCTAGTTTAAAATTGTTACTGAAATATAACTAGAGGTGCCTGCATTATAATTTTATTAAGTGACACCAATCAGAAAATGTAATAGTCAATTCTGTCTAACATATACTCGGTAAACATAATCAATAAATATACTTTGTAAATAAATCGATTTTAGCCACTTGTAATGCAGAATTCCAAGTAGATGTTCAGGCCTAGTGTTAAAATCCATCTAATGTCATCACTACCTGAAACTCGATGATTTCTCTGATGTTATTGAAATCATAGTATCTTCCAGCACAGAAGGGGGCCATTCAGCCCATTGTACCTGTGCCGCCTCTGTGAAAGACATGCCCAATTAATCCCATTCCCCCAGCTCTTCCCCCACAGGCCTGAGAATGTTCTCCCCAGTCACAGATGAATCCCCTGTTGTGGGTTATTATTGAATCTACTTGCACTGCCTTTTCAGGCAGCACATTCCAGATCATAGCGACGAATAAAAAACTCCCATCTACCCACTCCGCCCTGGCCCTTTCGACAATTACCTTAAATTTGTGTTCTCCCGCCAGTGGACATTGCTCCTCTTTTGCTATTCTTATTAAACTTCAATTAAACTTCCCTCTCTGCTTCCCTGTTCTAAAGGGAACAATCCCAGTTTCTCCAGTACTTCCACGTAACTGAAGTATCTCGTTCCTGGAAGCATGCTCGCGAATCTACTCAGCATCTACTCCAGGGCCTTGACGCCCTTCCTAATGTATTGAACACAAGAGTCCAGCTGAGGCCTACCCAGTGGTTTGTGAGAATGAGCAGGAGGTGGAATCTTTCACCCTCCCCCACGGCCATAGGCCAGTGGTGGGAGCTTCCAGTCAGAGAGGTTTCCTGCTATTTCCACCCTCCGTTGCTGGAAGATCCCACTCGCAGCAACGGCCATCTTTATTATGTCTTTATTAATGAAGCACAGATCCTGCTTTTGTTTAAAACAGCTTGAACAACCTCAAGGATTTGTTTATTTTAACACCTCTCTGTCCCCGCATCTACTCCAGATTTACTCACGTTTGAATCATAACAGGTTTCCCACAAGGTTCCACGACTGATTGGCGGCTTAATTACTTTGTGTCAAAATCACAATAACTTGTTTATTGGCACGCGGCCACAGAAATATTAATTGTCTTTCACAGAGGATATTTTATAGTTGGGAGTCATAACACATGATTTAACAGTTAGGCTATTGCCAAAATCCTGCCGCAACACCTTATTCTCTTTTTCACAATTCATCTTTCTAGAATATGGCAAGGCGTCCACAGGGATGGGGTGAGTTGGCCGACCATGCATGCCACCCAAGCCAACAAACACTGCGTGGGTGGCGTCTGCGGTGGAGGCATCAGGGGCTCGGGTTTCAGGGCAGCGACGACTAGCAGGAAGACCACCATTGCTGGTTGAATTCTAATACCCATTGTCTGCAAGGGGTGAAAGGCCGACATGTTAGCATGGTGCGTACCCCCCCATGCCCAACCAGGTCCAACGGGCTTCACGGTGGCCCCGGTTGGCACTGCAGGATCTGCCCCCCCCCCTCCATCTCCCCACCCCTGGCCCTGTCGGTGCCTGGCTCCATGGGGGCCACTGGCCTTGGCGACCATTCCTGACAAAGGGTCATCTGGACTCAAAAGGTTAGCTCTTTTCTCTCCCTACAGATGCTGCCAGATCCGCTGAGATTTGCCAGCATTTTCTCTTTGGTTTCAGATTCCAGCATCCGCAGTAATTTGCTTTTATTTTGACCATCCTGATGCCACGGATACCATCAGCTGGCACTGCCCTTGCCAGCGGTACACTCTGCGGCCCCCGCCCAGCACCCCCGTTAAGGGCTACGGCGGGCATTGCCCTGGGTGGGCTGCGTGATTCCCCGCCAGCAGGTGGTGGCCGGTTGGGTGGTGACCACTGTGGCGGAGGGTGGGTGTAGGGGGTGGGGAGGTAGGAGCACCCATATGGCCGGTGCCACTCTTCAAAACCAGGGGCCAGGTGGGTAGTCAGTGGGGTGCGTCGGAGGATGGCTGCCTTGCAGGCCACAGCAATGGTGGTCAGTACCTGGACACTGCCCCAGTCCCATGAGGGCGGGTCACCCTGGCCACTCGGCCCGTTCCCCCGACAGCCCTCCTCCTGGCCCTGGCAGTGCCTCCCCCACCTCATTCAGCCCAGCCAGTGTCCAGCCTGGCAGCCCACAGTCGCTCCTCTCTGTGACCTACCTCCTCTCTCTCCCTCATCAGACACAACGCTAGTTTCATGATTTTTAAAAGCACAAGGAAACCGCGCCATCGGGAACTCAGCCCATCGGCTGCGGAGAATCGCGGAGAATACCGGATCGGGCCTGCTAATGATATGCAAATGGTGTTTACTGCACGTGCGTTCTCGAACGCATTAGCATCGCTGTCAAGGCTAAAGGAGAATTGTGATTTGATGCCAAACCGGCGCACGCCACGATTTCGGCATCAGAACCAATTCTCTGCCCAATCATTTCCCGATTTTGGCATGAGCCAACGGAGAATCACGCCCCCCCAGATCTTTCATCAGACAGCACTCCTTCTCTGATGTGATACTTGGATAACAAACTGTTACACTGAACTCAGTGATAGGGCACAATGGGTCCAAGAGACGGCTATTTTGAAAATTTGGAATAGAATATGCATGCCTTTCCAAAGCCAGAATGAGAAGGTGGCATTTTTCAATGGATTAGAGAGAAATCACTCCTTAAATCAATTCTGGAATTGCACCAATGCCCGATTGAGCTGATGACTATTGGTCAATGATTCTCAGTAAGTACAGTCCGGCGTTCTGAGCTTTCACGGATGCCAACGCCTTCGCTAACCAAGGTTTCACAGTAGCTGGGTTTTAAACGTTTTCTTATATACTTAGTAGCAGAATTTTCCAACGCATAGAAGCAATTGCCAATCTATGGTGAACATTACAAGATTTGGAAATGTATTTGCAACAACAATCTGTGTTCACGCGGCACCTTTAACATAGATAAACATCAACTGTACTGAATAATCTGTATTATTGTCACAAGTAGGCTTACATTAACACTGAATTAAGTTACTGTGAAAATCCCCTCGTCGCCACACTTTGGTGCCAGTTCAGGTACACAGAGGGAGAATTCAGAATGTTCAATTCACCCAACAGCACATCTTTCAGGACATGTGGGAGGAAATCGGAGCACTCGGAAGAAACCCACGCAGACACGGGGAGAACGTGCAGACTCCGCACAGACAGTGACCCAAGTAGGAATTGAACCTGGAACCCTGGCACTGGGAAGCCACAGCGCTAACCACTTGTGCTACCGTGCCACCCTACCACCATTCGCAGAAGGCATCATTAGAGTAGGTCAAAGAGATATGTTTTAACAAACATTTTGAAAGAAGAAAGAGAGGCAGAGAGGGGGAGTGGTCTAGAGATGGAATTCCAGAGCTTACGGCAGCTGAATGCACGGTCACCAACGTGGAGCAATTAAAATGGGTGATGTGCACGAGGGCAGAATGGAGGAGCACAGAATTGTCAGAGGGTTATAGGATTGGAAGACGTTAAGGAGATGGAAAGGCTCAAAGCAACGGAGAACTTTGAAAACAAGTATGTAATCGAAGGTAAAGGCGTAGCCGGCAATGTTGGAGCAAAGGAAATCGGGATTTTGCAAGAGAACAGTTATGGAGCCATTTTTGTTTTACTACAAATTAGCGTGTGTGATTGAGCTGAATGAAAATAGTTGATGGCCCAGACCTCATTAGAATGAAAAATCTGGATTGCTCAGAATAAATTGAGAATTACTCTTGGGAGAAATATTCATGTAAGTTGTGGATTTACAAGAAATTACAGTTTTGTAAGGTTCAAATCATTTGCATTTCTGCAATCAAGTTTTGTCAAACAGCCAACATTACCACTCGTGGAAACCCTGATGCAACAGCATTGGGTGACATCTTGGACTTTATCTGGGATGTGCAGACAACCACAAGATCCCTATTGGGGGAGATAAAACAGGCATCAGGGCATGCAATGAGGTCCACTCACCACGTTTGGGAAAGGGAAATAGGGCAGCAATCAGCCCCTCAAACTTGTGACTATTCAATTAGATCAGAGCTGATCTGAAGCTCAACTCCATTTGCCCACGTTTGCTCAATATCCCTTTTTACCACTACTCAACCAGATATTAGCTGTAAGATTTTCAAATAACCCGGTGTCCAGTCTTTTGGTGGGGGCAGGGGGGAGGGAGAGGGGAGGGTGTGGGCAGGGGGGAGGGAGAGGGGAGGACAAGTTCTCGATTTCCAGCAGCGAGTAACACTATCGCACAAAAGTGCCAGAAATAACCATCTCCAAGAAATAACCATCTCCCCATCACATTCAACGGCATTACCAGTGGTTGAATCCCCCACTATCAACCTTCTGGACATTACCATTGACCAGAAAGAGAACTGGACTCAGCCATATAAATACTGCAGCTAAAGAGACGATTGTTTAAATGGTTTTAAAAAATTGCAGCATGCTGCTGTGCAGAGGGACCTGGGTGTCCTTGTGCATGAATCACAAAAAGTTGGTTTGCAGGTGCAGCAGGTAATTAAGAAGGCAAATGGAATGTTGTCCTTCATTGCTGGAGGGATGGAGTTTAAAAACAGGGAGGTTATGTTGCAGCTGTATAAGGTGCTGGTGAGGCCACACCTGGAGCACTGTGTACAGTTTTGGTCTCCTTACTTGAGAAAGGGTGTTTTGGCACTGGAGGGGGTGCAGAGGAGATTCACTAGGTTGATTCCGGAGTTGAGAGGATTGGTTTATGAAGAGAGACTAAGTAGATTAGGACTATACTCATTGAAATTTAGACGAGTGAGGGTGGATCTGATTGAAACCTATAAAATTATGAAGGGAATAGTTAAGATAGAAGCAAGGGGGTTGTTTGCTGTGGTGGGTGAAACTCGAACAAGGGGGCAGAGCCTCAAAATAAGGGGAAGTAGATTTAGGACTGAGTGGAGGAGGAACCTCTTCACCTAAAGGGTTGTGAATCTGTGAATTCCCTGCCCAATGAAGCAGTTGAGGTTACTTCGTCAAATGTTTTTACAGCAAAGATAGATAGGGAGTGCTGCATTGTCAGAGGGTCAGTACTGAGGGAGTGCCGCAGTGTCAGAGGGTCAGTACTGAGGGAGTGCTGCATTGTCAGAGGGTCAGTACTGAGGGAGCACTGCACTGTCAGAGGGTCAGTACTGAGGGAGTGCTGCACTGTCAGAGGGGCAGTACTGAGGGAGCACTGCACTGTCAGAGGGTCAGTACTGAGGGAGTGCCGCACTGTCAGAGGGTCAGTACTGAGGAAGTGCCGCACTGTCAGAGGGTCAGTACTGAGGGAGTGCTGCACTGTCAGAGGGTCAGTACTGAGGGAGTGCTGCACTGTCAGAGGGTCAGTACTGAGGGAGTGCTGCACTGTCAGAGGGTCAGTACTGAGGGAGTGCTGCACTGTCAGAGGGTCAGTACTGAGGGAGTGCCGCACTGTCAGAGGGTCAGTACTGAGGGAGTGCCGCACTGTCAGAGGGTCAGTACTGAGGGAGTGCCGCACTGTCAGAGGGTCAGTACTGAGGGAGTGCTGCACTGTCAGAGGGTCAGTACTGAGGGAGTGCCGCACTGTCAGAGGGTCAGTACTGAGGGAGTGCTGCACTGTCAGAGGGTCAGTACTGAGGGAGTGCTGCACTGTCAGAGGGTCAGTACTGAGGGAGTGCTGCACTGTCAGAGGTGCCATATTTTGGATAGGACATTAAGCTGGTACTCCATCAATTCTCTCGGGTGCGCATAAATGATTTCATGGCCACTAATTCAAATATCAGAGGAATGCTCCTGGCTTCCTGCCTAGTATTTATCCACCAATCAGTATCACTAAAACAGATGATCAGGTGATTATCAAATGGTGAGAAATTGTATTGTACAGACAGCCTCCTTCTCATAACCGAACAATGATTAGACTTCAAAAAGTACTGCATTGGTCATAAAGCACTTTGGGACTTCCTGGAGTTGTGACAGCGGTTTATAAATTCAAGTCCTTCATTAATGTAGAAGTGATTCAGTTACTAGAGAAAAAACGAGAAGGGAATATCCTGGGAAAGTAGTTAATGCATTCATGCTAGCCATAATTAATTCATACTGTTGCTTTGTAAATCACATTAATATTCAATATATCTGGCAGTAATTTTGGTGTGTTTATAGAATGACCACCTTATGACACAGGAACATTGCACTGATATTTCTGTAATGCAATATCAGCATCACAAACCATAAATCTCACGGTAACATTCACGGCTTCAATTCAGGTTTCGAGCTTATCGTCAGTTACCCGGTCGCACACAGGCCATTCTGGAATGCGATGTTATAAATTACCAATAACTCACTAAAGTTTAATAATCAGTGGCTTGTATTCTCACGGAATTCACAGACATGAAATGAGCCACGTAGGATAGTGTTGGATGTCTCCACTTACTGCAATGTCCTGGGTTTGAAGGAGACTGAAATGTTGCAAATCGCCAGGGGCAGCAAACTAAAATAATGAAGTGACAGCTGACAACTGTGAATAGATGGGTTTGAACTATTTTGGAGATATAAAAAGAATGACTTGCATTTCCATAGCTCTTTACAAAACCTCAGCATTTCATGGCAAATTAAATACTGTAGTATTGTAGGACACATCGTAACTATGTTGTGCGCAGCAAGATCGCACAGGCGATGTCCAGATGGACTGTTTTTGTGATGTTGTTTGCAAGATAAATATTGGCCGAATGAACAGATTGCCGTATGAGGAGCGGTTGAGGACTCTGGGTCTGTACTCAATGGTGTTCAGAAGGATGAGGGGGGATCCTATTGAAACTTACAGATAGAGTGGACGTGGAGAGGATGTTTCCAACAGTAGGAGAAACTAGAACCCGAGGGCACAGACTCAGACTGAAGGGACCATCCTTTATAACAGAGATGAGGAGGAATTTCTTCAGCCAGAGGGTGGTGAATCTGTGGAACTCTTTGCCGCAGAAGGCTGTGGGGGCCAAATCACTGAGTGTCTTTAAGACAGCGATAGATAGGTTCTTGATTAATAAAGGGATCAGGGGCTTTGGGGAGAAGGCAGGAGAATGGGGATAAGAACATAGGAACTAGCAGGAGTCGGCCATCTGACCCCTCGAGCCTGCTCTGCCATTCAATAAGATCATGGCTGATCTTTTTGCGGACTCAGCTCCACTTATCCACCTGCTCACCATAATCCTTAATTGCTTTACTGTTCAAAAATCTATCTTTGCTTTAAAATCAGTTACCGAGGAAGCCTCAACTGCTTCACTGGGCAAGGAATTCCACAGATTCACAACCCTTTGGGTGAAGAAGTTCCTCCTCAACTCAGTCCCAAATCTGCTCCCCCTTATTTTGAAGCAATGCCCCCTCGTTCGAGTTGCACCAGCCAGTGGAAACAACCTCCCTGTTTCTATCCTATCTATTCCCTACATAATTGTCTAAGTCTCTATCCGATCCCCATTCGTCCTTCTAAATTCCAATAGGTATAGTCCTAGTCCCCTCAGTCTCCCCTCATAAACCAATCCTCTCACCTCCGGAATCAACCTAGTGAATCTCCTCAGCACTCCCTCCAGTGCCAATACATCATTTCTCAAGTAAGGAGACGAAAACTGTGCATAGTACTCCAGGCATGGCCTCAACCATCCTATACAGCTGCAACATAACCTCCCTGTTTTTAAACTCCATCCCTCCAGCAATGAAGGACAACATTCCATTTGCCTTCTTAATCACCTGCTGCACTTGCAAACCAATTTTTTGTGATTCATGCACAAGGAAACTCAGGTCCCTCTGCACAGCCGCATATTGCAATTTTTTATCATTTAAATAATAGTCCATTTTGGTGTTATTCCTACCAAATGGATGACCTCACATTTACCAACATTGTACTCCATCTGCCAGATCCTTGCCCACTCACTTAAACTATCTATATCCCTCTGCAGATTGTGTCCTCTGCAAACTTTGCGCTACCACTCACCATAGTGTCATCTGCGAACTTTGACACATTACACTTGGTCCACAACTCTAAATCATCATGTAAATTGTAAATATTTTGTTTCTATTTGAAATTGTATCAGGACATTTTTTACATCACGCTGAGGGAAGACAAGAGTTCAGTTTAAAATTTCCCAAATGATGGTACCTTTGACAGTGCAGCACTCCCTCAGTACTGACCCTCTGACAGCGCGGCACTCCCTCAGTACTGACCCTCTGACAGTGCGGCACTCCCTCAGTACTGACCCTCTGACAGTGCAGCGCTCCCTCAGTACTGACCCACTGACAGTGCAGCACTCCCTCAGTACTGACCCTCTGACAGTGCAGCATTCCCTCAGTACTGACCCTCTGACAGTGCAGCGCTCCCTCAGTACTGACCCTCTGACAGTGCAGCACTCCCCCAGTACTGACCCTCTGACAGTGCAGCGCTCCCTCAGTACTGACCCTCTGACAGTGCAGCACTCCCTCAGTACTGACCCTCTGACAGAGCGGTACTCCCTCAGTACTGACCCTCTGACAGTGCAGCACTCCCTCAGTACTGACCCTCTGACAGAGCGGCACTCCCTCAGTACTGACCCTCTGACAGTGCGGCGCTCCCTCAGTACTGACCCTCTGACAGTGCAGCACTCCCCCAGTACTGACCCTCTGACAGTGCAGCACTCCCTCAGTACTGACCCTCTGACAGTGCGGCACTCCCTCAGTACTGACCCTCTGACAGTGCAGCACTCCCTCAGTACTGACCCTCTGACAGTGCAGCACTCCCTCAGTACTGACCCTTTGACAGTGCGGCACTCCCTTAGTACTGACCCTCTTACAGTGCGGCACTCCCTCAGTACTGACCCTCTGACAGTGCAGCACTCCCTCAGTACTGACCCTCTGACAGTGCAGTGCTCCCTCAGTACTGACCCTCTGACAGTGCGGCACTCCCTCAGCACTGACCCTCTGACAGTGCGGCACTCCCTCAGTACTGACCCTCTGACAGTGCGGCACTCCCTCAGTACTGACCCTCTGACAGTGCAGCACTCCCTCAGTACTGACCCTCTGACAGTGCGGCACTCCCTCAGTACTGACCCTCTGACAGTGCAGCACTCCCTCAGTACTGACCCTTTGACAGTGCGGCACTCCCTCAGTACTGACCCTCTGACAGTGCGGCACTCCCTCAGTACTGACCCTCTGACAGTGCAGCACTCCCTCGGTACTGACCGTCTGACAGTGCAGCACTCCCTCAGTACTGACCCTCTGACAGTGCAGCACTCCCGCAGTACTGACCCTCTGACAGAGCAGCACTTTCTCAGTACTGACCCTCTGACAGTGCAGCACTCCCTCAGTACTGACCCTCTGACAGTACAGCACACCCTCAGTACAGACCTGCTTACAGAGCAGCACTTTCTCAGTACTGCCTCTACAATCCTTCCGTACTGCATTGAGCATGTAAGCCTGGATTTTGTGGTCAAGTCTCTGGATTGTGATTTAATCTTCCGTCTGAGAAGTGAGCACAGTGGCACAGTGGTTAGCACTGCTGCCTCAAAGCACCAGGGCCCTGGTTCAATTCGGTTCAATTCAGCCTTGGGCGAGAGTGTGGAGTTTGCACATTCCCCCCATGTCTGTGTGGGTTTCCTCCGGGTGCTCCGGTTTCCTCCCACAGTCCAAAGATGTGACGGTTAGGTTGATTTGGCCTTTTTAAAATGTCCTTTGGTTGCGATGATAAGTGGGTGTTAGGAGATAGGGCGGGGGAGTGGTGCTCATTCGATGGGCTGAATGGCCTCCTTCTGCACTGTCGGGATTCTGTCGGAAATGTGAATCAGATGGAGACAATGGAATTAGCTGAAATAAATCTTGAGTGGCTAATGCTGAACAGGACTATTGTGCTGTAATGTACAATGTTTTCTCTTAAGCCTGAAGGCATCACCTGTGACAAGGTTGCAGCGTGAAACTCATTGATGCTTGTATAGAATTGTCTTGGGATCCAACTTGTAATCCCTCTGTTCATCGACTGTATTGTGTTTAACTTCCCCAAACTGTTACTTTCCCTAAGAAAGTATGTCTACACTATTCAATCACCGGGCTTCGCAACATAAATCATGGGCAGGATTCTTCTTGCCAATGCCAAAATCGAGTTCGGCAATCGGCCGGAGAATCACAATTGAAATTAATTGAAATGAAAATTGCTTATTGTCATGAGTAGGCTTCAAATGAAGTTACTGTGAAAAGCCCCTAGTCGCCACATTCCGGCGCCTGTTTGGGGAGGTCAGTACGGGAATTGAACCGTGCTGCTGGCCTGCCTTGGTCTGCTTTCAAAGTCAGCTCTTTAGCCCTGTGCTAAACCAGCCCCTCAGTACTGACCCTCTGACAGTGCAGCACTCCCTCAGTACTGACCCTCTGACAGTGCAGCACTCCCTCAGTACTGACCCTCTGACAGTGCAGCACTCCCTCAGTATTGACCCTCTGACAGTGCGGCACTGCCTCAGTACTGACCCTCTGACAGTGCGGCACTCCCTCAGTACTGACCCTCTGATGGTGCAGCACTCCCTCAGTACTGACCCTCTGACAGTGCGGCACTCCCTCAGTACTGACCCTCTGACAGTGCGGCACTCCCTCAGTACTGACCCTCTGACAGTCCGGCACTCCCTCAGTACTGACCCTCTGACAGTGCGGCACTCCCTCAGTACTGACCCTCTGACAGTGCAGCACTCCCTCAGTACTGACCCTCTGTCAGTGGAGCAGTGACTCCCTCAATGTTTAAATATCTGGAGTGGGACTTAAACCCACAACCTTGTGACTCAGAGATGAGAAGGCTTCCCACTGACACAGTTACCCATAACTGATGAGATAATGATGATTAATATGTAAATTAGAGTTCTTGAAATATATGTTGTGTTTGTGGATTTAGTGAAATTGTGCATTGGTTGTGGGGGAAAGGGGAGAAAAAGGCCATTTAAATCCTGAAAATATTCTCAAAGTGGATGGGCTCCAGGCGCAGAATGTGATAATATTGAAATTAAGATCTCCAGGTGCAGGAAGTGAATCACCAAAAATCCTAGGTGGTTAATATTTGCAACAGTCGTACATTTTAGCAAGTGGGAGTTTAACTCTGATCTTGTAACAATAAATCACTGGGTGCCAGGCCTAAACGCTGTTATATTTATCTGCAAGTCAGCAGCATGAATGATGGAATAAACTTGGAAAAATTGGGATCATCATAGCGGATCTGTTACCAGCGAGGGAAATTGCAGAATTGTCCCAGGAAAGTAGAGGCGGGCATAATCTATACAAGTTTCAAATGTCACTTCCACATAGGATGCAAATTCCAGGAAATCCTGGCCTGGCAGCACGGTAGCATGGTGGTTAGCATAAATGCTTCACAGCACCAGGGTCCCAGGTTCGGTTCCCGGCTGGGTCACTGTCTGTGCGGAGTCTGCACGTCCTCCCCGTGTGTGCGTGGGTTTCCTCCGGGTGCTCCGGTTTCCTCCCACAGTCCAAAGATGTGCGGGTTAGGTGGATTGACCATGCTAAATTGCCCGTAGTGTCCTAAAAAGTAAGGTTAAGGGGGGGGGGGGTTGGGTTACGGGTATAGGGTGGATACGTGGGTTTGAGTAGGGTGATCATTGCTCGGCACAACATTGAGGGCCGAAGGGCCTGTTCTGTGCTGTACTGTTCTATGTTCTATGTTCTACGATAATCAGTCTGCAGCAAGATTAGAAGTTTACATTTCTATTTTGGTTTTTAGTTGTGAAAAGCAATAGTTGAGCGTAAAGCCATAACATTTGGATGGTAATCTAAATATGCTTTAATCCCTTGAAGGAACAAAAGTGTTACTCACTTATTGGCACGGCTCACTCCCACCACATTGAAATGTGTGGGGCTGGTGATTCTATAGTAGGGGGTAGGGGGTGGGGGGGGGGGGGGGGGATCAATAAATCTGGAAGCAAAGCATTGATATGAACAATGATGGCAAAGCACTGGCTGTTCAGCCTGTCCCATACAATGGTGCTACCTTGCTGTACTGGGATATAAACACTCTCCGACCAATCTGAAAGCATCTGATCTCCTGGAGCAGGCGGTACAAAAACAAGAGAAAAGCCAGGGCTAATTTGGGGGTGACAATTTCTGGGACAATGCACCCCCAAATCCCTGAGACAGTAGAAACTAGTCCAGAAGGCGGGTGAAAGGTCGGCGGACGAGGTGCGATGTAGAGTTGAGGCAACGATGTAGAGTTGAGGAACGGCTGGCGTTCCTGGGATTGTATTCATTGGAGTTCAGAAGGTTAAGGGGAGGTCTAATAGAAACTTACAAGATAATACATGGCTTAGAAAGGATGGACGCAAAGAAACTGTTTCCGTTAGGCGAGGAGTCGAGGACCCGTGGGCACAGCCTTAGAATTAGAGGGGGTAAATTCAAAACAGAAATGCGGAGACATTTCTTCAGCCAGAGAGTGGTGGGCCTGTGGAATTCATTGCCGCAGAGTGCAGTGGAGGCCGGGACGCTAAATGGCTTCAAGGCAGAGATAGATAAATTCTTGATGTCGCGAGGAATTAAGGGCTATGGGGAGAATGCTGGGAGGTGGAGTTGAAATGCCCATCAGCCATGATTGAATGGCGGAGTGGACTCGATGGGCCGAATGGCCTTACTTCCACTCCTATGTCTTATGGTCTTATGGTCTTATGGTCTTAACAATGAAATCAGCCGCGGCCTTGTTGAATGGCGAGGCAGGTTCAAAGGGCCGGGTGGCCTGCTCCTCATTCACATGTTTGTAAGAACAACGTTGCCCTGAATGCCCTGAGTTTCTGGGCGTGATTCTCCGGTCCGTAGCTGCGTTTTCAGGCACGGCGCGCTCCCGCCGGCTGGTAGCGGAATTTTCCTTTCCCGCAGCCGGCCAATGGGATTTCCACCTCATGCCGTCGGGAAAACCGTGGTCTCTCTGCCTGTGGACCGGGGATACCGCCGACGGAGAATTCCACTGCCTACCTGTTTTATACAAGGTGATCTGTGCCCGATGCAGATACAGGCCCAGCTCTGAGATTTGGGCAGATGTCAGTGATGCCTTCCGGAGATGTCACTACAGTGTCAGTGCGTCGGTGAGGGGAGGATCTCGGCGATATATCAGATGATGCAGGAAGAGGAGGAGGGCTCAGTGGAGGAGCTGAAAGCGAAGTGGGAGGAGGAGCTAGGGGAAGAGATTGAGGATGGGATGTGGGCGGATGCCCTGGGGAGGGTGAACTCGTCCTCTTCTTGCGCACGGCTCGGCTTAATTCAGCTGAAGATGCTGAAGTTGCAGACAGTGACCCGGAGCCGGGATCGAACCTGGGACCTCGGCGCCATGAGGCAGCAGTGCTAACCCACTGCGTCACTGTGCTGCTCTTGAGCAATGTATTGGTAAGCCAACTGGGGGAAAAGCTATCTTAGATCTAGTATTCTACAATAAAGTTAATTAGTAATGTCATAGTAAAGGACCACTGGGAAATAGTGATCACTATACCACTGAGTTCCACGTTAAATTTGAAATCACAAACAAGAATTTTAAAATTAAACAAAGCCAATTATATCAATATGAGAGGATAAGGAGACTAAAAGTTAAAGAGGTAAATGAACAGTTGGATACATGGAATCATAGAGCCTCTACAGTGCAGAAGGAGGCCAATCGGCCCATCAAGTCTGCACCGACCCTCTGAAAGAGCACCCTATCTGGACCCACTCCCCCCGCCCTATCCCCATAAACCCACCTACACTGTGCTACCGGCTATCGGCACAATATCACAGTGGTTAGCACTGCTGCCTCACAGCGACAGGGACCTGGGTTCTATTCCCACCTCGGGTGACTGTGTGTGTAGAGTTTGCACGTTCTCCCCGTGTCTGCGTGGGTTTCCTCCGGGTGCTCCGGTTTTCTCCCACAGTCCAAAGCAGGTTAGGTGAATTGACTTTGCTACAATTGCCCCTTAGTGTCCAAAGATGTGCAGGTTAGTTGGGTTTACGGGGATAGGGTGGAGGACTGCACGTAGGTAAGGTGGGCCTAGGGTTGGTGCAGACTCAATGGGCCACATGGCCTCCTTCTTTACTGTAGGGATTCTATTTTTCTATGGTTGTGTTCAGTTTCCATTGTAAGTGCTGCTCTCCAAGGTACTGAAAAACAATACAGTATACATGTTCTACAATTAAAAAAATAAATCAACTGATGTAACTTCCATGGATCAGTAATTTATGAAATACAAGACCTACACACAATGCTGACCATGTATTTTGCCTTAAATGCCACCATTAGCAAACAGCCCAGGGCACCTCATAACGGTCAGAGATTTAACGAGAAACCCATTAGATGTCTATTAGAAAACTGGGCAAAATTCAGAGAAGTACATAGACAAGTTGGTGGAGTGGGCAGATAGGTGGCAGATGAAGTTCAATGCAGGGAAGTGTGAGGTGATGTATTTTTGTAGAAAGAACATGGACAGACAATATACACTAAGGGGTAAAACTCTAAAGGGAGTGCAGGAGCAGAGGCACCTGGGTGTAAATGTGCAGAAATCATTGAAGGTGGCAGGTGGATAGCGCGATTAATAAAGCAAACAGTATCTGGGCTTTATTAATAGGGACATAGAGTACAGGAGCGAGGAGGTTATGCTGAATTTATACAAGGCCCTAGTTAGACCTCAGCTGGAATATTGAGCACAGTTTTGGGTGTAAGAAGGATGTGAACATATTGGAGAGAGAGAGAGCAGAAGAGATTCACAAGAATGGTTCCAGGGATGAGAAACTTCAGATACGAGGATAGATTGGAGAGTTTGGGACTGTTCTCCTTGGAGAGAAGAAGGTTGAGAGGAGGTTTGATAGAGATGTTCAGAACCATGCGGGAGCTGGACAGAGTAGATCGGGAGAAACTGTTAACGCCTATAAAAGGACCAGGAACGAGAGGGCATAAATCAAAAGTAATTTGCAAAAGAAGCAAATGAAATGTGAGAAATATTTTTTTCACACAGCGAGTGGTTTGGGTCTGGAATGCGCTGCCTGGAAGTGTGGTGGAGGCAGGTTTAACAGAGGTATTCAAGAGGCCGTCAGATGATTATTTGAATAGAAACAATGTGCAGGGGTACGGGGAAAAGGCAGGGGAATGGCACTAAGTCACGATACTCGTTTGGAGAGACGGTGCAAGCACAATGGGCCGAATGGCCTCCTTCTGCACCGTAACAATTCTGTGATTCTGTGAAAGCAGCCTTTGTTAGCCAGAGCTCATTCATAGATTTTTTTTAGAGAAGTGAGGACTATAACATTTTTTAACTCTGCAGATTTGCTTCAAGTGCTACAAACATGCACAACCTCCTCACAGAGGATATGGGAATCCAGGTGGGAATGTAGTGCTCGAGGTACTGGAACAAGTGAATATAGATCCATATTATTCAGCTAAAGCTCATACCACAGTGATATTAGTCAAGGCTATTGGAGTTGAGATTGGTGGGAACAGCGAGTGTGTTCAACATTCAAACTCTCACAAGATAAATATTTGATTTCTGCTGTCAATTGCAGACACAGATGTGACTTCTTATCTCCATTCTTTGCTAAATAAATAATTAGCCATGTGTTGCTTTAGAATGGTGCCATTTTTACATTAATTTGACTGGCTACATGTCGCATATAGAGTAAATAAATCATGATACATATTATAATTTGTCTATCACTGTAGCAATGGAGAACTGAGATGTTGTACGCACTCGGAAAGTATGAACAGGCTGGGGCTCTTTAGAAAGGAGAAGTTGATACATGACCCTACTGGAGCTTTTTAAGATTATGAAACGTTAAACTTAGAGAAGATGTCTCTACGTGTGGGGGGGGGAATGATTCTCCCAAAAGGGAACAAAGTCCACGACGAGTGCATTTAGCAGTGCCGAGAAACACATGGCTATTCAACACGGCTCACATTGAGTAAGGAGGCTGAACGGAGAATGTGTTGCCAAGGCTGCGTACAGCCCCGCTTTGTCCAATGGGAGCTCTGCTCGCCGGAACTCCCCAATGTAGTGAGAAATCGGGACGCCAGTTAAAAATGGCACCCCGATCTCCATGGCCCCCAAAACAATCCCCGACCTGCGCCCCCCCCCCCCCCCCCCCCCAGCCCAAACGCAATATGGGAAGGTCCCCGGCACCCCCCGCACCGCACCCCAACACCTACGCCAGGCAACCCCAGCCCGATAACATGTGCGCGGAAAATGCCACCCTTTGCCAGTGCCAACCTGGCACCTTGACATTGCTTCTGCCAGCTGGCAGTGCAACTTGGGCACCTTGGCAGTGCCAGGCTGGCATGCAGGTGGCACTACCAGGGTGTCAATCTGGCACTGCCAGGATACCCAGGTGGCACCAGCAGTGCCAGGGCACCACCCTGTCCAAAGGGCACGCAGCTGGGAGCCTGCCATCCCCTGGGAGACCCCCACGAGTGCTGCTCTGTCTCATCCCCATTTGTGGGGACCAGTTCTTTTTTCAAAAAATATACTTTATTCATAAAATCTATAATAAACATTACAGAACATTTCGAATTGTCTTGACTGTACATTTCCATCAAAGTTACACATTCCCTTGACTTTCTTCCATTCAATTGGGATGACATTACACACATATCCCTCTTTACGTTACAATTCTTTCTTAAATATTTACATAGTCATGTTTCTGATATACATTGGAGTGTTAATGACCCAGACCAAGGGGTTTTACACAGTTACCCGCCCCTTGGTGTACATTTGCTGGTAAGACCTTACACAGTGGTCTTTCTCCATTGCGCCTTGGCGGCAGCTGCCCCAAGCTTGACTGCGTCCCTCAGCACGTAGACCTGGACTTTGGAATGTGCCAGTCTGCAACACCCGGTCAAGGACAATTCTTTGCACTGGAAGATCAGCAGGTTTCGGGGACTAGGGCTGAACGGCACTCGCCCAAGGCCTCTGAGGCAAAGATGTTGAATCCCAGAGTCTCAGGAAGCTCGGGGATCTGCACATTAGAGTGAGGCTTACTGCATACAGGCAGGTTTGTACTGCTCCAATCAGACGTTGCTGCCTCTGGTTGTGAGGCACCTTGACCTGCGGAAGAGGAGGAAATGTGACAGTGAGTGTCACGCAATCTGTTTGGGTGACATGGCTGTCAAGGTTGAATAGCTGCCAGTGTTGGCAGGCTGTGAGGTGTGGGTGTGAGGCCTGCAGCTGTGCTTTGTTTGAGAGAGTGAGGTGAAGCTATGAGTGTCAGGTACGAATCGTGATTGTAGAGGTTGTTGGTAGCTGAGTAATGAAGAGTGGTGATTAGAGCAGTGTGCGAGGCTGCAGTGGGTGGGATACATTATTTAACGGTAAATACAAACCTTGGCTGCTTGTGTGAGGTCATTGAACTTTGTGTGGCACTGGATCCAGAGTCCCACCGGCGCAGTTCTAACCTCCTCTGAGCCGGCGGGACCTCGGTGTTAAGGGTCAGGTGGCGGCCTGTGGGGGGGGGGGGGGGGGGTCCGACCCCGGGGGCCAGTGCATTGAAGGAGGCCACTCCGCATGTGCGCATTGGCGCTGGCGTCACTGCGCATGCGCGGATCCCACGGCGCACAGTTCGCGCCGGGATCGGCAGCTGGAGCGGCGCGTACTGCTCCAGCGCCGTGCTGTCCCTCTGTAGTGGCCAGAATTACTCCTGGCAGCGGCCCATTCACGACGTCGTAAAACACGACGGCGTTTACGATGGCGTGACACTCTGCCGCGGGATTAGAGAATCCCGCCCCATGATCCATACAATCATTTTCAGGTGTGACCCAATTTAGCCGCCATGAAGCAATGGACACAATCAAGTTTTCAATTTTACCTGAGGTGAACATTATCTAGTATTTCAACTTGTCGCATTACTCACATTAATAAAAAGGCAGCGTTGCGTTGACTTTATCCTGCGATCTAAAGGTTGTTTACTGAAAGCTAAATTAAATGTGTTCACATCATGGCTTCGGTGTGTGTTATCTTAAGCATTAAAGAGCTAAATAGTTCCAGCACCTGAGTGCTAAAAATATTATTCTGTTTGTTTGTGAATAAGCTATCATACGAAACATTATAAAGTTAGCTCATTAGCACAATAGTTATCATAGCCTCTTGATGGATTAGCTCACTGGGCTAAATCGCTGGCTTTTAAAGCAGGCCAGCAGCACGGTTCGATTCCCGTACCAGCCTCCCCGGACAGGCGCCAGAATGTGGCGACTAGGGGCTTTTCACAGTAATTTCATTGAAGCCTACTCGTGACAATAAGCGATTTTCATTTTTTCATTTTCATAAAGCAGTTGTTTAAGATATACAAAGGTGTATGCGATCTGAAATCTTTCAATTAAGAAACTGGCTAGTTAAATATTTCCCAGATTTTCTGCCATTTCTAGTTGATAGTTTTATTCAGATTTGAGTCCATTTTAGAAATGATAATATCAAAGATTTTAATTAACAGATCACTGCAATGATTGGCTATTCTATACACAAAATAATCCCCGGGTCAGTATTTAGCTGGCTAACAGAAGTTAACTTATTAATTGATACATATTGCCAAATCAGGTGATTAGATTGTTGACTTGTGGTCACCGAAATGTTTCCTGATCTTATTGACCAATGTCCATTTCTTACATAAACCAGACATCCAAGCAGTCATTTCCACCCTATACCAAGTGGCAGTCACAAAGATGGACCCCAAGATCCTAAATTACTCTATGCATATACCAGTCTTCAGATGGATCTCTCTCATGGACCCAACTGTTTAATGAACGCAACAGTGTCCAGTGAAAGCAAATACATCACACGGGTATTAATCTTCATAGGAACTTGCCCGACAGATAACAAACAAGATTTGCCATTACTGAAACTAGCAATGTAAATGAGTTCCACAATCGTAAAATTTTCAGTGCAGAAGGAGGCCATTCGGCCCATCGAGTCTATGCCATACCCTGAAAGAGTACCCTCCACCTTACCCCTGTAACCCAGCAACCCCACCTAACCGTTGGACATTACAGGGCAATTTAACGTGACCAATCCACCTAACCCGCACATCTTTGGACCGTGGGAGGAAACCGAAGCACCCGGAGGAAACCCATGTAGACACGAGGAGAACGTGCAGACTCCGCACAGACAGTGACCCAAGCCGCGAATCAAACCTGGTTCCCTGCCGCTGTGAAGCAACAGTGCTAACCACTGTGCTATTGTGCTGCCCATCGTTTTTTTAAATTAATTTTAGAGTGCCCAATTCCTTTTTTCCAATTAAGGGGCAATTTAGCGTGGCCAATCCACCTACCCTGCACATCTTTGGGTTGTGGGGGCGAAACCCACCCAAACACGGGGAGAATGTGCAAACTCCACACGGACAGTGACCCAGTGCCGGGATCGAACCTGGGACCTCGTCACCGTGAGGCTGCAGTGCTAACCCACTGCGCCACCGTGCTGCCCATCATTAATGGCTCCGTCTAAACAGTTTGTTAAGAACCCCATTGTTAATCACTGATGACACCATATTGATGGTCACTATTAAAATTACCAAATGTTCTCTCAACTTGCCTTATGGGAGCAAGATTCGCAGTATGACACAGAATTTTATAGCACAGAAACAGGCCATTCATAGAACATAGAACATACAGTGCAGAAGGAGGCCATTCGGCCCATCGAGTCTGCACCCTCACTTCCACCCTATCCCTGTAACACAATAACTCCTCCTAACCTTTTTTGGTCACTAAGGGCAATTTATCATGGCCAATCCACCTAACCTGCATGTCTGTGGACTGCCAATCCTGTCACTCCCAAACCTGCTCCTTTTCATCTTTTCATCTCACCCAAATCGCATATGCTTCTCCGTTTTTCTCATATATTTATTGAGCTCATGCTATTCACCTCAATCACTTCCTGTGCTACTGAGTTCCACATTCTCACCAGTGTGCACAGGTAGAATGAAAGAATTACCCTTCCTTCAATTATAAAGTAAGGATGCTCAAACGGTTGTGTTCGTCGCCCAAGGAGTTGGACCCATGCCAATTGAGGGTTAGGTGCAAAGTTCACAGTAACCTACAAACTAATGTGTACATATCCAAGTTGCAGAGGCCAACAGGATTTGAAGTTCTTCTTTAGACTTCATCACCAATAAAGCAAAAAGGAATCATTCTCATACCTTCAAACTCTCAACATTGGAAAATGACAAGGTAAGCAGTAAACACTGAGATGTCTGCACTTTCAAGGGGCATTTTGGCAGAGTTTGAAGCAAAAAGGTTACATTCCTCTGCCCTAATAATGAACAATTACCCTACAATCAAGTTATTTTGGTCTGGAGATTGCACGGGTCGCTCACCAGGCAACAACTGACCTCATGGCGTCGAGCATTTCATTTAAAAAACAGCAAAGGGAATTTATTTGCAAAAATTACTTTAAGGCTACACAAAAATCAAAAGAATGCAGCAAAACGCAAATGAATACTTGATTTTTAAAAAAGAATCAATTGTCAAATATAAAAAAATATATATTTGAGCACATGCCTTGCACAGTTCAATAAACAAAGTGGACGATGTCAACTTTCGTCGGTTTTCTGACATGATGGGGGATGTGCGAGAGAGATAATGTGCTCGCCTTGCACACAAAACACTGACACAAACAAAACCAAACTGCAAGATCAGAAGAATAAGCTACTGGCCCATCCACAGCTGTTGTACATAAATGTCAATCAAGTCTTATTACAGACACAGCGATATATCAAACAGCACAAAGCAGGTTTACTGGCTCAATTAAATCTAATCAATGCCCTGGCGAGGCATAATCTAATTATCGATGGGACAGACTCTCTGCATCAACGAGATCGTAAGAAATAACAGCAAGAGCAAGCCATTCGGCCCCTCGAGCCTGCTCCGCCATTCAATAAATCATGGTTGATCTGTTTGGGGCCTTAACTCCAGTTTTAAATGAGCCTTTCCTCATTAAACAACACCTTCGTCCCAGGAATCAGTTCGATTAACCTTCTCTCAATTGCATCCAGTGGGCACATCCCTCCTTAAGTAAGGAGACCACAACTGTATACAGTATTCCAGGTGTGCTCTCACTAATACCCGAATGACTTGTAGTCAGATTCCCAACTAACCTCCTTGCCGTAAAGGCCAATATTCTCTTTGCCTTCCTCCCCACTTGCTGTACCTGCATATTAACATTTTGTGACTCATGTGCCAGGACACCCAGGTCCTTCTGCACTGCAGCATTCCGCAGGCTTTCTCCATTTAAATAATATTCTGAAATAAAAACAGGAATTGCTGGAAAAACCCAGCAGGTCTGACAGCATCTGTGGAGAGAGAAACAGAGTTCACGTTTTGAGTCCAATACGGCCGTGGGCGGCACAGTGGTTAGCACTGCTGCCTCCCAGCACCAGGGTCCCAGGTTCAATTCTGGCCTTGCGACTGTCTGTGTGGAGTCTGCACGTTCTCTCCGTGTCTGCGTGGGTTTCCTCCGGGTGCTCCGGTTTCCTCCCACAGTCCAAAGATGTGCAGGTTTGGTGGATTGTAAATTTCCCTTAGTGTCCAAAAAGGTTAGGCGGGGTTACTGGGTTACGGGGATAGGGTGGAGGCGTGGGCTTAAGGAGGGTGCTCTTTCTAAGGGCTGGTGCAGACTCAATGGGCTGAATGGCCTCCTTCTGCACTGTAAATTCTATAATTCCATGACTTCTTCGGAACTCTCAGTAATAACAATTGAACATTCTGCTTTTCTATTATTCTTGCCAAAGTGGACAGCCTCACATTTTCCCACATTATACTCCATCCGCTCATCTTGCTTCCTCACTTTCTATATCCCCTAGCCGACTCTTTGTATCCTCCTATTCAGCAACAGATTGCATTTATATGGCGCCTTTAATGTAGTGAAACAAGCCAAGGCACTTCAAGGGAGTGATTATCAATCAACACCAAGCCAGATAAGGTAACATTAGTTCAACTAGACACAAATCTACTTGCAAATGATTAAATAATTGAAATTAGATTTTACCTTTATTTCTTTATCTTTTGACCTCACATGTCCAACAGGTTACTTCAGTCAACTCAATCATGCAACTGGAATGAATGATGTTGGCGTGAAGGAAACCATTCTAGGAGACATGGCCGTGACCTTTAAAAAAGTCCTTCAAAAAAGAAAAATATGCATTTCTATTGCGCTGTTCTTAAGTCACAAAGCTTTGCTGCCAATGAAGTACTTTTTAAAGTGCAGTTACTGTTGTAATGTAGTAAATGTGGCAACCCATTGCACCTCGGAAGCTCCCACAAACAGCACCTGGCCCAATAATCTGCTTATCTGCTTTTCGCGTGGTCATGTTGGTTAAAGGGTCAGTATTGACGAGGACTCTGGGAGAGCTCCCCTGCTCATCTCTGAAATAGCGGTGGGAGCTTTTACGTCCACCCTGAGTGGGTCAATGGGGCCTCAGGTAAACACCTCTTCCGAAAGACGGCACCTCTGACAGGGAAGTGCTCCCTCAGTACTGCACTGGGAGCACCAGCCCTTCCTAGTCCCAACAGTGGGACTCTACATGAGGGGTACCCATTGGAATACACCTGACACTGAAATAACTGGAATCCTGCAGAGAATTAAACTCAGAATGAATGAGATTAGAACAATTTGAATTGTTGCTATGTTACCAGCATTAGCAATGCTGTGTTTTTCAATGATGTCAGGTACATTCACCAATTGCTGGGAGGCAGGTATCTATGTCTTGGGAAATGCATTATGCAAATCAAACAGCAAACCTGCTGTCAAGTGAACACGTTATAAGAGATATACAACCAGAGACAACTGCAGGAAGTACACTGGAAGCAGCAAGATAATCTTTGTTAGTGTCACAAGTAGGTTTGCATTAACACTGCAATGAAGTTACTGTGAAAATCCCCTAGTCGCCACATTCCGGTGCCTCTTCGGGTACACAGAGGGAGAATTCAGAGTGTCCAATTCACCCAACAAGCACGTCTTTCAGGACTTGTGGGAGGAAATTGGAGGGCACCCGGAGGAAACCCACGCAGACACGGGGAGAACCTGTAGACTCTGCACAGACAGTGACCCAAGCCGGGAATCGAACCTGGCGCTGTGAAACAACAGTGCTAACCATGTGCTACCATGCCGATGAAATGTTAGGAGCTAAGGAACAGGAGTAGACCATTTAGCCCATCGAGCTTGCTGTGCCATTCAATACGATCATGGCCGATCAGAAACTTTGATGCCGTTTACACCCATTATCCCTTTAATAAGGACACGGGGAGTCCACACCGAATAAAGTAAAGAACTAGATTTATTTCCAATGCAGTATATATCAGTTCCCGCTAGATCCTTACCGAGTGTCTTCTGGTGGGTACCTTACTGGCCAACCTTTTATACATTGGTTAGATTTCTCCCGCCCCGAGGTGGGGGGAACTCATACACTGCGAGGACCACGGGAAAGGTAACCCCAACCTGTAGGTCTCATGCAGGATATTACAATCCCCAGAACCCTTGACATGGTTGTTTTATTTTAGCATGTTTATTACGGTAGCACAGTGGTTAGCACTGTTGCTTCACAGCTCCAGGGTCCCAGGTTCGATTCCCCGCTGGGTCACTGTCTGTGCGGAGTCTACACGTTCGCCCCGTGTCTGTGTGGGTTTCCTCCGGGTGCTCCGGTTTCCTCCCACAGTCCAAAGATGTGCAGGTTAGGTGGATTGGCCAGGCTAAATTACCTTTAGTGCCCAAAGATGGTTAGGTGGGGTTACGGGATAAGGTGGAGGTGTGGGGATAGGGTGGGGAGGTATGGATTTAGGTAGGGTGCTCTTTCCGAGGGCTGCAAACTCGATGGACCAAATGGCCTCCTTCTGCACTGTAAATTCTATGAATTAAGAAAATTTCATTACAAACAAAATGATATAAAATAACTAACCCCTGTTTTAATATCAAAGAACAAGGCAAACAAGCAAAAGCACAAAATATCTTCACCCCATAAAACTGACGGTGACTCGCTCTTTGAAAAAGGAAATGCGTGGCTGCCATCTTAGGTAGAACCCGTCTACCGCCCCCTAATGGTGTGTTTGACTTCCTACAAATGGAAGACAGACATGAGGTCACCCAGCCAAGCTGAGACACTGGGCGGAGTAGGATTGCTCCACCCAATCAAAACTCGTCGCCGGGCAATTAACAAGGCAAAGGTGAGGACATCCACCTTCACCCCCGTCTGGAGCATCAGCACGTCTGACGCCCTGAAAATGGTCAACAGTGCACATGGGTCCATATCAACATTGCGTATCCCTGACATGGTGTTGAAGAATCAAACCCGGGTCCTCAGTGCCGTGAAGCAGCAGTGCTAACCACTGCGCCACTGTGCCGCTCGAGAGGACGACATTTAATAGCTGACGTATATTAGCCGACAATTGTGGCCGATGACGAAGGCTGTCTGGTCTTCGGAGATCACCTCTGGGAGACAGGCTGCAAACTCAGTGCCAGCACTTTCGCAAATAACTTAACATCTGCATTTAAAAGTGAAATAGGCCGGTACGACCCACACTCTGCCGGGTCCTTGTCTTTCTTAAGGATCAAGGAAATAGAGGCTTGCATGAGTGTAATGGGCAATGAACCCCGGCATAAGGAGTCGTTAAGAATATCAAAAATTAGAGGGACTAATTGATCTGCAAAATTCTTATAAAACTCAATGGGGAAACCATCAGGGCCTGGAGCTTTACCCGTCTGCGTCAACCCAATGCATTTCAGAATTTCCTCTGCTCTCAATGGGGATTCCAACTCTTCCCGCCTCCCCCCCCTCCACCACTGGGATGGATAATCCATCCAAAGAATCAGTCATGACCAAACTATCCGCCGGAGTTGCCAATCTATAGAGATCCTGATGAAACGTTTCAAAAGTTACATTGACCCGAGGCGGAGCGGAAACCTGGCTGGCTCATCGAGTCCCCTTTCTGCACAATCTCCCCGGGAAGCTGCCTGTCACCTCAGCTGGGGAGCTAAGAGGCGACTGGCCCTCTCCCCATGTTCATAAAATACACCCCTCAAACATTCAAGCTGCTCCACTGCCTTGATAATAATTCCAATTGCGTCTGCAGCTTTTTTCAACCTGCCAACAACTCCGGGGTTGGGACATGTGAGTACAGATTGTTCACCCCAAGGAGCGCCCCCCCCCCCCCCCCCCCCCCCCCCCCCACCGCCACCCCAACCTCGCCATCTGCTCCATGAAAAACAACAGCACTATGGTTACTCCTGATGGAGCCAGAGATTTGGGCCTGGACCGTATCCAGCCTGGGTGAAGTCCCCCCCTCAAAATCAGCTGAAGCGAATCTAAATCGAGGATTGCGGCAGAAAACTAAACCCTGTTATTGATTAGTATTACGGCACTCCGCACTCTACCATCAAAGCCCGAATGAAAACTTGTCCCACCCACCCCTTCTGCAACCACGTTGGTTTCTGACCCGCAAGTGAGTCTCTCGCAGGAACATCACATCGACATTTAAACATTTAAGATGAGCAAATACCCTCAACCGTTTCACTGCGCCATTCAACTCCCTGATATTCCAGGTGACCAAACAAATTGGGGGTCTCCCACCCCCCTCGATCTGGAGTCAGCTATTTCCACCAAGAGGGATTGTCCAACAGTTAACGACAAACCACAGCAACCAGGCCCACCCAAGATGGCCGCCAAACCCACTAACAAGACTGAACAAAAAGAAATATGCAGTCACCGTCAGCAAACTACCCCCAACCCCCTCCCTCCCCCTCAGACACTACTACACCCAAATATGCATACAGAAAACAGCAAGGTGAACATAGAATAACTAAAAACTACCTGTAATAAACCTAAACCCCAAACAGAACAAAAGCACTCAGCTCATTATCTAAAACAGAATTAATATAATGAGCTGCAATCAACCATTCAATACTGCTCCCATGAGTTAACTCTTTGGCTAGCAGGGAGGCTCCCACCCAGAGTGAAGAAAAGTGCTGACAGAAAAGAAAGTATAAAAATCCCTCAGAATATAATACTCCAGCAGGGAGCTATATATTTTCACAACGGTTAGAACAAAAACCCACATAAAACTAAACCCCAGATCTAAGCCCAACTTGTAAAACATTCAACCCCAACAAGAACTGAAAAATGCAAACATGAACAAGGAACCCCAACAATTCCACACATCAGTATGGTCATCCACAATATCCCAAACCGTGAAAACCCTCAATCACCCCACGCCCAGCCCGTGCTTCTTCACAAAGGAATCCATCTCCCCCCCGCGGTGTACCCCAAACCGGACTCCGCTTACATTCAGGCCGGCCTTGGCGTTGATGAACGCAGCCCGTGTCTTTGCCAGCTCCGCTCCCACATCCTGGTAAAACCTGATGGCGTGACCTTCCTGTTTGTAGTCACGGTGCTCCCTTGCCCACCGCAGGGCCCCCTCTTATTCTTGGAAGCTGTGAAACGTCACGATTACTGCTCGAGGTGGTCCTTCGGGACGTGGCTTCTGCCGGAGGGTCCGGTGGGCTCAGTCCAGCTCCGGAGGGGACATGAGCCCCCCCCCCCCCCATCCCCCCACCATAGTTCCAAACATCTCCACAAAATACTTTGTGGGAGTTGGGCCTTCCATTCCCTCCAGCAGACCCACAATTCAGATATTTTGCATCATGACCGATTCTCCAAATTGTTTTCTTTGGTCTTCAGTGCTTTTGCAGTGTTAATTTGAGCCTACTTGTGACAATAAAGATTATTAATTAAAAGGTATTGACCATCAGAGACATTTCCACCTCCAGAAAGGCAATCTGGCGGCTGGCCCTTGAAAGAGCCCCCTCCATGCCTTGTATTGTGGCTCCATGTGCCTCTCAAACACCAAATGAATGGGAGCCACGGCCTCTTCCATCAATTCGTGGATGTCCCCTGTCCCAACCTGCCAGTGTTTGTCGAATTCTGTCGCCAAGGTGCTTGTAAGCATCCCGGCGGTTAGTGAAGAGGCCAGAGTCCCAGAGGCTGCCTCCACCATATTTTCCACTGGAAGGCCCCAAGGGCCTGACTCTGTCACCGAACGTCTATTTTCTGCTTCTTTTCCCCTGGGTTTTCTGGGCATTTCACCTGGGAAGGTTCCTTATCCAATTAAATATGTGAGTTTTAACCAGAAGTACCGCCTGAAACTAAGCGAAAAGGGCAAAAAGTGTGGTACTCTAGCAGGAGTCACCTCATGTCCGTCATAACCCACAGGACGTTGTTAATCAGCAATCTATCAATCTCTGCTTTAAACATACACAACGAGCTTCTACAGCCCTCTGGGGGCTGTATTCCAAAGATTCAGAGCCCTGTGTAAACAAATTTCTTTTCATCTTGGTCCTAATTGCTTTTCCCCTCATTTTGAGATCGTGCCCCCAGTTCTACATTCTCCAACCAAGGGAAACAAATTGGGCGAGATTCGCCTGTTCTCCCGTCGCGTGTTTCTCGGCCCCGTGCCATTCGCTGGCAGCCGGACTTTCTATTCCCGTCTCCTGTCAATGGGATTTCCAACTGAAACCACGCTACACTGCCAGGAGACCCGCGGGGCAGGGGTGCGCTCCCGGTGGGAAAAGAGAATGCCAAAGGCCGGAGGATCCCAACCCTTACCTGCATCCACCCTGGCCATTCCTTTAAGAATTCTGTAGGTTTCAATGAGGTCACCTCTCATTCTTCCAAACTCTCGAGGATACAATAATATCCTTTCTGAGGTAAAGGGACTAAACCAGCACCCAGTCTTCCAGGAACGGTCTAACCAAAGTCCTATTCAAATAAAGCAAGGCATCACGACTCAAATCTTCCTGAGATAAAGCCTAACATAATTTAAAAAGAAATAAAACCTAGATATTTGAATAATGAATCACATCAAAGGTTTTACCGAAAATGTTATATTCCAATGCTGAATGATAAGCAATCTTTTAAAAGAACTGTCTATATTAACGTCACATTTGAACCCATGCCTTGTGTAAGTGGGTAGCAATAGCCTTAAAGTTCACTGACATGCGCAAGGTGAGAGGCTCCCACTCTGCAGTCAGATCCCGTTTATGTAAATACATCTTGGCATGGATTGGAAAATCACCTCATGTTTGACTCACTTCAATCCTGGGCGACTGCATTGACTCTGTCAAAGTTGTTCCTCCGTACAACTTGGAGCTGCTCTCCTACTGCAGGGTGCCTCCTGGCTCAAACACAGTCACTCTCGTCTCGTGTCCCACCTGTAGCAGGACCTCCAACTTCTCAAAGTCAAAGCAGCGCCCCTCTCTGCTGTGCTACCACGGTCAATCGGCCCACTTTATTGTCATCATCATATCTTCCCCTTTAAGGGTTACGCTGCAGCCCTTTAACTGCTGCTGACTCCCTGTAATTTTACCCTCCCAAGTCTAGCATGCTGGAGGGGAAGAGGGAAAGCTATATGGGCTAGCCATTCATATACCAGGAGCCTAGGGGGAAGGGACCAGCCACACAAGATGTGGTGATGAAACTTTTCAGTTCTCAAGCCAAAATGAACCTGTGCCACAAGTTTCTTCAAGAACTGGGGCCAGGCTGCCTATTAATTTTCACAGGGTTTAAATATCATTTTGTGCAGAATATGTTAAGAGTGTCCTCAATTGACATCCAATTTTAGCACATATACTGAATCCGCATTTATTGAGTTTCAGGATTTAAGGTTTAGTATTAAAAAGGAACTCCTTATCAAAACTCACATTTCAAATCCTAACACGATAACTTGCATTTATGTCGCACCTTAAGTAAAAATGTCCCAAGTTGCTTCACAAGAGCATAACGGGAGGAAACCTGACGCTCAACCGCATACGGCGAGCTCAGGCGAAGAGAAAGAGGAAGAATTTAAGGAGCGTCTGGGAGGAGGTTGGAAGTGGAGAGAGAAAGAGAGAGGGGGGGTTTAGAGAGGGAATGGAAGGGGCTAAAGACCAAGTGGCTGGAGCAAAGATTAGATTGGTAAAAGGCTTTTTTACAAGTCCTCAGAGCCACAAGCTGCAAGCTCTGTGATCAATTGCAGTAAGAAATGCAAAATTGAAGTTCTGTCAAAGCTTCTTTCAAATCAAAAATGGTGAAGCTGAAAGGTCCAAACACAAGAAATGCAAAATAATCCATGACATATTTAGTAGCGCATTTAACTGGGCAGCACGGTGGCACAGTGGTTAGCACAGTTGCTTCACAGCTCTAGGTTCGGTTCCTGGTTTGGGTCACCGTCTGTGCGGAATCTGCACGTTCTCTCCGTGTCTGCGTGGGTTTCCTCCGGGTGCTCCGGTTTCCTCCCACAGTCCAAAGATGTGCAGGTTGGGTGGATTGGCCATGATAAATTGCCCTTAGTGTCCAAAAGGTTAGGTGGGGTTACTGGGTTGCGGGGATAGGGTGAAGGTGTGGGCTTGGGTAGGGTGCTCTTTCCAAGGGCCGGTACAGACTCGATGGGCCGAATGGCCTCCTTCTGCATTGAAAATTCTATGATTCTATGATTCACAGAGGCATTATAAATCTGACATTGAGCCACATTAACCATATTCAGGCAGGCGGCCAAAAGCCTGGGGAAAGCCTTAAGGAGGGTCTTAAAAGGAGGAAAGTGGGTAGAGAGGGCCAGAGGTTTGGGAACGGAATTCCAGTATTGGGGATCAGGCAGCAGACGGCACCACCATCAATGGTGGGTAAAACTCCCGGGTACCCCTGAAGCTAAAAATAAATTAGTGCAGAGCTCTCAAAGGGTTTGGGAGCTGTAGAAGATTTTAGAGACAGGGAGGGGAGAGGCTAAAGAGGGATTTAAAAAAAAGATGAGAATTTGAAAATTGATATATTACTCGATTGGGAGCTGGTGTAGATCGGGAGTGAAAGGGACCTGGTGCAAAATATGTTACAAGAGCAGAGTTTTGGATGATGTCAAATTTTCAGAGGGCAGAATGTGAAAATGAAATGAAATGAAAATGAATGAAATGAAAAATAAAATGAAAATGAAATGAAAAAAATGAAATGAAAATCGCTTGTTGTCACGAGTAGGCTTCAATGAAGTTACTGTGAAAAGCCCCTAGTCGCCACATTCCAGCGCCTGTCCGGGGAGGCTGGTACGGGAATCGAACCGTGCTGCTGGCCTGCTTGGTCTGCTTTAAAAGCCAGCAATTTAGCCCAGTGAGCTAAACCAGCCCCTGAATGTATCCAGAATGTACGTGCTGTCCGGAGTGTGTTGGGATAGTCAAGGCTAAAAGTAACACAGCTATAGGTGAGGGTTTCAACAGCAGATTGAGCTGAAGGAAAACCAGACTTGGGTGATCTTATGGAGGTGGAAATAAGTGGTCTTAGTGACGATGCAGATATGTGGTTGGAAGATCATCTGATATGACACCAAGTTGAAGACAGACAGGGATGGGGGTGGTTAGTGAAAGGAGTTTGGAGTCGGGTCTGAAGACAACGGGCAGATTTTCGCAGTCTGACAATTTCGAGACTGGAAATCTGAAAAAGCTCATCCAAAATTCATCAGCAATGTTCAGGTTCCATATCGCAATAGAATGTCACACACTTGACTGAAAATATCTGAAATTTTTCAACACATATTTCAAGGTGAAAATGAATAGCCATAACTTTGCAGCGTATTACATCTGTGGATAAGCATGCATCTCATTCTGCACAGGTTAGAAATAAATGTTACCACCAGCTGCACAGGAAATAATCAATGCAAAAGTTATCCAACTGCACACACTTTAAGTAGCCCAGCTTCATCACTTCCAAAATAGCTGCTGCTGTGGGCAGACATTGCCAGTGATATGATTAAAGGGTTTGTTCATAAACATGAAGCTTGATTTTTAAAAAGTTTGCTGGAGATAGCATTTGAACAAACGGCTGATTTTAGATGTTTTATCTAATCCGGAATCCATTCTGTAATAAAAGCATCTTGATACCAAAAGTGAACCCGTCAAATGATCTTCCAAATTCTTCTTTGTAACGTGACTGGCTTCACTCTGCATCAATACGAAGCTGATGCGATACTCAGGACCCCTGCAATGCCTTATATTGCAGTTTAACCTCAGTATATTGTAGTGTCATCAAACAAATACAGTAAGAAGTCTTACAACACCAGGTTAAAGTCCAACAGGTTTGTTTCAAACACTAGCTTTCGGAGCACTGCTCCTTCCTCAGGTGAATGGAGAGGTAGGTTCCAGAAACATATATATAGACAAATTCAAAGATGCCAGACAATGCTCAGAATGTGAGCATTTGCAGGTAATGCAGGTAATTACCTGCAAATGCTCGCATATGTTTCTGGAACCTACCTCTCCATTCACCCGAGGAAGGAGCAGCGCTCCGAAAGCTAGTGTTTGAAACAAACATAGCATTTGTTTCAAAAATAAGCATTTGCAGGTAATTACCTGCATTACCTGCAAATGCTCACATTCTGAGCATTGTCTGGCATCTTTGAATTTGTCTATATATATGTTTCTGGAACCTACCTCTCCATTCACCTGAGGAAGGAGCAGTGCTCCGAAAGCTAGTGTTTGAAACAAACCTGTTGGACTTTAACCTGGTGTTGTAAGACTTCTTACTGTGCTCACCCCAGTCCAACGCCGGCATCTCCACATCATCAAACAAATAGATTAGCTTTGCTATAATTAGGGACTGCGTTTGGTGTAATCACTACCCCGGGTCAGAATGGAGAAGAGTGGCTAATACCCGTGTCAATCAGAGCCAACTCTGCTATAAATGGCTAAGACTGATTTTATCCATGTAACACGTATTATGTAACTATCTCCCATTGACTGCATCCTCCTGGAGAATAACCCTGTTGTCATTGGGAAAGTGTAGGTTCTTCATGTTTTCAGAGGTTCCATAGATGAAGACCACAAATCTGTTGCCTGCCTCCAATCCATTGGCTGGTGTCAATAAATGAAATCATCCAACAGTAAGTTTTATTGAATCACAAAGTAAATACAGCACAGAAACAGGCCATTCAGCCCAGCTGCTTCTCCTACCCTCTCTTCATCTCTCCCCCCCCCCCCATCAAATATCCTTCCATTTCTTTCCCTCTCATGTGTTTATCCAGCTTTCCCTTAAATATATCTGTGCAATTTGCCTCAACCCCTCCCTGTGGGAGTGAGTCCCACATTCTCCCCACTCCCTGTGGGAGAGAGTCCCACATTCCCCCCACTCCCGGTGGGAGTGAGTCCCATATTCTCACCACTCTCTGGGCAAAGACATTTCTCCTGAATTCCCGATTGGATTTCTTGCGACAATCACATATCTGTGACCATTAATTCTAGTCTCCCCTGCATCTCTCTGTGTCTAATCTGTCCACCCTATCAAACCCCTTCAGAATTTTCAACACTTCTCATTAGGTCACCCTTTAGCCTTAAATTCTCCGGTGAAAAGAATCGCAGCCTACTCAATCTTCCCTGATCATTGTAACTTCTGAGTTCTGGTATTTCTACATCCTTTTTATAATAGGGACCAAAACAGTGCACAGGGCTCAGAGTGTGGGCTAACCAAAGTTTTATGTCATTTTAGCAATTTTATTATGCAGGCAGCACAGTGGTTAGCACTGTTGTTTCACAGCTCCAGGGTCCCAGGATCAATTCCCGGCTTGAGTCGCTGTCTGTGCGGAGTCTGCACGTTCCCCTGTGTCTGCATGGGTTTCCACCGGGTGCTCCGGTTTCCTCCCACAGTCCAAAGACGTGCAGGTTAGGTGGCTTGGCCATGTTATATTGCCCTTAGTGTCCAAAAAAGGTGAGGTGGGGTTACTGGGTTACAGGGACAGGGTAGAGGTGTGGGCTTAGGTAGGGTGTCCTTTCCAAGGGCCGCTGCAGACTCAATGGGCCGAATGGCCTCCCTCTCCACTGTAAATTCTATGATACTCTAGGCCTACCTTGATTTGCAATATGAAGTGCTCGGCTGAAATTACCGTTTCATTGTTAGAGAAACAAAAACAGAGCAACTGCAGAGATTGGAGTGAAGATACCAAATATTTTAATTGCTACAAGGGATGATGTATAGGAAACAAGCCCAACAATTGGACATCAAAGTATACCTGCTTTAGCGGGAATGAAAGGAAGGGTCACTGGTTTGATTCCTAGTCTGAGAGGAGTGCCCAATGAGGAAAGATTGAACAGAATGGGCCTATACTTCCTGTAATTCAGAATTAGAGGTGATTTCACTGAAAGATGTAAGATTCTTCAGGGGTTTTGACAGCGTAGATGTTGAGAGGTTTTTTCCCCCCTGGCTGGGGAATCAAAAAGACTGGGTTATAATCCCGGAATAAGGGGTTGGTCATTTAGGATTGAGTCGGAGAGACATTTCTTCATGCAAAGGGTTGTGAATCTTTGGCATTCTCTGCCCCAGAGGGCGATTGATGCTCAGTTAATGAGATCAACAGACCTTTTGATAAGTGAGTTAAGGGATGACGGTGATTGGGTGGGAAAGTGGAGATGATGTACAAATTCAGCTGTGATCTTATTGAATAGCAAAGCAGGCTCAAGGGGTGAAAGGTCAACTGCTGCTCATTATTTTCCAAATGCTGGGTTTTTATACAGTAAATCAGGAGAGGCTGTTTCCAAGTGCTGCAGGGTCAGTAAAATGAGGACACAGGGTAGCAATTCGGTTTGTCGATTAATGAAAATAATGCTCTCCCACTTTGTGAACTATCCACCAACAGCAGTATTCTCAGAACACAGGAAATCAGTTATCAGGGCTCTCTGGTGCTGTAAGGTAAGCAAGTGCTTGGCAGACCCATACACATCAGGAAGGATGCATGTTGTACAGCTTACATCAATACCTCTGGGGCGCGATTCTCCGCAAATGCGGAGAGTCGTGAAGGCTGCCGTGAAACTGGCCTTGTTTCACGGCAGCCTCCGCGCCCCCTCCCGGGACCCGATTCTCCCGCCCCCCGGTCAGGGCTAGCAGCGGGGCCCCGTGAACCTCGGCATCGCAGGCTTAGTGAACTTCGCTAAGCCCGCGAGCCAAGGGTAACGGCGGCTGACGCGCACGATGACATCAGCCGCGCATGTGCGGATTGGACGGCTCCAATCCGCACATGCGCGGATGACGTCATCATGCATATGCGTGAAACCCGCGCATGCGTGGGCCGTTATGCCCCTCAGCCGCCCCGCGGACTGATCCAGCGGGGCGGCGGAGGAACAAAGAGTGCGCGGGGTTCGGACCCGCTGCCCGCGATCGGTGCCCACCGATCGCGGGCCCATGCCACCCTTGGCACGGCCGTGGTGCGGCCGTGCCAATCGTGGCATGGTTCTCCAGAACGGCACTTTGCGGCCATTTTCACGAACGGTGAGAGCAGGTGTGTTGGAGTTCGTGAAAACGGCCGTAAAGGCCTGGGAACTCGGCCCATCGGCTAGGGGAGAATCGCTGCTTGCCGTAAAAAACGGCGAGCAGCGATTTGTGTCGTGGGGCGGCCGGGGGAGGGGGGGGGGGGGGGTGGGGGAGAGAGAGAATAGTGGGAGGTCGGGAAAAATGTTGGGAAGGCCCTCCCGCTATTCTCCGACCCGTCGTGGGGGGCGGAGAATCGCGCCCCATTTGGAAAGGAGAATGAGTCAGATTTATTGATGTGATCGCTATCTGGTGACTCCAGCAGGAATGGAAAAGGACAGTAGTGAGACGGGATGTTCAAAAGGTCCAGTAGCCTCAACATCAAAGGTTCATTTGGGAATAACGGTGAGTCACCAGGGAACAGGAGGTCTTGTGGTGCAGTGGGGGGAGGGGGGGGGGGGGGTGGGTCCTCCTGCCTGTGGGCCAGAGCTTCCGGGTTCAAGTTCCACCAAGGAAGGTTCATTCATAACGCAGCCAAACAGGTTGAGTATCAACCTGAAAATCCACCAACACGCCAATGGCAGATGATGAGATCGGGAAAGATTCCCGCCCAGACACTGGAGTCTCTACCATCACTACCAGAAGCTCCAGACTACAACATGATTGTAAAAGTGCATGTTGTCACAGAAACCCGGGTTCCCTGAGTGAACTCTAATACCACCAATGCCAGAGAATGACCAGGGCCAGTGGATGACTACAGGCCCACAAGCAATTAAAGAAAGTTGACGTGGAAAAGCCAAAAGCCTCCAATGTTACAGTCAGTGGTAGACTCAGCCACCTGACCTATAGCATGCTCATAACGCCCTGCTGTGAACTAAGATACGTGTGTTGACCTAACATTGCAGATCTTCGATCGAAGAGCATCTGACATGTTTCCATTGGGGGAAAAAACAAAAACATTACTGCCAAGAATTACATTAAAATGATTTCATGTCAAAAAAAGGGACATCTGACATTTAAAACAGTCAGACATGCAATACAGTGACAAATTCAGTGTTAAGAGGGATATTAATAGTGATTCTGCTAAAAACTGATGAGCTAATACATCAGCTACAAAATGTTCCAGTTAATTATAACTCTGTATTCCTTTAATGCAAGTTGACCATTTAAATCCCATATAGGAATCGTAGAATCCTATCCAGAAGGAGGCCATTTGGCCCATCGTGTCTGCCCGGGGCTATCCAACCAATCCCATTTTGTTCCTACAGATCTGAAAATTCTTCCTTTACAAATATTTCTCCAATTCCTTTTCAAAGGTTCCTAAAGAATCGGCTTTTCGGCGGCACCTTCCAGATCACAACGATTCTCTGTGTAAAGAAATGTTTCCTCAGATCGTGGCCAGCTTATTTGCCAATATCCTTCAAACTGTGTCCTACTGACCCTTGTGCCATTGGGAGCAATTTCCCCTTATTTACTCTTATCAAAGCCCTTCATAATTTTGAACACCTCAAATCTCATCTTAATCTTCTCTGTACCAAGGAGACCAATCCCAGGTAATCAATACCTTACCGGTTAAAATGATGGTCATATGGTTAATGGTTATAACCATAACCGTGACTTAACCAATTTAAGATTGGACAGTGTTTACCCTGGACAATTCAAAACCAAATATAGGCAGCACTGGATATGGCACGCCAACCCAAGATTGCTGCGATGCTGGAGTTCCTGCACAGAATAGCAAAATAATTGTGTTGCCGAATGAGTAATCCAGAAAATACAAGCTCACATCTTACTATGGCAGTTGGATCGTTTGAATTAAGTTTTTTTTTTAAGAAGAGCTGGAAATGGAAGGTGGGTATCAGTAAAGTGACAGAAAAGCTACTGTGGATTGTTGTAAATACCCTCCTTTGGAAAAGGACAAACCGTGCACAGTCTGAAGCTGTACATAACATAAAACATCTGACCGCAGGGAAAATAACTGTCCAACTATCAGATTGTGGTACAAGCCCACCAGGTTCACCAATGTCCTTTAAGGAAGGAAATCTGCCGCCCTTACCCGGCCTGGCCTACATGTGACTCCAGATCCACAGCAATGTGGTTGACCCTTAAAATGCCCTCAGGGATGGGCGGGCGAGTGACACGTTTAAGGGCACCTAGGGGTGGGTAATAAATATCTGCCACTCCACACCCAGAGAATTCCTTTTTAAGTTACCGCTCTCCTGAACTTGTACATTTAGTTGTTCAACTGTAATTTTACTGGAGCATTTCATGCCAAGCACAGATTATTTGAGAACCTATTGACAATATAATATTGAGCAAGTTAAGAAAAAAAACAACACTGGAAAAATACACTTGACTACATTACCCTAAATCAGACATGCACCTACGGAAGCAGCGGAGATAGAGGCCCACTATTCCTGTGCCATCTCTCTGCTAAGACGACTCCTAATGCTTCGCTCTGTGCCTACGGTCCCCTAATCCCTTTCCTACAAGTTTTTATACAGCTTTCCATTGACAAATTGCAGCAGCGTCTGTCTCAACCACTCCCTCTGCAAAGTGCTCCACACCCTCCCACAGCCCTCGGTGTAAGGTATTTTCTCTGAACATCTCCTTGATCACAAAGTTTGCAGTCGGCACACAAATTGGCTGCATGATTGACAGTGAGGTGAGAAGCCGAGGACTGCAGGAAAATATCAATGGGCTGGGCGGGTGGGTGGAAAAGAAACAACTGAAATACAGCCGGGAGGCGCATGAGGTGATGCATTTGGGAAGGTCAAAGAAAGCAAAGAAAGCAAATGGAATGATTCTGAAAGGTGTAGAGGAGGTCATAGAATCATAAAATTCCAAGGTGTGCACATCACCAATAATCTGTCCTGGTCCATTCACATCGACGCTATGACCAAGAAAGCACAACAGCGCCTATACTTCCTCAGGAAACTAAGGAAATTCAGCATGTCCACACTGACTCTTACCAATTTTTACAGATGCACCATAGAAAGCATCCTATCGGGCTGCATCACAGCCTGGTATGGCAACTGCTCGGCCCAAGGCCGCAAGAAACTACAGAGTGTCGTGAGCACAGCCCAGTCCATCACATAAGCCCGCCTCCCATCCATTGACTCTATCTACACCTCCCGCTGCCTTGGGAAAGTGGGCAGCATAATCAAAGACTCCTCCCACCCGGGTTATTCTCTCTTCCAACCTCTTCCATCGGGCAGATTCAAAAACAGCTTCTTCCCTGCTGTTACCAGACTCCTGAATGACCCTCTTATAGACTCAACTTACTTTTCTCCACTTCTTCTCTACAGTTGCAGCACTATATACCGTATACTTCACCTGCTGTCTATGTTTATATATTTTCATTATGTATCCTCATGTATTTATTGTATGTCCTGTGTTTTTTCATGTACGGATGGATCTGTCTGGACTGTGTGCAGAACAATACTTTTCACTGTACCCCAGTACACATGACAATAAATCTAAATCTAAATCTAATCTAATCTGATCACTGATAGAGTCATAGAGTCGTAAAGGTTTACAGCATGACCTTCGGCCCAACTTGTCCATGTTGCCCAGTTTGTACCACTAAGCTAGTCCCAATTGCCCACATGTGGCCCATATCCCATATAACTGTCTAAATGCTTTTTAAAAGCCAAAATTGTACCCGTCTCTACCACTGCCTCTGGCCGCTCGCTCCAGACACTCACCACCCTCTCTCTGTGTGAAAACATTGCCCCTCTGGACCCTTTTGTATCTCTCCCCTCTCACCTTAAACCTATGCCCTCTAGTTTTAGACCCCCTACCTTTGGGAAAAGATGTCGACTATCTACCTTATCGATGTCCCTCATTATTTTATAGACCTCTATATAGAACATAGAACATTACAGCGCAGTACAGGCCCTTCGGCCCTCGATGTTGTGCCGTCCTGTGAAACCAATCTAAAGCCCATCTACACTATTGCCTTATCATCCATATGTCTATCCAATGACCATTTCAATGCCCTTAATGTTGGCGAGTCCACTACTGTTGCAGGCAGGGCATTCCACGCCCTTACTACTCTGAGTAAAGAACCTACCTCTGACATCTGTCCTATATCTATCTCCCCTCAATTTAAACCTATGTCCCCTCGTGCTAGACATCACCATCCGAGGAAAAAGGCTCTCACTGTCCACCCTATCTAATCCTATGATCATCTTGTATGCCTCAATTAAGTCACCTCTTAACCTTCTTCTCTCTAACGAAAACAGCCTCAATTCCCTCAGCCTTTCCTCGTAAGATCGTCCCTCCATACCAGGCAACATCCTGGTAAATCTCCACTGCACCCTTTCCAATGATTCCACATCCTTCCTATAATGCGGCGACCAGAATTGCACGCAATACTCCAAATGCGGCCGCACCAGAGTTTTGTACAGCTGCAACATGACCTCATGGCTCCGAAACTCAATCCCTCTACCAATAAAAGCTAACACACCGTACGCCTTCTTAACAACCCTCTCAACCTGGGTGGCAACTTTCAGGGATCTATGTACATGGACACCGAGATCTCTCTGCTCATCCACACTACCAAAAATCTTACCATTAGCCCAGTACTCTGTCTTCCTGTTATTCCTTCCAAAATGAATCACCTCACACTTTTCTGCATTAAACTCCATTTGCCACCTTTCAGCCCAGCTCTGCAGCTTATCTATGTCCCTCTCTAACTTGTAACATCCTTCCGCACCGACTTTAGTGTCATCTGCAAATTTACTCACCCATCCTTCTACGCCCTCCTCCGGGTCATTTATAAAAATGACAAACAGC
The DNA here is from genome assembly GCF_902713615.1 of Scyliorhinus canicula. Lineage (NCBI taxonomy): Eukaryota > Metazoa > Chordata > Chondrichthyes > Carcharhiniformes > Scyliorhinidae > Scyliorhinus > Scyliorhinus canicula. Next base: position 157,416,621 of record NC_052159.1, read on the forward strand.
AGTGGCCCCAAAACAGATCCTTGTGGTACACCACTAGTAACTGGACACCAGTCTGAACATTTGCCATCAACCACCACATCAATCACCTCTAAGCCTCCTACGCTCCAGGGAAAAAAAGTTCCAGTCTATCCAGCCTCTCCCTATTAGTTAAACCATCAAATCCTAGTAGCATCGTAATAAATCTTTCCTGCACTCTTTCTAATTTAAAAATATCCTTTCCATAATGGGCAGCACGGTAGCATTGTGGATAGCACAATCGCTTCACAGCTCCAGGGTCCCAGGTTCGATTCCGGCTTGGGTCACTGTCTGTGTGGAGTCTGCACGTCCTCCCCGTGTGTGCGTGGGTTTCCTCCGGGTGCTCCGGTTTCCTCCCACAGTCCAAAGATGTGCAGGTTAGGTGGATTGGCCAGGCTAAATTGCCCTTAGTGTTGGGTGGGGTTACTGGGTTATGGGGATAGGGTGGAGGTGTTAACCTTGGGTAGGGTGCTCTTTCCAGGAGCCGGTACAGACTCGATGGGCCGAATGGCCTCCTTCTGCACTGTAAATTCTATGTAAATTCTATAATAGGGTGACCAGAACTGAACACAGTTTTCCAAGTGTGGCCTCACCAATGTCCTGTACAACTTCAGCAAATCGACCCAACTCCTGTGATCAATATTCTGACCAATGAAACCCAGCATGCTGAATGCCTTCTTCACCACCCTGTCCACCTGTGACTCCACCTTCAAGGAGCTATGAACCTGTACTCCTAGATCTCTTTGTTCTGTAACTCTCCCCAACTCCCTACCATTAACTAAGTAGGTCCTGCCCCGATTCGATCTACTGAAATGCATCACCTCACATTTATAATCTCCAACTCAAATATCTATGGCAGGATCCTCCCTTTGGGGGACTAAGTCCCCACGCCCGCTGGAAAACGGGCGAGAATCACTCTGGACTTTTCCCTCGAAAGTCCGGGGTGATTCCCCGTTCTCCAGGGAGTTAGCAGGCCTCCGCGTGCGTCCCGCAGCTCTGGTTGCCGGCGGGGGCCCTGCTGGACAGACCGCGGGGGTTCGTGCATGCGTACAGCGGCGGCCCACCTCGGCGCGGGCGCTGCCGATATGACCACACAGCGGGGGCCGTGAGGAGGAAAATAGATCGCTCCCGGATCGCGATGGCCCGCCGATCGGTGGCCCCCGATTGCAGGCCTGCCCATCGTCGAGCACCCCCCCCCCCACCCACCCATGTCCGATCCCCACGCCCTCCCCCACCATACCGCCCACATCAGCCGCGACTCTGAGTTGCCGCCATGTGGAATCACATTAGAACCAATGCCGGCGGGATTTGGCAGGCACTCGGCCCATCGAGCGCGGAGAATCGTCGGAGGGGGGGGTGCCTTTTCCAACGGCCCCCGACCGGCCACGTCGATTGCGCGCACACGAATGGCGGCGTTCCCAATAGTCCTGGCCTGTTTTGTGAGCCACGGTAACAACTTCATTTTCCGTTTAAAATTAACCAGTTTGGCCTTTCACTCCCCGCCTCTTGGAATTATTACATTTAATTAACTGAGTTAAAATTCCCAACTGCTGTGATGGGATTTAACCTTCAATCTCCAGAATTTGTAATTTAGGCCTCTGAATGACTTGCAATTCTGGTCGCCACATTATAGGAAGGATGTGATTGCGCTGGAGGGGGTGCAGAGGAGATTCACCAGGATGTTGCCTGGGATGGAGGATTTCAGTTATAAAGAGAGGTTGGATAGGCTTGGGTTGTTTTCCCATGAGCAGAGAAGACTGAGGGATGACCTGATCAAGGTGGACAAGATTCTGAGGGGCACGGACAGGGTGGATAGGGTGCAGCTGTTCCCCTTAGTTGAAGGGTCAGTTATGAGGGGGACACAAGTTCAAGTTGAGGGGCAGGAGGTTTAGGGGGGCTTTTTTACCCAGAGGGTGGTGATGGTCTGGAATGCACTGCCTGGGAGGGGGGTAGAGGCGGGTTGCCTCACATCCTTTAAAAAGTACCTGGATGAGCACTTGGCACGTCAGAACATTCAAGGCTATGGGCCAAGTGCTGGCAAATGGGATGAAGTAGCATCGGTGCAGCCTCGATGGGCCAAAGTGCTTCTTCTGTACTGTATTATTCTGTGATTCTGTGATTCTTAAAGGAGGAGAGAGTGATGGAGAGGTTAATGGAGAGAATTCCAGAGCTTGGGGCCCAGGAAGCTGGAGGCCTCCTCCTCTTTCTCCAGGTACCACGCCATGAGGGTATTGGCAACCATGGGCTTCCCAAGGATTACACATGGCAAAGATATAGGTTGAGAGGTGGTAGAATTTGAACCGAGGTGAGGAGGAACTACTTCTCGCAGAGGGTGGTGAATTTATGGAACTCTTTGCCCCATAGTGCGATGAATCTGAGTCATTAAAAGGTTTCAAGAAGGCGATAGAGGTAATTCTGATTTTTAAAAACGTGTTGAAGGTATGTGGGCAACAGGTGGGGAGGTGGACTTGAGACCAGGAAGAGATCAGCCATGATCAGATTAAATGGTGGAGCAGGCTCAAGGGGCTGAATTGCCTCCTTCCGCTGCTAATTGCTATGTTCCAATTCCTGCCATGGTTTGCCATTGCCTCCTGCAGTATGACCGACTGGGAAACTCTCCCACTCCTACTGCCTGTCAGCAGGCCTATAGGAAGGATTTACAGGTTGATACTGAGCCTGTTTGGCTGCATTATGAATGCACTTTCCACAGCCAAAAGGCAGACACGAACCCAGAGCTTCTGGCCAAGAGATCAGGGCTTTGCTGCACCGGAAGACCTCCCTAAGATGAAGACACAGCCACCATTTGTGGAATGATTGAAATCGGGGGAGCAGGCAAGAGGCCAGGATTGGAGGAGTTAAAAGATCTTGGCGGGGTGTAAAGTTGGAGGAGCTCACAAAGATATCGAGGGGCAAGGCCATTGATGGAATCTGTATAGATGGATGAGAATTTTAAAGTTGTGGTTTTGCTGGACAGTAAGGCCAGCAAGCATGGGGTGATGGATGAACAGAGCTTGTTGCAAGGTAAGGTACAGAGAGTACACAGAACCCAAATTGAAGACTAAACTAATGCTCACCAGTACTGTTACTTCTTAAAAACAAAAATGCATCACACAATGTAATCAATTTTTGGCAGAAAGTAGCAATAAATACTGGGAGCCACGGAGGTTTTGTGGCGCAGTGAGTAGCATCTGTGTCTCTAAGCCAGATGAGCTGGGTTCAAGTCCCAGCCATGGACTCGATAGCCAAAGAAGGGGTATTTATAATGCAGCCAAAGAGTTAGATTATCAACCTGAAAATCCTTCCAGTACATCTAGGCAAGTGGTCCCTTGTCAGCCAGAACAGCTGACAATAACTGCAGTGCAACGCATTAACCGGCTCCAAGCTCAGGCTCCTGCCACAGGGTGTACTCCATAGCAAGCATCCTCCTCTCTCCAGACTGAAAGGCAGATAATCGGCCTGTTGGGCCGTGTTATGAACGCACCTTGCACAGCCATTCTGGTACTTACGAAGCAGGTACATTCAGGGGCAGTTTGCGTGTTAATAATTCTTGGCAAATACGTTGAGCTTGCAAACAATTCTTTATAATTCGGTCAGTTCCCTACAAGTTCAACACTAGCAAACTCCATATGAGAATCAAGGCCACACCATTTCACAATAATTAATTCCGTGTTTGTCACCTTTCATACAGCCAAATTAGTTGTTTGCTCTATTGAATTTCTGATATTACTATTTATCAATGAATCTTACCTATCACCAGTAATGAATCAGAAGCATGAATTATTTTGGCAGAATGGCAGATGAATTAATTCTCACCAGCAGGCTGGCACCAACTGGGACCTCTGATATTGAGTCGTGCACCACACAAATATCCTGTGGGCGCCCTGTGGACACTCCGACGGTGCTCTTCGGAGAAGACGTAGAAATTCTGTGCTGCTGATCTGGAAAGAAGGAGGAGGGAAGCAGTCGAGAGGGTTTGGGGAGTGAGCAGTAGGGGCTGGGTTGGTGTGAACGGTAGGATAATAGTCTCCAGGGGCTTGTGGTATGACTGTGAATCTGGGGGTGTGAGCGGGGGAGGGGTATGGGGACAATCCACCCCACTTGCCAGCTCCACATTTCAGTAAAATATTTGTGAAAAAACTTGGGCGGGATTGCCCGACCCCTCAGCCATGTGTTTCTGTGCCGATGGCGTGTGGCGGGATTGTATCTTCACGCTGCTTGTCAATGGCATTTCCCATTAAAGCCACCCCAGGCTGCCGGAAACATGTGGGTGGGGATGCACTGCCAATCCCATCGGCTGGGGAATTCTGGGCCTTGTTCTTTTGATGGTTAACCCACACCTCAATCTGGTTTACCTGACCACAACCAGGGGACAGTAACATAGTGGTAACTTTACTGGGATATTAGATCCAGAGGCCAACACTAAGGGGACATGAGTTATAATCCCACCATGGCATCTGGGAATTTAATTAATAGATCTGAAATAAAGTTCTAGTCTCATTAACAGTGATCGTTAAATGATTGGATTGCTGTAAAAGCACATTTGGTTCACTAATGCATTGAGAAAAGGAACCTACCTTTCTTATCTGGTCAGTCTGACCTATATATATGACTCCAGACCCACACCAATGTGGTTGACTGATTACTGCCCCCTGAAATGGCCCAGCAAGCCACTCGGTTGAAGGTATCTCGGCATCACCTCTCGAGAGCAATTGGGGATAAATTAGGATTACTGCTGGCCTTGCCACTGAAGCTCACACCCCAAGAACGAATGTGAAAAAAAAAATTAATAATCAAATGTCTGGAGCATATTGAAATTGGAAAGGCAACAGAATCATCTATCAACACCTCCTTCTGCCAGTGAAGCATGTTCTGGAGATGGGAGTAACTCAGATCAACACAGCCATTCCATAAAAATATGTTTTATGATTGCCCTAACATTAGATATTGTGAATAAAAATTAAATAATTGTTAGGTTTCCTGAGACGTGTAAATTATTACGGTCATCCCTTAATAAAGTTGGTTGTAGAACATTGTGAGCAATTAACATTTCCACTGGGCCTTTGAGAGGAGTGGCACTTCCTGAAAATAAAGGGAATCAAACTTACTCTTAATAAAAAGGAGGAAAACCATTTTATTTTATTTATGAATCTGAATTTTCGATAATAACCATTTTCATCAGCACAGGAAACATTACAAAAATCCTCTTTGCCTTTGTGTCATGCTCAATGCCCATCTGTGCGTTTGCATAATTTATACTAATATTCGGAAGATAGCCCCATTTAGAACAGAGCTCCATTTGGAAGGGGGTCCTATATAAGACGGTCAAGACAAAATTCCACCCTTTAATTCGGGAGAAATGTCTTTACCAGGGAGTGGTGAGAGTTAGGAGCCCGCTTCCACAGGGAGTAGTTGAGGCAAATTGTATAGTTGTGGATATTTTGAAGGGGAAGGGACAGAAAGAAATGAAAGGAAGTAGGAAACCATTCACTACCTTATAATAAACTTAATTATTGTCACAAGCAGGCTCACATTAACACTGCAATGAAGTTACTGTGAAAATCCCCTGGTTGCCACATTCCAGCACCTGTTTGGGTACACTGAGGGAGAATTCAGAATGTTCAATTCACCTAACAAGCACGTCTTTCGGGACTTGTGAAAGGAAACCGGAGCACCCGAAGGAAACCCACGCAGACACGGGGAGAATGTACAGACTCCGCACAGACAGTGACCCAAGCCGGGAATCAAACTTGGAACCCTGGCGCTGTGAAGCAACTGTGCTAACTACCGTGCTACAGTATCGCCCCTCTGATGTCCCAAAGTGTTAAACAACCAAGTACTCTTAAAGCGTAGTTACTGATGTAATGGAGGAAACATTGCAGGCAATTTGTGTACAGCAAGGTCCCACAAACAAGGTGATAATGAACAGACAATCTTCGTCAGTAATATTGGTTAACGGATAAATACTGTCCAGGATACCGAGGGGGAACTCCCCTCCTTCTCTTCAAAGTAGCATCATGGGATTTTTTACGTCCACTTCAGACAGGGCTCGGATCAAACTCGCATCCAAATAACAGCACCTCCAACAGTGCAGCACTATCAGAGGACTGCATTGGAGTGTCAGCCTAGATCTCTTTGTGCTCAAGTCTCTGGAATGGGACTTGCACCCACAGCATTGTGACTCAGAGGTAAGTGTGCTCACTGCTGAGTCACCAAAAGGATATGTTGATCGAGCAAAATGAAACAGAGGGGGAGTGGGCTTGTGTGAATCATGCAAGTGGGCGACATGGTGGCACAGTGGCTAGCACTGCTGCCTCGCTGTGTCAAAGACCCAGGTTCAAACCCAACCTTGGGTGACTGCCTGTGTGGAGTCTGCAGGTTCTCCCCGTACTCCGGGTGCTCCGGTTTCCTCCCACAGTCCAAAGATGTACAGGTTAGGTAGACTGATCATGCTAAATTGTCCCTTAGTGTCCAAAGATGTGCAGGTGTAGGGTTATGAGCAAAGGGTCAGGGAGTGGGCCTAGGGTGGGGTGTTGTTTCAGAGGATCAGTTTAGACTCGATGGGCCAAATGGCCTCCTTCTGTAGGAATTCCAAGTTTCTATAAACATTGATGGACCAGTTGAATGGTATGGTTCTACTGAACTTTCTACAGATGTAATATCTAAAGTAGGGATATCACAACTAACAAAATGAATCAAATTTTTATTTTAACTATCTGGCTTTGGTAACAAAAGAAAATTATTACAATTAGATCAATAATGATTGGTTACATTACCAATAACACAACAATTGGAAAACTGAAGGGGTGATCTCTGGCACTTGCACCAGGTGAGATTTTCAGCTGAATTGTAATGAAGGGTGAGTTACCCTAACAAGCCATTAAACCAACGGAAATGAACAATATTTCCAATTTGGGGAATGCAAGGAGAGGCTTAGCTATCTGGAGACAAGACAGCATGTGGGGAACTGTCTGTCGAGTTGGATGAGGGGTGGTAATGGGTGAGAGGTCATGACCTCACCTCCATTGCCTTTTGCAATCATCTTTCTTTTTTTCAGTACTTTTTATTGGACTTTTGGCATTTTATATTAACGGTTACAGAACAAGACAAAGACAAAATCAACACCTACGTCAAGTCATAGCAACACCATCCACAGTTTCAATCATCATATGTAGAGTACAGTATTGACATGTAAAACTTATATTACAAGGTGCGCTTGTTAAGAACAAAAGATGAAAAAAATACAAAAAAAGAAGAGAGAAAAATATGCTTTTGCTTATTACCCTTTGCCCCTTTTGATTCTCTCCCTCCATTTGCCCTTGGTGAGCTTCCCCCTTCCCACCATTCCACCCTCCCCTATCCACCTCTCCCCCCTTACCTGCCTGCCTCCCCCTCTTCCCCCTTCCCACTCCCCCGCCCCTGCCCTTTCCTCTCTTTGTTTCATGGTCCTTTCTGACACCACCCCACCCCCCCTTTAACCTATTGGTTGCTGGTAACGAATGGGTCTTAGGGGATTTTGGTAAACAGCCGCCACCTGCCGTGGAGCTCTTCCTCCGATCCTCTGATGGCGTATTTTATTTTTTATAGTTTGAGAAATTCTGCCACGTCTGGCAGAAAGTCTGCAGCTTTGGGTGGTGCTGCCGATCACCAGCCGGGCAGGAGTCTCCGGCGAGCGAGCAGGAACGCAAAGGTCAAGGTGTCCGCCCCTCTCCCCACGAAGAGCTCCGGCTGTTCTGATACTCCGAAGACCACCACTAATGGACAAGGTTCCACCCTCACCCCCACAACCCTGGGAATTAGCCTCAAAGAAGGACATCCAGTACCCGACAAGTCTGGGGCAAGACCTGAACATATGGGTGTGGTTGGCCGGGCCTCCCTGGCACAGTTCACACTTGTCCACCACCTCAGGGAAGAACGTGTTTGTTTATTCTTGTCCTGGTTAGGTGCACCCTGTGTACCACCTTTAACTGCGTTAGGCTTAGCCCTGCGCATGTGGAGATGAAGTCTACCCTGTTCAGTGCTTCCCCCAGAGCCCTCCCTTTACCTCTCTGCTGAGTTCATCCTCTTGTCTCGGCCAGGGATGAGCATACCTCCTCTACTAGTAGTCCATACATATACATGTCCACACGGTTCCCATCTCCTAGTTCCCCTGCGGACAGTAGTCTGTCCAGTGGTGAGTGTCCTGGTATCTGAGGGAATGGCATTGTCTCCTTGCAGAGGAAGTTTTCAATTTGGTTGTATTCCATCATCTTTCTTATGGCCCAATCAGATTTCACTGCTCCCATTATGCTTCAGCAAACTCAGGTGCAGATCAATGAGGCTCTAAGGCCATGGTGGAGGTGTCTCTTGCCTTATTTAAGGTGGTGACCATGATAGCATCCAGAGTTTGAGAATGAGCAGCAGCAACAGATAATTGAATGTAACTCAATAAATTTTAACTAAAACTATTACATTGAATGTTACAGCACAGAAACATGTCGTTCAGCCTAACTGGTGCTTAATCTCCAGCCAAGCCTCTTTCCTTCACATTCATCTCACCCTATCAAGCTAGTGTTATATTTCTTGTTTACCTAGTTTTCTATCAAACTCATTTCCTTTGTGTTTTTATAGGCTTTCGGTAAATTAGAATTGGAGCTGGAAATGATTGACAATGCTGCATATTTAATCAAATTCCTCTCCACTAGTTAAAACAAACAGCTATTAAAATAGTGGAGAGGGGAATTTGATACAAATGCATTAGTTGTTTGCAAGAATAACTTTGCACACGATCAATTTTGTCACCCTTAGGAAAAGACCTTCTTTGAAACGAGAGAGACTCACGTTTGGTATATTGCCTCCCAGGTGCAAGGGTACGTGATGTCTCGGATCGTGTTTTCCGGGTCCTTAAGGGGGAGGGGGAGCAGCCCCAAGTCGTAGTCCACATTGGCACTAACGACATAGGTAGGAAAGGGGACAAGGATGTCAGGCAGGCCTTTAGGGAGCTAGGATGGAAGCTCAGAGCGAGAACAAACAGAGTTGTTATCTCTGGGTTGTTGCCCGTGCCACGTGATAGTGAGATGAGGAATAGGGAGAGAGAGCAATTAAACACGTGGCTACAGGGATGGTGAAGGCGGGATGGATTCAGATTTCTGGATAACTGGGGCTCTTTCTGGGGCAGGTGGGACCTCTATAGACAGGATGGTCTATATCTGAACCTGAGGGGCACCAATATCCTGGGGGGGAGATTTGTTAGTGCTCTTTGGGGGGGTTTAAACTAATTCAGCAGGGGCATGGGAACCTGGATTGTAATTTTGGGGTACGGGAGATTGAGAGTATAGGGGTCAGGAACACAGATTTGATTTCGCAGGAGGGTGCCTGTGTTCAGGTAGGTGGTTTGAAGTGTGTCTACTTCAATGCCAGGAGTATACGAAATAAGGTAGGGGAACTGGCAGCATGGGTTGGTACCTGGGACTTCGATGTTGTGGCCATTTCAGAGACATGGATAGAGCAGGGACAGGAATGGTTGTTGCAGGTTCCGGGGTTTAGGTGTTTTAGTAAGCTCAGAGAAGGGGGCAAAAGAGGGGGAGGTGTGGCGCTGCTAGTCAAGGACAGTATTACAGTGGCGGAAAGGATGCTAGATGGGGACTCTTCTTCCGAGGTAGTATGGGCTGAGGTTAGAAACAGGAAAGGAGAGGTCACCCTGTTGGGAGTTTTCTATAGGCCACCTAATAGTTCTAGGGATGTAGAGGAAAGGATGGCGAAGATGATTCTGGAAAAGAGCGAAAGTAACAGGGTAGTTGTTATGGGAGACTTTAACTTTCCAAATATTGACTGGAAAAGATATAGTTCGAGTACATTAGATGGGTCGTTCTTTGTACAATGTGTGCAGGAGGGTTTCCTGACACAATATGTTGACAGGCCAACAAGAGGCGAGGCCACATTGGATTTGGTTTTGGGTGATGAACCAGGCCAGGTGTTAGATCTGGAGGTAGGTGAGTACTTTGGAAACAGTGACCACAATTCGGTGACCTTTACGTAAGTGATGGAAAGGGATAAGTATACCCCGCAGGGCAAGAGTTATAGCTGGGGGAAGGGCAATTATGATGCCATTAGACATGACCTAGGATGTGTAGGTTGGAGAAGTAGGCTGCAAGGGTTGGGCACACTGGATATGTGGAGCTTGTTCAAGGAACAGCTATTGCATGTTCTTGATAAGTACGTACCAGTCAGGCAGGGAGGAAGGGGTCGAGCGAGGGAACCGTGGTTTACCAAAGAAGTGGAATCTCTTGTTAAGAGGAAGAAGGAGGCCTATGTGAAGATGAGACGTGAAGTTTCAGTTGGGGCGCTTGATAGTTACAAGGAAGCGAGGAAGGATCTAAAGAGAGAGCTGAGACGAGCAAGGAGGGGACATGAGAAATCTTTGGCAGGTAGGATCAAGGAAAACCCAAAAGCTTTCTATAGGTATGTCAGGAATAAAAGAATGACTAGGGTAAGAGTAGGGCCAGTCAAGGACAGTGGTGGGAAGTTGTGTGTGGAGGCTGAGGAGATAAAGCGAGATACTAAATGAATACTTTTCGTCAGTATTCACTCAGGAAAAAGATAATATTGTGGAGGAGAATGCTGAGACCCAGGCTATTAGAATAGATGGCATTGAGGTGCGTAGGGAAGAAGTGTTGGCAATTCTGGACAAGGTGAAAATAGATAAGTCCCCGGGGCCTGACGGGATTTATCCTAGGATTCTCTGGGAAGCCAGGGAAGAGATTGCTGAGCCTTTGGCTTTGATGTTTAGGTCATCGTTGGCTACAGGAATAGTGCCAGAGGACTGGAGGATAGCAAATGTGGTCCCTTTGTTCAAGAAGGGGAGTAGAGATAACCCCGGTAACTATAGGCCGGTGAGCCTAACGTCTGTGGTAGGTAAAGTCTTGGAGAGGATTATAAAAGATACAATTTATAATCATCTAGATAGGAATAATATGATTAGGGATAGTCAGCATGGTTTTGTGAAGGGTAGGTCATGCCTCACAAACCTTATCGAGTTCTTTGAGAAGGTGACTGAACAGGTAGACGAGGGTAGAGCAGTTGATGTGGTGTATATGGATTTCAGTAAAGCGTTTGATAAGGTTCCCCACGGTCGGCTATTGCAGAAAATACAGAGGCTGGGGATTGAGGGTGATTTAGAGATGTGGATCAGAAATTGGCTAGTTGAAAGAAGACAGAGAGTGGTAGTTGATGGGAAATGTTCAGAATGGAGTTCAGTTACGAGTGGCGTACCACAAGGATCTGTTCTGGGGCCGTTGCTGTTTGTCATTTTTATAAATGACCTAGAGGAGGGCGCAGAAGGATGGGTGAGTAAATTTGCAGACGACACTAAAGTCGGTGGAGTTGTAGACAGTGCGGAAGGATGTTGCAGGTTACAGAGGGACATAGATAAGCTGCAGAGCTGGGCTGAGAGGTGGCAAATGGAGTTTAATGTGGAGAAGTGTGAGGTGATTCACTTTGGAAAGAATAACAGGAATGCGGAATATTTGGCTAATGGTAAAATTCTTGGTAGTGTGGATGAGCAGAGGGATCTCGGTGTCCATGTACATAGATCCCTGAAAGTTGCCACCCAGGTTGATAGGGCTGTGAAGAAGGCCTATGGTGTGTTGGCCTTTATTGGTAGAGGGATTGAGTTCCGGAGCCATGAGGTCATGTTGCAGTTGTACAAAACTCTAGTACGGCCGCATTTGGAGTATTGCGTACAGTTCTGGTCGCCTCATTATAGGAAGGACGTGGAAGCTTTGGAACGGGTGCAGAGGAGATTTACCAGGATGTTGCCTAGTAAGGAGGGAAAATCTTATGAGGAAAGGCTGATGGACTTGAGGTTATTTTCGTTAGAGAGAAGAAGGTTAAGAGGTGACTTAATAGAGGCATACAAAATGATCAGAGGGTTAGATAAGGTGGACAGCGAGAGCCTTCTCCCGCGGATGGAGGTGGCTAGCAGGAGGGGGACATAGCCTTAAATTGAGGGGTAATAGATATAGGACAGAGGTCAGAGGTGGGTTTTTTACGCAAAGAGTGGTGAGGCCGTGGAATGCCCTACCTGCAACAGTAGTGAACTCGCCAACATTGAGGGCATTTAAAAATTTATTGGATAAGCATATGGATGATAAGGGCATAGTGTAGGTTAGATGGCCTTTAGTTTTTTTCCATGTCGGTGCAACATCGAGGGCCGAAGGGCCTGTACTGCGCTGTATCGTTCTATGTTCTATGTTCTATGAAATCAATGATTCAATTCGTTGGCAGTTAAAGATGCAAAGTAAAATTACAAACTTTAATTTTAAAACTCCCTCAGCCCAGCAAATTTTCCCATTTCAAGTATTAATCCAATTTATTTTTGCAAGTTGTTTTAAATCTGCTCTCACCGCCCTTCAAGACAGCAGATTCCAAATTGGAACCCCTTTAAGCGCCTCGTTCATTTGCTTTTATGTAGATACAGAAAAGATTCTAAGAAAAAAATATTACTACATTTGCCTCAAAAAAGCCTATAAAGAGCTTGAGTATTAAACGTGTTCGCTGTCAGTTCCTCTTGTACACCAGCATGCACTGTTTTATACGCGATTCATCCAGTCAGATAGCAATATTGAACCTTCAGGCGTGGCCTAGATATGTCTCCTACGTTCATGTAATTTTGATAATAACTCAGAAAGGGCATGTTAACCTCAGTTAATGTACCACTGGGTCAAGGCATTTCCCCAGAGATAAAAATACTTAGAGCAGATAACTGTCATTCCACATGCAATTATATATATATTGCAGCTACTAATTTAGGAAAATTAATTACGTAGCATGATATTTCCTGCTTAAGGGAGATATATGAGGAAGTTAAACTATGTTATTCAGTGAGTGGCTGGAATATCTTAGGTTGCTCAAAGAAACAAAGGTAGACAAGCCATGTGAGTTGGCAAGACCATGGCAGGTGGAATATGACGTGGAAAACTGTGAAGTTATCCACTTTGGTAGGAAATTACAGATTATTTCTTAAATGATGGGAGATTGGGAAGAGTTAATGTCCAAAGGGACTTGGGTTTCCTTGTTCATCAGTTATTGAAAGTTAACACACAGGTGCGGCAAGCAATCAGGAAGGCAAATGGTATGTTGGGCTTTCTAACAAAACGATTTGAGTACAGGTGTAAAGACGTCTTACTGCAGTTGTATAGAGCCTGGAGAGGCTGCACCTGGATTTGTGCAATTTCGCAATTTGCAATTGTGCAATTTTGGTTTCCTTACCCAAGGAACAGTAAGAAGTCTTACAACACCAGGTTAAAGTCCAACAGGTTTGTTTCAAACACGAGCTTTCGGAGCACTGCTCCTTCCTCAGGTGAATTCTTACAACCTGGTGTTGTAAGACTTCTTACTGTGCTCACCCCAGTCCAACACCGGCATCTCCACATCATGGTTACCCAAGGAAGAATATACTTACCATAGAGGGAGTTCTACACATGTTCACCAGGCTGACTCCGGAGACAGCAGATTTTCCCTATGAGGAGAGATTGAGAAGGGTGGGCCTGTATTCTCTTGAGTTTAGAAGAATGAGGTGCGATCTCATTGAAGTGTATAAAATGATTACAGACCTCAACAGGGTAGATGCAGGAAGGATGTTTCCCCTGGCTGAGGGAGTTCTAGAACCAGGGGACCGTCTCAGAATAAGAAGCAGGCCATTTAGGGCTGAGATGAGCGAGACTTTTTTTTATTCAGAGAGCGATGAATCTTTGGAATTCTCTACCCCAAAAAGCTTTGGAGGCTCAGTTTTGGAGTATATTCAAGTCAGAGATCGAAAGGTTGCTAGAAAATGATGATATTAAGTGCTATGGTGATAGTGCAGCCAAATGGCACTGAGGTAGAAGATTGCCAATGATCCTTTTGAATAGCGAAGCAGGCTCGAAGGGGAAATTGGCCTATTCCTCTTTCTACCTTCCTAAAAATAGCAGAGGCATCGATCACAATCTTTGGGCACAGGAATAGTGCCAGAATAGCCATTAATGTTGCACCAATATTCAAGAAAGGGAAGAGGGATAAAGCAGGAAACTACAGCCCAGACTTCCCAACATCAGAGGTGGGGAGATTATTAAAAACTATTATCAAGGCAAAATAAACGTACATTCGGAAGGATCTGGGTTAATCAGGGAGAGTCAGCATGGATTTGTTAAAGGCAAATCAAGTCTGACTAACTTGATTGAATTCTTTGAGGTAAAAGAAAGGTTGATCAAGATAGCACAGTATTTTGTACATTATGGGAGGCATTTGACTAAATGGCAGATTGGGGATTTATTAAGAAGATGTAAGCTAATGCAATTAAGGAGCACGTGGTGATATACAAAGAACAAAGAAAAGTACAGCACAGGAACAGGCCCTTCAGCCCTCCAAGCCTGTGCCGAACATGCTGCCCGTCTAAACTAAAATCTTCTGCACTTCCGGGGTCTGTATCCCTCTATTCCCATCCTATTCATGTATTTGTCAAAATGCCCCTTAAATGTCACTATTGTCCCTGCTTCCACCACCTCCTCCGGCAGCGAGTTCCAGACACCCACTACCCTCTGTGGGTGCCTCGTACATCTCCTCTAAACCTTGCCCCTCGCACCTTAAACCTATGCCCCCTAGTAATTGACCCCTCTACTCTGGGAAAAAACCTCTGACTATCCACTCTGCCTATGTCCCTGATAATTTTGTAGACCTCTATCAGGTCGCCCCTCAACCTCTGTCGTTCCAGTGAGAACAAACCGAGTTTATTCAACCTCTCCTCATATCTAATGCCCTCCATACCAGGCAACATACTGGTAAATCTCTTCTGCACCCTCTCTAAAGCCTGCACATCCTTCTGGTAGTGTGGCGACCAGAATTGAACACAATACTCCAAGTGTGGCCTAACTAAGGTTCTATACAGCTGCAACATGACTTGCCAATTCTTATACTCAATGCCCCGGCCAATGAAGGCAAGCATGTCGCATGCCTTCTCCACCTGTGTTGCCCCTTTCAGTGACCTGTGGACCTGTACACATAGATCTCTCTGACTGTCAATACTTTTGAGGGTTCTACCATTCACTATATATTCCCTACCTGCATTAGACCTTCCAAAATGCATTACCTCAGATTTATATAGATACAAAATTAGTTCAGTGACAGAAAGAATAGGGCAGATGGATATATTTCGGACTGAGATGTGGTTTGTGATGGTGTCAGCTTTGAGTCCATTACTCTTCAATTTTTTATGTGACCTAAACTCGGGTGTAGGGAGCAATGCAGCAAAGTTAGCACATGGTGCTCACTTGGCAAAACATTAGTTAGTGTTGGGGAGAATTGTAGGCTTCAGGATGACACACAGGATGGTGAAATGGGCAGGAGCATGGCAGAGGGAGATTAATGCAGAGAGGTGGGAAGTGATGCACTTTTGGGCGACTGAAAGAGAGTTTACTGGACTGTCAATGGCACCACTTTGAAAAGTTTTGAAGAGCAGAAAAAGTTTGACAAGACCACGGGGCCTATAAATTCGAGAGTTTACAAAAATGAGATGTGGTCTCATTGAAGTGTACAAAATTCTTTCAGGGCTCGACGGGATAGAGGCAAAACGGATATTTCTCCTGGTTGGGGGTGGGAGGGATCTAGAACCAGGGGCAAAGTCTCAGAATAAGGGGCAGGCCATTTAGGATTGGTAGGAGGAGGGACCTTTTTCACTCAGAAGATGTTGAATCTTTGAAATTCTCTACCCCAGGGGGTTTAGTCATTGAGTATATTCGGGACAGAGATCGATAGATTTCTAGATCCTAATGACATTAATGAAAAAAATGAAAATCGCTTACTGTCACGAGTAGGCTTCAATGAAGTTACTGTGAGAAGCCCCTAGTCGCCACATTCCGGCGCCTGTTCGGGGAGGCTGGTACGGGAGTTGAACCGTGCTGCTGGCCTGCCTTGGTCTGCTTTAAAAGCCAGCGATTTAGCCCATTGTGCTAAACCAGCCCCTATTAAGGGATGCAGCGATAGTGTGGAAAGATAGGTTCTTGATTAATAAGGGGATCAGGGGTTATGGGGAGAAGGCAGGAGAATGAGGATGAGAAAATATCAGCCATGATTGAATGGCAGAGCAGATGCGATGGGCCGAGTGGCCTAATTCTGCTCCTATGTCTTTTGGTCTAAAGTGGCAGATGTCTAAATGGGCAGCACGGTAGCATGGTGGTTAGCATAAATGCTTCACAGCTCCAGGGTCCCAGGTTCGATTCCCGGCTTGGGTCACTGTCTGTGCGGAGTCTGCACATCCTCCCCGTGTGTGCGTGGGTTTCCTCCGGATGCTCTGGTTTCCTCCCACAGTCCAAAGATGTGCGGGTTAGGTGGATTGGCCATGCTAAATTGCCCGTAGTGTCCTAAAAAGTAAGGTTAAGGGGGGGGTTGTTGGGTTACGGGTATAGGGTGGATACGTGGGTTTGAGTAGGGTGATCATTGCTCGGCACAACATCGAGGGCCGAAGGGCCTGTTCTGTGCTGTACTGTTCTATGTTCTATGTTAGCCATAATGTAGTTAAATGGTGGAGCAGACGAGAGGAGCCAATGGCCCACTCCTGATTCTATGTTCCTTTGTCCATATACACAAATCCTGAACGAATGCATGGCAAGTTAACAAAGTAATTCAAAAGGTGACTTGAGTTGAGAAATAGAACATAAAAGCAAAGTGATTCTGCTCAAACTTTATAAATGACTAGTTATGACTTAGCTGTAGTATTGTGGGTGATTCTGAGCACCACTATTCAAGATAGATATAAAGGTATGAGAAAGGGTACAAAGGAGGTTTAATTGGATAAGGTGATCATGGACAAGGAATAAAGACATACCATAAAGACTGAAATAAATAGTCGTGATATAGATATAAACACACTTACAAAACCCACTAAATAATAAATCTCTTTGATACACAGTTTTAACATGACATAGAATTTACAGCACAGAAAAAGGCCATTCAGCCCCACTGATCCATTCTGGTGTTTATGTTCCCCATATTTTCAATATAAATGAGTTGTGGTCAACATACGTTCCACAATTCTTTCCAGATGATGTAAATCTCAGGTTAAGATCTGCAACATCCCAGTGTTCAGTAATGAAGATATGTGGGACATTCAGGCTGGTCTCCTTGGAATAAGAAAGGTTGAGAGGTGATGTTACTGAGGTTTTCAGGATGATGAGAGGTGTTGCTAGAGTAGATACAGAAAAGCTATTCTCTCTGGCCAGTGGGTCAATATCCCGAGGTCGTAGATTTTAAATCAGTGGCAAAAGATCCCAAGGGGAGAGGGACAGAAATGTTTTCAATTAGAGTTCATAAAATCAATAAAATCCCTACAGTGCAGAAGGAGGCCACTCAGCCCATTGAGTCTGCACTGACCCTCCGAAAGAACACCCTACCTCGGACCACTCCCCTGCCCTATCCCCGTAGCCCCGTGAATTGATCATGGCCAATCCACCTAACCTGCACATCTTTGGACTGTGGGAGGAAACCGGAGCAAATCCACGCAGTCACAGGGAGAACGTGCAGACTCCACACAGACAGTGACCCGAGCCGGGAATCGAACCTGGGACCCTGGAGCTGTGAGGCAGCAATGCCAACCACGGTGCCGCGTTCCACGCATTTGTCAGGATCTGAAAGACCTGATCAGAATAGATGGTGGAAGCTGATTCCAAGAATAATTTTACAAAGGAGTTGGACAGCTACCGGATGATGAGGGACTTACTGGGTCACAGACATAAAGCACAACAACTGTTTCAAAGTGCTAGCTGTACACACAATGGGCCAATTGGCCTCCTGTGTTGTAAATTTCTATGATTCTAATCTGTGAACTGCTATGACCTGGAGTAGTTGAGGCGAATATCATAGGTGTATTTCTGGAAAGTTGATAAGTACTTTAGGGAAAAAGGAATAGAAGGTTATGTTGATTGGGAGCGATGAAGTAGGGCGGGAGGAGGCTCACATCCGCATAAACACCAGAATGGGCTGAATGGCCTGTTCAATGCTGTGAACACTATCAATATTACAACCATACATTAAAGGTGCATTTAAAAAGTGTCCAATTTCAACTAAATCAATCAATTTAATATTCAATGCATTCTTATGCATATGATTTGTTGAACAGATATTATTACTAGTGTATTGTATAAATGATTTGTGGCAGGAATTTCTTCCACAAAATCCTAACGCAGGGATTGTCATTTTAATATCTCAAAATGTAAAACAAAACCCATGATTTATATTAAAAATAACATCACTTGTTAACCACTGAAAGGACAGGTGGCTGAGTGTGACTCTGAGAGTGTAAATAAACACTCACAGACACACTAAGCAGCAGTTGAAGACCACTCATTACCTTTCATTTCAGTCTAACAGGTCATTTAATTGGTCATATGGTGGCTGAATCGTACATTAACTATAAGCTTATCCAAAATCATGACCATTTAATGAAAATTATCATGCATGGAATGATATGTTCTGCTGACGTTTATTTCTGCAATTGACAGACACCCTCAAACCATGGCAACAGCATTCTTCTATCATTAGCATAATTCAACTTATAAAACTCCCATTACCCATCACTTCAATAGCAACCTGGAGACAGAATCAAATCAAATGCAGCTGCTGCTGATCGCCAGCCTGCTGCACAGCTACCATGTGATAAAGTGTTGCCACGGAGGGTCACCAATTCAAAACCGTGACCCATGAGAGTTGAAGTACTGTCCTCAACACTCCAGCAGACAAGAGCTGGTACAGTCCTGTACCTGTGCAGGTGGAGCCAAGACATGGCGTGAAGCGGTTAGAATTTGGGATGCACTGCTTGATAGGGGGGGGGGGGGTGGAGTATCAATACTAGCCATCAAAAGACAATTGGACAAATGCTTAAAGGAAAAAATAATTGCAGGGCAGTGAGGTTGGCTGGATTGCTCTTCAAAAGAGCCAGCACAGGCTCAATGGACCCTTGTGTGCTGTAATACCAAAAGATAACACCTTCAAATTAAAAAACACACCATTATCGATTCAAGAATAATCAATAAGGCTGATCTTCCTCTTCCGGCAGAAGTTCACATAGGAAGGCAAGATGTATCCCCAAACACTCTGCCAGGCACAAGTTAAACACAAGGAATTACATTTGGAATAGGGAGAGAAACACAAGAGGAACCTAAGCGAAAACACAGCCTTAAAAGCACCAGCATCATTAAAGGAGTTTACACACTTCAAAGTCTCACACAAGGGGCAGAGGATATGTCTTTGGTGCAGCAGCTAATGAGGAAGTATCGTTATCTGATGATAAATTGTAAGTTTCTTAAACTGGAGCATGTTGGTCCAAAGTGCTGATTTTCAAGTTTCATTGCTTATTTTGAAAGGTTGACCATGTGTCAAGCGTTAGTTTAAGAAATGGAAAAACCAAATGATCTTCGGGAACATGAGGAGGTTGTTTTGTGGTCAGGTGGTGTAAAACAGTTAGATAGTCAGCTGAGAAAGGTTAGGAAAATATTCTCTGTAGCTCCGGAGTTATCAGGCAAATGACTTCTGTCAATGCCGAGAGGTTATGTGTCCGTTCTCACCTCTTGTTTTTTAAACATATTTTCTTACCAACTTGTATCAAAGCAGGTTACAGCAAGTAAACACCCCGGGAAACATACTTCCCAACAATCAACTATACAGTTTGTACAGATTCCGCCCCCACCTCCCCATCCCCCACCCCCTGTGATGAACAGCTCCTCAAACACGGTCACAAACATCCCCCACCTTTTCTCAAATTCCCCCTCTGAGCCCCTTAACTCATACTTTATCTTCTCTAACCGCAGGAAGTCGTACAGGTCACCCAGCCATGCTGCTACCCCCGGTGGTGATGCCGACCGCCACTCCAGCAAAATTCACCGTCATGCAATCAGAGAGGCGAAGGCAAAGACATAGAACATAGAACAGTACAGCACAGAACAGGCCCTTCGGCCCTCAATGTTGTGCCGAGCCATGATCACCCTACTCAAACCCACGTATCCACCCTATACCCGTACCCCAACAACCCCCCCCTTAACCTTACTTTTATTAGGACACTACGGGCAATTTAGCATGGCCAATCCACCTAACCTGCACATCTTTGGACTGTGGGAGGAAACCGGAGCACCCGGAGGAAACCCACGCACACAGGGGGAGGACGTGCAGACTCCACACAGACAGTGACCCAGCCGGGAATCGAACCTGGGACCCTGGAGCTGTGAAGCGTTTATGCTAACCACCATGCTACCCTGCTGCCATCGGCCTTCCTCCTCTCCCTGAGCTCCAGCTTCTCTGAAACCCCAAATATCACCACCAAAGGGTCCGGGCCGTTCTCACCTCTTTGACATCCAAAAAATCCATACTACAAAACAGGCAGGTGTCTCACTATTGAGCACAGCTCCCGTCACCTAGTGTAAAAGTCAAATGGCATTCTGCCACCAATACTGAAGCAGCACGTTTTATCCAAAAAGACACCATTGAAGATCTTTGTCAGCAATACTAGCGTGTCTCTTAAGACAGCTCAGAGCCTCAGGGTGTGACGGTATTTTCACTAGGGCTCTCAGGGTTCTGAGATCACAGGAGAGAGCGGTTCTTGGAACAATGCAACATTTCCTGGCATCTGGGGTGTTGAGAAGGGATTTCTCTGGTTCTGAGAACGTTAGAGTATTTCTGGGATATACCCAGAAACATGGTACAGGTGTTGTAAGGATACCAACCCTCGAGGCTTATCCTGGGAATTGAAGGTCAATCTTCTAGACACTGCAGTCAAGAACCCCGAGAAGAATCATAGATAGGGGTATTAGATAAATTGAGAGATTATTTTTCCAATCTTTTCAAAGGTTATGAAAAATGATTGGATACGAGATAAAATGAACGTTTCACACCATTGTTCAATTGGGCAATGAAGGGGGATTTTGCCTCCATTGTCCATAGGGAGGCAGTGCAATGTGAATATGGGCAGGTTGGATGGGGAGAAATAGATAGGGGATTGGGGGGGGGGGGGGGCAGGGGGAGTGACCAATGATTTTGATAACAAGTCATGTGATGAGGTGTCCAGTGATACACCCAACATAAATTGGCAACACACAGCCGACTCGAGGAAAGGTTCTGGAAGTGATGGTAGCTGAAGATCAGGGTTCTGAATCATGTAATCTTGAGATAGCTGGTTCAGCCTTTGCCATATTAAGGGACTGTTAGAATCTGAAGATGTTGAGGGTTTAGGAACCTACAGCATTGTGTAGGAGAGTGGAAAACAAACTGGTCCAAAGTTAAAAATGTCCAAGATTTGAATGCTCACATCTTCAAGACATCTGTATAGATTATATTTTAATCTTAAATCCAATTAACTGATTGAGACTCAATTTATATAACATGTTCTGATATTAGGAAGGAAAAGAAGCTTCTAATTTACACAGGAGTATTAATCTGTAAGTATGGGTCAATGCACACTGGGTAGCAGCGGAGTGAAGGCTTGGCACAGATATTACTCATTCAAAGCACTGTAAGATGAACTTAAATACATGTATATGTATCAGATCCAATTGGCTCAATTTTGATAGCGATGGATGAATGGACGTAAATTGATACAAAGCCAATAAAAAAGCTGAACTAAAAAAAGAAGGTACCACTATTCATCAACCTGTGGACTGCAGTCACATTACTCATTCTGCATTTATAGAATTACACCCAATGTTCAGAGCAGAAACCTGCCAATTGGCCCAAATGGTGTTTATGCTGTTCCCACCTGAATTTATTTCACCCTATCAGCAGACATTTCTATTCCTTTCTCCCTCATGTTTATCTCGTTCCCCCTTAAATGTATCTATTCTATTCACCTCACCTACTGCAGGTGGCTGTGAGTTTTCCATTCTCACTACTCACAAGATGCTGCTTCTCAGTGCCTCATTGGATTTATTAGTGAACATCTTATACTTGGGTCAAAATTAAAATACTGCATATGCTGCAAATCTGAAATTGAACAGAAAATGCTGGCAATACTCAGCAGGTCTGACAGCATCTGTGAAGAGAGAAACAGACATCTCAGGTCGATGACCGCTCTTCAGAACGCAGGAAAGGTCCCTACTTTTGAACTTCCCCATGGAAGCATTATCTTGATTTCTAATCTTTCGAGCCCCTTCATAATGGCAATGAGTTTTGTCAGGTCCCCCTTCAGCCTTCCTTTTCTAGAGAAATGTGCCCCAGCGTCTTCAATATTTCCTGACGGTTAGAATGTCACAGTTCTAGAATTATCCTGGCAAAGCATTTTTGCACCTCCTTCTGTGCCTGTGTCCTTTATGCGACATGGAGACTAGAACTATCGAGAGTAATCCAAGCTTGGTCTGACTCGAGATACATGGAGACCAGAACTGTTTCAAGTACTCCGAGTGACACTTACCAAGTTTCTAGATAAGTTTAATATAACCTATTTACCAGGGGCATTCTGCCACTCCAGGACAAGTGTACAACATGTGAATTACTCGTACTTCCAGAGTAACTTATTCATGTCAAATGGATGTATTTCAGAATGTTTGCCTGACAGTTAGCGCGCAGGGAGTGGGGGTGGGTGGGTGGGTGGGGGGGGGGGGGGGGGGGGGGGGGTGGTTGGGGGCATGATAACAAGAAGGTGTTTGGGAGGGTAGTGATAATCACAGAAAGGCCAACAGCAGCACCAGCCCTTCTCCATCCAGTGCTGTTTTCAGCTGCTGTTTACCTTCAATAACTGCTGGGGATTCCTGAATCTTGCTGGCTTTGCTCCTGCTCCTGCTCCAGTAAACTTGACAATGGAGTCCTGAAACACGTATTGGGGCCCCCCGTTTATGTATGTAACTGGCCAGTTTAGGCAGGTGCCAGAGACACGTGTAAAGCCGCCAGGCTCAACGTGTGTTTTAGTTTTAATCAGATAGTTTTAAGGTGCAAGATGAGAAGGAAGTTCACTTTCACCCTCATAATATGAAACAAAGATTAGTCTATCTATTAATTGGCTGTCTGGCCTGCAAACTACATTTCCAATTCTTTCACAACATTTTTCATCATTAATGGCTGATGGACTAACGCTGCCAGTTGGCGGTCCAATACATGGCACCTTGAGGCAGCTATCACACAGAGGTTTCAATGGTTCAATACCCATATTTATTGTTATCCGGGACTCAGGCCTTGGAAAATCAGTCCAATTATACTAACGAAACAATCATCCCGAAAAAGTTGGACTTATTTCAGAAGGAGTTTTAAGGTGAAGGGTTCTAAAGATTACATTTTAATGAGAACACAGTAATGTCATGGCTGGAGACTAATTGGATCTGTTGTGATTCAAAATAATTTCGTTTTCACCATCACAATTGACCACTGGACAATGACAAAATAATCATCCAGATGTATTACATGATATTTCAGTAGAAATTAGAACATCTGGCCATGTTATAGGAAATGATCATTCTGAGCAGAAACACAAAACTCTCTGACTTGCATTTTTTTGTGTGTGGGGGGTGGAGAGGGGGGAATTAACAGTATCTGTCTGCGATGCACTTCACCTGATAGAATACCAAGAGTGAGGTACCTTCAAGCTAATATTCCTAAGAATCCTTTATGTACACAAACTAATATGAGATAGGGTAAACACTTCAACACTTCTCTGGGGAACAGAGAATAAGGCATCTTCCAATTTCTTGTCTGCCATTTGTATAGCCAAGGTTGCTCATGGCAATCCCTCTGCTCATCCCAAAGTTAAATCAGCCATATTTCTCAATTGTTTCTTTTTCACTCATTGTTTCTGTGACGGAGAATGCCTCACATCCATTCTTTATGTTTGTGGAGAATAGCTCCAATGATCTATGAACATCTCCACATCATTTACCTCTTTAAAAAAAACTTTTAAAAGGAAAGCACTTTCTATATGGACTCAAGATGTTATTGTGGAACTTTTTCAACAAAATTGCACCAGGATTCTCCAGGTTTGAGATTTTGAAAGTTTTTCGATTTAGATTAATTCTAATTCCCCTGGTTAGGATTAGGACACAAGTTATGGTATGGTAGAATAATTATATTTCCAATGATTATTTAAAGGAATGGAATTGGTAGCTAATAGTGATTCAATCTCATTACACTACAACTTAAGATTTAGGAAAAAAGAGCCACACTGTGCAGAGCAGAATATAGCTGGAGAAACAAGAACTGGAGATGACAAACAACTGTGATAGAACATAGAATATATAGTGCAGAAGGAAGCCATTCGGCCCATCGAGTCTGTACCGACCCACTTAAATCCTCACTTCCACCCTATCCCCATTACCCAATAACACCTAACCTTTTTGGTCACTAAGGGCAATTTTAGCCTGGCCAATCCACCTAACCTGCACGTCTTTGGACTGTGGGAGAAACCTGAGCACCCGGAGGAAACCCACGCAGACACGGGGAGAACGTGCAGACTCCACACAGACAGTGACCCAGCAGGGAATCGAACCTGGGACCCTGACGCTGTGAAGCCACAGTGATAACCACTGTGCTACCGTGCTGCCCAAATAGTTGAGAAACAAAGTTTAAAGTTAATTGTGTGTTACATAACAAGTGGATCTAGTCAAATCTGTTTAATAGATTCATTCACAAATGTTAAAAGTGTTTGATGATTGGATCTAACAGCAAAGGAAGAGGCCATTCAGCCCCTCTGTGCCTGTGTTGGTTATTTCGACCCACTCTCCCTTCTCTTTCCTTATAACCCTGCAAACCAGTTTTCCTTTTTATAAAATTTAAATCCAAATCTTCTTTGGAAGCTGCTACAGAATTTGCTTCAACTGCCCTTCCAGACAGGCCCTTCCAGAACACAGAACCCCTGAGTGAATAAAGTGCTCATCATTTCCCTCTCTGACTCCTCTTCAAGTCTGTGTCCCTCTGGTCACCCACCCTCCTGCCTTGTAGGAGTCAGTTTCTCCTGATTTACTCTCTCAAAA
This sequence comes from Scyliorhinus canicula, assembly GCF_902713615.1. Taxonomy (NCBI): domain Eukaryota; kingdom Metazoa; phylum Chordata; class Chondrichthyes; order Carcharhiniformes; family Scyliorhinidae; genus Scyliorhinus; species Scyliorhinus canicula. The sequence goes on from NC_052159.1 coordinate 157,441,580, forward strand.
GGCTTCCTGTGATCAATTACCTGTCTGGTTTTGAGCAGTAACTGATGAAAACAGTGTGGACAATGAATGATGTTGGCATGATCTGGTCTGGATTGCCCTGGATGAGGGCAAGGCCCATTAATGGCTACTCGGCGGCAGGCAGCTCTCTGGGTGAATGCTCACTTTCTCATTAGTGAATTGTGATCGTTGGGGGTCATGTTTGGAGTACACGCGCATTCCAGGATCATCACTCCCCCTTCCCATTTCCTCCACAAACACCAAGAGAACGGGAATCAGGCGGAATGACACACCAATAGGTGGAAAGTGGTCCACAATTTCCGACATAGCGCCAACATGGAATAACTAACTGGCTGGATGCACAGCTCGGTGCGTAAATGCTTTGTTTCCCCTCCTCCCTCGGGGGTATTTTCTCTCTGAGATTTGACTCTTTGCACAAAGCAGCCGGTTTGCTGGATTCAGAAGGAGGATCTGTCCCCCCCTCCCCGTGTTATCCCGGCGCCTGCACGGCTCGGTGTTTGACAACATGAAGCTATTGTCGCAGGTAGTGCGGTTGGGAAGTAAGCAGCGAGTGTGTGTGTGTGGGGGGGGGGGGGGGGGGGAGAGAGAGCTGGGCAAGGCTCTGCCATCACACACAGCAGCAAATGAAAACACTACAGCATGCGGCACAGTCTGTATTTACTATACTGCATTACACGGTAAAGGCTATCTGAGCCACTGTGTGCACACATGCACAGGGCAGATAGACACACACTTCCATTCACACCATTTCCAAATAGCGAATACAATATACTGTGGATGCAAACAGCGGCCTGCGTCACGTAGCTTTCATATATAACGGCAGATATACAATTCTATTTGTCAGATCGCAAATCCCTGATCCGTGTCCACATGTCTGTCTTGGGGGCCACAGATGTGCCCAATGCACCCGCAACACATCTGTACCTATCTGGATGAGGGGGCTGTGTGGGCTCCATACATGGGACGCGTTAGCTTGTTTGCTCACATTCCCGGGTGAAGGTGCGGATTGGGCTGTGGGTGAGCTAGTTGTGCATTCCCTGGGTGGGCAGTTTGCAGGGAGGCAGGCAAATCAATGGCATGCAGCATTAGGCCAGCAGCTGGCTTTGCAGCAATCGCTGGGCTGGCAAAGCGGGCGCCTGGGATGATTTATAGATTGGTTTGCACTTTCATCGTTTGTAACGTCTTGCAGGAAGGATGGGGGGGGGGGGGGGGGGGGGAGGACTGAACCCTCTGTCCTGCAAACTTTAAGATGGAATGGTGAATGTGCCCCTGGTGTAGAGGGGATCTCTCACACACACACACACACAGCCCCTGCAGAGAGAAACAGAGATCACATCCAGTCCCAGACAAAAGGGGGAAAGATTCTCATTGTTACCAACACCTGCATCTGCGTTTAAACAAACAATTGACTGGGATAAATGACCTCCGGTTAACCAAACGCAGAATGCAGATGCAGACCGAGCTGGAATAAGGCTGAAATGGAAATCAGGAAATCCGTGACTGAAACACGTCTATAATAAGCTGCCTGGCCTGGGTTACGTCAAATGTGCTTCTCAAGGGATGGGAAACGCAAAAGGATGAAATGTAATGTCCTGGTGTGTGTGTGTCTCTGACCCCCCCCCCGCAGCAGACAATTCACAGACACTTCCCCAAGTCCGCCGCTCTCTCCCCTTCCCCTTCTCTGCAAATGGGTGAAAAAGGCCAGCAGAGAGAAGCTGCCATGCCGCAGAAACACCCCCTTCCCCTCCTCCTCCTCCTCGTTTACACAAGCTAATGAAGTTTGAATAATGAATGACTGGTGTTGGGGGCTCGCGGGGGAGGAGGTATAAATGCCAAACACACACATATATCCTGCCGTGAGTCACATTTAACGGCAGGAAAGATTTGGGGAGACTGTCCATAAACAGGACAGAGCTCAGATACCCGGGAATAACGTCAAACTCTCCAATTCTCATTGTGCAGATTATGTGGCGGCCGAACTCAGACTGGGAGCTAACAAGGTGGGTCAGAATCCAAGTCCCTTTCTCTGTGAGATCGTCCTTTGTGCTGCCTGGAAAGTTGAAATGTTTAAAGAGCTGAGAGACAGCACAGAGCACCTCTCCAATAGCTGCTGGCATTTCTGCTGCCTGCTGACAGTTTGAAGAAATAAATTGTGGTCCCTGAAAGTTTTCTGGGAGGGAGCAGCGGGTGGATGTTGGAAAGGATCATTCATCCTCCCATCGCCAACATCCCCCCCCCCCCCCCCCCCCCAGCTGAGCACCACACTCCCCCCAGGCTGACATCTATTAACACACACACACACAACCAGTCACCCCAGAACCGCCGGAAAGCAGCACTTTCTACCCACATTCTAGTCCCAGTCTGTCATATTATTTATCTGCCGGTAGAAAGCAACAGCTATCCCCCCCCCCCCCCCCCCCCCACTCCCACAGATAGTGAGGGAGAGGGTCAGAAACACTGGGGGAGGAGGAGGAACTGAGGTGAACTTCACCATTCAATGTAATGAAATCTGGAGATCAAAAATTCGAGTTATCACAGGATGTGCCCCTCAACACCCCCCCCCCCCCCCCGCCATACACAAATAAATACATAATCTCTGGAAGAGTTACTCAAACTTTACTGCCATTGAACAGGACGCGTCGCTTTGATCGACACACACATCAGGGCAAAACAGGGTTAGACATCTGCATGCTGAAATGTTCAAGTGAATCACCCCCACCCTCTCCCCGGGTGTCAGTTTGTCCACAGCTAACTGGGGGGGGGGGGGGGGCTGCACACTGTATCAGTACAGCTCCCCCAGGGGATGTGATAGGGACAGATGCAGCCAGGGACCCCCCACCCCCTTGCAGCTGGAAGGAATCTCAGGTAACTTTCCAGCGCGCTGCCCGGCGAGGTGCAGTGACATTTGCAGAGGGTGTGTGTGTGTGGGGGGGGGGGGGGGGGGTGCAGAGCTGTGTTTAAAACACACACACACACACACCGGCTGCCACCGTGCAGGATATAAGCCTCTCCAGCCAAGGGGGCAGCGAGGAAGCTGCTGCAGGTTTGATTGGGAAGTGTCAGGGTGCCAGAGGAAGGCTAATGATCTACTACACCCGCAGTGTGAACGTCAGAATGAGCAGCCCAGCCGCTAGCAGCAGCTCAGCTCCACCGGGCAACAAGCTGAGAAACACTTCACCCCCCAACACACTCAAAACAGACTGGTGTGGGGGGGGGGGCAGACAGGTGTGGGTGGGGGGGGGCAGACAGGTGTGGGTGGGGGGGCAGACAGGTGTGGGTGGGGGGGCAGACAGGTGTGGGTGGGGGGGGCAGACAGGTGTGGGTGGGGGGGGCAGACAGGTGTGGGTGGGGGGGCAGACAGGTGTGGGTGGGGGGGGCAGACAGGTGTGGGTGGGGGGGGGGACAGACAGGTAGATACATCGAAAGGATTTGCCCATCTGGAGGGGCAGCGCTTACCAACTGGACTCTTGTTTCTCTTAAAACTCTTTCCACAAAGACACTGCAGCATATGCGTTCCTTTGCTGAAGATATTCCAAAGAATCCACATTGATTTGGGCGGAGGGCAATCCAGCAGTTTTACACAGCCTGAAATGCAGATTGAGCGGCTGGCATAATGCACTCAGCTCCGACCGTCCTGCTGACTGGCGGCATCCACTTTCGCATGGAGAATGATATTCGGATCTCTCCCCCCTGCCTCACGTGATGGAACCTCTCACTCCTCAGTCAAGGCGATTGATGGTGGCGGCAGCAACATTGGGGGTAGTGTCTGCCAGGGAGGGAGGGGACACCAGGAGCCGCTCTTTCTGCTCTAGCGCAAGGTGTCCTGGGAGAGAAGGAAATCGGTGAACAGGCAACCCCCCCCCCCCCCCCCCCCCAAAAAAAAATATAACATTAATCTGGAAACAACAAGAGATAGATTAGCGCCAGGGGAAGAAACATTGGGCAGCATTTGTACAGAGTGAGCAGGAGGATGGGGCGGGTGTACTGAGATACTGCCACAGAGAGAGACTGCCACAGAGATACAGAGAGAGAAAGAGCCACACAGATTCAGCCAGAGAGACAGTCAGAAAGAGACAGAGAGAGAGAGCAACAGAGAGACTGCCAGAGAGATACAGTCAGAGAGAGAGCCAGAGAGAAAGAGACAGCCAGAGAGAGACAGCCAGAGAGAGAGAGACAGCCAGAGAGAGAGAGACTGCCAAAGAGATACAGTCAGAGAGAGAGCCAGAGAGAGAGACACAGCCAGAAACAGAGAGCCACAGCCAGAGAGAGACACACAGCCAGAGAGAGACACACAGCCAGAGAGAGAGAGACACAGCCAGAGAGAGAGAGAGAGACAGCCAGAGAGACACAGAGACACAGCCAGAGAGAGACACAACCAGAGAGACACAGCCAGAGAGATACAGCCAGAGAGACACAGCCAGAGAGAGACAGCCAGAGAGAGACAGCCAGAGAGAGACACAGCCAGAGAGAGACACAGCCAGAGAGACACAGCCAGAGAGAAACACAGCCAGAGAGAGACACAGCCAGAGAGAAACACAGCCAGAGAGAGACACAGCCAGAGAGAGACACAGCCAGAGAGAGACACAGCCAGAGAGAGACACAGCCAGAGAGAGACACAGCCAGAGAGACACAGCCAGAGAGCCAGAGACAGAGAGACACAGCCAGAGACAGAGAGACACAGCCAGAGACAGAGAGACACAGCCAGAGACAGAGAGACACAGCCAGAGACAGAGGGACACAGCCAGAGACAGAGAGACACAGCCAGAGAGCCAGAGACAGAGAGACACAGCCAGAGAGAGACACAGCCAGAGAGAGACACAGCCAGAGAGAGACACAGCCAGAGAGACACAGCCAGAGAGACACAGCCAGAGAGACACAGCCAGAGAAACACAGCCAGAGAGAGACACAGCCAGAGAGAGACACAGCCAGAGAGAGACACAGCCAGAGAGAGACACAGCCAGAGAGAGACACAGCCAGAGAGAGACACAGCCAGAGAGGGACAGACAGCCAGAGAGAGACAGACAGAGACAGAGACAGACACAGCCAGAGAGACACAGCCAGAGACAGAGAGACACAGCCAGAGAGAGACACAGCCAGAGAGAGAGACACAGCCAGAGAGAGACACACAGCCAGAGAGAGACACAGCCAGAGAGAGAGACAGCCAGAGAGACACAGCCAGAGAGAGACACAGCCAGAGAAACACAGCCAGAGAGAGACACAGCCAGTGAGAGACACAGCCAGAGACAGAGACACAGCCAGAGACAGAGACACAGCCAGAGAGACACAGCCAGAGAGAGACACAGTCAGAGAGAGACACAGCCAGAGAGAGAGACAGCCAGAGAAACACAGCCAGAGAGAGACACAGCCAGAGAGAGACACAGCCAGAGAGAGACACAGCCAGAGAGAGACACAGCCAGTGAGAGACACAGCCAGAGACAGAGACACAGCCAGAGACAGAGACACAGCCAGAGAGACACAGCCAGAGAGAGACACAGTCAGAGAGAGACACAGCCAGAGAGAGAGACACAGCCAGAGAGAGACACAGCCAGAGAGAGACACAGCCAGAGAGAGACACACAGCCAGAGAGACACACAGCCAGAGAGACACACAGCCAGAGAGACACACAGCCAGAGAGACACACAGCCAGAGAGACACACAGCCAGAGACAGAGACACAGCCAGAGAGAGACAGCCAGAGACAGAGACACAGCCAGAGAGACACAGCCAGAGACAGAGACACAGCCAGAGAGACACAGCCAGAGACAGAGACACAGCCAGAGAGAGACAGAGACACAGCCAGAGAGAGAGAGAGACACAGCCCGAGAGACACAGCCCGAGAGACACAGCCCGAGAGACACAGCCCGAGAGAGACAGTCAGTGAGAGAGACACAGCCAGAGAGAGAGACACAGCCAGAGAGAGACACAGCCAGAGAGAGACACAGCCAGAGAGAGAGAGAGACAGTCAGAGAGAGAGACACAGCCAGAGAGAGACACAGCCAGAGAGAGAGACACAGCCAGAGAGAGAGACACACAGCCAGAGAGAGAGACACACAGCCAGAGAGAGAGACACACAGCCAGAGAGAGAGACACAGCCAGAGAGAGAGACACACAGCCAGAGAGAGAGACACACAGTCAGAGAGAGAGACACAGCCAGAGAGAGAGACACAGCCAGAGAGAGACACAGCCAGAGAGAGACACAGCCAGAGAGAGAGAGACAGTCAGAGAGAGAGACACAGCCAGAGAGAGACACAGCCAGAGAGAGAGACACAGCCAGAGAGAGAGACACACAGCCAGAGAGAGAGACACACAGCCAGAGAGAGAGACACACAGCCAGAGAGAGAGACACACAGCCGGAGAGAGAGACACACAGCCAGAGAGAGAGACACACAGCCAGAGAGCGAGACACACAGCCAGAGAGCGAGACACACAGCCAGAGAGAGTCACTGCCAGAGAGAGTCACTGCCAGAGAGACACAGCCAGAGAGACACAGCCAGAGAGACACAGCCAGAGAGACACAGCCAGAGCCAGAGACGCAGCCAGAGAGAGAGACACAGCCAGAGAGACACAGCCAGAGAGAGACAAAGCCAGAGAGAGAGACAAAGCCAGAGAGAGAGACACAGCCAGAGAGAGAGACACAGCCAGATAGCGAGACACAGCCAGAGAGAGAGACACAGCCAGAGAGAGAGACACAGCCAGAGAGAGAGACACAGCCAGAGAGAGAGACACAGCCAGAGAGAGACACACAGCCAGAGAGAGACACACAGCCAGAGAGAGAGACGCAGCCAGAGAGAGAGACGCAGCCAGAGAGAGACACAGCCAGAGAGACAGAGACACAACCAGAGAGAGATACACAGTCAGAGAGAGAGACACAGCCAGAGAGAGAGACACAACCAGAGAGAGAGAGACACACAGCCAGAGAGAGACACACAGCCAGAGAGAGACACAGCCAGAGACAGAGACACAGCCAGAGACAGAGACACAGCCAGAGAGAGACACAGACAGAGACACACATCCAGAGAGACACAGACAGAGAGAGACACAGACAGAGAGACACAGCCAGAGAGACACAGCCAGAGAGAGAGACACAGCCAGCGAGACACAGCCAGAGAGAGACACATCCAGAGAGACACAGCCAGAGAGACACAGCCAGAGAGACACAGCCAGAGAGAGACAGCCAGAGAGAGACACAGCCAGAGAGAGACACAGCCAGAGAGAGACACAGCCAGAGACAGAGACACAGAGACACAGCCAGAGACAGAGAGACAGCCAGAGAGACACAGCCAGAGAGAGACACAGCCAGAGACAGAGACACAGGTAGACACGCTGGCAGAGACAGAGAGACACAGCAGGTGCTATCCACCTGGTTCCTCCGTCCAGCAACTCCAGATATAAGTCCTGGACGGTTGATGTTTCCCCTTCGCTTTTGTATTTGGTGTGTGTGTGCGGGATTTACTGTTTCTCACAGTGGTCTTTCCCGGTGAGCAGTGAACATGGGAAATCCTGGCCACACCCAGATGCCCAAAAACCTAGAGCATCGTTCACCATCCCACCTGACGTGACCATCAATTCACTAGAGACACGATTGGAAGTAAATCGTGGTTTTAATAGTCTTACAACTGAGCCTGCCTGTGACCAGAGGAACTGAGAGCAGGCTTACGGCTGCAGCACTTTATACTTCTGGTAGTGGGAGGGGCCATGGGCGGAGCTATGGGCGGCGCCAAGGGTGGAGCCCTGTACAAGCTCCTCATCTCCCCCTATGGGCAGAGCCGCGCAACGGCTCACAGACAGAGCCCACAAGGACACAATACAATGCAATGCAATACAGTGTGAATTACAATACAGTATAATTCACCACATTCACCCCCTGTAAAAAAAATCAAGTCCGGCGGGGGTGATGGGTCTACAAGTTGAGCCGGTCCGGTGGCCGAGTCATCCTTTTGGATCGGCGGAGCACCGGGGTTGCAGCCTCTTTGAGTGGCCGGGTGTTGACGATCGGTATGGGTATGGGGTGGACTCCGGGGGTGTTTCGTTCCGAGCTTCATACCTGACCGGTGCGACGGGCGACGGGGGGGCAGGAAACCTACAGGCGCGGGGGCGCAGAGCATGGGCAGGGAACCTATAGGCGCGGGGGTGCAGGGCATGGGGGGTTGGGTGGGGTGTAGTGTGAGGGGCACCTCGGCGGTGCTGGTGGTGGAGTTGGATCCTGCAGGCGCCAGGTCCCGGAGGGAAACGGTGTCCTGACGGCCGTCGGGGTGTTCAATAAAAGCGTTGTGGGGGTTTGAATGAAGCTGTAGCACTCACTCCACTAGCTGGTCTGTTTTGTCTGTCCGGACGTGCTTCCTAGGAGAACCGGGCCCGGTGTCCTCAACCAGGATGGGAGCGAGCCCCCGTGGTAGTGCCCCCAGGGAAAACAAATAGTCGTTTGTGAGGGGTCTGGTTGGTGGCGGGGCATAGGAGGGACCTAATAGCATGGAGCGCGTTGGGGAGGACCTCCTGCCAGTGGGAGGTCGGGAGATTCCTGGACCGTAGGGTCAGTAGGACTGTCTTCCAGACCGTCGCGTTCTCCCTCTCCACCTGCCCGTTCCCCCTGGGGTTATAGCTGGTAGTCCTGCTCGAGGTGATGCCCTTGTCGAGCAAGTACTGACGCAGCTTGTCGCTCATGAAGGACGAACCCCTGTCGCTGTGCACGTAGCTGGGGAAACCGAACAGGGTGCAGACACTGTGATAGTTCTGATGACTGTGTGGGAGGTCATATCGGGGCACAGGATGGCAAAGGGGAAGCGGGAGAACTCATCGATGACGTTCTGAAAGTACACATTTCGATTGGTCGAGGGGAGCGGCCCTTTGAAATCGATGCTCAGGCGTTCAAAGGGCCGGGATGCCTTTACCAGGTGGGCCCTGTCTGGTCTATAGAAGTGTGGTTTGCACCCCGCTCAGATCGGGCAATCCCTGGTGATGGTTTTGACCTCCTCGGTAGAGAAAGGCAGATTTTGGGCTTTGACGTAGTGGGCGAGCCGGGTGACCACCGGGTGGCAGAGGTCATTGTGGATAGCCTTCAGGCGGTCGTCTTGCGCGCTGGCGCATGTGCCGCGGGACAGGGCATCTGTGGGCTCGTTGAGCTTCCCCGGTCGATATATGATTTCGTAATTATAGGTGGAGAGTTCGATCCACCACCGCAAGATTTTATCATTTTTAATTTTGCTCCTTTGCGAGTTGTCGAATATGAAGGCAATCGATCTCTGGTCGGTGATGAGGGTAAACCTCCTACCTGTGAGGTAGTGCCTCCAGTGCCGTACGGCTTCCACAATGGCTTGAGCTTCCTTTTCGACTGAGGAGTGTCGAAGTTCCGAAGCGGAGAGGGTTCGGGAGAAGAAGGCGACGGGTCTCCCTGCCTGGTTCAGAGTGGCTGCGAGAGCGACCTCTGAGGCATCGCTCTCCACCTGAAAGGGGACGGATTCATCCACCGCCCGCATGGCGGCTTTGGCGATGTCCTCCTTAATGCAGTTGAAGGCCTGGCAGGCCTCAGCTGACAGAGGAAAGAGTGTGGTCTTAAATAGTGGGCGGGCTTTGTCCGCATACTGGGGGACCCACTGGACATAATAAGCAAAAAATCCCAGGCACCTCTTGAGGGCCTTGGGACAATGAGGGAGAGGGAGTTGTAAGAGGGGTCGCATAGGGTCCGGGTCGGGGCCCAGGACTCAGTTTTCCATGACATAGCCGAGGATGGCTAGTCTGGTAGTGCGGAAAACGTATTTCTCCTTATTGTAGGTGAGATTGAGGGTTTGGGCGGTTTGGAGAAATCGGTGGAGGTTGGCGTCGTGGTCCTGCTGATCATGGCCGCAGATGGTGACATTGTCCAAGTACGGAAACGTGGCCCGCAGCCCGTACTGGTCCACCATTCGGTCCATTGTTCGTTGGAGACCCCATTTGTGACGCCAAAGGGGACCCGGAGGAAATGGAAGAGGTGGCCAGCTACCTCGAACGCCGTGTAGTGGCGGTCCTCCGGGCGGATTGGAAGCTGGTGATCAGCAGACTTCAGATCCACCATGGAGAATATGCGGTACTGGGCGATCTGATTGACCATGTCTGCAATTCTGGGGAGGGGGTACGCATCGAGGTGCGTGAACCGGTTAATGGTTTGGCTGTAATCAACCACCATCCGGAACTTTTCCCCGGTCTTGACGACCACCACCTGAGCTCTCCAGGGGCTGTTACTGGCCTCTATGATTCCCTCGTGTAGGAGCCGCTGGACGTAGGCTCTAATAAATACCCTGTCCTGCAGGCTATACCGCCTGCTGCGAGTGGCTATGGGTTTGCAGTTTGAGGTGAGGTTAGCGAAGAGTGGAGGGGGGGTCGATTTTTAGTGTCGCTAGACTGCAGATAGTGAGTGGAGGTGGAGGTCCACCGAAGCTGAGTGTGAGGCTCTTGAGGTTACATTGGAAATCGAGTCCAAGTAAGAGAGGGGCGCAGAGTTCGGGGAGTACGTACAGCTGGAAATTAGAGTAGCTGGCGCCCTGAATTGTTAGTGTCACGACAGTGCGCCCTTGTATGTGGACCGAGTGCGAGCCCGAGGTGAGGGAGATAGTTTGCCGTGCAGGGAAGATAGGGAGTGAACAGCGTCTTACCAGGTCAGGATGTATGAAGCTCTCGGTGCTCCCGGAGTCGAAGAGGCACGGTGTCCTGTACCCGTTGATTTTAACGGACATCATCGAGCTCTGGAGGTGCTTCGGACGTGACTGGTCCAACGTGACTGCGTTGAGTTGCGGGTAGTCAGCGGCTCGATCAGCTGTGCTGGAATGGCCCCTGATGGCTATCCGCTGAGGTCGTAGTCGTCGAGGTTCGGTTGATGGCCAAAATGGCGGCCCCGGTTGATCGCACGTGGAGGAGGGTTGCCAAGATGGCGGCCCCCATGAATCGCACGTGGCTGGCCAAGTGGAGGCGGATTGCCAAGATGGCGGCCCCCATGAGTCGTACATGTCGGGTGGAGGCGGAGTCGGCAGACACGCTGCAGCATTACGGGGCCTGTGGGCCTGTGAGTTTGGGAGGCGAGTGCTCTGAACTTCGAGGGAGTTTGGAGTTTTCGATCTTGCCAGACATACTCTGGCATAATGTCCTTTGCGACCGCAGCTGCTGCAGGACGTGTTGCGGGCCGGGCAGTGTTGCCGTGGGTGTTGGGGCTGGCCACAAAAATGGCACGCTGTCGCTCCATAGTGGGTGGGTGGCCGCGCGGCGCAGGCCTGGGGCAGTCGCTGGTCGGGGGCCTATGATGGGGTCGCTTGATCCGCGGGGAATGAGTTCAAACTGCGGAACGCAACCTCCATAGTCGTGGCTCACTCTACAGTGTCCTCCAAGTTCTGGGCCTCTTTTTCAAGCAATCGCTGGCGCACATAGTTGGACCTTAGCCCTGCCACGTATACATCATGGACAGCGAGTTCCATATGCTGGGTGGCTGTTACAGTCTGAAAATTGCTGCCCCGAGCAAGGGCTTTTAAATCGCGCAGAAAGTCTTCCAGCGACTCTGCGGGGCACTGGCGGCAGGTCGTGAAAATGTGCCGCGCGTAAACCTCGTTAATCGGCCGCACGTACAGTCGGTCGAGCATAGCTAGAGCCTCAGTATATGAGTTGGTACAATTGAGTTGCGTAGAGATACGATGGCTCACCCGTGTGTGCAGTAGGCTGAGTTTCTGCTCCTCTGTAGTCTCGGAGGTGATCGATTCAGCCAGGTAGGCCTTGAAACATCGAAGCCAGTGAGGGAAGATTTCCTTCGCCTCTGCAGCCTGCAGGTCGAGTTCTAGTCGATCAGGTTTGAGGGCTGATTCCATAGTAGTTTTCTTCAAGTTTTCCAAGACTATTGAATTGATGTGACCATCAATTCACTAGAGACACGATTGGAAGTAAACTGTGGTTTTAATAGTCTTACAACTGAGCCTGCCTGTGACCAGAGGAACTGAGAGCAGGCTTACGTCTGCAGCACTTTATACTTCTGGTAGTGGGAGGGGCCATGGGCGGAGCCAAGGGTGGAGCCCTGTACAAGCTCCTCATCTCCCCCTATGGGCAGAGCCGCGCAACGGCTCACATAGAGAGCCCACAAGGACATAATATAATGCAATGCAATACAGTATGAATTACAATACAGTGTAATTCACCACACCACCCACCCTCCAAAACTCCTCCTGAGGATCCACGCCAATCCGCACCCACAGTGTGTACAGCCGGGGTGGTGAGTCTCAAACTCAACCCAGATTATTGCAGAGGAGACAAGCCCTCGCTGCCTTTGTGCCTGGATGAATCCAGGCGTTTTGTTGGATGGAGAGGTTTGGATGACATACTGGAAGGCGCCTTCTTCCTCGAAACAAACCCACTGTTTTCCACCAAGGTTTGAGATTAAACTCCACCACAAAACCGTGTCCAATCCGGATCAGTGCTTGACTCCAATTGTGCGTTCTACAAAATGCAGCAGACCTGGGTTGCACACTAATGCTCCATGTTGTAGCGAGTGTCCCTGCCTGGGTGGGTCTCTGCCCTCAATCCTCAATCACATTCCTACACAGTGAAGTGAAAGCCATGATTCTGATGAGCTAGTTTCGGCAAAGAGTCACCCAGACTCCAAACATTACTCTTTCTCTCTCCACAGAGGCTGTCAGACCAACTGAGATTTTCTAGCATTTTCTGTTTTTTGTTTCATCCGCAGTAATTTGCTTTTGTTCTGATTGGCTGCCCTCCTGTGTATTTCCTGTGAAGACATCCAAAGACTGGAGAGAGGAGAACAGTTTAACATTCCTCCAACCCCATCAAATAAACCAAATGTAACGTACAAAGAGTAATAGGACCCCAGACCAGGCAACAGCGGCTGGGACATTGGACCCAAACTCAAATTTTAGTTTATTTGTAAAACTGTGCGGAAAGAATGATTCACTCCAGGAGTGATTGCATGGCGGAATAGGATTTGGGTATTTTTAAAACAAAAAACTTTACTATGAACTCAATTTTAAACTTTTGAATTTCACACCCAAAAAGAACAGCTTACAATGACCTCTTCACCGCTACTACTCAATTCCCCATTAAACAACAAGAAAAGAAACATACAGCTCTCAATCTATCTTAAAATCAGCGTGGCATTGAGTAATACTTGCTTCATAGCTTTCGACTTCCATTAAAACCCATTCAGACTCTGGCTGAAAATCTTCAAAAAGCTGGTTCACCTGGGGTGTTTCGGCTTCTTCCATGTCCCCAGATCAGATTGCTCTGCTTTAAAGATTATTACTCTTTTATAACTAGCCTATTGTTTTAGGTTTGGTGTCAGACAAATCAGAATTCACGCCTTCTCTCTCCCAAAGCCTTCTCCAAAAAAACACTGACTCTCTGCATTCATTAGCACAATCTAGCAATGACATAATCCCCCCAAGCTCAAATTTTGTAGATTGAAAATATATGAACTCCCCAGGGACTTTCCCCTGTCAAACCACAGTCCATTAGCCCAGCCTGATAAACACATTCCTTTGGTCAATTTCACCTTCTGGCTGCGAGAAGCTGCCAGGCCTTTACAAAACAAAACTATTTTTCTAAAACATGACCACTGCATTCCAACACACTACAACTCGAGACTTCTCACCCTTAAATTGTTCCAATATTTAGAAGTCAATATTCCTAAAATCTTCCATTTGTCACAAGAGACAAAACCCTCATACCTGGAGCAGAAATGTCATTTACTTCCATCCTGAACCAGATCTTTGTGTTTTTAGTGATCCCATTACTGCCCCATGGAAAGTCCACTTGAATCACTGGATCTAACGAAGCAGAAGAAACTGACCATTTGACCCATCATGCTTACATTTGCTCTTTGAAAGAGCTGTCCAATTCGTCTCTCTCCGAACAGCCCTGAAAGAAAGTACACCTGGAGCTTCTAACTAATTTCCTTTTGCAGGTTACTATCCTCAATCTGTTTTCAGGCAGTGCATCCAGAATACATCAACTCCCAGGGAAAACAAATCTCCCCGACTGCTCTCTGCCTCAATTGGCAATGACATTAAATCTGTGCCCTCTGATTACTGACGACCGCTAGTAGGAACAATTTCTCCTGATCTACTCTATCGAATATCATCGTAATTTTGAACACCTATTAAATCTCTTTAAATCTCAGCTCTAAGCACAAGATTTCACAAAAGTGGCAAAGGTGGCACCGGCACTACTGCCTCACAGCACCAGAGACCCAGGCTCAATTCTGACCTTGGGTGACTGTCTATGTGGAGTTTACGCTTGCTCGCCGTGTCTGCGTGGGCTTCCTCCGGGTGCTCCGGTTTCCTCCCACAGTCCAAAGATGTGGAGCTTTAGTGGATTGGCCGTGCTAAATTGTCCCTTGCTGTCCAAAGGTTAGGTGTGGTTATGGGATAAGACGGGGGATTGAGCCGAGGTAGGGCACTCTTTCGGAGGGTCGGTGCAGACTCGGAGGGCCGTATGTAGGGAATCTATGATTTCTATGAATCCCATTTGAATCCCTCAACCCTGGTACCGTTCCAATAAATATCTGCACCCTCACAATGACATCCTTCCTAAAGTGTGGCACCCACAATGGGACAGAAAACCCTTCCTGTTTCTATTTGTGAAATATTTTCTGACATTAAACCTAAATTTGTTGGTTTCAGCGAATGGCCTGTCACTATGAAATGAACAGCAACCGCTGTTAGTTGGATTTACCCGGACCAGTTTAATCTTCAGGAGCTATTGTTCATGCAAATGGGAGGTTGAATTGGTGCAGCAGCCTCAACAGAACATCAGCGTCTTGTGTGAACAAGGCAAGCAACTGTGTATCTCGGAAAACAATCAAGTTGAAGAATTGCTACTGGCTTACTTAGAGGCTGAAGCAGAAAATGTAAGTTAGAATATCAAATTCAATATTAAATCAGGTCCAGAAAGGAAAATAAAGGAAGGGAAAGAAAGATTAGCACGACTGATTAGCTCAGATGGTTAGGTCATTTAGAATTTACAGTGCAGAAGGAGGCCATTTGGTCCATCGAGTCTGCACCGGCCCTTGAAAGAGCACCCCACTTAAGGCCATACCTCCACCCTATCCCTGTAACCCAGTAACCCCACCGAACCTATTTGGACACTAAAGGGCAATTTACCATGGCCAATCCACCCAACCTGCACATCTTTGGACTGTGGGAGGAAACCGGAGTACCCGGAGGAAACCCACGCAGTCACGGGGAGGATGTGCAGACTCCACACAGACAGTGACCCAAGTCGAAATCGAACTTGGGACCCTGGAGCTGTGAAGCAATTGTGCTATCCACAATGCTACCGTGCTGCCCTTAAGAAGAAGTTAATCTACACTCCATTATTCTACCCTAATCCATGTACCTAGCCAATAGCCGCTTGAAGGTCCCTAACGTTTCCGACTCAACTACTTCCACAGGCAGTGCATTCCATGCCCCCACTACTCTCTGGGTAAATAACCTACCTCTGACATCCCCTCTATATCTTCCACCATTTATCTTAAATTTATGTCCCCTTGTAGTGGTGTGTTCCACCCAGGGAAAAAGTCTCTGACTGTCTACTCTATCTATTCCCCTGATCATCTTATAAACCTCTATCAAGTCGCCCCTCATCCTTCTCCGTTCTAATGAGAAAAGGCCTAGCACCCTCAACCTTTCCTCGTATGACCTACTCTCCATTCCAGGCAACATCCTGGTAAATCTCCTTTGCACCTTTTCCAAAGCTTCCACATCCTTCCTAAAATGAGGTGACCAGAACTGCACACAGTACTCCAAATGTGGCCTGACCAAGGTTTTGTACAGCTGCATCATCACCTCACGGCTCTTAATTCAATCCCTCTGCTAATGAACGCTAGCACACCATAGGCCTTCTTCACAGCTCTATCCACTTGAGTGGCAAATTTCAAAGATCTATGAACATAGACCCCAAGATCTCTCTGCTCCTCCACATTGCCAAGAACCCTACCGTTAACCCTGTATTCCGCATTCATATTTGTCCTTCCAAAATGGACAACCTCACACTTAGAACATAGAACATAGAACAGTACAGCACAGAACAGGCCCTTCGGCCCTCAATGTTGTGCCGAGCCATGATCACCCTACTCAAACCCACGTATCCACCCTATACCCGTAATCCAACAACCCCCCCTAACCTTACTTTTATTTGTCAGGGTTAAACTCCATTTGCCACTTCTCAGCCCAGCTCTGCATCCTATCTATGTCTCTTTGAAGCCGACAACAGCCCTCCTCACTATCCACAACTCCACCAATCTTCGTATCATCTGCAAATTTACTGACCCACCCTTCAACTCCCTCATCTAAGTCGCTAATGAAAATCACAAACAGCAGAGGACCCAGAACTGATCCCTGCGGAACGCCACTGATAACTGGGCTCCAGGCTGAATATTTGCCATCCACCACCACTCTCTGTCTTCTATTGGTTAGCCAGTTTGTTATCCAACTGGCTAAATTTCCCACTATCCCATGCCTCCTTACTTTCTGCACAAGCCTACAATGGGGAACCTTATCAAATGCCTTACTAAAATCCATGTTCACTACATCCACTGTTTTACCTTCATCCACATGCTTGGTCACCTCCTCAAAGAAGTCAATAAGACGTGTAAGGCAAGACCTACCCCTCTCAAATCCATGCTGACTATCCCTAATCAAGCAGTGTCTTTCCAGATGCTCAGAAATCCTATCCCTCAGTACCCTTTCCATTACTTTGCCTACCACCGAAGTAAGACTAACTGGCCTGTAATTCACAGGGTTATCCCTATTCCCTTTTTTGAACAGGGGCACGACATTCGCCACTCTCCAATCCTCTGGTACCACCCCTGTTTACAGCGAGGACGAAAAGATCATTGCCAACGGCTCTGCAATTTCATTTCTTGCTTCCCATAGAATCCTTGGATATATCCCGTCAGGCTCGGGGGACTTGTCTATCCTCAAGTTTTTCAAAACGCGCAACACATCTTCCTTCCTGACAAGTATCTCCTCGAGCTTATCAGTCTGTTTCACACTGTCCTCTCCAACAATATGGCCCCTCTCGTTTGTAAATACTGAAGAAAAATACTTGTTCAAGACCTCTCCTATCTCTTCAGACTCAATACACAATCTCCCGCTACTGTCCTTGATCGGACCCACCCTCGCTCTAGTCATTCTCATATTTCTCACACATGTGTAAAAGGCCTTGGGGTTTTCCTTGATCCTACCTGCCAAAGATTTTTCATGCCCTCTCTTAGCTCTCCTAATCCCTTTCTTCAGTTCCCTCCTGGCTATCTTGTATCCCTCCAGCGTCCTGTCTGAACCTTGTTTATTCAGCCTTACATAAGTCTCCTTCTTCCTCTTAACAAGACATTCAACCTCTCTTGTCAACCATGGTTCCCTCACTCGACCATCTCTTCCCTGCCTGACAGGGACATACATATCAAAGACACGCAGTACCTGTTCCTTGAACAAGTTCCACATTTCACTTGTGTCCTTCCCTGACAGCCTATGTTCCCAACTTCTGCACTTCAATTCTTGTCTGACAGCATTGTATTTACCCATCCCCCAATTGTAAACCTTGCCCTGTTGCACGCACCTATCCCTCTCCATAACTAAAGTGAAAGTCACAGAATTGTGGTCATTACCTCTAAATTGCTCCCCCACTAACAAATCTATCACCTGCCCTGGTTCATTACCAAGTACTAAATCCAATATGGCCTCCCCTCTGGTCAGACAATCTACATACTGTGTTAGAAAAGCTTCCTGGACACACTGCACAAACACTACCCCATCCAAACTATTTGATCTAAAGAGTTTCCACTCAATGTTTGGGAAGTTGAAGTCACCCATGACTACTACCCTGTGACTTCTGCACCTTTCCAAAATCTGTTTCTCAATCTGTTCCTCCACATCTCTGCTGCTATTGGAAAACTCCCAACAAGGTGACTGCTCCTTTCCTATTTCTGACTTCAACCCATATTACCTCAGTAGGCAGATCCGCCTCGAACTGCCTTTCTGCATCTGTTATACTATCTCTAATTAACAATGCCACCCCCCCCCCCCCACCTCTTTTACCATCCTCCTTAATCTTGTTGAAACATCTATAACCAGGGACCTCCAACAACCATTTCTGCCCCTCTTCTATCCAAGTTTCCATGATGGCCACCACATCGTAGTCCCAAGTACCGATCCATGCCTTAAATTCACCCACCTTATTCCTGATGCTTCTTGCATTAAAGTGTACACACTTCAACCCATCTCCTTGCCTGCAAGTACTCTCCTTTGTCAGTGTTACCTTCCCCACTGCATCACTATGTGCTTTGGCATCCTGAATATCAGCTTCCTTAGTTGCTGGACTACAAATCCGGTTCCCATTCCCCTGCCAAATTAGTTTAAACCCTCCCGAAGAGTACTAGAAAACCTCCCCCCCAGGATATTGGTGCCCCTCTGGTTCAGATGCAACCCGTCCTGCTTGTACAGGTCCCACCTTCCCCAGAATGCGCTCCAATTATCCAAATACCTGAAGCCCTCCCTCCTACACCATTCCTGCAGCCACGTGTTCAACTGCACTCTCTCCCTATTCCTAGCCTCGCTATCACGTGGCACCGGCAACAAACCAGAGATGACAACTCTGTCAGTCCTGGCCTTTAACTTCCAGCCTAACTCCCTAAACTTGTTTATTACCTCCACACCCTTTTTCCTACCTACGTCGTTGGTACCAATGTGCACCACGACTTCTGGCTGCTCACCCTCCCCCTTCAGGATCCTGAAGACACGATCCGAGACATCCCTGGCCCTGGCACCCGGAGGGCAACATACCTTTCGGGAGTCTCGCTCGCGACCACAGAATCTCCTATCTATTCCCCTAACCATTGAATCTCCTATTACTATTGCTTTTCTATGCTCCCCCCTTCCCTTCTGATCCCCAGAGCCAGACTCAGTGCCAGAGACCTGGCCGCTGGGGCCTTCCCCCGGTAGGTCATCCCCCCCAACAGCATCCAAAATGGTATACTTGTTTTGAAGGGGAACGGCCACGAGGGATCCCTGCACTGTCTGCCTGTTAGTTTTCTTTCCCCTGACTGTACTTATGTCCCCAGCTACTCTTGTCCAGTACCTTGGGTGTGGCTACCTCCCTGTAACTCTTCTCGATAACCCCCTCTGCCTCCCGGATGATCCGAAGTTCATCCGGCTCCAGCTCCAGTTCCTTAACACGGTCTCTGAGGAGCTGGAGTTGGGTGCACCTCCCGCTGGTATAGTCAGCGGGGACACCAGTGGTATCCCTCACCACCCACATCCTACAGGAGGAGCATGCAACTGCCCTAGCCTCCATCCCCTCTTACTTTACAGAATTAGCTGCCCCGTGGACCAACTGGACCTCCGCCCTCCGACTCTGCTTCCAGTCAGCTGTACTCTAAACTACTGGCTCCCTTCACGCTCTTTGATAAATATAGGAAATGAAATGTAAGGAGCACCTTACTCCCTCCTCACCTAACTCCCTCAGTCACCAAACTCTCACTGTAGCACTCAAATGCAACACACTCAGCATTCCCTCAGTCACCAAACTCTCTCTGTAGCACTCAAATGCAATAAGCTCAGCACTCCCTCAGTCACCAAACTCTCACTGTAGCACGCAAATGCAACAAGCTCAGCACTCAGTGTAAACAAAGTCTGCACTGTAACTAGCTCCTATTTATACTGTGACTCTAGCCTCTGAAAACTGGCCTAATCCAATTCACTAATTAACAAGCTCCAGCTGCAAGTAAGTACAAGTGGAACCTTGTTTAAAGCTGATTCAAAATTCACCTTCTTATAGACCAAACAGCAACTTTTAAGTTAATTAACTAAATAAAATAAATACTAGACTTTAAATAAAAATGAACCCTTATACTCCCTCAGTCACCAAACTCTCACTGTAGCACTCAAATGCAACAAGCTCAGCACTCAGTGCAAAAAAAAAACGATGTTTGGAGAGACATGATTAAGAACCTTCAGAGAACTGTGGACACTAAAAAGTACATTTCTTTAAATCTTCAACAATTAACACCTTAAGGAATGTGTCACTACACTTATAGAAGTTAATTTCTGGGCCCAGAGAGGTAGATTTTCAGTAATTAACGCTTATCACACCAATAAAATAGATTTGGATTAAAATTACTTGACTTGATTTTGTGTAGCAACTTTAGTTTGTATCTGCCACACGTACAGGAACTGTACATCGGTGAGCAAAACAACCACGTGCAATTTTAGCAAAATTAATGGCACAGCCGTGCATCTTGGAAAGGAACTTCTCAATTTCCATATTAATTGTGTATCCACTCCTTGGCATTTACACATAAGTACCAGTGGCGATTATCAGCTTCACCTTTACTTTCATGGTGCTCTTCAGACCAATATTATGGTTTAATGTGAAAATATTTCTTCTTCATCTTTTGCTTTCTCACTATTGGATCCTCCTCATGACTGCATTCACAAGATCAAATGTAGACTTAAGGTGAACAGATTAGAGGACAACTGGTAATTAGATCAGATATATATATTACAGTCCCTATTTTAAAAGCATGCATTCTCACTTTCATGTAATAACTGATGTCATTTTATTTATAATTAAATGAAAACTATTTGAGAAGCAGAGTTGATCAGGATAGGCGTTATCGGCTAAGGGTCCACAACCCCCTAGGGGTCGACAAGAAGATTTCAAGGGGTCCGCGAAGAATAACCGGAGAATGTGGGCCTTGTAGAATCCAGCACACCGAAATGCAAGTGAAATTTGAAAACTGTGCTTCAATGCCACGATCATCTGTTTCAACTATTAGCCAATAACTGAGCTTCAATGCATCATAACATGTCTCATCCTGAGCCAAATCGTATGCCAAAGAAGGTACTTGTGTTGTGCTCCAGGTACCTGTGATGGTTTATAATGGGTGGGGGGCAGGTTTTAGAACTGGAATTTCTCTCTTTGTGGTGTAGGCTTGGGGAGGTAAAACCTTGGCACCCCAGACATGGGATATCATTACTACTGGGCAGAACTTCCTGATATTTTTTCAAAGTATTGGTCCTGGTGAGAAAACAGGAGAGAATCCCGCCGTCGCGTCAGCGGGAAAAGCTGCTGTATTCAACCTTGTTAACAAAAAGTTTTTTTCCATGTGTTGAACGGTGTGTTTGTAGCGGCTAACCTCGGAGTCACTCGTCCTGGTAAAACGTAATCTCTGCAATCAGTGGGATGCTCCTTTGAAACGCCTCTTCAGCACTTAGTCCAATTCCAGTTGGGGGGTATGATTATCAGGGGGACAGCACCATGTTTCACCGAGGGAGCCTTCACCAAATTTCTGGATGGTGTTGAGCACGGACTTGACATCCTGACCCGTGATCGGCCAGAGGTCCAGCAAGCAAGGTCACCAGCCCCGCCTGGAGGCTGTGGCTGCGATAGTGAGTGTCAGCTCACTCCATATGTGCGGAAAGAAGATGAATGACCTTTGTGCAGTCAGGGTAAATCTGCCCCCTGATGGCTCCCGTTGCAGCCCTTATCACATCCATCACACTTCCATGCTGATCTCTCTCCCAGCCACCTCACCGGGCCCCGGCGCTTGGCATGCTGTCCTCTGCCCCCCCAACCCAAACCACGCCCCCCCCCCCCCCCCCCTCCCATCACCCCTCCATGCTGATCTCTCTCCCAGCCACCTCACCGGGTCCCGGCGCTTGGCATGCTGTCCTCTGCCCCCCAACCCAAACCACCCCCCCTACACCCATGGTCTCTCTAGTACATAAAGTGCTCCTCACCCCCCCCCCCCCCCCCTCCCATTCACCTCCCATGCATGCTGGACTTCATTCACACCATCTGGAGACCATAGACCCAAGCAGCTCCGAGGGAGACATCTGGGAGACCAGTATTGAAGAGACGTCACAGCTATTACGGGCAAATATTCACACCTCGGCGGGATTGAGTAGTAAACTGGCTTCTGGATCACTCACTGGTGAACACCTCACAGCTGAACACAAGGCTGATTGGAGGTGTCCCATCATCTACTGTCTGAGGAGATAGTGAAGTCACTCTGGTGCAATGAGGCCAACACTGCGAGGGTGGCATCCGCCCTGGAGATCTTGGCGCAGGACGTACACTCCATGGCAGGAGATGTCTGCTCCATGGTTCAGCTCATGACCTCCATGGCTGAGGGTATGAGGCCCATGGCTGAGGGTATGAGCTCCATGGCTGAGTGCATGAGGCCCATGGCTGAGTGCATGAGGCCCATGGCTGAGGGTATGAGCTCCATGGCTGAAGGTATGAGGCCCATGGCTGAGGGTATGAGGCCCATGGCTGAGGGTATGAGCTCCATGGCTGAGGGTATGAGGCCCATGGCTGAGGGTATGAGGCCCATGGCTGAGGGTATGAGGCCCATGGCTGAGGGTATGAGCTCCATGGCTGAGGGTATGAGGCCCATGGCTGAGGGTATGAGGCCCATGGCTGAGGGTATGAGGCCCATGGCTGAGGGTATGAGCTCCATGGCTGAGGGTATGAGGCCCATGGCTGAGGGTATGAGGCCCATGGCTGAGGGTATGAGGCCCATGGCTGAGGGTATGAGGCCCATGGCTGAGGGTATGAGGCCCATGGCTGAGGGTATGAGGCCCATGGCTGAGGGTATGAGGCCCATGGCTGAGGGTATGAGCTCCATGGCTGAGGGTATGAGGCCCATGGCTGAGGGTATGAGGCCCATGGCTGAGGGTATGAGGCCCATGGCTGAGGGTATGAGGCCCATGGCTGAGGGTATGAGCTCCATGGCTGAGGGTATGAGGCCCATGGCTGAGGGTATGAGCTCCATGGCTGAGGGTATGAGGCCCATGGCTGAGGGTATGAGGCCCATGGCTGAGGGTATGAGGCCCATGGCTGAGGGTATGAGGCCCATGGCTGAGGGTATGAGCTCCATGGCTGAGGGTATGAGCTCCATGGCTGAGGGTATGAGGCCCATGGCTGAGGGTATGAGGCCCATGGCTGAGGGTATGAGGCCCATGGCTGAGGGTATGAGCTCCATGGTGCAGAGCTTCAACTGCATAGTGGAGGCACTGGTGGGATTCCACGAGTGGCTGCACCAGAGGCCAACGGGGCTTCTGGATCTCACTCCGTCTGTCCCT
The DNA here is from genome assembly GCF_902713615.1 of Scyliorhinus canicula. Lineage (NCBI taxonomy): Eukaryota > Metazoa > Chordata > Chondrichthyes > Carcharhiniformes > Scyliorhinidae > Scyliorhinus > Scyliorhinus canicula. The sequence goes on from NC_052159.1 coordinate 157,464,702, forward strand.
CTAGCCTGTGGAGGAGCCCAGGGGCCCCTGGCAGCTGAAGCAAAGAGGATCGGCAGGAGTGCAGTCTGGAGCCCCTCCGCCCAGGGAGCCCTGAGGGTGTCCAGGCGAACTGACCCCCACCTCCCTGTGAGTGACACACACCTCCGGCCTCGCACACTGAGGAGGGCAGCACTACAGCACCCGTGCAGACATAAAGCAGGCAGGAATCCTCAAGGATCGGTCCTCCAGGGGACACCCACCAAAATCATCTCAGGCAAAGGGTGTGATAGTTAGCAGGCTGTCTCAACCTCAGGATGCAGATCCTGGAGACTCGCCTAGACGTCGCGGGAGGGTGAGAATGAGTAGGAAAGAACACATTCTTTGTGGGCGCGGGGTAACCTCGGCACCAGTAGAGATAAGTCACCATTGTAATTACGAGATTGCCTTAAAATTTACTTTGATCACCCAGAAAGGGCGCTCCGCAAACCCCTGTGTAAATTCAGCACTTCATCCCTGTACAGTGTTAGAATGACCCCCCCTCTCTCTTGCTCCATCCCTGTTGGTCTCTTTCTCCCTCTCTCACTCTTGACTTTACTCTCAGACTCTTGGAGCAGAAACATGGAAGTTACGGTATATTTTATAAGTAAAACAATTATTACAGTTTGAAAATGTTTGATCACTGTTTTATGTTTCAGATAAATGTTCATATCTACAGTGTTTTCTGGTTATGCTTAGGCATCCTGACGTCATTCTATAATCCAGACAATTCCAAAATACAGTCATGGCTTGGTCCCAACAAAATATTCCAAACTGGAGAGATAGTATTTATATTTTGGGATCAATTTTCTGCAGTTGAATTTGAACACCCAATATTTTTCCTTGGAGACTAGACTGTAACTCACTGAAAAGGAATATATTTATGTAACAAGTAGCAGTAAGTAGTCCACCCACCTGGGCTTTTAAATCTTGTTTTCCCATAGTTCAGGCAAATGATTAATGAGCGGGAGGTGTTACGTCTTGGTAAATGAGGATTATTTACATTTCAACAGATTAAAACATTGAAAATTGAATATAGATTGGGAAAGGAATCACGGAACTTCCATTACTGTGAATTATTGACCACACCAAATATGCAAAGTGAGAAACAAAGCAAAAAGTAATCGGTAAACAACTACTGATATAATAATTTCAATGTTGGTTAACGTGCATTTCATAACAAATTGCATCCACACGTTCATGTCAAAGACACTTGCACATTGAGAAGTATTTTGACGTTTGCTAAAGTGACTGCACAGAGTACACAACATGGACCGACGATGTTACGGCCACTAATAATACAGCAGAGTTATACCAGCCAAGGTAAAAGATAGTCAACGCCAGAGAATCCCCCAGAAATAATTTGATAACAGCAAATTACTGTGGATGCTGGAATCTGAAACAAAAACAGAAAATACTGGACACTCTCAGCAGGTCTGGCAGCATCTGTGGAGAGAGAACGGGATGAACATATTGAATCTGGATGACTCTTTGTCAAAGAATTTGCATTTATATAGCACCTTCATGACCTCAGGATTTTCCAGCATGTTTCACAGCCAGTGAAGTATTTTTGAATTCTTGCTGCTGCAATATGGGCAGTGCAGCAGCCTGTCAATACACAGTAAACTCCCACATACAATAATGACCAGATTCTCACTTTGTTAAGTGATATTGTTGGAGGGTTAAATATTGACCAACAGGAAGAACTCCCTTGCTTTTCTTCAAGTAGTGTGGTGGGATATCTTATATCCACATGAGACGGCAGACAGGGCCATGCCTTAACATTTCATTCAAGAGACGGCTCCTCTAGCAGTGCAGTGCTCCCTCAGTACTGACCCTCCAGAGCTACAACACTCCCTCGGTACTGCTCCTCGGGAGCTACAGCGCTCCCTCAGCACTGACCTTCGAGAGCTACAATATTCCCTCAGTACTGACCCTCTGACAGTGCAGCACTCCCTCAGTACTGACCCTCTGACAGTGCAGCACTCCCTTAGTACTGACCCTCTGACAGTGCAGCACTCCCTCAGTACTGACCCTCTGACAGTGCGGCACTCCCTCAGTACTGACCCTCTGACAGTGCAGCACTCCCTCAGTACTGACCCTCTGACAGTGCAGCACTCCCTCAGTACTGACCCTCTGACAGTGCAGCACTCCCTCAGTACTGACCCTCTGACAGTGCAGCACTCCCTCAGTACTGACCCTCTGACAGTGCAGCACTCCCTCAGTACTGACCCTCTGACAGTGCAGCACTCCCTCAGTACTGACCCTCTGACAGTGCAGCACTCCCTCAGTACTGACCCTCTGACAGTGCAGCACTCCCTCAGTACTGACCCTCTGACAGTGCAGCACTCCCTCAGTACTGACCCTCTGACAGTGACGCACTCCCTCAGTACTGACCCTCTGACAGTGCAGCACTCCCTCAGTACTGACCCTCTGACAGTGCAGCACTCCCTCAGTACTGACCCTCTGACAGTGCAGCACTCCCTCAGTACTGACCCTCTGACAGTGCGGCACTCCCTCAGTACTGACCCTCTGGCAGTACAGCACTCCCTCAGTACTGACTCTCTGACAGTGCGGGCACTCCCTCAGTACTGACCCTCTGACAGTGCGGCACTCCCTCAGTACTGACCCTCTGACAGTACAGCACTCCCTCAGTACTGACCCTCTGACAGTGCAGCACTCCCTCAGTACTGACCCTCTGACAGTGCAGCACTCCCTCAGTACTGACCCTCTGACAGTGCGGCACTCCCTCAGTACTGATCCTCTGACAGTGCGGCACTCCCTCAGTACAGCTCCTCTGGCAGCACAGCACTCCCTCAGTACTGACCCTCTGACAGTGTGGCACTCCCTCAGTACTGACCCTCTGACAGTGCAGCACTCCCTCAGTACTGACCCTCTGACAGTGCGGCACTCCCTCAGTACTGATCCTCTGACAGTGCGGCACTCCCTCAGTACAGCTCCTCTGGCAGCACAGCACTCCCTCAGTACTGACCCTCTGACAGTGTGGCACTCCCTCAGTACTGACCCTCTGACAGTGCGGCACTCCCTCAGTACTGACCCTCTGGCAGTACAGCATTCCCTCAGTGTAGCTCCTCTGGCAGTACAGCAGAACACTCCCTCAGAACTCTTCTTCTAGCAGTACAGCACTGCTTCAGTATTGCTCCTCTAGTGGTACAGCACTCCGTTAATACGGATTCTCTGACAGTGCAGCACTCCCTCACCCCTGCTTTACTATGTCAGCCTAGATTATAGGCTCAATTCTCCGCATTGGGCTTTGAACCCACAACCTTTTGAGTCAGAGACAGGAGTGCTACGCAGTGCGCAAGGAAAATTGTTAGGATTTTTCTGTACATAACAATGAGCAGTTTCTCCAGTGTTTTTAATCTTGCTGATTCCTATTTCAAGTCTATGATTAATGAGCAACCACTGCGGTGTTGCCCATTACACAGAACAGTTGTGCACGTTTTTCCAATTAAACATTGAAAATGGAATAGAAATGAATGTAACTGGTATTGTAATGTTAACCTATGGAGATTTTCAAATTATGGATTTTTCAAATATTATTCAGCATATTGTAGGTGATCTATTGTTAAAAGGATTCTGTAAGAGTGTCACCTACAGATAGGTAATTCAGGAAATAATTTTGCATGTTGCTATTAAAGTTAAAATAAAGCAACTTTCTAAATATAATGGACCAGGAAATTAAACAAACAAGATGCTGCATTAGTTAGCTGAGGCTGTGGCGAAGTGGTATTGTCGCTGGACTAGTAATCCAAAGACCCAGAATAATGCTCTGGGGACCTGGGATCGAATCCCACCATGGGAGATGGTGAAATTTGAAGTTTTTTTCAGTGTGGCCTCTAAGCATGTAAAGGTTCTTGTTTATTTGTGCCAGTGGTCAATATCATCTAGGTAAAACTGTACCCCCTGTAAGCCACTAAGGATCTGGTCAATTGAGTGTGAATGTCCCATGTTTGCACAGGGATTACATGCCTGTTGCCAGGTAGAAGGTTTCTGGTTAGCAGCCAGTTTATCGAAGCTCATGTCTGCTCCAAGCTGAGAAGCCTCCTTAGACACTAGCTCCATTGAAGCAACAATATCAAATGTCGTCTCCAGACTTAGATTTCATTCCATCCTTCTTTGAATGGCCTCACTTTTCAAACCACACACAAAACAATCTCTAATTGTGTTATCTAGTGAGTAGCCAAATTCACAAAACTCTGCAAGTCGATTGAGGGTTGCAACGAACTGCGCAATATTTTCACCTTCTAACTGATTCCTTCAATGAAAATGAAACCTCTCCGCAATAATCACGGGCTTTGGTGAATAATGATCTTCTTGTATTTTCACCAGTTCTTGATATGTCTTAAATACCTGGATCTCTGGCTGAACTAAACTTCTTAACAAATTAAACATTTTTTTCCGATTGTATTTAAGAATACAGGAACCCTAATCACTTCCAAAACTTAGTTGGCTTGAATATAATTTTTAAAAAAAATTTAGAGTACCCAATTCATTTTTTCCAATTAAGGGGCAATTTAGAGTGGCCAATCCACCTAACCTGCACATCTTTGGGCTGTGGGGGCGAAACCCACGCAGACACGGGGAGAATGTGCAAACTCCACACGGACAGTGACCCAGAGCCGGGACCGAACCTGGGACCTCGGCGCCGTGAGACGGCAGGGCTAACCCACTGCGTCACCGTGCTGCCGGCTTGAATATAATAATGGAACCTGTCTGACTATGATTTCCAGTTCTTGGAGTCCTCATTAAAAGAGCCCAGCCTGCCAAAATATCCCACCATTTTTCACAGTATTGGAATGCTTTCCCCCTTCATTTGCTTCAGTGGTCTAGTTCATTCAAGGTGGTTAATTCATTTGTAACAGCTTTAACTTGCAACAGCTTTAATCGTTGATAAAAACTATGATAATCTTTTGTTCACTGCGCCGCTCTACCTTTGTGTCTTATTGTACTGCACGTGGTGAGCCCCACAACTCCTTGGATTGCCAGTTTAAAATCGGTACGGACCCTTCCTTTGAATGTTTGCCCCGAAACCTGACCGGTTCCGATGCCAGCAATTTCTGACTTCCTGTTAATCAGTTAATTGATTGATCTGATGAAGCTGCTCCACTCCAATGATTTTTGAAAAATAAACATTTTCTTCTTTCTTGTCACCACTTTAATTTTGTGACCTGTTGTATCTTTAGACGGACAGTACAAAACAAATTGGATTGCAGGAGCTAGGGCTTTTCTCTTTGGAGCGGAGGAGGATGAGAGACGACTGAATAGAGGTTTATAAGATGATGAGGGGGATAGATAGAGTGGACGTTCAGAGACTATTTCCTCGGGTGGATGTAGCTGTTTAAGGGGGAAATAACTATAAGGTTCAGGGTGGGAGATATAGGAGGGATGTCCGAGGTATGTTCTTTACTCAGAGAGTGGTTAGGATGCGGAATGGACTGCCTGCTGTGATAGTGGAGTCGGACACTTTAGGAACTTTCAAACGGTTATTGGATAGGCACATGGGGCACACCAGAATGACAGGGAGTGGGATAGCTTGATCTTGGTTTCGGACAATGCTCGGCACAACATCGAGGGCCGAAGGGCCTGTTCTGTGCTGTACTGTTCTATGTTCTATGAGAAGTACATGGGTTTGGTGCAAGATTAACAGAGGTTTATTGAATCGGTCTTTACTGTACGAGGTTTGACACCAGACTCCCTAAAAGCCCCCAAAGTAGCCTATGACATCATGTAAGTCTCGTGACTCAGATCCAAAAGAGACATTGCGTACAACTATAATAAACCACATATATAACAGTTCACCCTTGAGGTTATTTGCCTAATTGCTAACAGTCTTGTCCCTAAATCAGAATGTGGAGATGCCGGCGTTGGACTGGGGTGACTTCTTACCTAAATCAGAAGTTTGTGGTGTTTGAGGACACACTGCAGGGTTCTATTAATTCATCGCCGTGCCGAGGCAAGAGAGGTATTGTCAGAAACACTGGCTGAAACAATTGCCTGTATCGTACCCTTGGCTTCCAAACTGCCTTCATCACCTGCACCACTCTAGTTACCACCTTCACTTAAACACACACATGAAAGGCATGATCTTAATTCAAGTCCTTCTTCCCAATCAGAATTATTTGTTGAATCACGATCTTTGAACTGATTCTCATCAGCCATTATCCTGTGAATTGGTAGATTTTACCCACTTGTGTTTCCATTTAGATATAAGCCGATTATCAATAATACTTCATCCTAATGTGTGGGTATTTATTTCCAACATAAGTACCAAGACATCCTTCACAACACAAGTCATCCCAAAGTACTTTGAAGCACTTTTTGAAATGTAGTCACTGTTGTAATGGGGGAAACACATGCCGGGATTCTCCGCCGCCGGGATTCTCCTTTATACTCCTGCGGGTTTCCCGATGGCGTGGGGCTGCCCCACAATGGGAAACACCATTGGCCGGCCGGCGTAACGGAGAATCCTGCCGGCCGGTCAGGCCGGGAATGTGGCGCGGCGGGGCTGAGAATCCCTCCCACAGCAACCAATTCACACACAGCAAACTCCCACAAACAGAAACACAGCAGCGAATTCACACACACCAAACTCCCACAAACAGAAACACAGCAACCAATTCACACACACCAAACTCCCACATACAGAAACACAGCAACCAATTCACACACAGCAAACTCCCACAAACAGAAACACAGCAACCAATTCACACACACCAAACTCCCACAAATAGAAACACAGCAACCAATTCACACACAGCAAACTCCCACATACAGAAACACAGCAACCAATTCACACACGGCAAACTCCCACACACAGAAACACAGCAACCAATTCACACACGGCAAACTCCCACATACAGAAACACAGCAACCAATTCACACACGGCAAACTCTCACACACAGAAACACAGCAACCAATTCACACACGGCAAACTCCCACAAACAGAATTACAGCAACCAATTCACACACAGCAAACTCCCACAAACAGAAACACAGCAACCAATTCACACACAGCAAACTCCCACACACAGAAACACAGCAACCAATTCACACACAGCAAACTCCCACATACAGAAACACAGCAACCAATTCACACACAGCAAACTCCCACAAACAGAAACACAGCAACCAATTCACACACGGCAAACTCCCACATACAGTATTGTGTTATTGACCAGATAACCTGTTTTTAGGTGTTTCTCAAGGAATAAAAATATTGGCCAGGATACCAAGGAGAATTCCCCAGATCATCAGAATAGTGGCAAGTAATCCTTTCCATCCACCCGCGAGGGCAGATTGGACCTCAGTTTAATATCACATCCATCACTGTTGATTCATTTAATATTTTTCATATTACTTTGGTCAAACATTCTGAATTTTGTGGAGATGCTGGCGATGGACTGGGGTGAGCACAGTAAGAAGTCTTACACCACCAGGTTAAAGTCCAACAGGACTTGAAACAAACCTGTTGGACTTTAACCTGGTGTTGTAAGACTTCTTACTATCCTGAATTTTAATATTGTAGGAGAAAGGTGATCCTCAATCAAAGTAAATGGTTTCTCAGGAAATTAGTGAAAGATTCCATTCCACCAACAGCACAAGGACCACACGAGAAATTTAATTTGGAATCGTTTCAGTCCCAGTAAAAACATTTTGCTTCAAAGATAATGCTGAAAAAGACAAATGAATGTAACAAAACTACTAATATATCTAAAGAGTAATGAGCCATGATTAAAGCAGAAATTGTAGAGATGGTGAATACTGTGCAGATGGAAGGCTGAAATTTCCTCCATTATCGATAAGGATGGGGAACTGCGGTGACAATGGGAGGAGAATGAGGCACTAATGCTGCCTCCTGGCACTGACTGAAACTTCTAACCCCAGCTCCACTGGAACATTGTGTGCATACACAGCACCCCTATTACTCTACGCTGTCAGCAATGTAGGAAAACTAGTTCATTCAGCCCCCCAAGCCTGCTCTTGTTAACTGGATCATGGCTGATAGCACAGTGGGTAGCACTGTCGCTTCACAGCTCCAGGGTCCCAGGTTCGATTCCCGGCTTGGGTTGCTGTCTGTGCGGAGTCTGCATCGTCTCCCCGTGTCTGTGTGAGTTTCCTCCCGGTGCTCCGGTTTTTTCCCACAAGTCCCGAAAGACCTGCTGTTGGGTGAATTGGACATTCTGAATTCTCCCTGTGTACCCGAACAGGCGCCGGAATGTGGCGACCAGGGGATTTTCACAGTAACTACATTGCAGTGTTAATGTAAGCCTACTTGTGACAATAAAATATTATTATTATCAATTCAATTTGCCTCTCCATATCTCTCAATACCATTACCAGCACGTTAGCATGGTGGTTAGCACAATTGCTTCACAGCTCCAGGGTCCCAGGTTCAATTCCCTGTTGGTTCACTGTCTGTGCGGAGTCTGCACGTTCTCCCCGTGTCTGCATGAGTTTCCTCCGGGTGCTCCGGTTTCCTCCCACAGTCCAAAGATGTGCGGGTTAGGTTGGGCATTCTAAATTGTCCTTAGTGTCCAAAATTGCCCTTAGTGTTGGGTGGGGTTACTGGGTTATGGGGATAGAGTGGAGGTGTGGGCTTGAGTCAGGTGCTCTTTCCAAGAGCCGGTGCAGACTCGATGGGCCGAATGGCCTCCTTCTGCACTGTAAATTCTATGTCTATGTCTAACACAAAGAGTGGGAATCACTGGTGGGACCCCAGCAGATAAGGAACCAGGAGCAGCACTGGGGGCTGGAGTTAAAGTGGGGTGGGGTGAAGGTAAGTGGGGTGCCCTCGCTGGGACCAGTCAGCCTTCAGCATTGCAGGGGAAGCTGATCACGTGATTGGGGTGGAGGGATGGAGGGGCCGCCTTTGCTGATGGGGTGTCTGCTATTGGGTACAGGTGTCTGAACAGGAGGGACCTTCCCCCGGTCATCAGCCAATCAGGCAGCCTTGCCATAAAATAACAGAAGTGGCAGGAGGAATCCCTGAAGCGACTATTAATTGGTAAGATCCAAGTGAAGGTGAATAAGGCGATAGGTTTGGCATTCCTAACCATCCTCATTGATTTTACACTCCCTGGCTGCCAGGCCACTTCCAGCAAAGTGGGGAGGGAATGTAAAAATCTAGCTTTTCTGTGTAAAGACGTTCCCTTCCTTTCCTCTTAAATGCTATTCATAGCTCTAATTTTAATATTGCGGCCCTTGAATCTGGATTCCTCCCACCTAGTTACCATTAAGATGCAGGTCAACAGATATCTGCTTCCATTGAAAAGACAATAAATTGCCCTTAAATCTGCACTTAAAACACAACTATAGCCTTTAGGATGCAGGCCCAATGCTTGAGTGAATACTACTTAATATCATCATTTAAATTAAAGATTCTAGCCCAAGGGTGCAATAACATACACTGCAAAACTCAGATCGATAGTTGGTTGGTTACAAAATGTCCCAGTAGATTTGCATTGTATTATTGGGTCTGCCAGTGTTTCATATTGATCAATATTACCTTTATATTTCTGAGTACTCCTTCATTGAAGTAATTGTGATTCAAAAGTAGCACCATAATGTTTCCATTTATTATTAATGGCTGGCTCAGACTGGCGCATACTAACAAAGGGAAGCTGTGAATCTGTATGGAGAGGCAAAGTAATTGGTGGGTTGTCGGGAAATTGGATTTGTTCACTTTTCATGTCCGAGATGCACAGTGTAGGGTTGTGTATGACTCCTGGTTGTGTTCACAGGCAGAGGGGTGGAAAATCTCAAAGGATAATATCAGCACAGAAGAAGCCATTCTGTCCATCCTCCTGTGCAAGTTAGGGTTAGGGTTAGGGTTAGGGTTAGGGTTAGGGTTAGGGTTAGGGTTAGGTGCTTTGAAAGCACGTAGGCATATTTTCCTCATTGGGGTTGAGTAGCAGCAAGTTGGGGTTTTGGTTATTGCCTCACCTTTCCCCAAATTGGAGGTTATTAGCCACACAAAGCGAGCTCCTCCTCGCCATATCTATCACCAAAGAGGGAGCCCACCATGGCTCAAGTGGGGCGTGAGACGGTGATGCGGGTCTGAACCAGGTGAGGTGGTGATGACCTTCGAAGGAGCAGAAAGGCCCTAAAGAAGACTGGAGCTGTTTCCTCAGCAAAGACAAATGCGAGCCAGAGGTGGCTCACACGAGGGAAACTGTATCCTCAGATGGGGTGGGAGGGAGTGTGGAGGGGCAGTTCAGAAGAAAGGGGCAGAACGTTCACTTACATCAGGGTCGCAAGTTGTTCAGGGTGATTTCAAGAAGCACTTCTTCACATAAAGGAGAGTGGAAACAGGAACTCTCACCCAGCAAGAAGCCATTGAGGCTGGGGGTCAGTTGGAAATTTCAAACTGATAGGCTTCTTGCTGGTTAAGGAGACAAAGGGATTAAGGGTTACAGAATGAGGGCAGCTGATTGGAGTTAAGAAGATCAGTCATTAACTAACTGAATGGTGGGGAACAGCCCGATGGGCTCAATGACCATCACCTATTTGGAATAGCTGACTCAAGGCACCGAATACCTCCACTTGTTCCTACATAACAGGCCTCCACCTGCTTCAGTGTAACTGGCTCAATGGCTTCCACCTGTGCCTGCATAACCGATCTGAGAGCAGAATGTCCTCGTCCTGTTCCTGTGTAACAGACTCGGGGGTGAAATCAGCTCCGATTATTCCTTTTCTGTCCACTTGAACATGAATATGAAAAACGCAATTGCAAGCAATATGTACAGCATCTGCATGGAAATATCTGGTACAATTCTATTTAATAAAACTGTGAAACTGTGGCCGAAATCTTCTGTCCTCACTCACGGCTGTGATTTTCCGCTGCCACTGGAAGTGACTGGAATTTTAGATGGTCGCCAAGATTTCCGTTCTCGCAATGAGTCCTGGAACGGAGAAGACTGGAGAATCCCGCCCTATATCTCTCTTTCTGTAACTAATCCACCGAAGGAAGAGTGGAAATCTAAAAGTTAACCCGAACCCTAAACCATGGCTCAGTTCAATGCACTCTGCCGCTCATTCTGAGGGCTGTGGGCTTAAATCCCACTCCAGAGAATTCAGGACATGGCCAAGGCTAATACTCCTGCTGCAACACTCCCTCAGCCGCAGTTGGAGTACTGAGTGCATGGTGCACTGTCAGAGGGTCAGTATTGAGGGAGTGCTGCACTGTCAGAGGGTCAGTACTGAGGAAGTGCTGCACTGTCAGAGGGTCAGTATTGAGGGAGTGCTGCACTGTCAGAGGGTCAGTACTGAGGGAGTGACACACTGTCAGAGGGTCAGTACTGAGGGAGTGACACACTGTCAGAGGGTCAGTACTGAGGGAGTGCCGCACTGTCAGAGGGTCAGTACTGAGTGAATGCTGCACTGTCAGAGGGTCAGTACTGGGGGAGTGCTGCACTTTCAGAGGGTCAGTACTGAGGGAGTGCTGCACTGTCAGAGGGTCAGTACTGAGGGAGTGCCACACTGTCAGAGGGTCCGTACTGAGGGAGTGCCGCACTGTCAGAGGGTCCGTACTGAGGGAGTGCCGCATTGTCAGAGGGTCAGTACTGAGTGAATGCTGCACTGTCAGAGGGTCAGTACTGGGGGAGTGCTGCACTTTCAGAGGGTCAGTACTGAGGGAGTGCTGCACTGTCAGAGGGTCAGTACTGAGGGAGTGCCGCACTGTCAGAGGGTCAGAAATGAGGGAGTGCGGCACTGTCAGAGGGTCAGTACTGAGTGAGTGCTACACTGTCAGAGGGTCAGTACTGAGGGAGTGCCGCACTGTCAGAGGGTCAGTACTGAGGGAGTGCCGCACTGTCAGAGGGTCAGTACTGAGGGAGTGCCGCACTGTCAGAGGGTCAGTACTGAGGGAGTGCCGCACTGTCAGAGGGTCAGTACTGAGGGAGTGCCGCACTGTCAGAGGGTCAGTACTGAGGGAGTGCTGCACTGTCAGAGGGTCAGTACTGAGGGAGTGCTGCACTGTCAGAGGGTTAGTACTGAGGGAGTGCTGCACTGTCAGAGGTTCAGTACTGAGGGAGTGCCGGACTGTCAGAGGGTCAGTACTGAGGGAGTGCCGCACTCCATACCAGGTAACATCCTGGTGAACCTCCTCTGCACCCTCTCGAAAGCAACCACATCCTTCTAGTGATGTGGCGACCCGAACTGCACACAGTATTCCAGATGTGGCCTAACCAACAACTGTAACATGACCTGCCAACTCTTGTACTCAATACCCTGTCCGATGAAGGCAAGCATGCTGCATGCCTTCTTGACCACTCTATCAACCTGCGTTGCCACCTTCAGGGTACAATGGACCTGAACTCCCAGATCTCTCTGTACATCAATTTTCCCCAGGACCCTTCCATTGACCATATAGTCCGCTCTTGAATTTGATCTTCCAAAATGCATCACCTCGCATTTGCCTGGATTGAACTCCATCTGCCATTTCTCTGCCCAACTCTCAAATCTATCTGTATTTTGTTGTATTCTCTGACAGTCCTCCTCACTATCTGCAACTCCACCAATCTTTGTATCATCTGCAAACTTGCTGATCAGACCACCTATACCTTCCTCCAGGTCATTTATGTAGATCACAAACAACAGTGTTCCGAGCATGGATCCCTGTGGAACACCACTAGTCACCCTTCTCCATTTTGAGACACTCCCTTCCACCCCTACTCTCTGTCTCCTGTTGCCCAGCCAGTTCTTTATCCATCTAGCTAGTACACCCTGAACCCCATACGACTTCGCTTTTTCCATCAACCTGCCATGGGAAACTTTATCAAACGCCTTACTGAAGTCCATGTATATGACATCTACCCTTCCCTCACCTCTGCTGGCAGTGCATTCCACCCACCCACCACTCTCTCTGTGAAGAACCGACCTCTGACATCGCCCCTATACCTTCCTCCAATCCACTTAAAATCATGTCCCCCTCATGACAGCCATTTCCGCCCTGAGGAAAAGTCTCTGGCTATCCACCCTATCCGTGCCTCTCATCACCTTGTACACCTTTATCAAGTCACCTCTTGATTCCCACCAGTAAATGCTGGTTCAATTAATCACTTTAAATCTGAGGTCAATAGATTATTCCTATACTAGGGTCTTAATGGGATATGGAGTCAAGGCAGATGGGTGGAGCTCAGGTACAGACCCGCCCTGATCACATTGAAAGGTGGAAAAGGCTTGAGGGGAAATAGCCTCCCCTTGCGTTTCTGTGAGTGTAACTTCATGATGTAGTGATGGGGAACTCTAATTTATTACTGTGGCATTTAAAACAAACAATTTCTGCTAGTCAAACTAAGGTTAAGAAGTGAAGAGCATTTTAAGATAATTAAAAGAATCACTGGCATTGTGTAAATGTTGTACGCAGGAATAAAATTAATTGGTCGTTTATCAAAACGTGCTGAAATTTGATATTAATTGAATTTGGCATTCTCGTGGCATAATAGCTAAATAAAAGCACACAATTAAAAAGTAAATGGAAGACTTGAATTAAAGACAGTCATGAGTGTCATCTGATCCCATTCATTGTTTCTGAATTCAGTGCAGCTTCAAATATATTGAGCAATGGACTTGATGAGCATGGATTCCAGTATGGCAACTCCTTTACAACACCATCCAAACATGGTTGTTGTCAATATTCTTCACTGCACAAATTTTGAAATGGACCCAAGTTCATGAAAGGGAGCAAAGATAAATTGCAAGGGTGCTTCTTGTTGTTCTTTTAAAAAATATTTTTATTAGGGTATTTGTAAATTTTATAATAATAACAGCGACATAAACATGGTACAATAAATATTTCCATCCCAATCACAATCTTCACACACCCCAACCATTAAACAACAATCCAGCCTTCTCCTTTGGAATTCTGCTTCTGCTGACATTTTAATTTTCCCCCGACCAAGTCGACGAACGGCTGCCACCTCCGGGTGAGCCCAACCATTGACCCTCTTAAGGCGAACTTTATTTTCTCGAGACTGAGAAGCCCAGCCATGTCACTAACCCAGGTCTCTACACTCCGGGGCTTCGAGTCCCTCCACATTAATAAGATTCGTCTCCGGGCTACCAGGGAGGCAAAGGCCAAGACGTCGGCCTCTTTCGCCCCCTGAACTCCTGGGTCACTCCAAAGATCGCTACCTCCGGACCCGGCACCACCCGTGTTTTTAGCACCGTGGACATTGCCTTAGCGAAACCCTGCCAAAACCCTCTAAGCTTCGGGCATGCCCAAAACATGTGGACATGATTTTCTGGGCTTCCCGCGCACCTCGCATACCTGTCCTCTACGCCAAAAAACTTGCTCATCCGGGCTACTGTCATGTGTGCCCGGTGGACTTCCTTAAACTGTATCAGGCTGAGCCTGGCACATGATGAGGATGTATTAACCCTGCTTAGGGCCTGTGCCCACAGACCCGCCTCTATCTCTCCTCCTAGCTCGTCCTCCCACTTGCCCTTAAGCTCCTCTACCGGAGTTTCCTCCGATTAAAAAAGTTCCTGGTAAATATCTGATACCTTCCCCTCACCTGCTCTCTCCAGTAGATTGGAGACTACTCTGTCCTGTATCCCCCGTGGCGGCAGCAGCTGGAAGGATAGAACCTGCCTTCTGAAGAAGTCTCACACCTGCAGATACCTAAACCCATTCCCTGCTGGCAATTCAAATTTATCCTCCAAGGCTTTCAAGCTGGGGAAGCTCCCATCTATAAATAGATCCCCAATCCTCCTAATTCCTGCCCTTTGCCATCTCCGGAATCCACCGTCCAGCCTATCCGGTACTAACCGCTGATTATTATAAATCGGGGTCCAAACCGATGCTCCCTCCACTGTCTTGTATCTCCTCCACTGCCCCACATCCTCAGAGCCTCCACTACCACCGGACATGTGGAGTATCGGGCCGGCGAGAACGGAAGAGGTGTTGTTATCAGTGCTCCCAAACTTGTGTCTTTACATGACGCCGCCTCCACTGCTCCCGCACCGATTCCTCCCCCACTACCCACTTCCTAATCATAGCTATATTAGCCGTCCAGTAGTAATTGCAGAAGTTCGGCAGCGCCAACCCACCCTCCCCCCGACTACGCTCCAGCAACACTTTCTTCACTCCTGCCCACACAAAGCCCGCAATAACTTTATTCACCAGCTTGAAAAAGGCCCCCGAGATGAAGATGGGGAGGCACTGAAAGACAAACAGAAATCTGGGGGGACTGTCATTTTCACGGACTGTACCCTCCCCGCCAGTGATAGCGGGAGCATGTCCCATCCATTAAAGTTCCCCTCCATTTGTTCTGTGAGCCGGGATAGGTTTAACTTGGGCAGCGCCTCCCATTCCCAGACCACCTGGATTCCCAGATATCGAAAGCTCCTTCCTACCATTCTAAATGGAGTGCTCCTAGTCTCTTCTCCTGCCCTCTTGCCTGGATCGCGAACATCTTGCTTTTCCCCATGTTCAATTTATACCCTGAAAAATCACCAAATTCCCCGAGGATCAGCATAACTTCTCCCATCCCCTCCAGCGGGTCTGAAATATACAAGAGCAGGTCATTTGCATAAAGCAGGACCCAGTGCTCCCCCCCCCCCCCCCCCAACCGAACCAGCCCTTTCCAGTTCCTAGAGGCTCTTAACACCATCGCCAATGGCTCTATGGCCAGAGCAAACAGTAACAGGGAGAGGGGGGCACCCTTGCCTCGTCCCTTGGTGTAGTTTAAAATACCCCGAACTCAGCCGGTTCGTACGCACACTCGTTACTGGTGCCTGATAGAGCAACCACAGCCAGTCAATGAAGCCCTCACCAAACCCAAACCTTCCCAGGGGTCCTTCTTGTTATTTCCCTTATTTTCCCTTTCTTTATTTTTGCTGTTATCATTTTGATCCATGGATGCTTAATGGACATATATCCTTAAGTCAAACACAGAAAGTGAGGAATTCAAAATTTAGAAAAGAGAATACTCCGCTCGCTTTCCGACAGCAGGACTCAGACTTTTTGGCGCCCGAGAGATCAGTGGGACACGGTTTGATTGGTTGGCTGGTGGCCAGCAAATTGGCAAAAGGCAGTAATACTGCCTGGTACCAGGCGGTGATTGGGTCCTGCCTGACTTTCAGAGAGCCAGGGGAAACATAGTTGGGAGACCTGGACACTCAGGGAAAATGACCTCCTCTCACTCAGTCTTTCTCCAGAAGAGCTGCTGAATTTATGAAACTGTAGGAACCTAAATTAATCTACAGTGAAACCCATGACAGGCGGTAAACAGAAATCTCAAACTGAAAGCCTATAAGGAAAATGGGCTAGAAAAAAAACCATCTGAAAAAAGACTCTTTATCTTTTTACTTTACTTATTATTTTACACGCCTCTTTTCCCCTCTGTGTTGTCTGCCTTATGGGTGTGTGTGTGTGTGTGTATCTAGAGGGTGGGGCGTGTTTAAGTGGGTGGAGTAAGGAATTGGATAATAGTTAACCCTTTGTATCTGCTGCATATTGAATTATAGCTACTATTAATAAAATTGATTGTATTTAAATTACAAACCTGGTGACTGGTTGATTGATTTATTGTCACATGTACCGAAGTACAGTAAAAGTATTTTTCTGCGGCCAAGGGAATGTACACTGTAGACAAAAAGAATAATCGATAAATTACATCGACAAATAGTGATTGGTTACAGCGCGGAAGAAGGACCAAACAAAGCAAATACATGAGCAAGAGCAGCACAGGGCATCGTGAATAGTGTTCTTACAGGGAACAGATCAGTCCGAGGGGGAGTCGTTGAGGAGTCTAGTAGCTGTGGGGAAGAAGCTGTTCCTATGTCTGGATGTGCGGGTCTTCAGAGTTCTGTATCTTCTGCCTGCTGGAAGGTTCAGGAAGAAGATACAGAAGATGCTGTAGTTATTGGGCAGCTAAGGGTCAAAAACTGTGGGTGTTTTTCTAAGAATGATTTATTGATTTCCATTGTGTTAAAGACTCCAGGACGAGTGGAACTGAAATTGACCGTGCACTAGCCCAAGGGTCAGAACCAAAAAGCCTGCACATTCGGTTTCCTTATTTTCGACAAAGACACATTTGGGGATAATTTTAGCCTCAGTTGCCAGGAGGAAAGCCCATTAAAACCTGGTGCGTAACTGGTTGACGTTAAACTTTGATCAATATTACCCATTGTTTACTTCAATGGATAAGTAAAATTGGGCAAATGTAAAACCAACGTAGCACGAGAGCACAAGAAATTGATGCAGGAGTAGACCATATGGCCCATTGAGCTTGCTCCGTATCATGCCCGATCTTAGCCTTCAACTCCACTCCCACCCCACCGCTCTCCCGGAGACCAAGAATCTGTCTATCTCAGTCTGAAATATATTCAACAATGGAGCGTCCACAATCCGAATTCCAAAGATTTACAAGCCTTTGAGTGAAGACGTTTCTTCCTATCTCAGTCCTGAATAATCGACCTCTTATCCTAAGACCGTGTCTCCTGACCAGTGGAAACTACCTCAGTATCTACCCTGTCCAGTCCCTTCAATATTTTGTAGCTTCCAACAAGATTGTCTCTCATTCTTCTAAACTCCAGAGAATAGAGGCTCAATTTTCTCAACCTCTCATCATGGGCCAACCCCCTCAAACCAGGGACCAATTTAGTGTACCTTCGATGTACTGCCCACAATGCAACTATATCCCTCATTACATATTGAGACTAAAACTACATACACAGTATTCCCATCTCATCTATTTGGTTCAAATTTCCCCCCATAAATTCTCATGAAAACAAAGTGGCAAGACAAAAGATGAATTGAAAAATGCCGCAGCATGCCAAAATGATTAACAGTGAAGTCAATGCTTTGTATAGGAACTGCAGTGCTTCCTGGACACATTAATTACACGCCACACAATCACTCTCCAAACCAGTATTGTGTACCCAGTTTATTTTTAAAAATGCACGTTGGTGTTGGGGGGGGGGGGGGAGGGGGGATTGAGATCAAGGGAAACACGAAGAATAATCTGAAGGAATTTTATATTTAATCATGAAAACCAAGCCAAAGGTCACATGTTTCTGAAAACCTGTTGATACATATGACCCACACACTTAAAATTCACACTGTCAACTCAGTCTGTGTCCAGCTTTCCTGCTGTAGCAATCACTAGTGATGGTCGAGAGAGGATTTATCCCCATAAAGCCTCTTGTGCGATCCATAGATTCTAACAGAAGATGGCATTTGCCTACCATGTTGGTTCTATGAAGGGGCTATTCAGTCACACTACAGCTGCTCTTTAACAATATCCCTGTATTTCTTTCCTTTTCATGCCATTATCCAATTCACTTTTGCGAGTTACTAATAAATCTTCTTCGCCAGCATTAAATGTTTGCCAGTGAACGTGCATTTATGTTCAGAAACTGCATCACTCTTTTCCACTGCACCTCTTGAAATAATTCCAGTGCAATTTTATCACCAAGTTTCACTTTTGAACAGGCAGGTTTTACCCCGGCAACAGTATAAACTGTCATCCAAATGTAACACGCAGCACAAATGAAGTTAGGGAAATATTGTGGACAATGGGCCCAATTTTAAGGCTGTGGACAGGTGGACTTTGAGTGAGTTGAACTCTCTCCCGACGTTAGAGAGGATTTGCTCCCTAATAATTGGATTAAATTATCTTTTATGTCCTCAATAAATAATCATTTACTATTTGGTTGAATCACACTGGAAATGTACCTAATTGTTAATATAAACAAGCAAACTTTGGTGCTATGATATTTAATATTTATAAATAATGTTACAGACAGGAGAGAGAGATAGGCAAACTGAACTTCTGTACTCTCAGCAACTGGCCGTAAGCAGAAACTACAAGGGGCTGGTTTAGCGCAGGGCTAAATAGCTGGCTTTTAAAACAGACCAATGCAGGCCAGCAGCGCGGGTTCAATTCCCGTACAAGCCTCCCCGAACAGGCACTGGAATGTGGTGACTATGGGCTTCGCACAGTAACATCATTTGAAGCCTACTTGTGACAATAAGTGATTTTCATTTCATTTCATTTTTTCATTTCATTTTTAAAGTATGCTGCGGCATTTTTCCCAAACCTTTAGTTTGTGTGATCCAATTTACTAATAACTCACGGCAAACTCACATTATGATCAACTCAGAAGGTTAGTTCATCCACATTCAAACCTAGGGGGAGGAGTGTTTGCACAGTTGCACTCACAACACACGCACACACACAAAATAAAGGATGGAAAAAAATAAAGTTTTACAACCATGGATGGGAACATTACAAGAACCACAGAAATGAATATTGGTTTACATTATCAGAGTCCAATGAGGAGGTTTTTACGCAAGAGTTTCAGCTGGCTGAAGACAGGGGTGGTAAAGTTCCTTTGCAGTTGGTGCTGATACTGCAGGATGACGTTGGCACGCAGAGACTGGGTCAGTTCTGCAGGTGATGCTCGGAAATATTTGAGCAGAAACAGATTTCGAGGACAGGCTGTTGTTCAGCCTCGAGTCCTGCTCCTTGATGTTCACCACTTAGACGTTAAACAGCAGACGATGGCTTTCTCAGTCTCAAAGGAAGATAGACATTTCAGAATGGTCACTCAAGTCATGCTTTCACCTTTTCCACGATGATTTCAGAAGGGATATTTCTCTAGTGTCTGAAACTGGCTTTGAATTCAGGGTTGATAATGTCCCAGCGATTAGTTTTTTTTAAAGAGTTGCCATCAATATTGCGGTTCTTGTATCAGGAAGCCATTGTCTAGGCAGGGCCTCTGACTCTGCTGGAGAGATAAACATATCTAGATGCAAATTATGTCGATTGTTCCCTTAATGGTCCCCTTTTGAAATGGACCTGGACAGTCTCAACTATTAGATGGGTCTGATAACAAATCTGCAGGCATAACAAGTTTCAATCTGTCAGTCTCCTGGTTTTGTGATCATAATGCATTTACATTTGGGTGTAGATTCCACAATGATGAGCGGAGGATTCTTTTGTTCATACAACACCTGTTGGTGGCTTCCTGAACAAAAGGCCAATCCTGTTGTCATGTGACTTGTAACAGCCATCTTTTCTTGGTTCAGCAGTAAGTCCATTTTGAAAATAGCAAAAAGAATAACGTTTTGTTACACACAGTTTTGGATTTATCTTCATGTCGTATTGATACAACAGTAACAAGTAAATTAATATCAGCGTAATTTAAAAAATACTGCGGATGCTGAAAGTATGAAAGAAAAAATGTTTAATAATGCATTTGCCATTTACACCTCCTTGAGACTCATCGTTTGCTTTCTATTTGTCCCATTAATGCCCCCTTGTCATGCGCCACTTTTGTCATTTAATTTCTCCCTATTACAGACTTTCCCTTTTTACCTTTTCTCTGTTTCCCCTTTTTCCATGCCTCTGTTCTTGCTTACAACCTGACACATCACTAACTTTTTCCAGTTCAGATGAAAAAAAAAGGTAATTGACCTAAAACATTGGCTGGAATTTTACCAGCAGTTTGTCAAGAGGCTGGGAGGCAGAAATACTGGCAAGATAGCACAGGAAGGCACTGGGGGCATGGAAACTGCACCCAGCATCCTTTCACTGCAATGTCATTTTGGCAGTGACTCGAATGCTGGCAGATCAACTACCTGCCGGGAGAACAATAGAATCATTTAAGTGGACAATTAAGGGTCACCTCCTGCCCCCCCTGCCCCCCCCCCCCCATGTTGGGGGACTGGGTGGTAGAATGGTGGAACTGCATGCGTGTGTGGAGTCAATCCGATGAAACCCGAAGGTCTCCAGCAGGCTACAGGAGGGGCTTTGGAGTTTGGGCACTCCATGGTCTACAGAGGAACCTTCTGGAGGAAATTTCCGCCTATTTGACAAAGGCATCGGTTATGCATCGAGACCCTCTCCAAAATCTGGGGCCTGCCCCCTGGCATCCCTCAAATGCACTTGCCCCTTGATGAAAATGAAATGAATGAAATGAAAATTGTTTATTGTCACAAATAGGCTTCAAATGAAGTTACTGTGGGAAACCCCCTAGTCGCCACATTCTGGCGCCTGTTCGGGGAGGCTGGTACGGGAATTGAACCTTGCTGCTGGCCTTGTTCTGCTTTACAAGCCAGCTGTTTAGCCCACTGTGCTAAACCAGCCCCATGTGTGTGCCCTATCATTGAGGCACCCTCTCCACTGAAGCTACAATCTCAGCAACGGCCAGTGCTGAAGGTGGCACAGCTGAGGCTGCTGAGCTGCCATCTGTGTGCTTGCTGTTGGGGGCGAGCTGCCACCCTCAATTGGGAACGTCTCCCCTGGTCCCACCACCCACCTCCAGCTTCAACTCCAGTGACAGGACTTCAGTTGTCCCTGTAAAATCCCAGCCTCTGTTTTTCCTCTCTCACTGCAGCTGTGCTGCCCAAACTGCTGAGCATTACCAACAATTTCTGTTTATAATTAAAGCCATCAACATTTGTAAATAGGACCCAAAGTTGGACAATTCCTGTCACCTATTTTAGAAATAACAGCTTCGCACCTGAAAACAAGTGTTGGGGAAAAATAGCATACAAGGCACTGAATCTCAAATGAGCAGTTGGTAATCTAAATCCCCTGGAAAGGTGTGCCGAGCAATATTGCCATGCAATTCCCATAGAAGTGCAAACAGTGGTTGCTATTGCAACTGAGCCTATCAGCATAAATGAACAAGTCAGAGGTGACGAGAGGACCATTGTCAACAAAGGCTCACGTATGTAACTCAGCTCAAGTATGAAGAAATAGTATTGAACTGATATTGAGAGATTCATGACTTTGTGTAGATTTGCACTGAATTATTTTGGGGGCAATTCAATGCTTCGTCCAAACATTCGAGGTAATTTTGTTAGCTTGGCTTTTGAGATTCGACAATTTGCTCTTGTTGGAGCAGTGTGTGTAGTCCTGTACACGAGGGACAGTGAAGGTACGCTTATTCCACATGGAGCAGTGATTGAAAATGAAATGACGTCACAAGACGACTAACAAGCAACAAACATCAAATCAACAGGGAATTTCCAAATACAGTCTAGTTTAAATCACTATGATCAGGGAATTAAACTAACTGTGTGCTCAGCAGCTAGAAAATGATATGGCAATACTGCGGCATCTTACATGGTAACATGGACAAACCTGCATTCAAAAATCTCCTTGAGGAATTCAAACTGTTTGCCTCAATCGAATGCCCGCAGGTTACAGCCATTGAATAAAGGATCCAGAGTCATACAATAGTACAATACCATTTTATTAAGGAGAATCTGTATTTTATGAACAAAAGAACATGGGAACTAGTAAACCATGGGGCTCCTCAGAAACACAGAATGATTTATGGCACCGAGGAAGGCCATTCGGCCCATTATGCACATGGCAGCACCAAACAAAGAGCTATCCAGCCTAATCTCACTTTCCAGCTCTTGGGTTGTAGCCCTGCAGGTTACAGAATCTCAGTTGTATATCCCAGTATTTTTTTACATGTGATGAGGGTTTCTGTCTTTACCACTTTTGGAGTCAGCGAGTTCCAGACCCCCACCACCTACTGGCTGAAAAAACTGCTCCTCAACTCCCCACTAATCCTTTTCTCAGTTACTTTAAAACTGCATCCTGGTTATTGACCTCTCTGGGAACAGATATAGGTCCTTCCTTTAAACTCTATCTAGGGCCCTCGTATTTTATACACTTCAATTAAGTGTTGTTTCCACCTTTCCCGTTCCAAACAAAATAACCCCAAGCTCAAGAATTACATTACACAAAACATACAGCACAGAAAGAGGCTATTCAGCCCATTTAATTCATAGAATCATAGAATTTATAGTGCAGAAAGAGGCCATTCGGCCCATTGAGTCTGCAGTGGCCCTTGGAAAGATCACCCTACTTAAGCCCATGCCTCCACCCTATTCCCTCGTAACCCAGTAACCCCACCTAACCTTTTGAACACTAAGAGCAATTTAACATGGCCAATCCATCTAACCTGCACATTGTTGGACTGTGGGAGGAAACCAGAGCACCCAGAGGAAACCCACGCAGACACGGGGAGAACGTGCAGACTCCGCACAGTGACCCAAGCCGGGAATCGAACCCGGGACCCTGGAGTTGTGAAGTAACTGTGCTAGCCACTGTGCTACTGTGTCACCCTCATGCTGGCTTTTATGCTCCACACTCCTACTTCATCTTACCTTATCAGCATCTCCATATATTCCCTTTTCCCTCTTGTGTCTATCTAGCTTCCACTTAAATGCATCAAGCAATACAGGGGTAATGCCTTTGCAATTCTGCATTACCCAACGCGAATCACACAATCAGGAATTGGAGTGCACACAGCCCATGATTTTTTGTCCATTATATTGAGTAGTCAAGCTCTACAAATTCATACAATTGTCATTATATTTTAGCTCCAATTCCACACTGGATATGTTGTGTGGGGAGTGGTCCTTGCAGGGATTGCATTTCACGAAATAGCGTGCATAAGAGTCTGTAGAATGATGACAAATGCTCTACGACTTCCATCCCTTGAATACTGCTCCATTCTAAATCACAGCCACACTCCTCAAGACAAATGTCTACTTGGCCGAATGGACAGCACTCTGACTCCTTGGTCATGGGGTTTAAGCCTTGGGAAATTAAAAAAATTAGGAGCTGGTGAAGGCCATTTGGTCTCTGGAGCCGACTCCACCATTCAACAAGACCATGGCTGATCTTCGATATCATCTACAACTATCTGCATTTTCCCCATATCCCTTGATGCACAAGAAACTATCAATCTCATTCTGGATATAATCAACAACTGCGCATCCACGGCCTCTGGAGTAGTGAATTCCAAAGATTCACAATGCTCAGAGTGAAGAAATCTCCTCTTTTCAGTTTTAAATGATCAACCCCTTATCCTGAACCGCGACTCCTCATTCACGGCTCCTCAGTCAGTGAAAACATCAATATCCCTTAAAAATGTTGTTTGTTTCAGTGAGATCACCTCTAATTCTTCTGAACTCCAAGGAATATGGGCCTACTTTACTTAATGTCCTCATAGAACAATCTCCTCATCCCAGGAATCAGTCTGTTGAACATTCTTTGCCTTTCCTCAAAGACAAAGTTTGCATTTTCTTTGGCGAGTGGACTAGAACTGCAACCAGTACTCTAGTCTCACCAAGACCCAATATAATCGCAACAAGATTTCTTTATTCTTATTCACCAACCCCTTTGTTTTAAAGACTAACGTACCCTTTGCTCTCCTAATTGCATCCTATCTGCATGTTAATTTTCTGAGACCAACAATTCCCAATATCTCACCTTCTAAAACTATGGGCAGCATGGTTGCACAATGGTTAGCACAGTTGCTTCACAGCTCCAGGGTCCCAATTCCCAGTTTGGGTCACTGTCTGCAGAGTCTGCGCATTCTCCCCGTGTCTGCGGGGGTTTCCTCCGGGTGCTCCGGTTTCCTCCCACAGTCCAAAGATGTGCGGGTTCAGTGGATTAGCCATGCTTAATTGCCCTAAGTGTCCAAAAAGGTTAAGTGGGGTTACAGGGATAGGGTGGAGGTGTGGGCTTAGGTAGGGTACTCTTTCCAAGGGCTGGTGCAGACTCGATGGGCCAAATGGCCTCCTTCGGCACTGTAAATTCTATTATTCTATTCCACATTTCTGTTTTTCCCTAACAAAGAGGATAAATTCACTTTGCTCCTTATGATATTCCATCTGGAACACCCTTGTCCACTCACTTAACCTGAATATATTCCTTGGCAGCCTCACAGCTTACTGTCCTACCTAACTTGGTGCCATCAGCAAACTTGAATACATTATAATCGATCCCGTCATCAAAGCGATTGATATAGATTGTAAACAGCTGAAGCCCCATCATTGATATTTGCAGTACAGCTTGCCAACTCTCAAACGATCCATGGATTCCTACTCTGGTTTGTTAACCAATCCACATTTCCTGCTAAAATATCACCTTCACAAACCCACGAGCCCTAATTTTGTGTAATACTGGATCACATATGCTGGGCTGACACGTATTGTAACGTGCTGAGGGAGCGCTACACTGTCTGTCAATGGTTCTCTCTTCCGGACGAGGCATTAAGCCTGCTTAGATGGAAGGAAGTTCCCTCGGCATCCTGATTGGAATCTGACTCTTCGCAAAGCCTACAGAAAAATATTTATTTCATTTTGTTTGAAGGATCTTTCTGTGTGTTCAATTAACTGTGCAAGCCATTGATACACCCCAAAAGGAATTAATTGACTGTGATGTTCCACAGAGTTGAAGAAATGTAGCTGATTTGCCTCAATTTATCCTATAGAATTACTAAAACTTCACAGCGCAGAAACAATTCATTCAGTCAAAGAGGTTTCTGCCAGTGTTTCTGCACTACACAAGTCTCCTCCCAATGCAATTGTGTTGTTCTGCCTCCCCAGGCCACATTCCCTTCCAAATTGATCACAAGTGCAAAAGCCTCTTCCCGTCACCAGAAGTTGCACTCCCAGTTCTTTGCTCCTAGCTCCGTCAAATGAGGATCCACATCAAGATTCACATTTTTAAAAACCACTTCCCTGATAATTTCTTCCACCAGATATAGACATAACATGTAATTGTAGAACATGTAATCATTGTGCAGTTTGCTGCTACTCTCTGGTGGTCATAGATCAATAGTGCAGCAAAAATGCAAAGGCAGAAAGAAAATGGGAAATTCAATTAAGAGTAAGGGGGATAATAACAAACGTTAGACATACTTGGACAGACAGATGAAACATGCAGACGTACGGCAGGTAAAATTCAATGCTGAGAGTGTGGAGTGATACATTTTGGTAGGAAGAACAAGGAGGCCATGTAAACTAAAAGGTACAATTTAAAAGGGAACAGAGAGGCCTGGAGATGTATATTCACAATATTTTGATGGTTGTCTGACGGGTTGAAAGGGTGATTAAGATGCAAGGAAGTTATGCAAACCTATATAAAGCAGGAAAAACATCAAGTTAAATACTGGAAACCACACATTGTAAGAAGGATATTGGTATATTTGAGGGTGCAGAGGAGCATTACTAAACAAGAACTTAAGAAATACAAACAGGAGTAGACCACAAGTCCATTGAGCCTGCTCTGCCTTACAACACCAACATACCCTGGGGATCTTGAGCTTCAGATCCATTTTCCCAACTGTTCCAATATCCTGCGGGACCAAGATCTGTCTATCCCAGCCTTAAGCGTATTCAATGATGGAGCATCCACACCCCTCTAGGGTAAAAAATTCCAAAGATTCATTACCCTTTGAGTAAGTAGTTTCTCCTCATCTCAGTCCTAAATAATCAGCGGCCTATCCCAAGACTGTGCCCCAGGTTTTAGATTCCTCAACCAATGGAAACAAATTCTCACCTTTCACCTGATCAAAGCCCTTCAGAATTTTGTAGATTTCACTGTTTTTTCAATTTTTTTAAAATCCAGAGAATACAAGCCCAATTTACGCAGCCTCTCATCATAGAGGAATCCCTTCAACCCAGGTATCAATGGCGTGAACCTTTGCTGTACCGCGCCCAATGCAAGTGCTACGCCACCCTGGGGAAGTGCAAGGTCAGTTCCAGTCCCATGTGCCTTGGAGGCACAAAACAAGTGAATTAACCAGTAATTCTGGTAAAACTTCACAAAATCTTTGGCCTTTGGCCACCCAATAATTACAGTCACCAGGTTTGTAAGTTGTAACACAACTGCTGTTGATTTATAACAAGGATAATAATGAAATATGCAGGACATGCAACTGAATAACAAGCTAACCTACTACCCCCTTTAACTGTACCACCTTCTATCCACACACAAAAGACAGCAAGCAAAGAAGGGGTAAAATGGTGAAAATAATAAGGGTGAAAGCAAAAAGATGTCTTTGTTTCAAATGGTGGTTCACAGCATGCTTTTTTCACAGCATGCTTGTGGATTAAAGTCTCTGGTCTACAGTCTGCAATGATCTTCCTTGCAATTTAGCAATATTTCTCAGAGTTTCTCCTGGAGAAGTCCCTTGCTTTGAATCAAACTTCATGTTATAACCTATATGGCAGCCATGGGACCGGGCCGATTAGGTTCCCCGTGACTCTCGAGGAACACAAGTTACCCGACCGAGGGGGAGGAGCTTCCTCATTAGTGGGGATCAATTTAGGACGTAAAAACCAAGCTCGGGCGAGTCCCTTTAGGTAGCAGTGGGGCATAGAGTTTTATTTCAACGTTTAAATAAACCTTTGCATCCTTTAGGCTCCCATGTGGTCGCTTCCTTGGATCCAACACTGGTGACAAGGATGGGATACAGCCACCGGGTGATGTCGGGGGACGGTGGTCCGGGGGAGTAGCAACTGAAACTGGTGCCACCGAGGCACTAATCCTGAACGCGGCGGTCCCCTGACTGTTACGCGCCGCCTGATCATTTTCCGAAAACGCCAAACGGCAGCCTCAAGCTAAAATCGACAGACGCATGTTTGGACTTAGGAGGGGATGAATGTTATAACCTATATGAAAGCAATCGGGCACGATGGATGCAACGTTACGGAGATGGGACAAGAGAGGGAATAAGCAAATTAAGGATCGGTTTCTTGGGGGACATTTCGCAAGCTTGGACGAGCTGGGAGAGAAGTACTGGTTGATCCAGGGGGAAGGCTTCAGATGCCTGCAGTTTTGAGATTTCACAAGGAAGGTTTCCCCGACTTTCCCAATAGCACCGGCCTCCCTCAGTACTGACCCTTTGACAGTGCAGCACTCCCTCAGTACTGACCCTCTGACAGTGCAGCGCTCCCTCAGTGCTGACCCTCTGACAGTGAAGCGCTCCCTCAGTACTGACCCTCTGACAGTGCGGCACTCCCTCAGTACTGACCCTCTGACAGTGCAGCACTCCCTCAGTACTGAACCTCTGACATTGCAGCACTCCCTCAGTACTGACCCTCTGACAGTGCAGCACTCCCTCAGTACTGACCCTCTGACAGTGCGGCACTCCCTCAGTACTGACCCTCTGACAGTGCGGCACTCCCTCAGTACTGACCCTCTGACAGTGCGGCACTCCCTCAGTACTGACCCTCTGACAGTGCGGCACTCCCTCAGTACTGACCCTCTGACAGTGCGGCACTCCCTCAGTACTGACCCTCTGACAGTGCGGCACTCCCTCAGTACTGACCCTCTGACAGTGCTGCACTCCCTCAGTACTGACCCTCTGACAGTGCGGCACTCCCTCAGTACTGACCCTCTGACAGTGTGGCACTCCCTCAGTACTGACCCTCTGACAGTGCGGCACTCCCTCAGTACTGACCCTCTGACATTGCAGCACTCCCTCAGTACTGACCCTCTGACAGTGCAGCACTCCCTCAGTACTGACCCTCTGACAGTGTGGCACTCCCTCAGTACTGACCCTCTGACAGTGCGGCACTCCCTCAGTACTGACCCTCTGACAGTGCGGCACTCCCTCAGTACTGACCCTCTGACAGTGCGGCACTCCCTCAGTACTGACCCTCTGACAGTGCGGCACTCCCTCAGTACTGACCCTCTGACAGTGCGGCACTCCCTCAGTACTGACCCTCTGACAGTGCGGCACTCCCTCAGTACTGACCCTCTGACAGTGCGGCACTCCCTCAGTACTGACCCTCTGACAGTGCTGCACTCCCTCAGTACTGACCCTCTGACAGTGCGGCACTCCCTCAGTACTGACCCTCTGACAGTGCGGCACTCCCTCAGTACTGACCCTCTGACAGTGCGGCGCTCCCTCAGTACTGACCCTCTGACAGTGCGGCACTCCCTCAGTACTGACCCTCTGACAGTGCAGCATTCCCTCAGTACTGACCCTCTGACAGTGCAGCACTCCCTCTGTACTGACCCTCTGACAGTGCGGCACTCCCTCAGTACTGACCCTCTGACAGAGCGACACTCCCTCAGTACTGACCCTCTGACAGTGCGGCACTCCCTCAGTACTGACCCTCTGACAGTGCAGGTCTCACTGATCTGTCTCCTTTCTCGGACGCTAAGTGCCAGCCGTTGCCATGGTGACCAGTCTCTACGTCGCGGTTGAGACGTCAGCGTGGTCGCATGTTGATGACGTACATGGAACGGGGTCGGCGCCATGTCGTTTGTTGTGGACTCGGTCATCATGTTCTCGTCGCAGGTCAGTGCGGCCGGAGGCCGGACAGCCCGCCCAGGCCGGACACACCGCGGGCGGGGCCGGTAACCGGACACATCCCGGGCCAGGGGCCGGATACCGGACACTCACCCCGGGCAGGGCCGGATACCAGACACTCACCCCGGACCAGGATCGGACACTCACCCCGGGCAGGGCCGGAGAGCTCTCCCCCCGGCCCCCCTGCCACTTTCTCAGCCCATGTCCATGTCTCTTCCGCCCGCCCGCCCCCCTTTGCTGGGTATCCCCCCCCCCCCCCCCCCCCCGTCTCTCCCCATTCCTTCCACAGCACCATGGGGCGAGCTGCGGATCTTTGCTGATCTCTCCTCTGTGTTCAGCATCTTTGCCTCCACCTGTGCCTCTGTAATCTGGTCCTGCAAGAGTTTCTGCCCATTGGAGTGAAGATGAGCATTCCCAGCAGTGCCCAGGACATGTCTGCTGCTCTTTGCTGATGTTCATGCTCCAAACGAGCGTCACCAGCTCAAATCATAGAACCCCTACAATTCAGATGGAGGCCGTTCGGCCCATCGTGTCTGTGCCCACGCTCCTAACGAATGCTTCACCAAGGCCCTCTCCCCACCCAACCTATCCCTGTAACTTCACCTCCACATCTTTGGACACTTCAGTGAAAATTTAGCTTTGCCAATCCACCTAACCTGCTCATTTTTGGACAATGGGAGGAAACCCACACATACATGGGGAGAATATGCAAACTCAACACAGTCACCCAAGATCGGAATCAAACCCAAGTCCCTCCCTGGTGCTGTGAGGCAGCAGTGCTAACCACCATGCCTCCCTAAACAACATATCCTTCTATCCTTTTCTCCATTGTTTTCAGGCAGTTTCCCCCAAAATGTATCTATGCTATTCACGCCAGCTATTGCATACAGTACGCCAGCTATTGCTGTGGGCAGCATGGTAGCACAGTGTGTAGCACTGTTGCTTCACAGATCCAGGGGCCCAGGTTTGATTCCCGGCTTGGGTCGCTGTCTGTGCGGAGTCTGCACGTTCTCCCTGTGTCTGCGTGGGTTTCCTCCTGGTGCTCCGGTTTCCTCCCACGAGTTTCAAAAGACGTGCTGTTTGGTGAATTGGACATTCTGAATTCTTCCTCCGTGTACGCAAACAGGTGCCAGAGTGTGGCAACTAGCGAATTTTCACAGTAACTTCATTGCAGTGTAAATGTAAGCCTACTTGTCACAATAAAGATTATTATTATTGTAGTAGTGACTTGCCCATGCCATTTATTCACATAATGCTCACCTAGTCATATTGGGATTCAAAGGCACCAGTTGCCAACAAAAAGAATTCCACAAAGGATTTTGAAGAGTGGATCTAGAAAGTGGTGGCACACTGGAAATATGTGTCTTTTTGTTTACTTTGTGTTGAAAACACCCATCTTAACCCCTGCCTTTAACAGGGACAAATAAGTTTAAAACGGTTAATAAAGCCACAAAAGCATGAGCATGCATTGCTGTCAAAAGTACAAAAACCAGGGTGCTTTAGAGTACCGCTGAAATAGTTAGAAATGCAACTCTGATCAGACATGATCTCCTAAGATAAAAATGCCTTCCGTTTTCTGTGTCAGCTATGCGTCAGTTGTCAGGAAAGCAGAGGTCATTTATCTGAACTACATTTGTATTGTTAAAGGTTAAAAATAAGGTATAGATTTAAGTGGGTTTGATTTGAGTTTTTGGTGAAAGAAAGAGTCAGTCTCTAGTTAAATTCGTGTCAAAGGTGTTTGCATGTTTGGAGGTTTTAATTTCTGTTCAAATTGTGTTTCTATTTTGCTGAGAGAGTTTGCAATGTGAAAAGTAAATTAAAGCTTAGTGAAGGAAAGAGATGTTGCTTAGCACCTTTAGGAAAAAGCTTTTTGAGTTTGGTTTTTAATTGGAAGCCAGAGAAAAACCTTTGCAGGGAGGAGAGGGAACATCTCTTGCAGCTTTGTTGAAAGAAAAGCCATACAATGGACCAAGGGGTAAGGAAGCAAATACCAAAAATCAAAGGAACTATAAAAATGAAGAGAAGTTTCAGTAGAACAGTACAGCACAGAACAGGCCCTTCGGCCCTCGATGTTGTGCCGAGCAATGATCACCCTACTCAAACCCACGTATCCACCCTATACCTGTAACCCAACAACCCCCCCTTAACCTTACTTTTTAGGACACTACGGGCAATTTAGCACGGCCAATCCACCTAACCCGCACACCTTTGGACTGTGGGAGGAAACCCACGCACACACGGGGAGGACGTGCAGACTCCACACAGACAGTGACCCAGCCGGGAATCGAACCTGGGACCCTGGAGCTGTGAAGCATTTATGCTAACCACCATGCTACTGTGCTGCCCCCGTTTCAAGAACGTTTTAAATTAAAAGAGCAGAGAAAACTGGAACTAGAACAGGGTACTGTTCAGTGAAGACAGACAGAGCTGAGGAGGAGTTGGCTAGTGAGAAACCAGAAAGATATCTGAAGTCGTTCTAAGGTTTGTGATACCTTAATATAGTTTGTGAGACGTTAGTTGAAATAATTGTAGAGCAAGCAGTGGCCAGATCTCGGAGTTTCTGTAAAAGCATTCATGGCAAAGGAATCCTGAATGGAGAGTTGATAAAACCTGAGACAGAACCTTAAATCAGTGGTGAGGAAGCTTTGTTTGGAAGGATAGTTGGAAAAACTGGAGGCGGATTCTTGATGCCAACAGCTAATGGAAAGTATTATTTGAAGGAAGATTTTAAAGTGTATCTTTCTGAGATTGTAGCTTTGAAACACCTGTGACACTCATTTGGGGGAAATTTGAGGAGAAATCCACAGAAGATCGATTGAGCAGCATCTGCCAGTTGGTTTCCGAATGGGTTGTTAACCTTAAAATGTGTACGTTTGTGAAGATGGGAGTAGTGTAGGAGTATTATATTATAATCAAACTTTCCTTGTCTAATAATTATTTTTGTTGTTAAAAGCTAATTGGCATTCTCGTGACTCTCTTCCTCCACGTATTCTTAAAAAATGTAAGTGTTACGGTCTTCTGAGCCAGGGTTTCATTCTGCCACCTTCCTGTCCAGTAGTAATACCAACTGCAATCATACCTCAAGTGGATAGCATGCTTGCCGCTGGTTTGAATGTTGATGGTTCAAGAATCACTCCAGAGCTTGAGCACAAAAGTTCAGGCTGACACTTTGAGGCTTGTACTGAGTACTGAAGGAGTATTGCATTGTCAAAGCTGCTGTCTTTTGGATGTGGTGTTATACTGAGGGCCTCTAAAAGGACATGAAATATCCCATCATCTGAATTTAAGGAAGTGTGTCCTGGCCAATATTTGTTAGCATCACTTATGACCTGGCCAATATCACATTGTGAGAGTTTGCTGCTTATACATTGGCTGCTGTGTTTCCTACATTGATTGATTGAGATTTATTTTCACATGTACCGAAGTACAGTGAAAAGTATTTTTCTGCGGCCAAGGGAACGTACACTGTATGTACATAGTAGACACAAAAATAATCGACAGAGTACATTGGCAATGATACCTCAACAAATAGTGATTGGTTACAGTGCGGGACAAGGGACAAACAAGTAATACATGAGCAAGAGCAGCATAGGGCATCGTGAATAGTGTTCTTACAGGGAACAGATCAGTCTGAGGGAAAGTCGTTGAGTCCAGTAGCTGTGGGGAAGAAGCTGTTCCATATGTCTAGATGTGTGGGTCTTCAGACTTTACCATTGTGACAGGGCTTCAACAAGTACTTCAGTAGCTGTAAAGTCATTCTAAGATTGTGACAGACACTGTAGAAAATTATTTTTCTGATGATTGACTGGAGTTTGATACGCCAAGCTGAGACAGAGCAGTGTTTCCCTAAGTCTTGATGGTCAGACAAATAATGGGATTACTGGTTGCAGCAATATTTTTGGAGGTGGATTTGGGCCTGAATTTCCTCAGAGTGGCAGTCCGACCAAGATTGCCACTCCGCTCATAGTTTTTAAAACTTTTTTTTATCATGTCTCACCCGACCTTCCAGCTCAGGCAGGGCAAGGTCAGAGTAGTGCAGCACATCTCCAGGGCCAAGTGTTGAAGTGCAGCTCTGTCGAATGCAAGGAAGCCACACACCCTTTTATTTTACAGCACTAGTTGCCATAAATCGGGAAAAAGTCCAGTGAGGTTTTGGGGTCCTTGACAGGTTAAGGCGAAGTGTATAAGGCAAGTGGTATGATTTGTGGTGTTGGCCCAGGGTGAGGGAGGGTCAGAGTCGGGCCTCAAAAGATATCTGCACTGCTTTCATTCTGACCT
Source organism: Scyliorhinus canicula (assembly GCF_902713615.1). Classification (NCBI taxonomy): domain Eukaryota; kingdom Metazoa; phylum Chordata; class Chondrichthyes; order Carcharhiniformes; family Scyliorhinidae; genus Scyliorhinus; species Scyliorhinus canicula. Next base: position 157,498,111 of record NC_052159.1, read on the forward strand.
GTTGCGCATCCTTCTTTCCTTCACCCTGCCTTTGGTGCTGGTATTTTCAACTGTCTTTGAACTCTGGAATCCTCTGTCCAAGCTTTGCATCTCCATCTCTCTTCAGTTAAGACCACGATTAAAACCTACCTGTTTGATCAAATGGCTGGTCACATCCTAACCTGATTTAGCATCATTCTTTGGCTGATTACACTCACGTGAAGTACCTTTGGACATTTTAGTACATTGAAGGTTCTATATAAATACAAATTATTTTTGAGCAGTTTAGAATCTGCTGTCAGATGTATAATTACTACTGGAATCCTTTGATCAAATAATGTTTTCTCCTGACCGGTCAGCCCTCTTGCACCTCCCGTAAACTGGTGCTCATTCTAAACTCTGCACCCCGAATCCTAACTCACTCCTGTTCCAAGCTCACAGCTTCTCTAAGTCTTCCTTCTTTAAGACACTCCATAAAATCTGCCTCTGACTGAATGTTTGGTCATCTGGCCTAATATCTTCTTCTGTGGCTCAGAGTCACATTTTATCTGATAAAGTGCTCTTGTGAAGTGCCTTGGGATGTCTTGCTATGTTAAAGGTGTCATATGAATACAAGTTGTTATTGCAGTGCGCTAGTCTGAGCCATTGGAACACCTCAGTTTCACACAAGAGAATGAAGCAGCTGAATTTGGTTTGGGATATTGAATGACGTTTTTTGTGTGCATCACTTTTGCAGGTCCTATTTTTTGGATTCGGGTGGCTTTTCTTCATGCGTCAGTTATTCAAAGATTATGAGGTAAATTTCCAAGTGCTACAAAGTCAACGCGAGGTGGCTATTGTTTATATGACTAACATCCGAAATGAGTTCCATTATGGTTTGAATTGTTATCGGATACAATGTGCTCCTTAGATTATTTTTGTCTTGCGTTGGTTGTACCATGTTTGAAATTCTTGGGATTTTGTGTGTAGTAATTTTTTTAAGTTTTCTTTTTCTTCGTGCTCGAGAGAAGTATATTTGAAAAGCAGGAAAATTATGTTGAACACAATTTGTGTCTCAGAATGTTTTATCACGTTAAGGGCACTATATAAATTACTGTTGAACGTATTGAACCTTGGTGCACAGTCTCCATGGTTAGACCACACTTGGAATACTGTGCACAGTTAAACTAAAGTACCATAGAATTTACAGTGCAGAAGGAGACCATTCGGCCCATTGAGTCTACACCAGCCCTTAGAAAGAGCACCCCACTTAATCCCATGCCTCCACCCTATCCCGGTAATTAATCTCTGGGACACTAAGGGGCAATTCATCATGGCCAATCCACCTAACCTGCCCATCTTTGGACAGTGGGAGGAAACCCACGCAGACATGGGGAGAACGTGCAAACTCCACACAGACAGTGACCAAGGCCGGAATTGAACCTGGATCCCTGGAGCTGTGAAGCAGCAGTGCTAACCACTGTGCCATCGTGCGCTCCATGTTTTAAAAAGGATATAGAAGCACTGGGGAAAATGCAAAAAAGATTTACAAGAATGATACCAATACTGATGGTTATACCTATCAGTATAGATTGGGCAGGGCAGGGCTGTTCAGTTGCAGAATTAATATTTAATAAATTCAGTAGACTATCTTTCTCCCCATTTTAGAGCTTTTCTTCACCGATTGCACATGTAAATCATGCTGCGTGAGATTAATCTTTATTCTCAGGGGTTAGAGTTTCTGATTTTACTGAATACTAGTAATACATCAAACCAATGTTCACCTGTGCCTCTTCAGGAAATAAACCTGCCCTCCTTACATGGTGTGGCCACTATGTTTCTCCGCTCCCACACCAGCACAGCTGACTCTTAATTTCCCTTTGAATTAACCTAGCAAGCCATTCAGTTAAAGGTAACTAGGAATGTGTATAGAAGCAACCTCGCTCGAAACCACCACGCATAAACAATTTGGTGATGAGGTGAAGTGACGTGGGTGAGGGCTTGTGTGAAGCCTAAATGCTGACATAGACTTTTTGGGCCAAATGGCCTGCTTCCATACTGTAAATTCTTTGTGATGGGTTTATAATGGGAAAATTGCCTACTATTCCTGCTATCAGCAATAATTGTCACCTTTAAGCTGAATAACACCATTTAGCTTGTTTTAATACTTTCTTACCAAGAATAGCAGCTGTCTGCGTGTTTTCATGACTGGAAGCTACTGTCCATTGTGCTACACAGTGTTAAATAATGTATTCTTTATTACAGGTGAGACAGTATGTTGTCCAAATGGTTTTCTCTGTGATGTTTGCCTTCTCCTGCACTATGTTTGAACTCATCATCTTCGAGATTCTGGGTCTTTTAAACAGCAGGTGAGCAAGCATTCCTTATCACCATTTTAGGATAATGTAGGAATTCATCTCCTATTGGATCAATCCAAGAACATTCTTTCTGTGCTCTTCCAATTGTACATGAAGGTTGTTGGGTGTTTTTGGGCGCATTAGAATTAATTCTCTTATTACTTCACCAGTACAGCCAGCCAAAGTAAGTTCCTTGCTGTAAGACCATAAGTCATCGGAGCAGAATTAGGCCACTCGGCCCATCGAGTCTGCTCCGCCATTCAATCATGGCTGATATTTTCTCATCCCCATTCTCCTCCTGCCTTCTCCCCATAACCTTGATCCCCTTATTAATCAAGAACCTATCTGTCTCTATCTTAAAGACACTCAGTGATTTGACCTCCACAGCCTTCTGCGGCAAAGGTTTCCACAGATTCACCATCCTCTGGCTGAAGAAATTCCTCCTCATCTCTGTTTTAAAGGATCGTCCCTTTAGTCTGAGATGGTGTCCTCTGGTTCTAGTCTTTCCGACAAGTGGAAACATCCTCTCCCCGTCCACTCTATCCAGGCCTCGCAGTATCTTGTACGTTTCAATAAGATCCCCTCTCATCCTTCTAAACTCCCAACAAGTACAGACCCAGAGTCCTCAACCGTTCCTCATATAAGTTCTTCATTCCAGGGATCACTCTTGTGAACCTCCTCTGGACCTTTTCCAAGGCCAACACATCTTTCCTTAGATACGGGGCCCAAAACTGCTCCCAATACTCTAAATGGGGTCTGATCAGAGCCTTATACAGCCTCAGAAGTACATCCATGGTCTTGTATTCTAGCCCTCTTGACATGAATGCTAACATTGCATTTGCCTTCTCAACGGCCGACTGAACTTGCACATTGCTAAACTCATTGAGAGAAAAGCTGCAAGGTTACGTGTAACAAGGTTCCATAAACAGCCTTGTTTATGGCTGTGTGATAATAGCCAGATGATGCTTTTAATGTTGGCTGAGGGGTAAATATTGACCAACACACTGGGGAAAAATCCCCATCTCCTCTTCAAAATATTGCCATTGGAGTTTTTCCATCCACCTGAACATTTTTAAAATTCATTTGCGAGGTATGGACATCACTGATAAGCCAATATTTATCACCTCTTATTGCCCTTGAGAAGGTGGCTGTGATCTGCCACCAAATTGCCGTTGTCAATATAGTGTAGGTACAGTTAGGATGGGAGCTGTGGGATTTTGACCCAGTGACAGTGAAGGAACAGCGATATAATTCCAGGCCAGAATAGTGTGTGACTTAAAGGGAAACATGCAGGGTGTGGTGTCATCCTTGGCATGATCAAGGTGGTGGGATTAAAAGGTGCTTTCAAAGGAAGTCTAGCAAGGTTGCTGCAGTGCACCTTATAGCTGATACATACTGCTGCTCAAAAGGTGACAATGAAACACCATTGAACATGTCCACCCACCTACAAATATCTCTATCTCTCCAGATATTGAATCAATGGTCCATAAGGCCTGGTGAGAAATCTGAGTTTCCCTGAATGGGCGAGAGAGTGGAAGTTTCATTTTGGTTTACCCTCCAGCTGATGGACTATCCTCCACGCTTAAGAGTGTTGATGATTATAGGATTCTCATACTGAACAGATCCAGCCTTGAAATCCCTGTAACACCACAGGGTCTGTGAGGAGTATGCAGACTGGCCAGATTCAATGTTGAGCTAATTAAAAGAGGGCCCTCTCTGACCCAAACTGTTATAAACCCCTTGGAGCCAGGGAGTTACAGTTCAGTCAATTTCAAGGAAAGCTTCGTTTTATTCCATATAAATGATCTGAGCATCCCATTGATTTCCTTTATGACCCTAAAAGACACAACTGGCAGCATCTGTGAAGAATACAATAACCTAAGCAACACATTTATCTTAGTCAACTCTAACCTGCCCGACCACAATATCGGCAAAAACGATTGACAGAGCAGGTCCCACCTAATAAATGCAATTAACGGCGGGGGGGGGGAGTTTGCCCATACAAATGTTTATAGGTGGGGGTAACCACAATATCCAGATAAGTAAACCCTGAAAGGAGCCACTTAAATGGAAAATCAGGCAGGTCTGCCTCTGAGCCCACCCAATGGGAGAGCCTTGAAGACTTTGAAAATTGATTTTGCAGCCCGAGAAAAGCTAAATCAATCCGCCACGTTAATAATAGCGGGACTCTGAAAGCATACTTAATCTTTTCCAATCTCAGAAATTCTGCCATATCCCCCAGCCATGCCAGGGCCCCAGGAGGCACTGCCAATTTCCATCCAAGCAGGACTCGTCGCCAGGCTATCAGAGAGGCGAAGGCAAGTTGCCCACCCTCTTCCCATCAAGGATCTCCGGCAAGTCCAACACAGATAAATGGCCACCAGTGGACATGGCTCCAGCTAATCCCCATGATCTGCGACATGGTCTCAAAGAACGAGACCCAGAACTCAATCAATTTTGGGCAGGACCACAACATGTGCGAGTGATTCGCTGGCCCCCTTAGACACCATTCACACCTGTCCTCTACATTGGGGTAGAACCCACTCATGCGCGCTCTAGTCAGGTGTGCCCTATGGGCTACTTTAAATTGTATCAGGCTCAGCCTGGCTCAGGAGGATGTGGAGTTTACCCGAGACAAAATCTCACTTCAGAATCCTCCCTTCAATCCCAGGCCCAATTCCTCTTTCCACTTCTCCTTTATTTCCTCTAATAGAAGCTTCCCTCTCTCCAGCAACCACCCATATATATCTTCCCTTCTCCCAACTCGACACGAGATAGCATCCTGGTCACCAGTGTAGGTCTTGGTAATTGAGGGAACTAAGAGAGTTCTTTGCGAACCCCGTTGAGAGTTGAAATTTTTTCATCACCTCCTCCAGTCCCCCAAACCTTCCCCAACAGACCCCTGAACCTCTCAACCCCCTCCTCTTCCAAATCCTGTACGTTACACCCATCCCCAAGGGTGCAAACCTATGGCCGCAAACTGGCAGCAATAATGACATGCCCCCCAATCTAAAATACTGCCTGAACTGGTTCCAGATTCTTGGAGACACTGCCACTACCGGCTCGCTGTGAATCTGGCTGGAGAGAACTGGAGAGGGGCACTAACCAGTGCCCTTAGACACGACCCTACATAGGAGGCCTCCTCCATCTGCCCCCACCCCGACCACGCTCCCCTAATGCCACTTGTACCTTCTCAATGTTCGCCGCCCAGTAACGTAACATTAGATTTGGTAATGCCAGCCCTCCCAAACACAGTTCCCTCTGCAGAAAGGCTTTTTGAATCCTGGGAGTCTTACCCGCCCACACAAAGGCCGAGATTAACTTGTCCACCATAACAAAAAAAGATCTGGGGCGGAAGATCAGGAGAGAATGGAATACAACTAAGAATCTCGGCAGAATTTTGTTGATTTTAAGCGTCTGCGCTGGACCCGCCAATGAAAGCGAGAGGGCATCCCACGTCTTCAAGTCCTCTTTCACCCCCTCTACCAGACTGGCCAAGTTCAATTTGTGCAACAGGGCCCAGTCATGAGCCACCTGAATCCCTAGGTATCTAAACTCCGTCTTGGCTAGCTTGCATGGCAGCATTACCAAATCTACCCCCTTCCCAGGGGGTTATCCGAGAAAATTTCGCTCTTGCTAACATTGGGTTTGTATCCTGAGAAGGATCTAAACTTCCCCAGCATCTCCATTATCTTTTCTACACTAGATAGGGGGTCAAAAACATACAACAACAGAATGTCCACATGAATGGACACACCATGCTCCTTACCCCCTCTCTCAATACCTCTCCACCCATTCGACAACCTCAGTGCGATGGTCAAAGGTTCAATTGTTAACGCAAACAATAACGGGGACAATGGGCATCCCTGCCGCATGCCCCTGTACAGCCGGAAATACCCCATCACCATGCATTGGGAACGCTGTACAACAGTGTCCGAATTTCAAGGACAAACTCAGCTCTGTTAGTTAATGATGCGAGCCTCAATTTGATCAATGTTTATTCACCCATCTGCTGAAGTGTTTGTTATCATGTGGCTGTATGTGATCCAGTAAACCAGAGTACAATGGCAAGGTGCCCTGTCTGATCCCCAAGTCTTGTTACATTGACTTAGAAATTGGGCAGATAAAGAGAAAATCTGGGCCACATTGGTCAGATAAATGCACAATCTGAGTCACACTGATCAGATAAACATCCAATCTGAGTTACATTGATCAGATAAAAACACAGTCTGGGTTATTTGGGGTAGATAAAAGCAAAACTTGGGCCAAACCGATCAGATAAAGACGCATTCTGCTTTGAGACATCGTTTTGCAGTGCAAGAATATTCACTACAACTAACCTTTGTTATCTTTCAGCTCGAGGTATTTTCATTGGAAGTTGAATCTATACATCACCCTCGTGGCACTTATTTTTATCGTCCCTTTCTACATTGGCTACTTTGTGGTCAGCAACATTCGACTTTGTAAGTAGTTTCAACCATATCATGTACCCGAGATAATATTACAATGCATATTTATTAGCACAATTGCTTCACAGCTGCAGGGTCCCAGGTTCGATTCCCGGCTTGGGTCACTGTCTGTGCGGAGTCTGCACGTTCTCCCCATCTGCGTGGTTTCCTCCGGGTGCTCCGGTTTCCTCCCGCAGTCCAAAGATGTGCAGGTTAGGTGGCTTGGCCGTGCTGAATTGCCCTTAGCGACCAAAATTGCCCTTAGTGTTGGGTGGGGTTACTGGGTTATGGGGATAGGGTGGGAGATGTGCGGTTGGATGCTCTTTGCAAGAGCCGGTGCAGACTCGATGGGCCGATTGGCCTCCTTCTGCACTGTAAATTTTATGGATCTATGAAAAAATATTTAATTTGTATATTTTGAAGTAAGTCGAGCTATAATTTTGCTTTAGAATGTGCTAATTCCCCAGTACTTGGTACAGTTGCCAAGGTGCCTTATCCTGATGGTGGTAGCTATCCCGATTATTAATTATCATCCTGATAAATTTTATTGAAACAGACTAATTGTTGTTAGTTTAAATCCATCATTGAGGCCTGGACATTAATGTTGATAATTTGCAACGTTGTTCAACATTCAGTTCTCCGCTTCCCATCACCGTCAGGGAGAATTGCGAACAGGTGGAGAATATGGCGCGAGGGGAAAACCGCAAATTGTGCCCCATGTCAGCGGGCCCGTGCAAAACCGTCATTTTCCTGGATGTAAATCTCATTAGCAGGTTGGACACTTCATGCTCCACTCCTCCGCAATGCTCCACCCCTCTGTGTGAAGTCTCGCAGGCACGAATTGGTGCAAGTATTTACAAGTCGGGCTTTGTGCCCTGATTGCTTTTGGGGAGCGAGAAGGTAAAAAAAAAAGCCTCAAAAAACTGTCGGGCTTGCTAGGGGCTGGCTGCCTGGGCCGGGGGGAGTAGCGAGGAACGACTTGGTGTCAGGTCGGTGAACTTGGGGTGCCCCCGTAAGATCGGGATGGCCTGGCTCAGACTGCTGCTGTATGTGATTCAAATGCATACCTTTGGTGCTACTTGCAGGCTCCTGGCTGTTCACACTGCTGACTGCTCACTGTGTACTGTGACTGTTCAGAGAGCCTCTGATGATATGGAAGCCCACCTATCTGTCCCTCTGGAAACCCTCCAACCCCAGGGTTTTAATCAAGGGGATTTGCTTGGTCAAGCTCAATCACTGGCCCACCAGGTATTGGTGTTCCTCAGTGCACTCCTCAGAAGTGCAGCCCCACTGTAGTGGATGCAGGGTATTAGCTGAGCTCACCCCAACCAAAGGACATCTGCACTGTGGCCTATGGAGCCTCTCTGGCACACTGCCCCTCTCAGGGCAGAGGCCTCATCAATGACCCCACCCCTCAGGATTACGAACTGTCTCCTCCTAGTGAGGCTGGCAGCGCTGACTGCCTCTGTCACCACCTCCCAGGTGCTCTTCAGGAGAGCACGTTTGAGTCTGCAGACCATCCTAGGAAAGAGGGTGTTCCTTCTCTCCTCATTGGCATCAAACAGTGGGTCCACTTCAGACTCCCAAAATTGGTTCTTGCTGATAACTAGTTGGAGCAAAGACATTGGGACCATTTTGCTGAAATTGGTATTGGAGGTGTAACATTCAGTGTTCCCTCTAAGCTGTTCAGCCAAGCAAAACTTCCCACACAGGCCATGCACAAACCCAGCTCCTAAAGTTACCGCTCATGCACACCCATTCAAACATAATGGAAAGATCACCTGCACATCACAAAAGCAAATTAAATGTGTTCGTTGATAGCAAATTCCTAACTGCACTTGAGTGGTGACTATGTTTGTAGACCATCCTAACAGTTGCATGGAGAGAATGGAGAAGGTGGGGTTGTTCTTGGATTAGTGAAAGTGACGGGGAGATTTGAGAAATGTGTTCAATGCCATAAACGGTCTTAATCAAGTAAATAAGAATAAACTGATTCCATTGGGCAGTAACCAGAAGACACCAATATAAGATTGTTAACAAAAGAACCAGAGAAAAGAAAAATCAGGTTCACAAGAATGATCTCTGGAATGAAGAGCTTGGCATATGAGCAACGGTTGAGGACTCTGGGTCTGTACTCGGAATTTAGAAGGAGGAGGGGGGATCTTATTGAAACTTACAGGATACTGCGAAGCCTGGATGGAATGGACAGGGAGAGGATGTTTCCACTTGTAGGAAAAACTAGAACCCGAGGGCACAATCTCAGATTAAAGGGACGATCCTTTAAAACAGAGATGAGGAGGAATTTCTTCAGCCAGAGGGTGGTGAATCTGTGGAACTCTTTGCCGCAGAAGGCTGTGGAGGCCAAATCACTGAGTGTCTTTAAGACAGAGATAGATAGGTTCTTGATTAATAAGGGGATCAGGGGTTATGGGGAGAGTGCAGGAGAATGGGGACGAGAAAAATATCAGCCATGATTGAATGGCAGAGCAGACCCGATGGGCCGAGTGGCCTAATTCTGCTCCTATGTCTTATGTTTTACACAGCGAGTTATTATGATTTTGAATGCACTGCATGGTGGAAGTAGATGCAATAGAAATCTGTCAAAGAGGAATTGGATAAATACTTGAAGAGGAAAGATTTGTCGGGCTATAAGGAAATAAATGAGAGTGGGACTATATGGATAGCTTTTTCAAAGAGCTGATGTATGCATGATGGTTGAATGGCCTTGCGTGCTCTATTGCTCTGGTAATAACCTGTATCTTTTCTTTAGTACAGAGAAAGAGATTCCTGTTTGCATGTGTCATTTGGTTGGCATTCATGTACTTTTTCTGGAAGCTTGGCGATCCTTTTCCTATCCTAAGCCCAAAACATGGTGAGTCCATTTCAATTTTCTGTGAAGATGATTTACGACATATCATTTTACCAATAATGTGCTGAGGAGAGGTTGATTTTACAATTGAAAACCAGCTACACAGTTTTTACAAAAACACCTGATAGATTGAACTGCACTTTCGCAGCCATGAAGGAACTATGGAGCAAATCTATTTAAACCTCACCATTGATTCCTAACTCAAAGCCCAGTCTTTTATAATAAGCGTTCCACCCTCTTGTATATTTGCCAGTGACCCTGCTCCGATTTCTTATGTTCTTGAGTAGTTGTCGGCATTCTGCAGTCCCATGGTAACATTTCTAATTTACTCCCTCCTTGACTTGCATACAGCTGAGAGAGCAGGCATGTGACCTGTTGCTTCCCCACAGTGATAGGTCAATGGGCAAGAACATAGCAGATGGAATTTAGTGTGAACAAATGTGAAGTTATTCACTTTGCTTGGATGAACAGAAGTGCAGAGTATTTCTCAAATGGTGAGAGATTGGGAGGAGTTAATGTCCAAAGGAACCTAGGTGCCCTTGTACACAAGTCGCTGCAAACTAGCATGCAGGTGCAGCAAGGAAATAGGGAAGCAAATCATCTGTCATCCTTTTATTTCAAGAAGATTTGAGTACAGGAGAAAGATGTCTTGCTGCAGTTCTACAGAGCCTTGGTGAGACCACACCAGAAGCATTGTGTACAATTTTGGTCTCCTTATCTCAGGAGGGATATACTTGCCATAGAGAAAGTGAACATTCAAGAAGGCAGCTCACCCCACTTTCCCAAGGGCAATTAGGAATGGTCAATAAATATTTGCCCAGCTAGAAATACCTACATCTCGTAACAGCGTTCAACAGATTTTTTTCCCTGACCTGCTGGGATTGTCCGATAAGAAGAGATTGAGGAGACTTGCCCTGTATTCTATGGGGTTTAGAAGAATGACAGGTCCACAATTCTTACAGGACTCGACAGGGTAGATGCAGGAACAATGTTTTCCATGGCTGGGGATTTAGAACCAGGGGATACAGTCTCGGAATAAGCGGCAGGTCATTTAGGAGGAATTTCTCAATCAGAGTGGATAGAGGGGAACCAGTAGATGTGTTGTATTTGGGCTTCCAGAAGGCATTGGTCAAGGTTAAGTCATAATCTTTAAGGGTCTTGACAGGGTAAATGCTGAGAGAACGTCCCCCCTCATGGGAGAGTGGAGGACCAGAGGGCAAATTTAAGAGTGAGATGAGGAGGAATTTCTTCTCCAGAGGGTTGTGAGTCTTTGGATAGTAAATACCTGTCCTCTTCCAATACATCAGTGTATTTTCCTACTCCGTCAAAATGATCATATTTTTAAAACCATTCTGACATTTTTCTAGTCGGTTTATTTGGCTTTTCTAGGGTTATCCAGACTGATTGTAAAATCTGTATCGCAGATTGATTTCCAATTTCTAGTGATGTAGCATTTTTATTTTCGAAACCTGGCATCATTAACATGCAAATCCATTTGTGTTTGATTTCTTTGCCTTCTCTCCATCAGGTATTCTATCAATCGAACAATTGATCAGCAGAGTTGGGGTCATTGGTGTCACATTAATGGCACTGTTGTCAGGTTTTGGTGCAGTAAATTGTCCGTATACCTACATGTCATACTTTCTGAGGTGAGGAAGCTGATGATTCACAACTGTAAAAAGCCCTGTGTACCCTCAAACCCACCTATTATTATTTTCTGAATTGTTTGTTGTGTGTATCCACTTTCACTTTTAATATCATTGCTTCACGTTCAATTTCAGGCCTTGTGCTTTCTTTCTTGTTTGATAATGAATGCTCCCATCTCCACCAAAGGTGCGTTCAAGCAACCTTGGCGAGCTGCGGTAGTGCATCTTGTAGATGGTACACACACCTGCCACTGTGCACTGATGGTGGAGGGAGTGAATGGTTAAGGTGGTGGTGGATGGGATGTCGATCAAGGGGTTGCCCTGCCCTGAATGCTTCTTGAGTGTTGTTGGAGCCGCACTCATCCAGGCAAGTGGAGAGTATTCCATCACACTCGTGACTTGTGCCTTGTAGATGACGGGCAGCATTTCAAGAGTCGCGAGATGAGTTATATGGTACATTAGATTCTTTTGTGTTGGATGGGGTTGTTACCTGGCACTTGTGTTGCGTGAATGACTTGCAACTTGTCAGCCCAAGCCTGAATGTTGTCCATGTCTTGCTATATGTGGTCGGGATGCTTCAGAAACTGAGGAGCTATGACTGGAAATGAATACTGTCAATGAGCAGTGAGCATCCTCCGTCCTGACCGTATAATGCAGGAAAAGCATCAATGAAGCAACTAAAGATGGTTAGGCTAAAAACACTACACTGAGAATCTCTTGGAGCGATGTCCTGGAGCCCAGATGATTGACCTTCAACAACCACAATCAAGTTTCTTTGTGCTAGTATGATTCCAATCACAGGAGAGCTTTCCCCTCGAGTCCATTGACTCCAAATTTGCTCGGGATTCTTGATGCCACATTCACTCCCTCCACCACTTGCACATGGTGACAGCAGTGTTTACCATCTACAAGATGCACAGCAGGAACTCACCAAGGCTCCTTATGCAGCACCTTCCAAACCCACAACCACTACCATCTAGAAATACAAGGGCAGCAGATGCATGGAATTTCCCCTCCAAGCCACTCACCATCCTGACTTGGAAATATATGGCTGTTCCTTCACTGCTGGTAGGTCAAAATCCTGGAACTCCCTAACAGCACTGTGCGTGTACCTACACCGCCTTGATTGGAGTGGTTCAAGAAGGCTGCTCACCACCACCTTCTCAAGGGCAATTGGGGATGAACAATAATTCTGGTCTAACCAGTGAAGCCCACATCCCATTAATGAATAAGAAAGAAAATTTGGCCAAATTCTGCCTCGATATCAAGGGCAGTCACTCGTCTCTGTGTGAACAGGATTGGTCTCCCTGTCAATTAACTCTTATCTACACCATCCGCTGCACTTTGACAATACCGCCCTTACCTCTGCTCACACCACCTGGAGGTGTAAGGATCCTTCCTGTTTATTCCCTTATTTCCCCTTTCTTTTATTTTTGCCGTTACATTTTTGATCCATGGGTGATTAATGGGCATCTCATTTTAAGGCAAGCAGCCTGTATCTTTAATTCAAGCAGGAAGAATCCAAACAGAAGCTGAAGACTTGCCGCCTCCAAAGAGGGAGATGGGGTTGGGACTCGTTTTGATTGATTGGCTGGTGGCCAATGGATTGGTCCAAAAGGCTGTGCTCTGCCCTCTAACAGGTGGTGATTAGATCTGATCCCACTGGGATGTTTTTCAGAGTCCCGAAGTTTGAGTTTGGTTTCAGTTTTGATTCACGGTGAAGGGATCCAGCTAATTCTATCCAAAAAGATCCAGCTGACTCTCCCCAGAAAGATCCAGCTAACTCTCCAGAAAGTCTCTGGGGGCTGCTTTCCTGGGACTGCAGAGACCGGAAGACAAACCACAACTGAAAGCAAAGTTTGTTGTGAAGTAAGATGCCTCTCCAGGGACGTTGAGAATAATGCATTTTTAAACTACAGACTGCCTGAATGAATGAACCTACAAGGGGATCATTACAGGCTATAAAACAAAGACTTTAATCTGCAAGCTTACTGTGAAGAAAAGTGCTAAAACCATCATCTAGAACAAAGACTCTTTCTTCCCTCCATTTCTGATTTTTACCCCTTTCCACCCCTCTGTGGTTGTCTATCTTGTGTGTGTGGGTATTGGGTGGGACGGTTAAAGTGGATATTAGGTATTAGCTTGTTGTTAACCAGTTGTATTTATTGGATATTTCATGATAGTTCTTATTATAAATAAACTGTAATTGCGTTTACATTTACAAAGCTGGCGACTGATTATTAGGCGCCAAGGGCCAAAGGTTCTGGGTATTTTTATAAGAATTATTGGTTAACCCACTTGTGTTGTGACTCCAGGGCAGGTGGGCCTGGGATTGACCATTCACTAGCCCAGGGTGTTGTGATAGAGGGACAAGAGTAGCAATGTCATGGGAGCCCACTGGTTCTAGGTTCCTCGTCAAGCCGCACAGCACTCTGACATGGTCTGATATTGCTGTGCCTTCAGGGTTACTTTTCACTGTTGCAGCCTTTACAGATTAAATCATTAGGAATCAACTGACTTGTCAGGAGCTTTGAACCGTTTACACATTACTCTCAGTGAAAGGACCAATGAGAATGTTAAACCTTCTTCAGTCAGCTGTAACTGAGCTTTTTATCGCATATCAAGTCACATTTAGTGCTGAATGTCCAAACTAGGCTGAAAAGCGGACGTCAGTGTTCTTGGGGCCTGATAATTCTTTGTGGGCATCTTTTTTTGAGGTCAATTGTGAGGGCTGTTTGTTCAGTGCTGATCGCAAAAGCTGGGCTAATAACCTTCATGACATTTGGACACTAACTCCCATTAAATAGCCCTGGGTTGGCTATTATTTTCTTGAGTTTAAAATGTGATGTTTGAGTAAATCAGTGAGGGACAAAGAGCAGTGCGTAAACAGAAGAGGGGGCGCAGAGGGACTAAGACCGACTGAAAGAGGGAGCAGAAAGAATAGAAGTGTAAATGGAAAGGAACTAAGGCTTGTAGACACAGAGTTGAGCAGTGAGAACGTTTGCTTGCTGGAGTGTTTATTTTTACATCCGTAATGTAGCTGACGTCCGGCTGCCTCTTTTAAATGTAATTTGCTTTTCTTTTTATATCCAGCAATCTTTATATTATAAGGGCCAGTAATCAGAGGAAAATAATTAAAATCATGAGCTAAAGAACCGGGATAAATGAGAATTTTTTTTTTTTTTTTTTACAAAGTGGGTTGTCATCTGGATTGCTCTGTCTGAACGGGTCGTGGAAGCAGGTTCAACAATAAGTTTCAAAAACAAATTGAATAAATACTTGAAAAGGAACTGTTTGCAGTGCTCAGGAAAAGAGCTGGTGCAGTGGGATTAGATGAATACATATTTGAATGATTCGCATGAGGGACCAAGTGGCCTCTGGATTGCAAATATTTTTTAAAAACCTGCTCTGTGGACCATACTGAAGATCCCATGGAGCAGTGTAATTTCAAAACGTGCAGCCTCAACCCATGTACCCTCTCTTCTACAGTCATGGGTTCTTCCACTGTGTGGGATGAAGCACGTTGACAGCTATTTAAATCGACTTTGATATGTATCTAATTTTCTAACGTGCCTTTCCTTTTGTCCGTAAATCAAGAAATGTGACCGACAGTGACATCCTTGCACTGGAGAGGCGTTTGCTGCAGACGATGGATATGATCGTCAGCAAGAAGAAGAGGTAGGAGCTGTCAGCCGGGTGAACACCAGCAGCTTTTATTTGCAGCAGAACCTCAAGGGAAGTAACCAAGTTCTGTTTGAAAGATCCATGCATTTCAACAATACAACAGCAACCTGCATTTATATAGCACCTTTAACATAGTAGCGACTCACAAGGCATTTAACAGACGGTACCAAACATACTGAACCACAAGGAGACACTAGGGCAGGTGACCAAAAGCGTGGTCACTGAGCTCGGTTTCAGGAATGTCTTAAAAGGAGAGAGAGGTTTAAGGAGGGAATTCCAGAAAGCTGAGGGCATTTTTGTTTACTGCCCTCCTAACTGTCCTGTACTCTCCATAAAGCTGAGCTCAGACTGATTCAATCAAAAGGAATAGGCAGTATAAGCAGGATACTGTTCTAAACTTTCTCTCGGCTAATAGCAAAATCAGCCACTGGATTTACACTCTTTCCAATTTTCTTGTCAATCAAGTGAGGTTCCCCTTCCAAGCCTCACACCATGCTGACTTGGAACTATATTGCCGTTCCTGCACTGCTTATGGATCAAAACCCTGGAACCCCTTTCCTGCCACGTATAGGCTGCTGAAAAAGCAGCTCACCACCACCTGCTTGAGGGCATTTAGGGACGAGCAATAAATGCTGATCCTGTCAGCGATGCCCACATCCTGTGAATGAATTATTCTGGAAGAATTTCCATGATTCTTCCAACATTCCTGCCAGTAAATAAAAGCTACTACAGAAATTCATAATGCTGTTGAACATGCATTGTGATCACATAGACAGTCCGGTTATATTCCTGTTGACCAAGAGCAATTTCTAATAATCTGTTTCTATATGGTCTCCTTTAAATTTGAAGCTGTCTGTTATCTGTTAATTTGAATTTGATAGCGCAAAATAAAATGCCATTGCATTCAAGCTGCTTAATTAGAAATACGAATGGGCAAAAATGAATAAGCAGGGGGAGAGTGTATTCAGTGTTTAATAAAACATTGCAGCCCCGAACTCACCTAGGGTATCTCCTCAAAATAGTGATGACGAGTATACCCATCGTAAGCCACATGGGGCCAGTTGGAAATCTGGATATTGACAACTGTGTTTTTGATAAGGAGCTGAACAATGAGTAGTTGGGTCTATGGTCTCAGTAGACATAGACATAGAACATACAGTGCAGAAGGAGGCCATTTGGCCCATCGAGTCTGCACTGACCCACTTAAGCCCATCCTTTCACCCTATCCCCCTAACCCAATAACTCCTCCAACCTTTTCTTTTGGACACTAACCTGGACGTCTTTGGACTGTGGGAGGAAAACGGAGCACCCGGAGGAAACCCACGCAGACATGGGGAGAACGTGCAGACTCCGCACAGACAGTGGCCCAGCGGGGAATTGAACCTGGGACCCTGGCGTTGTAAAGCCACAGTGCTAACCACTATGCTACCGTGTTGCCTCAGTACTCATGTTTGCACAACATCTTCAGGAGAACTTGACACCTTTTTATGAATTTGTTGGTAAAATAGTAATAGGTTGTTGTGAGAGCTTTACCATCTTGGTTACTGAACGGAGGAGATATTTGTCAAGCAAATGCACCCATGTGAAGCACGTTTACCTGTGTTGTGTATAAGACATTTGGAACTAAAATTAGTGTATGCGGCATAAACGGTGTTGCTATAATAATGTGTGGGGCTCGATGGTGATTTCTATACTACATGTCTCCAGAGAAAGCAAGCACCTTGAAATCTCCCATGAGCAGATCCATAAATATTTAAAATAAGTTCAGTTTGTATTTTACTCCTGTGATATTATACAAAGTGTCCCTTGTTATAAATGAATATCATCATACATGGCAGCAATGTGCAAGAATGACAGCAGTGACCTTTGGGTAGATGTATATCTTGCTGTGCATCTGTATTGACTGAAGTGATTGAATCCACTTGAATGATTGATCCATGAAAGCACTGACGTTGCATCTAGCTCCAACTTAGTTTGCAGATACTGGGTGAGTTCACCTTAATTTTCACAAGCATTTCCCTCACTGAGCTGGCAAATGAGATTAAGGGATAGGTCAATAGGGGATATTTCAGAATACACAGAATAGATACATTCCAACAAGAAAGAAAAATTCCAAGGACCGACCACGTGGCTAAATCAAAAAGTTAAACATAGTATCAAACTTTAAAAAACGCATAATTGCACAAAGGTGTGTGGCAGATCAGAATGTTGGACAGAATATCTAAAAAAAAATGCAAAGAATGACAAAAGTATGATAGGAAAAAGAGTATGCAAGCTAGCTAGATATGGAAAGACAGAGTTTCTATAGATATTTAAAAAAGAAGAGATAACAAAGTAAGCATTGATCCAATACGAAGCGGGTCTGTGAATTAATAATGGAAAATAAGGAGATGGCAGATGACTTGAACAGGAATTTTACATCGGTCTTCATTATAGTAACACCCCAGAAACAGCTGTAAATCAGGAGGGAGGAACTCAAGAAAATGACACTCTTCAAGGAAGAGGTACTGAGAAACCTATTGGAGTTACGGGCTGACAAATCTGTGGGGTTCTGATGGACTTCATCCTAGATACTGAAAATAATTGGCTAATAAATAATTGGCCAGTGAAATAGTATTTGCATTTGTTTTAATTTTCTACAATTCCTTCGATTTGGGGAAGGTTCCGTTAGATTTGAAAATAGTGAATGCCACTCCTTTATTCAAAGAGGGAGGGAGGAAGCAGGAAACTTACAGTCCAATAAGCTTTAACATCTGTCGTGTTGGAACATTTTACAAGCCATAATTGAAGACGTTATAGCAGGACACATGGATAAATGCACGGCGATCAGGCAGAGGCAACATGGTTTTGTGAAAGGGAAATTGTGCTAAACCAATTTATTGGAGTTCTTTGAAGAAATAATGTGTGCTGTGGATGAAGGAGGATGTAC
Organism: Scyliorhinus canicula; assembly: GCF_902713615.1. Classification (NCBI taxonomy): domain Eukaryota; kingdom Metazoa; phylum Chordata; class Chondrichthyes; order Carcharhiniformes; family Scyliorhinidae; genus Scyliorhinus; species Scyliorhinus canicula. The sequence continues at coordinate 157,516,002 of NC_052159.1, forward strand.
TACATTTAGAGTTCCAGAAGGCATTTGATCAGGTGCCACATCAAAAGTTATTGTGGAAAATGAAAGCTCATTGTGTAGGGGTAACATTGGGATGGATAGAAGATTGGCTGATTAACAGGAAATAGAGAATAGGGATATATAGGAAATTTTTCTTGTTGGTAAGATGTAATGAGTGGTGTTCCACAGGGGTGGGCTAACTGTTTACAGATTATATAAATAATTTGGATGAAGGGATTGAAGATATGGTTGATAAATTTGATGGTGACATAAAGGGAGGTAGGAAAGTAAGTTGTGAAGAGGGCATAAGGAAACCACAAAAGGACATAGTTAGACTAAAGAAAGTGGGCAAAGATGTGGCAATGGTCCAGTGTGGCAGGAAGAATTTAAAAAAGGCTAAATGGTGAGAGATTACAGAGCTCTGAGATGCAGCGGGATCTGGGTGCCCTGGTGCATGAATCACAAAAGGTTTGAATGCCGGTCCAGCGAGAAATTAGGAAAACTATTAGAATGTTATAATTTATTACGAGGGAATTGAATACAAAAGTGGGGAAGTTTTGCTTCAGTTGGACAGGACATTGGTGAGACCACATCTGAAGTGCTGTGCACAGTATGGGCACCTTATTTAAGGAAGGATGTAAATGTGTTTGAAGCAATCAAGAGAAGTTTACTAGACTAATAGCTGAAATGAGGAGGTTATCTTATGCGGAAAGGTTGGATAGGCTGGGCTTGTCTCTGCTGGAGTATGGAAGAGTGAGAGGCAACTTGATTGAAGCATCCTGAGGGTGGATGCGGAGAGGATGTTTCTTCTTGTCAAAGAATCTAGAACTAGGGGGTCACTGTTTAACAATGAAGGGGATCATCCATTTTAAACAGAGAAATCTTTTCTTTGAGGGTAGTGAGTCTCTGGAACTCTCTTCCTTAAAAGGCGGTGGAAGTAGAATCTTTGAACATTTTTAAGGCAAAGCTAGATAGATTCTTGATTAACATGGAGGTGAAAGGGTACTGGGGGTCGGCAGGAATGTGAAGCTGAGGTTACAATCCAATCAGCCAATGATCTTATTGAACGGGGTAGCAGGCTCGAAGGGCCAAATGCCCTCCTGCTCCTAATTTGTCTTAGTTTCTGAATATTCAGGTGACAGTAACAAATAGCTGCCATACTATTGACCTCCAGTGGGTGGCATGAACAGGCTATTGAAAGCATCCACTCAAGATAAACTTTATAGGCACAGAAGTCAGCCATTTGGCCCATCAAAGTTGTTTCATCATTCAATTCCATGGCAGATCTGACCCTCAAGCTCATTTTCACACAATTTAACATCCCTTACATATGAATATAAGAATTAGGAACAGGAATCAGTCATGTTTTTGCCTGCTTCATCCAATAGAAATCTTAATTTCAGTATTGATTTTATACAATCCCCAGAATATTAGAGGAGGGAAATTCCGGATTTCCATAACTCCTTGTGTAAGGGTTGTGTTGATTTGAAGATTATGCTCTTATTTTATGGATTCTCCCACCAGAAGAAACAATTTGCCTATATCTGCCCTGTTATATCCTTTTTATTATTTTAAATACGTCATTTAGATCACTCCTCGACCTTCTAAGCGGAAGGGAACACGAACTGAGCTTCAGGTTCATCCTATTGATCATGGCCAATCCACCTAAGCTGCACATTTTTGGACTGTGGGAGGAAACCAGAGCACCCGTAGGAAACCCACGCAGACACGGGGAGAAAGTCACCCAAAGCAGGAATTGAACCCGGGTTCCTGCCGCTGTAAGGCAGGAGTGCTAACCGCCGTGCCGCCCCAGTGAGGTTTGGTTTTGTCAATTGTGCCAATACAAATAAGGATGCAAAGCCCACGTGTGTTATATGCAGGGAAGTACTGGCAAAAAAGAAGTTTCAGATTTTGAAAAAGAAGTGGTGGGTGACAAATTCCTTTTGAGATTGAGACCCCAGAAACATTTATTAACTTACAGCTAATGAAAAGTCTACATTGCTGTACCTGCCCTGTGACAGCTAATTAAAAACATGCCAAAGGTGTCAGCATTCTGGAGTAGCATCTCCCAGGAGTATCCAGTGCTGAATAAAACATGCATTTTGTTGCTGTTGCCCTTCACGACGACCTACATGTGCAAGGTTGGATTTTCCATTTTCACACAAAGGTGATGATGGCACAAAGGAGCTGGCTGTTGTCTGCATCTGATTAGGCGCATTGCGTTTCCTCTCTGAACCTGATTCAAGTAAAATCGTAATGACCAAGTAGACTCCTCTTTGCATTAAAGGTAAGCGAACATGTATGGCAAAGATTAGCCGGCAGGGGTCCCAAATGTCAGAAGCGTGGATCCCAAAGGTCGGCCGTTTAGCAAAAGTGTGTCCCGGGGGAAAAAAAGGTTTGAAAAACATTGAAGTAAACAACAACCAGCTTTACTGACTTGGCGTTTAGCAGTTCCAATACAGTACGAAGCTCAGTCCCAACCTGATGCTTATACAAACCAGGGTACCGGACATACTTAGAAAAGTCAATTAATAGAATGAGTGACTTGCATTAATACTACACCTTTTGTGAGCTCATGACAGCTAAAAGCAGCCAAACACCTCAAATCTCGCAAGGTCATTAGGGAGGTAAATAGGTGTAGTCGCTACTGTGATGTAGGAAACGTGACAATCAATTTGCTCACAGCAAGGTGCCACAAACAGCAATGTGATAATGACCAGGTCACCATTTAATTGAAGGACCAATATTATCCTGGACACTGGGAGTTATTCTTGTTGGGATCAAATGACACTAGGAAAACTCTCCTACTCTTTTCGAAAGTTTCATAATTCTGGTGCATTTTTTGCTCCTTGTATACAGGTTTTTTTTCAAATGACCTACAACCCCTTTGTGCTGTTCTCATTATGGAACTTCTTGTGCACATTGTTGTGGTCATTTTCTTTAACATACGGTAAATTTCTCATTTCTGTTCTAATATTCTCAACAATATGCATAATATTGCCATAGGATAATATATAATTTTTGACGGGATGTGGTTTATCTGCATTGCAACTAGAGTCTGAAAGTTTTTCACCATTTTACTGTGCAATTTAAAGTTCTCAGGAAGTGCACATTCTCGGATGACTGCGGTTTATGGTGCTTACCTTGTAACGTAAGTCTGTGACCTACATTACTGGTTCACGTAGATTAGCTGCACAAAAGGCTTACTACTGCAGCACAAATGTAACTATTCTAATCAAACAAAAAACATTGCAAACCCCTTCAAACGCTCTGAAGCCAGAAAGGGTGGAAAGCAAACTGATGAAGTTCAAAGGGAGAACGCAGATAACAAACAATGGGAGGAAAAGCTGTGAGAATGTTTTAAGACAACAAGATCAGGACAGTTGATGCAAAAGCTGAAATTTTCAGTTTCAATGACTAAAGGAAGACTGTCTAAAGTACCGTGTCGCTCCAGAGTGTGATTTGCAGCACTTTTCACAAATATGTTTTTTTACAACAAGTGAGGAAATACCAAGTTTGAAAACATGGATTTTAAGTTTTGCACTGCACACTGGTTAGTCAAGAGAGAGCCGGTGAGTTGATCATGCATTTAAATCCTGCACTTCACCACCTCAATATGTTCCAATTAAAGTAAACTAAATTGATTAGGTAGAATAAATAAATAGAGGTCTGCTCATTGGATAATACAGCGCAGAAGGAGGCTGTTCATCCCATCATGCCTGTGCCAGCTCGCTGTAAGAGCTCTCAATTAGCCTTAGTTGCCCTTTCCCCACAGTGAAAGACATTTTTCCCTTTTCATGTATTTATTCAATTCCCTTTTTAATTTCCCCTTCAGGCTTCGCAGATCATGGTAACACCCCACATTTTTAAAAATCATTTTCATTTCCTCCTTTGGCTCGCTTGCAAATTGCCTTCATCCTGTGCACTCGAGTTAGCGACCCTTCTGCCAGTAGAAATAGTTTATCCTTATTTATTCGTTCATAACCCTGCATTATTTCGAACGCATACATCAAATCTCCCCCACATCTCAACCACAAGGAAAAACAGTGCCAGTGTCTGCAGACTCTCCAAATACTGTGTTCATTTTTAAAAGAAATAATGGTGGAAAAATTCCTCATTCAATAAATTTATGTAATATTTAATAGATCTGGAAGAGGTAGTTTTGCCTCTTTGGAATGGTGCTGCCATTTGTAGGAGATTGCCCGACACTGCTTCCTTTTATAGATAGCAGTGGAGAGGTAAACGCAGGTTTTTGCAGCTCACCAAAGCTGAAGATTAATTTGTTTCAGGCTAACTAGCGAGTGGAATTTTCCAGTCTTGGGAGGTGAGGAGAGTAATGGGTCAGAATAGCTGAGGATGTTATTGAAAGGTCAGTGTTCAAATGCTTCAAAGAGAAAGAAAAACATTGAGCAAAGAGCAGCCAGACTAATGCTGAAAAATTGGTAGCTGACTTTCTGTTGATTAGAATACTGGATTTGGATCACAATCCAATTTGTCTGAAAGCAGACATTTCTGACACCAGAGGACCTTTTAAACATCTACATTAGTTTCAGTCTTCTGATCCATTATTTAAAATTAAAAATAAATTGAATTACTCAATAATTTGGAGTAAGCAGTCGCATTGCCAGCCATGCCTCTGTAGTAGCACAATTGTTTCTGAGTCGCTAGGTTGTGTGTTCAAGGCCCACACCAGTGACCTGAGCACAAAATCCAGGCTGACCCTCCCAGTACCAGTATTGAGTGAGCACTGTACAGTGAGAGGTGTCATTTTTCAGAAGAGCTAGTAAGCCTGAGAGTCCTATCTGTCCCCTCAGATGGATTTAAGAGATCCTCTAGCCTCTATTGTGAACGAGAGCAGTGGAGTTCTCACTGGTGTCGTAGGCAATATTTTATCCCTCAATCAATGTCATTATTTCATTGCTGTTTGTGGGAGCTTGCTGTGCAAAGATTAGCTGCAGCGTTTCCCCACATTAAAACAGTGACTATACTCCCTAAAATTACTTATTCCCGTGAATCATTTGGACACCGTGATGTTGTGAAAAGTTTGATGCAATTCTTTCTTTGAAGTATGATAGATGTGTGGGGGGAAAAGATTGAATACTTTGAATTAAAAGAACTATTATGTTGAATTTTATTGCGCAATCAGATAGTTCAATGGACAGGGAAATCCCAAAGTACCCAAATTTCTTTTAAAATATTTTCATAATATACCATTGGAATTTCCCACCTCCCTCTATATACACACACACACACACACACACACACAGACAGACACACACTTGTGCAAACTCTTGCGCGTGCAAAGCCCCGTACTTATAAACCCTCACGTGTCCAAACTCTCGCACGTGCAGACCCCTGTCTGAATTGTGTAGCTCAATGTACCTGGCCTGTTTAAGAAACTGCCCAATACACCATTAACAGGAGGAGACCAAGCACGCCTTAAGTATGCTCCCCAAGGGCAGCACGGTGGCCTAGTGGTTAGCACCGCAGCCTCACGGCGCTGAGGTCCCAGGTTCGATTCCGGCTCTGGGTCACTGTCCGTGTGGAGTTTGCACATTCTCCCCGTGTTTGCATGGGTTTCGCCCCCACAACCCAAAGATGTGCAGGGTAGGTGGATTGGCCACGCTAAATTGCCCCTTAATTGGAAACAAAAATGAATTGGGTAATCTAAATTTATTTTTTAAAAGTATGCTTCCATTATTCATTCAGATGGTAGATGATCTGTATGCTATCTTCCTGCCTTGGCACCATACCCCTTAAACCCTAGGCCCATGACCCAAGGTATATCTCACTACGAGCTTTCCAGATGCTGTTGCATCACACATTTGAAAGCTGCATTTAGTGATAATGTTTGGGACTTGGACTTGTGATACATGGCTCTTGCAGGTTTTAAACGGCCGTAAACTTTTTCATTTTGTTCCCTTCTTTGTGCCATGCTTAATAGTATAGTAGGAGGCCATTTGACCCCTTAATGCCTGTGCTAGCTTTTTGAGAGAGTTATCCAATTAGTTTCATAGCCAAAAGAGAAAATGCTGGAAACTCTCAGCAGGTCTGGCAGCATCTGCAAAGAGAGAAAAGAGCTAACGTTTCAAATCCAGATGACTCTTTGTCAAAGCTGGCTCATGGCCTTGTCGGTTATCCAGCAGTTTTTTCCTTTTTAAATATTTATCCAATTCCCTTCTGAAAATTATCATTGCAACTGCTTCCCCCCCATCTTCCAGGCAATGCATTCTGGATCACAACTCAGTTTTTTTTTAATTCTCCTCGTTTCACTTTTAGTTCTAATCTGTGTCCCTCCGGTTACTGACCCTTCTGCCAATTGAAATAGTTTCTCCTCATTTACTCTATCAAAACCTTCAAAATGTTGAACACCTCTTTTGAAATTCCCCTCGACCTTTTCTGTTCCCAGGAGAGCATTCAAATTGGTCTCGCCACAAAACTAAAGTCCCTCCTCCCTGGTATCATTCTGATGACTTTAAATCCATCCTGAAGGGTGGCTCTGAGAATTGGGGGCACTGCTCCAGCTGAGACCTGACCAAAGTTTGAGAAAGTTTTAGCGTGACTTCCTTACTTTTATACTCTGTGCCTCTTATTTATAAATCCCTAAGTCCAGGTCATTAATATCTGTACAATTCTATTGTTGTGGGTTGGCCTTTACCACGTTATCCAAGGAGCTGTTCTAAAGTGAAGCTCTACAATGTGTGTTAGCAGGCTCTTCAACTGTGACTTCATGCCCTTTCCTAGCCTCACATGAACTAGGGCACCGTCTAGCAAAACAGGTGTTAGTGGTAGGGATATGAGCTGATTTTCCTCTGGCTCAATGATCATTTATAGCACCCATTCAATAGTTGCCCCAGCAAGTTTAACTAATTCCAAAATTAATGGGAATGGATCCTTGGGTCAGATAGTCCATATAAAGACTTACATTTGTATAGCATCTTTCATGATATCAGACTCTCACCTCACAAAAGTGCTTTACAGCACATGAAGTGCCTTTGAAGTGTGGTCACTGCTCTAATGTAGGAAAATAAAGGTACTTTTAAGGGATTTCTATTTGTATTGGTAAACATTACAAATAAGGTATAGTTTTAAGTGGGTTTACTTTAATGTTTCTGTGCCTGGAAGGGTAAAACCTATAGTTAGATTCATGTTAGACAAAGGTGTTTATGTGTGAGGGGTTGGCTAGAAAAAGTTTGTTTTAGAAGGATAAAGAGGGAACATCTCTCTCGGCCTTGCTAGAGTAACAGTCATACTATGGAATAATGGTTAAGAAAACAGATGCCGGAAATCTAAAGTCCAGCTAGTTAAGGAAACGAGAGAAATAAAGAGAGGTTTCCAAGAAGTCTGGAATTAACATATCAGGGAGAACCAGGATAGATTTTTTTTTTAAATTCATTTACGGAATTTGGGCATCGCTGGTTAGGCCAGAATTTATTGCCCATCCTTAGTTGCCCTTCAGAAGGTGGTGGTGAGTTGCCTTCTTGAACTGCTGCACTCCCTGAGATGTAGGTACACCCACAGTGCTATTTGAGAGGGAGTTCCAGGATTTTGACCCAGCCACAGGGAAGGAACAGTAATATATTTCCAAATCAGGGTGGTGAATGACTTGGAGTGGATCCTTCAGGTGGTGGGGTTCCCTGGTATTTGCTGCTCTTGTCCTTCTAAATGGTGGTGGTTGTAGGTTTGGAAGGTGCTGTCTGAGGAGCCTTGGTGAGTTCCTGCATTCATCTTGTAGATGGTACACACGCCTGCAACTGTCCGTCAGTGGTGGAGGGATTAAATGTTTGTGGAAGGAGTATGTTGATGTAACACAGATTACTGTTCAGTAAAGTCACAGAGTTGAAAACACATTGGATCGTGAGAGGCCAGAAAGATGTCTGCTAAGAATTGTGAGAAATTACTACAGTTTGGAGACAATTATTTGAAATAATTGTGGATATCTGTGGCTGGACGTCGGAGTTTGTGTAAACTCCTTTAAGACAAAGGAAGCCCGAAGGAAGAGGTGTAAAACCTGAAAGTGAAACCTTGGTGGAAGCAGTGAAGGGAAGCATAATTTAAAAGAAGATTTGAAAGTGTGACGTTTTGAAAGTGGCATTTGAAATCACTCGTGGAAACTGGTGAATCACGGTATAAGAGTCATCTGGGGGGATTTCGAGGAGAAATCCACAGAGATCCACTTGGGTTTGTGTCTTACCACAGCATCTTATGTGCTTAAAAGAGACTTTGTGCGTTAATGAAACCATTGTCGTTTAAGATGTACTTTGTAATCATGTTGATCTTTAAATCTGTGTATTTGTTAAGCGAAGAGGGGAGTAAAGGAGTATTGTATAATCCAATTTTTTATAAGTTTAATAGTTTTTTTTTATTGTTAAAAACAAATTAGCAGTCCTGTGACTCTGTTCCTTCATATTTTATTAAACAAAGTAAAAATTACAGTCCCTTGAGCGAGGGTTGCATTCTGGGATCGTAACAACATGTGGCAGCCAATTTATGCACAGCAAGCCTATATAAACAGCAATGTGATAACGACCAGATAACTTATATAATGATGTTGGTTGAAGGATAAATATTGGCTCCTGGAAACCCGAGAGTGCTCACATGCTCTTCCCCCAATAGTACCAAGATATCCTTTACTTCCACCTGTCAGGTCAGATGAATTAAAGTTTCATCTGAAAAACTGTGCAGCATTCTATCAGTAATACACTGGAGTGTCAGCCTGGAGTGTCAGGGCGGGATTGGAACACAGAATCTTCAGACTCAGGTGGGAGTACAACCACTCACTGACTGACTGACACACAACCGGGCGTTGGTAAGCAAGCCATTCTTCTAGGATTTATCTTTATTGAAAAATGGTGATGGAGGAAGGATAGGGCAGCACGGTGGCGAAGTGGTTAGCACTGCAGCCTGACAGCGCCGAGGCCCCAGTTTCGTTCCCGGCACTGGGTCACTGTCCGTGTGGAGTTTGCACATTCTCCCTGTGTCTGCGTGGGTTTCGTCCCCACAACCCAAAGATGTGCAGGGTAGGTGGATTGGCCACGTTAATTGCCCCTTAATTGGAAAAAACGAATTTGGTACTCAAAATCTGACATCGGTGGCAACATGTAAGCAAAAAAATGTTTGCAAAATTACCTTCAAAGTGATAGTTTGAGACTAATTAATATTTCCCGATTATCAATCATTTGTTTAAAGTGCATCAGTGTCAACTTCTGGAAGGATGGGATGTCTATCCTGATCCTCAGCACCCTAATAATAACCCGAAGTTACAGAAACAGTATTAGTATTGTGATGGCTTTGTGCACGGATGAGTGAAGTGTCCAATCCTGTTGCTCTGCCCTCATGAGGCCAGGCTCGGTGTTTCAGCTGGTTTTTGTCTGCCTCGCCAGTTTTGTATGTCAATGTAGTACATAGAACATGGGATATAATAACACAGCTTGCTTTAAACCCTCTCCTTTTACTGAACTATTTAGTCAGCGTGCCATTGGACAATCTTTGTTTCGAAACCTGCAGTGAAGGAACCAATTAACTATTAGCTTCACAAGTCAAATGCACTTTAAAAAGGTTTTGCTGCCGAAGGAGTGTAAATTTTTTTTTTTTTTTTAAATCGCTTATTGTCACGAGTAGGCTTCAATGAAGTTACTGTGAAAAGCCCCTAGTCGCCACATTCCGGCGCCTGTCCGGGGAGGCTGGTACGGGAATCGAACCGTGCTGCTGGCCTGCTTGGTCTGCTTTAAAAGCCAGCGATTTAGCCTGGTGAGCTAAACCAGCCCCTGGTTTCATAGAGTTTTAAAATTATGGTGGGCTTTCATTGGGCAAGCAGTGGAAAATACTACTCCCTTCATTGGGGAGCCTGGCTTTGTCAGAGGGAGGTCATGCCTAACAAATTGGATTGAACTTTTTGAGCATGTAACCAAGTGTAGAGATGAGGGTATTGCTGTTGATGTAGTTTACATGGATTTCAGCAAAGCCTTTGACAAGGTCCGACATGGAAGACTTACTAAGAAGGCAAATGCACATGCGAGACAGGGTGATTTGATAAGGTGGATTTATAATTGGCTTCGCAGTAAGAGACAGAGGGTGATGATAGATGGGAGCTTTAGTGACTGGAAGCCAGTGTCCAGTGACATACCTCAGGGATCTGTGCTGGGCCCCCTATTATTTGTCATTTATATAAACAACATAGATGACTATGTGGAGAGTAGGATCAGTAAGTTTGTGGATGACAAACTTAGTGAGGTTGAGTGTCTTGAGTTGCAGGAAGATATAGATGGGATGTTCAAATGGGCGAATAATTGGCAGATGGATTTTAACCCAAGGCTTCTGCTCCTATGTATCTATGTATAACCCTGAAAAGTGTGAGGTGATACACTTTGGAAGGAGTAAGTGGTAGAGGCGTGATGCCTCACATCCTTTTAAAAAGTACCTGGATGAGCACTTGGTACGTTAGAACATTCAAGGCCAAGTGCTGGCAAGTGGGATTAGGTGGGCAGGTCAGGTGTTTTTCCGGCGTCAATGCGAACTCGATGGGCCGAAGGGCCTCTTTTACACTGTCGTATTCTGTGATTCTGATTAATGACGAATTATTAACTGAAAAAGGGGAGAGGTAGAAAGAAATGTTCTGCACCGTGGAATGCTTTAGCTCACAGACTGGTTGAAGTAGAAACCTTTACTCTTGGAGGGGGGTGAGGGAAGGATGAAATATTTGAAGCAGAGCAAGGAAGGAAAAACAATCAATTTGGATTGTCCAAATAAAGAGCCAGGACCAAAACGATGGGACAAATGGCTTCCTATCCTGAAAGCAATGAATGCAAAGCACAAGCAGGCCATTCAGCCCATCTGGTCCATGCTAGTGTTTTTGCACCACATGACCTCTTCACCCGGCTTCATCTCACCCTACCATGATCTCTTTGTATTACATTCTCCCTCATGTGTTCATCTAGCTTCCCTTTAATGCATTAATGCTGCACCATGTGACTGAGTTCTACATTCTCCCCATTCTCTAGGTAGCGCAAGTTTCTCCTGAATTCTCAGTTCAATTTATTGTTGCCTGTTTTAATCTCCTTCATCTCCCTCTGGTCTAGAAGGTTATAGTACATGACCCGATGAGTTAATCTGTTTTTCTTGCTATATGTTGTTTCTGGTAAACTGCACAGTCTTTCCGTGTGCCTACACTGTCTGCAATGTGCATTCCTTGTAACCAGAATGCAGATTGAAGTGATAGTTTTTTTTTAATCTTCAAGAGGAAATCCAATTTGAATAAATGTTCTATTCCCTGCATCATTTTCTGAATGATGGATTAAGTTTAAAGATCATCTCACCATGACCATTTCCCTATCTCTGTATCCTTGTGCATACTTTTCAAAGATTTCTAAATGCTTTTTAAATGTGATGTTCTAATGTCTTTCTTGCTATTCACTTCTGCTAAAGTGTTTCATGAACTAATAACACCATGAAAAATTTCTTCTGGTTTTTTTTTGTTCTTCATTCTTTTTGGGATTACCCTGGATGAACATTTGGAACGCTGCTAATCTCACCCTGTCCCGTTAACGCAATACATTAGCACCAACTCAGATTTCAAATTCGCAACATCCATATTCCCGCACTTCCCCATCTCTGTTACCTCCTCCAGCTCTACAACCATCTAAAATCTCTGCATGTGTGCTCTCTGCACATCCCCAGTTTTAATTGTTTCAGCATTAAAAGCTGTGCATTCAGTTGCCAAAGTCCTAAGAACTGGAATTCCTTCCCTCAACCTCTCCAGCTCTTTCTCCTCCTTTAGAACTCACCTAATCTACCCCTTAAATCAAGTTTTTGGTCACCCTTTCCTATTATTGCCATCTTTGCCTCACTATTAGTTTTGTGTTTGCTGACATTCTGGTGAAGTACCATCTATTCAAGCTGCTGTATAAATGCAAGTTGTTGTTAAATTTACGTCCCCTCAGATGTCCATGAATCAGTAAAATTAGTAGAATCTATAGTTACTTCTGTATGATGTTCAGCATCATTTCCAGATGGGCAAAGACCCATTCACGCCACATGATTTAACACAGCTGCTCTCTCGGCATTGACATTCTTAAGGTGTGTAGCTGACAAGTATCTGCGTCATCTCCAGGTACATTTTGAAACGTCTCTAGCAGATCCAGAGAGCCTGTCCTGGGAACATTGTTTAAACCTGAAATAAAAACAAAGTGCTGGAAAACCTGGCATCATGTGTGGGAAGAGAAACCGATTTAATGAGTCTTGACTCTTCAGAAGAAGACTGTGAAGACCTGACAGTTCTGGGAGTACCTACACCCACAGGTACTGCAGTGGTTTAAGAAGTCAGCTCTCCACTCCACCACTTTTTGAAGGCGACCAGTGATGGGCAGTAAATGCTGGTGATGCCCACATTTTGAGAATGTATACAGTTGTGGGCACCACGCATTGTGAAGGATTCCATACCTTGGAGAGGTTACAGGGGAGGTTTGCCAGGATGATAGCTGGGGAGCGGGGTGTAGATAATTGGAGAATCTGGGGTTGCTTAGCTTGGAGCAGAGAACGTTAAGGGAGATTTAATAGGGGCGTTCAAAATTGTGAGGCGTCTTGATGGAGAAACTGTTTCCTCAAGCAAGTGAGTTGATAACCAGAGGTCACAGATTTAAAATAGCCGACAAAGGAACTAGATGGAGAAATGAGGAGAGTTGTTCAGATCCGGAGCGCAGACGGAAAAGATGGTAGAATCAGATTCCATAAAAACTTTCAGAAGCTAATTGGACATGTACTTTTTCAGTCTCATGGGGAAGTGTCAGAGGTGTAGGATGGAATCGGATCGCTCTTTCAAAGAGCATGCTGGGCCAAATGGTTTCCTTCTATAGTGTTTAAGGCTCTATTAATAAATAAAATTTAAATTGTCTCTTGTCATGTGAATGGGCACAAACAAGAATATTTTAGTGAGTGAAGCTGAATAAGACTTGGGGTTGCCAATGGAGCTGCCTACTCATCAAGCCTGGGAAGCCATCTAGAGTGGCTGTGGTCCAAGTCTGTCAGTCACACCACCCAGTCAGGCCTCAATGATGTGAAACCAAGAATGAGGCAGCAAAGTGACAATTTAAACTGACAATACGTTCAATGCCAGACATCAGGTGTTAGGCAATTGGTCCCAGTTCCCAAAGCCATCCAAAATCTGGAATCAGCTCAATGTCAAAAGGAAGAGAATTCCAATTCTTTTTTTAAAATAAATTTAGAGCACCCAATTCATTTTTCCAATTAAGGGGCAATTTAGCGCGGCCAATCCAACCTACCCTGCACATCTTTGGGTTGTGGGGGTGAATCCCACGCAAACACGGGGTGAATGTGCAAACTCCACACGGACAGTGACCCAGAGCCGGGATCGAACCCGGGTCCTCAGCGCCGTGAGACAGCAATGCTAACCCACTGCGCCGCCGTGCTGCCCTGAACATTCCAATGCTAAGGATACGTTAGTCTTTAAATGCCACTGGAGCGTGGCACTTTGTGCATTTTTAGCTGTACAAATAGTCTTTTGATACCAACATGCGCAGTAACCCAACAACAAGTGTCCTGTCTTTGTATAGCATCTTTAACATAGTAAAATTACCTCCAGGGACTTCACAGGTGCATTATCAGACAAACCTTGACACCAAACTACATAAGGAGATAAAACAAGTGACCAAAGGCTTGGACAAAGAGATTTGTTTTAAGCATCCTTAAGAGGAGTGAGGGGCATTGAAGATGTAAAGGAAAAAGGAAGGAACTTGCTTCTTTCAGTCCCTTCGCATCTCACTGCACTTTAGAGCCAATTAAGTACTTATATTCTGTGATGAAATGCAGGAAACCTGGCAGCAAAGATGCACATAGCAAGATCCCACAAACAGCAATGTGATTCTGATCAGATGATTTGTTTCTTGGGGATGACTATCAGCCAGGACACCAGGTTGAGTTCTCTGGATCATTGAATAATGCATGGGCTATTGTACATCCACCTGTGAGAGCAGACTTCTGTTTACACCTTAGCCGTGACAGTGCAGCACTCTTTCAGTACCGCACTGAAGTATGCTGACGTCTGTAGAATGGGACTTAAACCCACATCCTTCTGACTCCGAGGTGGGAGTGCTACCCACTGAGAATGTCTGACACCAATTATTTCAGACCTATATAAAAGTTTAACATTCTGTCAAACTCCTTCCTTCTCTCCTTCACAGCAGCACGCTTTGAGTAAGCACAAGACAATGATGGTGGGTGTGCCGAACAGACTTTATTAATACTGAGTATTGGTGATTGATCAGACAAAGAGATTATGGCTTTGGGTTTCTGTTTATCTTCCAGCCCCTCCAAATAGCTGTTGGAAGCTTTGCTCTTTTACATACACTGTATATTACATCAAAAGTACATGTCACAGATCAGACCCTCATGATGTTTCTCTTGTTAAATCTTTTAAACACAATTGTGAACAATTGTACTTGTTTACTCCAAAGATACTTCCATCAAACAAGACTTCCTGACTTAACAGTTTCAGAATCCTTCGAAGAAAAGGCATTTTAACCATTACCTTTGCAGACTGTAGTTAACGGATCCCTCTACCTGTATTATTACACACATCATTAAGGCTATACTTCAGTCACTCATGCTCGATCACATTGCTGTCATGTTAGTTCCCTGCACAAACATTTCTCGTGTGTCACACTCGAGCAAAAAGCAGAAGGCAAATCATGCTTCCCTCCTGACACTGTGGAACCATTCTGTTTATCACGAAAAGCCTGTTTTTCCAAGATTCAAGTAAGTTTAAATATTAACCCTTAACTTTCCAAGCTGTCCAGCCGAGCTCTAACCCAGGGCAACATGGTAACGCAGTGGTTAGCACTGTTGCTTCCCAGGTTCGATTCCCCGCTTGGGTCATTGTCTGTGTGGAGTCTGCACGTTCTCCCCGTGTCTGCGTGGGTTTCCTCCGGGCGAGCCGGTTTCTTCCCACAGTCCAAAGATGTGCAAGTTAGGTGGATTGGCCATGCCAAATTGCCCTTAGTGTCCAAAAAGGTTTGGTGGGGTTACGGGGATAGGGTGGAGGTGCGGGCTTAAGTAGGGTGCTCTTTCCAAGGGCCAGAGTAGACTTGATGGGCTGAATGGCCACCTTCTGCACTGTAAATTCTATGTCTCTGTTATCAATGACTTGTTGGACATTGGATAAAAGCAAATTACTGCGGATGCTGGAATCTGAAACAAAATGGAAAATGCTTGAAAATCTCAGCAAATCTGGCAGCATCTGTAGGGAGAGAAAAGAGCTAACGTTTCGAGTCCGATGACTCTTTGTCAAAGCTAACAGACAGAGAGAGTGGGAAATATTTATACTGTGGAGTGAGAATGAAAGATGAGTCATAGCCACAGAAACCCAGGGAAACTGGGTGCTAATGGCCACAGATACCGAGGGGAAAGAGTGTTAATGGCAGTCCCCAGAGAGGACAAAAGATGTGAAAGGTTGTTGGACATTGTTGAGCAGCATTGGGCTGTTGGTAGTGATGATAATTGCAATGGGCTCCAGTTCAGCTAGTAATATTTAGTAGTTAGGATAATAGGCTTCTGTATTTATAATAGGATAACACTGAGATTCTAATCTCCCCACATCCTCATTCCAATACCTTTTCCTCTCCATATTCTGCTGTCTGCTGTTAATCTCAGGGAGCGCTGAAGCAGAGTCACATTTGACTCAAAACGTTAACTCTGTTTCTCTCTACAGACACTGCCAGACCTGCTGAGTTTTTCCAGCACTTTCTGTTTTTTTTTCAGATTTCCAGCACCCACAGTATTTTGCTGTTATTTAAGTGTCAAATAAATATCCTGACTCAAAACCACACACTGTGGTTTCTGACTCGATCCCTTCCTTGGTTGCCTATTGAGTTCCAGATAACCTTTCTATTGATTGGTGGTATTGTGTTTGACTGGGTAATGTGCCTGACCCATGGAAGATGTCCTATCTGATTGACTTCTTGTTTGGTCTCCTAATAGAATTGCCATGACCAGGAGGATGATGTACCAACGTGGCGAGGTGCAGAAT
The DNA here is from genome assembly GCF_902713615.1 of Scyliorhinus canicula. Classification (NCBI taxonomy): domain Eukaryota; kingdom Metazoa; phylum Chordata; class Chondrichthyes; order Carcharhiniformes; family Scyliorhinidae; genus Scyliorhinus; species Scyliorhinus canicula. The sequence continues at coordinate 157,532,038 of NC_052159.1, forward strand.
AAGCCTGCAGGATTTTGGGGAATGATTAAAAGTGTGACATCATCATCTTCCAACAGTGAAAATATCCTTTTGCAATGACTAAACTGAGTGCCACATTCTGTACCTTGAAATGAGGATATGCCGTGTTGTTTTACACGGAATGGATTTCAAAGCTATCCGTTATACAATGAGCAACATACAATTTACAGCACGCAAGCTGCTCCACATGAACCTCCTCCCATCCCCTCTTAACCTCACCCCATGAGGATGTCTTTCTATTCCTCTCTCCCCCCCCCCCCCCCCCCCCCCCCATATGTCTTTATCCAGCTTCCCTTAAATGTATTGATATTATTCACCTCAACCACTCACTGTGGGAGCGAGTTCCACATTCTCACCACACTCTTTGGATGAAGGTGTTTTCCTGAATTCCCCATTTGGGTTTATTCATAAATCATAAAATCTACAGTGCAGAAGGAGGCCATTTGGCCCATCGAATCTGCATCGGCCCTTGTAAAGGGCCCCCTACCCAAGCTCACACATCCACCTTATAACCCCACCCAACCTATTTTTTTGGACACTAAGGGTAATTTAGCAAGTCCAATCCACCTAACCTGCACATCTTTGGACCTTTGGGAGGAAACCGGAGCACCCGGAGGAAACCCACGCAGACACGGGGAAAACGTGCAGACTCTGCACAGACAGTGACTCAAGCCGAGAATCGAACCTAGGACCCTGGAGCTGTGAAGAAACAGTGCTAACCACTATGCTACTGTGCTGCCTTGCAGATATTGGTATCTTATATTTATGGCCCGTAATTTTGGATCCCCCGTTTGTAAATATCTTTATGTCTACTCTATCAAACCCTTTCCTTATCTTAACATCTATTAGGTCACCCCTCAGACCCATGTTTCTTTTAGAGAAAAGTGCTCCAGCCTGTTCTGTCTTTCCCAATTGGTCATCTCAGTTCCAGTGTCAGCTTTATATATCTTGTTTTGCACTTTCTCCAGTACCTGTATATAATTTTACAATATGGAAACCATAACTGGCACAGTAGCTCCTGAAGCGTGTTAAAAGAACACACGCATCATTTCTTGTAAATAGTTCAGACTTCCGTCATTTATTTAACCTGCATATGGCTTTTTGTTACTCCTGCAATGAAAGATACAGTTCGTGCGTGCCACGCTGAGTTCAGTGTGGTTCACTTGGTGCTTTCTTTAACATTTCCCTTCAGATCTCTCACTTATTCAGCAAGAGGTGGATGCACTGGAGGAACTGAGCCGGCAGTTATTTCTCGAGACAGTTGATCTTCACGCAACTAAGGTATTATTAAATTCACCATTTCTCCACCATCTGAAATAGTACAGGCCGTACCCACAACAATTTTAAACTACTGGAAAAGATCAAAAGTTACTTTTTTATGCTGTATTCAAAATCTCCTTCGTTCCCTTTCTATCAAACATAACTTCTATTCATGGAATGATACAACACAGATGAAGGCCACTCAGCCCCTCCTGCCTCTGCTGGCCCTTTGAAACAGCTATCCAATGAGTCCCACTTCCCTGCTCTTTCCCCGTAGCCCTGCAAATGTTTTCCCTTTCAACTGTATACCCAGTTGCCTTTGGAGAGTTACTATTGGATCTACTTTCACCACCCTCTTGTGTTTGCATCTTCTGGTCACCGTTTTGTGTCAGCTTTTTCCCCATTATCTATTCCTGTTGGATATTTCTAATGGAAACTCTCCTGTTTAACTTGGCTGCTGTAGTTACACTGTCTTGCCAATGATGGTGCTGCAGCCTCAGTGTTGTGTCTGCTGACTCGCTAACCAACTTTTCCTCTGCCTGGATTTTGGCGTTTAACCATAAATAGAAAAAAGTCAGAAGTATGACACTTGAATTATTTCTTACCCTGCAATCCTTGTCTGCCTGAGTGGCTAATATTTGAAGAATAGTAACATCTGTGTATGGGCACTGCTGGGAGAAAGAAATAATAAATTTGCATTTCCATAGTGCTCTTCACAACCTCGGGGCAGGAAGGCCAGTGAAGTACTTTAAGTGTAGTCACTCTTGTAATGTAACACAGCAGCCAATTTGTGCACAGCAAGCTCCCAGCAGCATGATAATGACAGGTAGAAATGTTTATTGAGGAATAAATATGAACATAGAACATTACAGCGCAGTACAGGCCCTTCGGCCCTCGATGTTGTGCCGACCTGTGAAACCACTCTAAAGCCCATCTACACTATTCCCTTATCGGCCATATGTCTATCCAATGACCATTTGAATGCGTTTAGTGTTGGCGAGTCCACTACTGTTGCAGGCAGGGCATTCCACGCCCTTACTACTCTCTGAGTAAAGAATCTATCTCTGACATCTGTCCTATATCTATCTCTCCTCAATTTAAAGCTATGTCCCCTCGTGCTGGTCATCACCAAGCTGAACGTTAGGAGAAGAATTCCCTCTGCTCCCCTTCACAGTAGTGGCTGCGGCACCCTTCACATCCACCACAGAGGACAGATGAGGCCATCCATTTAATGTCCTCATCTCTGACAATGCAGCACTCAGTGCGTGATGCACAGGGAACGGCTGCCGAGATTCCTCTGTTTAAATCTGCCAGCCGAAATTGACAATTACAACCAACTCAATCTCACCACGTATGTCAGTCCAGCCGTTCCAGGAATCAGTCTGGTAAATCTTCGCTGCACTCGAGAGCAAGAACATCCTTCCTCGGATAAGGAGACCAAAACTACACACAATACTCCAGACATGGTCTCACCAAGGCCCTGTATAATTCCAGCAAGACGGCCCTGCTCCTGTATTCGAATTCTGTCACTATGAAGTCCAAAATGCCATTTGCCTTGTTCATCACCTGCTGCATCTGCATGCTTACTTTCAGCGACTGGTGCATAAGGACACACAGGCTTCAGTGCACGTTCCCCTTGCTCAATCTATAGCCATTCAGATAATCTGTCCTGTTTTTGCTACCAAAGTGGATAGCCTCCTGCTTAGAAAAGAAGACCCGCCAAGAGTATAACCAGCTTGAGTGCTGTGGGGAAGCAGTTTTCAAACGTATTGTTAACAAGTTTCCCCTAAATCTTATAACAGTGAAAATTACAGCATAATGGAAAATTAATTTGGGAAGTGACAGTGGTATGTCACTTTTAAAATAAATTGAGATAATCCCCACAGGAAAATGCATGGTGTAGAATATTAATTATTTCCTGTGGAGTCACTATAGCAGGAGAGCCACTGCAATTTGTGGCTGTGAGCTGCTTGGTTACATATCATGGGAGCTACATACAAAGTTTTAAACAAGTCTTCATTAACATACAGATATCTCAAGTTGCTGATACGTGGGATAGAATTTCATAACACAGAAGGAGGCCATTTGTGTCTGTGCTGACTCTTTGAAAGAACTATCCGATTAGTCCCACTCCCCTGCTTTTCCCCCAAAGTCTCCCTTTCAAGAACTTATGCAGCTCCCTTTGACAGCTACTATTGCTTCTGTTTTCACCCCGTTTCAGGCAGCAAGCTGCAGATCATCATAACTCGTTACAGGAAAGTTATCCTGATCTCGCCTCTGGTTCTTTTGCCAATTCTCTTCAACCTGTGCCCCTCTGGTTACCAACCCTTCTGCCTGCGTTAACAGTTTTTCCTTATTTACTTATCAAAACCATCATGATGTTGAACACCGGCATCAAATTTCCCTTAACCTTCCCTGCTCTAAGGCGAACAATCCTAGCTCCTCCAGTCCCTCCATTTGACTGAAGTCTATCATTCTGGATACGAGCCTAGTAAACCTTCTCTGCACCGTCTCCAAATCTTTGACATCCTTCCTAAAGTCTGCTGGCCAGAACTGGGCATAATACTCCTAACCGAGGTCTAATCAGTGTTATATAAAGGATTAGCGTAGCTTCTTTGGAAGTTGTTTCAAAACAAGATCTTGTTTTTCATGTCTCCTGGGTTTTTTTGCCTTTGATCCACTGTGTTCTGAGGAAATGGAATAGTTCCAATGCAGCCATGTGCAACAAAGAGATTATGAGCACGTAAACTGCACGTGAATGAAAAATAACTGGATTGGGAGAATTCCAGATCTTCCCTCAAGGTTAAATGAGATTAACCTCTCCACTTTCTTACTAACAGAAACATCCTTGAATCGCAGAAAGTTGGCACTAAAAGCATGTCTCCTTTTTAACTTTTGCAGGAAAGAATTGAATACTCAAAAACATTTCAAGGAAAATATTTCAATTTCTTGGGTTACTTTTTCTCTATATACTGTGTCTGGAAAATCTTCATGGTGAGTAAGCTTTCAAATGAAACTGCTGCATACAGAAAGGACAAGGGTGGGGTCGATGGAAGCATTAATAGTGACGAGCGACTATTTGTAATCACCAAATCCCCAGCCCTGTAAAACCCAGGCAACTCATTGCTCATCTCAAATAAATCTTACCCAACAGCTTGTCCTGTTGGTATTTTGTTGTCCCACATACATTACACCCCGCTGCCCTGCACACAATCCCCCCCCCCCCCCACAAACTCCCACCCCATACACAACTCCCCGATCCCCACCCCACACACAACTACATCCCTTCCCCGCGCCCCACACCCATTATCCCCATAATCCTTGACGTTAATGTGAATCGGAAATCTATTATTTGCTGCTTTAAACATGTACAATGACTGAGACTCCACAGCCTTTTGGATGGAGAATTGCAAAGATTCACCCCCTTCTGTGTTTAAAAGCATTTTCCCTCATTTCAGTGCGAAGTGTCATTGCTCCTATTTTGAAATGCGTTAAGTCACCACTTCCTCAAAGACGAGCTCCAAAAGGAAGCTCTGCAGCTAATTTATTATTGCATTGATGGTTGGAAATCTGTGTTTCAATCGGTATTTGGTTTCCGTAGAACATAAAGTTCTGTTATTCTTCACACAAAGGGTTGTGAGAAAATTTTGAGAGCACCCCATTTTTGTTGGGTAAGAGGATTAAGGTCTACAGAACTAAAGCAGGTAGATGAGTTAAGATATGGATCAATTATGTTCTAATTGAATGGTGGAACATGTTCAAGGGGCTGATTATATCCTGCAGGTCTTGTGTGCAGCAATCAGACTACAAAGGGCTCAGTGAGTTAGTTTTAAGCACTTGACGTTGGCATTAAATCTGACACCACCAAGATAGCATTCACCAATTCTTATTCAGCTATGTTAACACTTGCGAGCTCGGATGTAACTGAAATGTAATCCAGTGCAGATAAGCTGGCTCTTGTTGGATGTTTGATTTGTATTTTTCCCCTCATTAAATTGCAGGCAACCATAAATATTGTCTTTGATCGAGTTGGTAAAACAGACCCGGTCACTCGCGGTATAGAGATCACGGTGAACTACTTGGGCATTCAGTTTGATGTGAGTACAAGTTTTTGCCCACTGACTTCTCGATCTTGGGCAATGAGTAACACTGGTTGAATCCCTACCGTCCTGATTCTTAAAGTAAATAGCCATTGCTTAACACACACCTGCCACTCTTCATCAAGTCATCCAAAATGGAGTTAAGAACATAAATAGAGTTCAGGAATGAGGGGAAAGCCATTTAACCATCAAAGTACATCACTCCAGTACACGAACTGCCAAGCTTTTGTGTTTGAAGGTTGCATAGTTTTTTTTTCAGTTGAGAGTACCCTCAGGAACAATTTAGCATGGCCAATCCACCTAACCTGCACATCTTTTAGGTTGTGGGGGTGAAACCCACGCAGACATGGGGAGAAAGTGCAAACTCCTCGCGGACAGTGACCCAGGGCCGGGATCGAACCCGGGTCCTCGGTGCTGCAGTCCCAGTGCGCCACCGTGCTGCCCTAAAGAAGGCTGCATAGTTGGCGTATCATAGAGGTCGCAGACAAAGTTTCCCCGGAATCACAGAATTGGTAAGGTGCAGAAAGAGGTCATTCGGCCCATCGTGTCCACACTAGCTCTTTGAATGACCAACTCACCTAGTTCCATTCTCTCACCTTCTCCCCATAACCCTGAACGATCCTTTTCGATAGCACTCTGATTCCATTTTGAATGCTTCAATCGAACCTGCCTGAACCACACTCTCAGACAGTACATTCCAGACCCTAACCACTCGCTGTGTGAATCTGCCTCCACCACACTCACAGACAGTGCATTCCAGACCCTAACCACTCGCTGTGTGAATCTGCCTCCACCACACTCACAGACAGTGCATTCCAGACCCTAACCACTCGCTGTGTGAATCTGCCTCCACCACACTCACAGACAGTGCATTCCAGACCCTCACCCCTCGCTGTGTGAATCTGCCTCCACCACACTCTCAGACAGTACATTCCAAATCCTAACCCTCGCTGTGTGAACCTGCCTCCACCACACTCTCAGACAGTACATTCCAAATCCTAACCCTCGCTGTGTGAACCTGCCTCCACCACACTCTCAGACAGTGCATTCCAGACCCTAACCATGAGTTGCGTGAAAAAGTCTTCCTATTCTCTCTCTCGCTTCTTTTACCACCTGCCCTCTTATTCTAGATCCTTTCACATGTGGGAACAGTTTCTCTCTATCCATTTAATCTAGATCCCTCATGATTTTGATTAATCTCCTCTCAGCCTTCATTTCTCTGAGGAAAATATAGAATCACAGAATTCCTACAGTGCAAAAGGAGGTCATTCAGCCCATCAAGCATGCACCAACCCTTTGAAAGAACACTCTACCCATTTACACTCCTCCGTCCACCCCGCCATATCCCTGTAATTTAACTTGCACATCCCTGGACACTAAGGGGAAGTTTAGCATGGCCAATCCACCTAACCCACACATCTTTGGACTGGGAGAAAACCGGAGCACCCGGAGGAAACCTACGCAGACACGGGGAGAAAGTTCAAAACACACGCAGACAGTCACCTGAGGCTGGAATTGAACCCGCGTCCCTGGCACTGTGTGGCAGCAGTGCTAACCACTGTGCCGCCCCAAAAACAGCCCTAACTTCTCCACTATATCTTCCTTAATCATGTCTTTGTTAATTTACACATTTCAACTAACTGGTGCTGACAGATCTTGGGACTCTGATGTGGTATAGAATCGTAAAGCACACGAATGCCTGTGCTGGCCCATTGAAAGATAGCCAGTTAGTCCCCTGACCTCTCCCCATAGCCGTGTCAATTTCTCTTTTTCATCTATTTATCCAATTCCTTTTTGAAAGTGAATCTGCTTCACTGCCCTGCAGTCCCAATGCAGTGTGTTAAATTTCTCCTCATCTCCCCTCTGGTTGTTTTGCCAGGGATGTGCCTACAATGAGGCAAAATCCTCTTGAAAATTGTTCTGGGCCAGGGTTTAGAGAACCCCAAAGTGTATCATGGAGTTCACCTGACCCACAACTTTTACTAGATTGTGGTATGGGGAGCACATGGCCCACTCTACAGGTGTGGTACAGCAGAAATGGAAAAGTATTTTTTAAAGCAAAACAATGTTTATTCTATGAACTCAAGTTAACCTTTTTAAAACATACAGTGAACATCTCAGCAACCATTAATTCAAATACAACCCCCAAAGAATACAACACTCAGTAATCCTTAATAACTTCCCAAACAACATCCAGAAGACAAAAGAAACACCTTTTAACAGAAGCACATCAGATTTACATTCACTACTGAAAACATTTATAATTCCGAATTCACCAAATGATCAAGAGATAGTCTTTTCATGGCAGAGAGATCAACAGTACACCTGATCTGTCTGGCTCTTCAGCTCCAACACTGAAAACAAAACTGAAACACACCCTGCAGCAAACGGACTAAAACAAAAGTAAAAAGCTGACAGGCAGTCCAGCTCCACCCACACTCCCACATCACTGATAAATACCCATTTCTTAAAGGTACATTTCTTAAACACCCATTTCTTAAAGGTACTCGCACATGACAAAATACGGACTCAGCAGAATCCAAACTGAAGAGGCGAGACTGGCATAGTTGCAACGTTAACGAATTAGAAAGCACATTTTCACTTTATCTTTAATATGGAACTGAGCTCAGTTTCATGGGAACTAATTTTGTAATATTTTAAGTTCCCTTCAGTGTTTGACCTGGAATGCACTGTCCGGGACGGGGGGGGGGGGAGTGTCGAGGTGGGTAACCTCACATCTTTTTTAAAGTATCTGGGTGAGAACTTGGCACGCTGTAACATTCAGGGCTATGGGCCAAGTGCTGGCAAATGGGGTTCAGTAGGTAGGTCAGGTGTGTCATTGCAGACTCGATGGGCCAAAGGGCCTCTTCTGCGCTGAACGTTTCTGTGACCTATTCCCAGATATCAAATCAAAGTAGATAGCAGGTTCAGTGATGTGTTTCCCATGACATTGACGCAATCAAAATAACCTGTATGGCAGTCAGGAGAGCAAAGATCCGTTTCAATCAGTCATGCATAAATGGAAAAATTAATTAAGCCCCGGGTGAACCCTGACTTTGAGTGTGGGTGGCCGTGCTGGTGCGAATACTGTTCTTTCCTTTTTCGTAGCTGACAACATAAAAATCAGGGTTAAGAAACAAAGGTCGCTCAGTCCATCAAAGTTCAGCCTACTCGTAAATGAGCTTTTCAGTTATATCACCTAATTATACTTGAACTGATCCTGTTATCACAGTTGATATATTGTTACAAACATTTGTCCTCAATGCCCCCGAGATGTCAGTGGGCTTCGGACTTGCCTCTGAGTCAGAAAGTTCTGGGCTCCAGCCCCATTCCAGGGCCTGAATGCAAAAATCAAGGCTGACACTTCAAGGCTGACACTGAGGGTGTGCTGTACTGTTGGGGGTGTTGACTTTCGGGTGAGACGTTAAACCAAAACCACATCCCTATTCAAGACCTCCACAGTGTCCCGTAAAAGACCTCTTGACTACTATTTCAAAGAAGAGCAAGGAGGTTCCACCCAGCATCCTGATCAATAATAATCACAAAATAAGTGATCATTATTGCATTACTATTGGTGGGAGCTTGCTGTGCGCAAATTGGCTGCTGTATTTCCTACAATGCAACAATGACTACAGTTCAAAAGTTCTTAATTGGCGGTGAAGTGCTCTGGGTCATTCTCTCTCACATAGGTGGCATGGCAACACAGTGTTTAGCACTGTTGCCTCACAACTTCAGGGTCCTGGGTTCAATTCCGGCCTCAGCTCACTGTCTGTGCGGAGTCTGCACGTTCTCCCCCGTTTCTGCGTGGGTTTCCTCCGGGTGCTCCGGTTTCCTCCCACAGTCCAAAGATGTGCAGGTTAGGTGAATTGACCATGATCAATTGTCCCCTCGTGTCCAAAAGGTTAGATGGGGTTACTGGATTATGGGAATTGGGTGGAGACGTAGGGTGCTCTTTCCAAGGGCCGGTGCAGACGCGATGGGCCAAATGGCACTGTAAATTCTATGGCATGTAAGATTATGTTAGCTCTGAGTTATTGTATATTCTCTCTCTCACGGCTCCTGGTTTCTGAGCAGAATGGGAAATGTTCTGTTTTCAAGTAACATTTTCATGTTGGTTTTCTTTAAATGCAGGTGAAGTTTTGGTCTCAACATATCTCCTTTATTCTTGTGGGAATTATCATTGTCACTTCTATTCGGGGCTTATTGATCACACTCACCAAGGTATGTGCACAAACTTACGTTCAGCTTTATCTGTATGTCTTTATTCAGTGCAAAGGATAACTGCGTTATTATCGAATTACTGTTAATCTTTAATTTTCTTGCTGCTGCTGCACAATTTGTGCTATTTCTGTCACAGCTGGCTGCAAGATTTGAAATACAACATAGCTGGCAATGTGTTTATTACATCAGTAACCTGCGGTTCTCCCAGCTCTCAATTTGTGTCTCTAAGGGAGGGTGACACCCTATACCACAGTGCCAGGGGCTGGACCTGGATTTTTGGGGATGGGATCTGATCTCTTCTCTCTCATTACCGGTCCATGACCCTGGCCAAGATCCCTCTCCCAGTCACCCCCTGCCCCAAACCCAATCTGCACTGTGCCTCCCACCACCTGCCAACCGATTTGAGCTGAGGAAGAAGGGGGAAGAGAGCAGACAAAAACAGGGAGAAGACGAGTCAGAATAGTGAGAGAGTGAGAAAGGCAACCACAAAGGTGAGAGGGGGGGAATTATAAACAAGGTACAGAACCAGAACAGCACAGAGACAGAAACCCAACGAAGAGCAGTACAGGAGAAAGCAAAAGAAGCAAAATATACACAAGGGAGCACACGCTGACTCACATCAAGGACTCACATATATCTGTGTGCATTCTGCTCTAACACACACCAAAACACAAACGTGCAGATTGCCTCTCTCTTAGACATGTATCCATAGAATCACTACAGTGCAGAAGGAGGCCATTCAGCTCATCGGCTTGCACCCAACCTCCGAAAGTGCGCTCTACTTAGGCCCACTCCCCTGTACCCACCTAACCTGCACATCCTTGAATACTTCAGGATCAATTTAGCATGGCTAATCCATCTAACCTGCACAGCTTTGGTCTCGTGCATGGACTCGCATATCTGTGTACATACTCACGCACTATCTCTCCTAGACACAGACTTTCACACATGCTCATGTATATCTGTGTACATATGTATGCTCTCACTCACTCACACACAAGCAACACTCTTTCTCCGTACACTGGCCATTAAGCGTTTGTTTCTGCATAACTCTACGCTGGCACATAGTTAGTAGCTGCAGTTCATTCACAGAATGTGGATTTCGGCTAACATTGTCATCTCTAGTTATTCTTGAGAAAGTTCGAATGGGCCTTCCGAACAACCTACCATAATAATAATGAACATCTCTATGAAATCCCCCCCTCAACCTTCGCTGCTGTGAGGAGAGCAGTCAAAACAGAAACACTCAGCAGGTCCAGCAACATCTGTGAAGAGAGAAATGTTTCAAGTTAAAAATGGCCCTTCAGAACTGAAGAGAGGTAGAAATGTGATGGGTGATGTGCCATCGAAAGACGGGAGGGGGAAGGAGAAGAGAGGGGAAGGGGGAGTGGGTGACATAGATGTCCCAGAATAAAAGGCAGAGGGAGCGGTAATGGTTGTAGTAAGGAGACACCGCATTTTGTTCAGAGTGAGCGTGAATGCCAGATTAATGAACGGTTGTGCAAAAGCATGAGGGACCCATTTCAAACCAGCACATAACTAAAAAAAAAAAACAGGATCAAAATGGGGAACAGAGTTCATGGTCTGAAATTGTTGAACTGAGAGTCTAGAAAGTTGCAAAGTGTCTAATCGAAAGATGGGATGCAGCTCCGTGAGAAATGTAACATGTTTTGAGACAGTGAAAGGAGGGCAGGAGCAAGAAGGGCAAGAGGGAAGGTTTACAATAACTTGGAGAGATTACATACCGTGGGTAGCACGGTAGCACTGTGGCTTCACAGCGCCAGGGTCGATTCCCCGCTGGGTCACTGTCTGTGCAGAGTCTGCACGTTCTCCCCGTGTCTGCGTGGGTTTCCTCCGGGTGCTCCGGTTTCCTCCCACAGTCCAAAGACGTGCAGGTTAGGTGGATTGCCCATGATAAATTGCCTTTAGTGACAAAAAAGGTTTGGAGGGGTTATTGGGTTACGGGGATAGGGTGGAAGTGAGGGCTTCAGTGGGTCGGTGCAGACTCGATGGGCCGAATGGCCTCCTTCTGCACTGTATGTTCTATGTACTCTATGAAGTGACCAAAGGTTTCATGGCACAAAAGCTGAAAGGAGTGGTAATGGGTATGGTAAAGAAAGAAAAGATGGAAACAAAAGGAGAGCAATCGCAGTTTCTCTTGTTTTTCCATCGCCCCATCCCTGATATTCTGGTAGATATACCTTTCACCTGTTTTAACCTGATGTTTATTTTGTTTCTCTCCTAGTTCTTTTATGCAATCTCCAGCAATAAATCATCTAATGTTATAGTACTGGTCCTTGCACAGATTATGGTAAGTAATGACAGCATTGATAAAGTGGCATGGCTAGTTAGTGATTTACAGGCAACTCGAGTTAAGCAGACAAATATTGTTTCTGTCCGCTGGATACAAGAGCCCTAAATGAGTTTGGACAATCGCAAACCCAGTTCCTAGAACAAAACTGTTCTCAATTGAGGGTGGCACGGTAGCATAGTGGTTAACATAGTTGCTTCACAGCTCCAGGGTCCCAGGTTCGATTCCCAGCTTGGGTCACTGTCTGTGCGGAGTTTGCACGTTCTCCCCATGTCTGTGTGGGTTTCCTCCGGGTGCTTCGGTTTCCTCCCACAGTCCAAAGATGTGCAGGTTAGGTGGATTGGCCATGCTAAATTGACCTTTGTGTCCAAAAAGGTTAAGTGGGGATACAGGGATAGGGTGGAGGTGTGGGGTTGAGTAGGGTTCTGCTTCCAATGGCTGGTGCCGACTTGATGGGCTGAATGGCCCACTTCAGCACTGTAAATTCTGAGAGTGAGAAATTTTTACTAGTTTGGAACATTTATGTATCAGGGCAGATCATGCTTGACAAATCTTCTGGAATTTTTTGAGGATGTGACCAGTAGGGTGGACAAGGGTAAACCAGTGGACGTTGTGTATCTGGACTTTCAAAAGGCTTTTGACAAGGTCCCACACAAGAGATAAGTGAGAAAAATTAAAGCTCATGGTATTGGGGATAATGTATTGACGTGGATAGAGAACTGGCTGGCAGACAGGAAGCAGAGAGTGGGAGTAAATGGGTCCTTTTCAGAGTGGCAGGCAGTGACTAGTGGGGAACCGCAGGGTTCGGTGCTGGGACCCCAGTTGTTCACAGTATACATTAATGATTTGGATGAAGGAATTGCATGCAATATCTCCAAATTTGCAGACGATACTAAGCTGGGTGACAGTGTGTGCTGTGAGGAGGCTGCAAGGTGACTTGGACATAGAAACATAGAAAATAGGTGCAGGAGTAGGCCAGCAAGCCCTTCGAGCCCGCATCGCCATTCAATTTGATCATGGCTGATCATGCAAATTCAGCATTCCACTCCCGCTTTCTCTCCATTCCCCTCGATCCCTTTAGCCGCAAGGGCCACGTCCAGCTCCCTCTTGAATATATCCAATGAACCGGCCCCAACAGCTTTCTGTGGTAGAGAATTCCACAAGTTCACAACTCTCTGAGAGAAGAAGTTTTTCCTCATCTCAGTCCTGAATGGCTGACCCCTTATTCTCAGGCTGTGACCCCTAGTTCTGGACGTCTCCAACATCGGGAACATTCTTCCCGTATCCAGCCTGTCCAGTCCCATCTGGATTTTATGTTTCTATGGGATCCCCTCTCATTCTTCTAAACTCCAGTGAGTACAAGCCCAGTCCATCCAGTCTTTCTTCGTATGTCAGTCCTGCCATCCCAGGAATTAGTCTGGTGAATCTTCGCTGGACACCCTCAATAGCAAGAATGTCCTTCCTCAAACTAGGAGATCAGAACTGCCCACAATACTCAAGGTAATATAATGTGGGTAAATGTGAGGTTATCCACTTTGGTCGCAAAAACAGGAAGGCAGATTATCTGAATGGTGGCAGTTTAGGAAAAGAGGAAGTGCCATTAGACCTGGGTGTCATGGTGGAACAGTCGCTGAAGGTTGGCATTCGGGTACAGCAGGCGGTGAGGAAGCTAATGGCGTGCTGACCTTCATAGCGAGAGGATTTGAGTACAGGAGTAGGGATGTCTTGCTGCAGTTATACAGGGTTTTGGTGAGGCCGCACCTTGAGTTTTGGAACCCAGCAAGAAAGTGCAATCAAGGCCAAGATCAGACCAATCAGATCAGCCATGGTTTTATTGAACAGCAGAGCAGATGCGAGGGAGCCAAATGACTTCCTCCTGCTCCTATTTCTTCTGTTCTTTAAGGGAGGGGAAACATCTTGTAACCTTTGTGTGTATCAGTTGTCTTGCATATATTCTTGCCATTCTATTTAATGTGACCGAAATTGAGCTTTATCCACGTTAGCAGTTGAAATATGTGTTCACTTTTTGCAAATAGCTCTCATAAATTCCCACAGTTTGTGATTGCCTATGTAAACATGTCACACTGCAATTGCAGCCTCTTCCCAGTGGAGGCATTGCACTGCTCCCAGCACTAGGGTGTAAATGCAGAGTGACAACTTGAGGCAGTGGGCGTTATAAAGTAAACATTTCGTAGAGGAACATTAATGGAAAATAATGATAAAGGCAAATGGTAATGATTTTAAAATGGGAACAGATTTACATCTGATCAGATATCCCATGGCTTCAAACCTCAATCCTGATCCAAGTTATCAGTAGCATCAAAAATGTGAACATTTATTCTGATGTGCAAGATGCTCCCATGTTTACCCTCTTGTCCTGTTTCTTGGCACAGGGGATGTATTTTGTATCGTCGGTGTTACTGATGAGAATGAGCATGCCCCTTGAATATCGCACCATTGTCACTGAGGTCCTGGGGGAGTTGCAGTTTAACTTCTACCACCGCTGGTTCGACGTCATCTTCCTAGTCAGCGCGCTGTCCAGTATCGTCTTCCTTTACCTGGCACACAAACAAGCCCCTGAAAAGCACATGAGCTTTTGAAACCACTGCCAATTGGGGCAACTCCGCTTCTGTGTTCACATCCACTTTGTAAACGACTGGATCATAACCTTCCGTCAAAATCCACCACTTGCATATTGAGAAAGGACAGTGTGCAAGACAGTCAGCCCCGCTTGAGGATTACAAAACCTGGATGGTTGGTGGTTTGATGTAAAGGATATGAAAAATTTTACTTGTAAAAGACTTCATTTGAATAGGTATCAGAGGCGAAATCTTTGATAAAGTTTACAAATATTTTTGAATTGCAGAGATTGAAATCACACAGTAAGTCGGTTTTGTGAAAGCTGCCGTTTGGTGTTAAAGTTTTGTATTTGTAATTACTGTTTTTAAAAAAAATCTTGGTTAAGGGATAAATTTTCCAATTGTTGTAATGAAGGAAAAGCTGTGGGAAGTTCTCTTGTCGTTCCACAGTGTGTGTCTCCAACAAGGCCACAGTCTGGGAATGTGCATTTATAAAAATTGACCCTTAACTCCCACCAGCAGG
This sequence comes from Scyliorhinus canicula, assembly GCF_902713615.1. Lineage (NCBI taxonomy): Eukaryota > Metazoa > Chordata > Chondrichthyes > Carcharhiniformes > Scyliorhinidae > Scyliorhinus > Scyliorhinus canicula. The sequence continues at coordinate 157,547,050 of NC_052159.1, forward strand.
TAATCTCAAAGCTTTAGGAACTTTGCGTAGGAATTTGGTTGAGTTCCCACTCTGTTTAAAAAAAAAAAAATCTGAATTTTTTTTCCCCTTGGAGTGACAGGAAGGTGAATTTTAACAAGACACAGCTTGCCACTGCTGATCTTGCAATGGAGAGTTGCTGAAGTGGAGATCCCAGCAACATTGCCGCTTCTCTGGGTAGCCTCTTGAGCTTCTGATTTCTGGAATGTATCATCCAGGAATGCCGAAGATTTTTCCAGTAAATGAAGTTGTGTCGATGATGACCTTCTGATTTTTCTCACACAAGCAATGTACATACTAAGTGGAAGCACCTTCTATATGTGCATTGTATTTCATCTGAGTCTACCTCAAGTGTGTCTGGATTCTTTCCACGATCTAAAAGGGTCCTCTTCTGTAGTTTCTGATCTCTCCAGGTTCTTTATTACTTTGACTTCAGTGTTTCTGTTGTGATGGTGCTTCTGTGTTTTTCCCAAAAAACTTAAAGGGTCCAATAAATTAAATATTATTTATGCAAAGAAAATTATGTGTAGAATTCATGGATGTTTAATATGAGCTTTAGCAGATATTGAATTCAACAACAAAGTTGTAACAACAAAGCTTTAATATTCTGAATGACCTTTTACATTCCCAGCATCTCCTGCTATTCCTGTGCAATGAACTTAAATAGTTTCTGTCCGCAGTCACTGTGAAATGCCGATCTCTCAGATTTTATTTTAAATCTCTACTTTGTGCCATATTTTGTGTATAAACTTGAGGTCCTCTAAACTTTGCTGCTGTGTCCTAACTCTCGCGAAAGTCCCGTTCATCCATCACCCTTGTACTCACTGACCTGCATTAGATCCACTCCCATTTAAAAATTCTCATTCTTGTTTTAAACCCCTCCATGGCCTTGCCCCTCCCTATCTCCTAATATTCTTCAACTCCATAACCCTACAGGGTCTCTCTGCTCCTCCAATTCTACTTATTGCCCATCCCTGATTTTAATTGCGTCACATTTAGCAGCACTGCCTCGGTTACCTGAGCTCTAAGCTCTGAAATGTCCTCCCTAGCTCTTTCTCTGCCTCTCCACCTCACTTTTCTCCTTGAAGTCACTCTTTAAAACCTACCTCTACAGCCAAGCTTTTGGTCACTGTCATGTTTTCTTGTGAAATGTGTTGGGACATTTGATTACATTATAAAAAAGATATGATACAAGTTGTTGTTGTATTTGTATATCCAACTTTATTATATCATCTTGCATTTTGAGTATTAAATTACCAAATGAAAAGAACGTATCGGCAGCCATTCCCAGCTTGACCACCCTACAGTATTCATCGTTGAATGAGGATGTGACACTCAAAAGAACAGATACGGCTGGAATATTAACCTTTAACGGAGTCCGTAGTAAACTGTCATCAATGTTCATTGATCATTTCCATTGTCTCATCTGAACACCCACACGCAAAAGCTGGCACACGCACACACCCCAACACACGTGCATCTGCACATGCATGAAGTATACATGAACTATGATGGACCAAAGGTTTCCCTGAACATTGACGATAGAATGAAATAAATTTGCAACTGAATGAACTCACTCTATCTTGATTCAAAAAAATGCTTTTCACTACTTTAACTGGGCTCATGAGCTGATGAGTCTTGAGAGCAGCTACGAAGTCAATTTGCTAGATGTGTTGCTCAAGTACCTGTCTATAGTAGGAATGCCCCGTTTATTAATTTTGCTTAACCAATGTAGAAAACAAAGCATTAAAAACTACAACTACTGCAAGTTTGAAATGGAAACACAAAAATATGGAAACATTCATCCGATCCACATGTCTCCACGAGCAGATTGGTGGGTGTTTGTCCTTTGCATCCAAACAGATGATCCCGGGTAATATTAAGTTGCCTTTTCGCTTTATTGATTCCATCGGGTCTGCAGTGCATTTCCCGCACTTGTGGTTTTCCATGAATATTATATTACACTAAGCGTGCTGTGAACTTCTCAAAGTTTAACCTCATTGCGTTGATAAGAACATGGAATCTCCAATTTTGAGCAAAAGTTGTCATATAATCGGAGAATCATACAGCACAGAAAATGGCCATTTGGCCCATCCTGTCTGCGTTGGTTCAGTTAGTCCCTTTCCTCCTTCCCATAGCCCTGCATTGTTTTTTTCCTTTTCAAGTCCTTTTCCAATTCCGTTTTGAAAGTTACAGTTGAATTGTCTTCCACCTCTTTCAGGCATTGCATTCCAGATCAAAACTTGCTACGTAAAGAATATTCCTCTCTGTCCCCTGCTAATTTCTCTGCCGATGGTTTTAAATCTGCATCCTCCAGTTACTGACCCTCCATCCTGTAATGTACATCTCCGTAACTATCATCAATTGTTGTAAACACCCATCTGGTTCACTTTAGGGAAGGAAATCTGCCATCCTTACCTGGTCTGGCCTACATGTGACTCCAGACCCACGGCGTTGTCTAACGTCCCTCTTAAATAGCCTGAGCAAGCCACTCAATTGAAGAGCAACCATTTGGCCTCGCCATTGGCACCCACATCCCATGGAATAATAACAAAAAAAATCTTGATTCTCAGGCACTATTTATAAAGTAACTGGGTCACGTGTTCCTCTACTATGTTCCAAGGAACAGGAGACACCCGTTCAGCTAGTTGAGTGGTCTGATGGTGACTGATCTGTACCTCACCTCTATTTACGTGCCTCTGATCCCCTTACCTGCAAAATACCTGTCACAACCCTGAAAGCTCCAACTGACCCCCCCCATTTTGAGAGAAGAGTGGTCCAGATTTTCTACTCCGATTTTACTGAGGATAAAATATTGGTGCAGGACATCAGGTCAACTCCCCTGGTCTTTACCACCATAGGATCTCTTGTATCCACCTGTGTGGGCTGTTGGGGCCCCCTTGACAGCTCAGTTGAAAGACAGAGGGGGGGAATTGGGTGAAATGTTTACTGGGGGTTAATTTGCTACCAGATATGCAGCACGATAGCATGGTGGTTAGCATAAATGCTTCACAGTTCCAGGGTCCCAGGTTCGATTCCCGGCTGGGTCACTGTCTGTGTGGAGTCTGCACGTCCTCCCCGTGTGTGCGTGGGTTTCCTCCGGGTGCTCCGGTTTCCTCCCACAGTCCAAAGATGTGCGGGTTAGGTGGATTGGCCATGCTAAATTGCCCGTAGTGTCCTAAAAAGTAAGGTTAAGGGGGGTTGTTGGGTTACGGGTATAGGGTGGATATATGGGTTTGAGTAGGGTGATCATTGCTCGGCACAACATCGAGGGCCGAAGGGCCTGTTCTGTGCTGTACTGTTCTATGTTCTATGCACCCTCCCTCCTTTAAACCCAATTTTCATTTTTCTTCTGTTGGGAGGAGATGCTGATGACGTTTTTGGACACCTAGAACCACGGAAACATTACGGTGCAGAAAGAGGCCTTTTCAGCACATTGTGTCTGTGCCAGTCAAAAAAACTAGCCGCTCGTTTTAATCCCATTTTCCGTCACTGACCCTAGACTTGCAGGTTACAGCACTTCAGAGCCGGATGCCTTTTAAATAAGTTGAGCGTTTCAGACTCCAATCACTCTCGATGAAAAGGTTTCCCCTCGTGATCCTTCTAATCCTTCGACCAATCATCTTAAATGTATGCTTCCTGGCAATTGAATCCTCAGCTGGGGAAACTTGTCTATCCAGTCTATTCTTAAGTCTAGGCCCCTCATAATTTTGTACACTTCAATCTCTTAGTCTCCTTTGTTCTAAGGAAAACAACCCAGCCTATCCAATCTCTCCTCATAGCTGCAATTTGCAAACCCTGACGACACTCTTGGCAGCATTGCATTGGATTGGATTTATTCTGTACCGAGGTACAGTGAAAAGTATTGTTCTGCGTATAGCCAGACACATCATTCCAACATTAAAAACATAGGATATACATAAATACACAATGTAAATACATAGACACAGACATCGGGTGAAGCATACAGGAGTGCAGTACTACTCAGTAAAGAAGGTGTTTGAAGAGATCAGATCAGTCCATACAAGGGTCATTCAGGAGTCTGGTAACAGCGGAGAAGAAGGTGTTTTTGAATCTGTTTATGTGTGTTCTCTGCCCGATGGAAGAAGTTGGAAGAGTGAATAAGCCGGGGGGGGGGGGGGGGGGGGGGGGGGTTCTTTGATTATGCTGCCTGCTTTCCCAAGACAGCACAAGATGTAGACAGTCAATGGATGGGAGGAAGGTTTGTGTGATGGACTGGGCTGTGTTCACGTCTTTCTGTAATTTCTTACGGCCTTGGACCGAGCAGTTGCCAGCCAGATAGACTGCTTTCTATGGTGCATCTGTAAAAATTGTCTTAATATGTTCTTTTCGTGGCTCACTGGTAACACAGTGGTGATTGCGAACACTATTGTGAAGAACCTTGGGCCATTTACTCAATCAAAGGTGTTATACAAATGCACAATGTTGAAGATGCTGTTAATAATCTGAAATATCTGTGATCGCAATGTAGTCTGACTTATTGATTTGCCACCAGTAAGTGACCCTGGGCAGGAATATAAATCAGGCGCTAGCGAATCGGGAAGTTCTCATTTTCTTTCCCATCCTTTCAGCAAACAATAATCTTTATTAGTGTCGCAAGTAGGCTCACGTTAACAATGCAATGAAGTTACTGTGAAAACGTGAAACGGATAGCGAGCAAAATCAGAATAAAGGCGCTGAGATGGTAGGTCATTTGAAGCAATGACATGCAGAATTGAAATTGATAAATTTTTGACTCTTGAAGTTCTTCGGGACTTTCTTTAAATGGTTAAAGGTGCGTTATAAATGTAAGTTGTTTATGTGGGAGTTGGAAAGCGGGAGAGACGGGTGAGTTGCAGGAATTGAACAGACCTTGACTCAATTAACAAGGAAATGGGAAGTATCAGGAGTAAGCCCTTCGGCCTTTCAAACGTATTCTGCCCGTTCTGAGAGATCGTGGGCGGGATTCTCCATTCTCGCAGCCAGTCCACGTGGTTCCCTGTTGTGGCCATCACATCCCCTCGGGAAACCCACGGGCGCGCTGGCTGTGGACCGGAGGATCTCGCCGACGGAGATTCCCGCTGAATGGCACATCCACAATATCAACTCCACTTTCCTACCCGTTCCCCATATCTCCTTATTCACTTGGTGCCCAAAATCTATTCAACACGATATTGAATATACTCCATGACGAACAGTCAAAACTCACTGGAGTAGAGAATCCACAGTCCTCCCATTGAAAAAAAATTCTCCTCAGCCCGGTCCTCAACCCTTTAGTCTGAGCTGACCCCAGATCCCAGACCCCCCATCCAGCGAAAATCTACCCCGTCGAACCCCTTGAGCATTGATGAATGGGATTGGTGGGGAGCTTCCCAGAGTTTGTCCAAAATTGACGAACATTTCTTTCATCGCCCTGGCGATGGGTTGAGGAAAGTAGGGGGTAGTGGTGTGGGGTTTTTTTGTTCAGCAGGCTAGGAATCGGAAGTGACTTTTAAACGTAATATTCCAAGTAACAGTCCTATCATAAGGAGGTCTGCAACATGGGGGTAATGCAGATTATACATCGAGTCAGAATGGTTACAGCAAAGGAGGCCCTTCGTGTCTATCATTCAAGGACATTCACCGACAATAAACTTTACATCAGTGGTCATGCCCACATTAAATAACGTTTTCTTGCAAAGTTTCATGGCTACGAGCTTCGGTTCATTTCATTCCAGAGGATTATTCTCTGTAGAGCAGAAAAGGTTAAAGGGAAATTAAACCCACTGACAGGTCAGTCGGTAACTAGAGCGACACAGATTTAAGGTGATTGGCAAAAACCAGAGGTGAAATTAAATAAACTTTTACAGAGTGAGATGCTGTGATATGGAAGGCGCTGCCTGACTGGGCAGTGGAAGCAGCTTCAACAGGAACTATCAGAAGGAAATTGAATAAACACTGGAAAGGGGGAAAATCGATGGGGAAAGGATCAGAGAAACAGCTGGGACAAGCACATTAGGCTGAGTAACCCCCTTTGAGGCTGTAAGATTTGATGATTTAATTTTATAGCTAATGAATAATAATTAATTATCATTACTTTAACACATTTCTGTGTCAGAATTTTGCTTGAATGAGAAACAAGGTTTGATTAGCAAATACGAATTTGAGCCATACACTTTTGTAGATACTTCCAGTTATTGAAGGTTGCTGAGAAGGTGATTATGTTGCTCCACTATGATCTCGTTACAATTGTGTATCATCATCTGTGCCCTGATCAGCGGACGATGAGGAGGATGACTTGGCCTAGAAAGTAACGAAAGGATTTTAATTCAAATGTCCAACTAGTCGTACCAAGTCCCACACACTCACATGTCCTTGTTGCTCAACGACCTACGTTGGCATCCAGTCCAGTGACACTTCAAAATGTCACCTTGGTGTTCAACTTACGCCATGGCCTCACTCGTCCCGGTCTTTAACCTTGTCAGCTCTACAACCGTTCAAGAGGGAGAAAAGGATAGAGGATATATTTTTGGGGTGTGATGAAGAGGGACAGAGGAAGCTCATGTGGACCTGAAACACCAACATGAACTAGATGGGCACTGTTCGCTCTTCCTGTAAATTCTATATAATAAAATGTTTTAGATTTATTCCCAGCCTTGCAAATAAATAATTGCCATTTTCACATCAATAAGGGACAAATTGGTATATTTCAGTGTAGTAGCAAACAAGGAACTTCAGAGAGTCGTGAACACCGCCCAGTCCATCACACGAACCTGCCTCCCATCCATTGACTCCATCTACACCTCCCGCTGCCTGGGGAAAGCGGGCAGCATAATCAAAGATCCCTCCCACCCGGCTTATTCACTCTTCAAACTTCTTCCATCGGGCAGGAGATACAGAAGTCTGAGAACACGCACGAACAGACTCAAAAACAGCTTCTTCCTCGCTGTCACCAGACTCCTAAATAACCCTCTTATTGACTGACCGCATTAACACTGCACCCTGTATGCTTCATCTGATGCCAGTGCTTATGTAGTTACATTGTATATGTTGTGTTGCCCTATTATGTACTTTCTTTTATTCCCTTTTCTTCCCATGTACTTAATGATCTGTTGAGCTGCTCGCAATAAAATACCTTTCACTGTACCTCAGTACACGTGACAATAAACAAATCCAATCCAAGACACTCTATGGCACACTGATTGTTCTTGACAACTGCAGAGGATCTTGTCGGGGGGAGGGGGGTAACGGGGTAGAGATTCAATAGCTCTGTGTTAAGGAATCGATGGAGAATCATAGAATTTCTATGCAGAAGGAGGCCATTCGGCCCATTGAGTTTGCACTGGCCCTTGGAAAGAGCACCCTAGCCCATGCCTCAACCCTATCCCCGCAACCCAGTAACCCCACCTAACCTTTTGGACACTGAGGGGCAATTCATCATGGCCAATCCACCTAACCTGCAAATCTTTGGACTGTGGGAAGAAACTGGAGCACCCGGAGGAAACCTACGCAGACATTGGGAGAACGTGCAGACTCCCCACAGACAGTCACCCGAGGCAGGGCCCATCCGGGTCGGAGATTTGCCGTGAAAAACGGCGAGCGGCGATTCTTCCGAGCCGGGGGGGGGGGGGCGCCAGGGGGGTGTGAAATTTGTCGGGGGGGCCCTTCCGTGATTCTCCCACCCGGCGTGGGAGTGGAGAATCGCGCCCATAGTCTACGAAAGGGTTAAAATCCAATTCAAATAGAATACAACTAAAAGTCTTCCGTGAGAAACGCATTGCCTTCACAGATACCGATAAAGAGACAGAACAAGAGGCTTTCCAGACAGGAAAAACAGGCTGATAACATGGAGTTACTTTTGACAGAAGCATGTTGCTTTGATTCTCAAGCATATTTTGACACCCTCAGAAGTAAAACACCTATAAACTTCGAAAAGGCAGCAGATTCTCTCTGTATCAGAAATTTATGTAAATTTAGAAATCCACGAGGAAGTAAAATCTCAGCAGTTATAGGATTGAGGTCTGTTAGATATTCCCATCAACAAAAGCAAAAGCTATGCTTTAAAGTTTGGACTGGAAGCATAAAAAAAGTTAAATGTTTGTATATCCTGTGAATTTTATCAGTTAATATGGATCTGATTTCGTACTTTTAGTTTACCTTATAGTTGCACCTTGTAGTGTTCAAAACTATTAATATGTAACCCAAGATTTAAATTTATAATAAATTATTATGTAGTAACCATTAAAAAGGTTACTGTCTCAATCTGTAACCTCACAAATAATGTATAGTTTCTGGAATTATTAATTAGGATTTGCTGAGAGTATTAATCTTATAGGAATAGCAGATTTGTTATAACGACAATGTATATATCTTCCTGAGATTATTTTGTTTAGTTTAAAATCCCCTGGTAGAGAAGGCATTTTATCTTAGGACCCAATCGTTAGTTAGCCCAGCTAATTAAGCTCTTCTGAGATTCAGAATTTCTTAAAGTTGCGATTTTAATCCAGCAATAAATTCAAAAGGAAGATTTACCCTTGCTGGGGATATCAGAACTCAGACAGCTGCACTCGATTTATAGCCAGAACACGGGGAAGAACTATGTTCCTCGTCCTTCAAAAAATGCCAGAGTATTTTTTACACCAACATTAGCCGACAGATTGGGCCTTGTTTTCACCTCTCAGCCAAAAGGTGACACCTCTGACAGTGCGGCACTCCCTCAGTACTGACCCTCTGACAGTGCGGCACTCCCTCAGTACTGACCCTCTGACAGTGCGGCACTCCCTCAGCACTGACCCTCTGACAGTGCAGCACTCCCTCAGCACTGACCCTCTGACAGTGCAGCACTCCCTCAGTACTGACCCTCTGACAGTGCGGCACTCCCTCAGTACTGACCCTCTGACAGTGCAGCACTCCCTCAGTACTGACCCTCTGACAGTGCGTCACTCCCTCAGTACTGACCCTCTGACAGTGCAGCATTCCCTCAGTACTGACCCTCTGACAGTGCGGCACTCCCTCAGTACTGAGCCTCTGACAGTGCGGCACTCCCTCAGTACTGACCCTCTGACAGTGCAGCACTCCCTCAGTACTGACCCTCTGGCAGTGCGGCACTCCCTCAGTACTGACCCTCTGACAGTGCGGCACTCCCTCAGTACTGACTCTCTGACAGTGCAGCACTCCCTCAGTACTGACTCTCTGACAGTGCGGCACTCTCTCAGTACTGACCTTCTGACAGTGGGGCACTCCCTCAGTACTGACCCTCTGACAGTGCAGCGCTCCCTCATTACTGACCCTCTGACAGTGCAGCACTCCCTCAGTACTGACCCTCTGACAGTGCGGCACGCCCTCAGTACTGACCCTCTGACAATGCGGCACTCCCTCAGTACTGACCCTCTGACAGTGCAGCACTCCCTCAGTACTGACCCTCTGACAGTGCGGCACTCCCTCAGTACTGACCCTCGGACAGTGCAGCACTCCCTCAGTACTGACCCTCTGACAGTGCAGCACTCCCTCAGTACTGACCCTCTGACAGTGCAGCACTCCCTCAGTACTGACCCTCTAACAGTGCGGCACTCCCTCAGTACTGACCCTCCGACAGTGCAGCACTCCCTCAGTACTGACCCTCTGACAGTGCAGCACTCCCTCAGTACTGACCCTCTGACAGTGCAGCACTCCCTCAGTACTGACCCTCTGACAGTGCGGCGCTCCCTCAGTACTGACCCTCTGACAGTGCGGCACGCCCTCAGTACTGACCCTCTGACAGTGCAGCACGCCCTCAGTACTGACCCTCTGACAGTGCGGCACTCCCTCAGTACTGACCCTCTGACTTGTTCTCTATGCAATGGAGTGTCAGCCTAGGTTATGTGTGCACGTGACTGGGAGTGGGACTGAATCTCATGACTTTCACTAACAACTGCAATGGGGAACATAGGAAAAACCTTTTTAGTCAGAGTGTGATGAGAATGTGGAACTCACTGACACAGGGAGTTGTTGAGGTGAATAGTGTGGATAGAATCAATGCTGTAAATATTCTGCAAAACTTTATCACTTTGTTCCTCCAATATCCGACGCAATTTCCTTCATCTTGGTGCTGTGCCGTCAGCTGTCACAGCCCCTCCCTCGCTCTTTCTCACCCTTTCTGCGGCTTCTTAAAACCCATCTCTTTGACCCAACTTTTCGATCCTTAAAATCTCCAAATTTTGTTTGTTTATGCTCCAATGCGATGCCTTGAGAGGATCTACAGCGTGAAAGGTGCTATATAAATGCAACTTGTTGGTATAGTTGAGTGACTTACCTGCTCTCTCCTATCCTGGGGAGGGCTGGCAGATACTGGTTCCTGAGTTACTGGCTCCTCAGGAGTGCTTTCCTCTTCGATACTCTCGGGAGTGCAAACTGCCTCAGGTGGTGGCTCTGGGATTTCTGTTGGGGAGGTCGGGGTGTTTGTTGCTTTGGAGTGAACATAGTCTTCCTTCGCAATCACCAGCATGCTCAGCTTGACCCCGCTGCTCTTTATTTTCTCCACCAGTTCTTCGTGTGTATCTGCCTCCACGTTGACGCCATTCACCTCCATTACTATATCGTTCACTTTCAGGCCTGCCTCTTCTGCTGTGCTTCCTTTAGCAACCTAGGGCAGAGACAAGGAGATATTCCTTTATGCAGCACATTGCTAATGTCTAGTCGCAGGGTTGTTAACCCTACAGAACTGCCTGGGATCTCCAGAAATTGGAGGTCAATCTCCAGGCCGCTGCTGTGTGCGACCCTGGAGATAAATCATCGACACATTGAAAAATATTGTCTTTAACCTTCTGTTAACCAGATGTAAAACATATTGAAAACGGAGAAAAATAAGACTGGCCAACAATCAAGCTTCATCCAATCGGGTAATGAGATTTGTTGCTTTCCAATTGTTGGAGGAAGGCCATGCTTCACAAGGATAGTCATGTTGGCCGACGCCTGGCTGGAGTGCGGGCGCAAGTCATGTAATGGAACCTCCAGGAACACACTTAATCACAGTTGGCAAACCTAGCTGGAACATACTGCCCGGAAGGACAATTCCTTGCCGACGTTCTAACTAGATCTGTGTGAGAACAGGAAATGTTTGCAGGGCTAAATGGAAAGAGTGGGTAATTGCATAGCCCTTTCAAAGAAGAAACACATATGATGGGCTGAATGGCCTTCTCCTGCGCGAGAGGAATCTCTGTCGGGCCTACAGCACAAGCAACCTGACCCATCCCCACAGCCTCTGCATTGCAGGAACCTGACCAATCCCCACAGCCTCTGCATTGCAGGAACCTGACCCATCCCCACAGCCTCTGCATTGCAGGAACCTGACCCATCCCCACAGCCTCTGCATTGCAGGAACCTGACCCATCCCCACAGCCTCCGCATTGCAGGAACCTGACCCATCCCCACAGCCTCCGCATTGCAGGAACCTGACCCATCCCCACAGCCTCCGCATTGCAGGAACTCACCCTGACCAATCCCCACAGCCTCTGCATTGCAGGAAACTGACCCATCCCCACAGCCTCCGCATTGCAGGAACCTGACCCATCCCCACAGCCTCCGCATTGCAGGAACCTGACCAATCCCCACAGCCTCTGCATTGCAGGAAACTGACCCATCCCCACAGCCTCCGCATTGCAGGAACCTGACCCATCCCCACAGCCTCCGCATTGCAGGAACCTGACCCATCCCCACAGCCTCCGCATTGCAGGAACCTGACCCATCCCCACAGCCTCCGCATTGCAGGAACCTGACCCATCCCCACAGCCTCTGCATTGCAGGAACCTGACCCATCCCCACAGCCTCCGCATTGCAGGAACTCACCAAGGTTCCTTCAACAGCACCTTCCAAATCCATGACTTCGACCTGGGCGTGAAGTTATGAGGTGCGATCAGTAAGTTTGCAAATGACACAAGGATTGGTGGTGTGCCACACAGCCTTAGGTTTCAGGACGATATAGACGAGTTTGGCAGATGGGCAGAACAGTGGCAAATGGAATTTAACTCTGGAGGGTGTGAGATGATGAATTTTGGGAGGCCTAACCAAACAATGGAATATACAATGAGCAGTCGGACCCCAGGAAGTAAAGAGGATTAGGAAGACCTTGATGTGCATGTTCGCTGAAGACAGCAGGACAGGTAGATAAGGTGCTTAAGGAGTCCTATGGGATGCTTGCCCTTATTAAATGAGACATAGAATATAAGAGCAGGAGGACGTGATGGAGCTGTGTGAAATGCTGTTTTGGCCACAGCTGGGGTACTGTGTACCGTTCTGGTCCCCGCACCATCGGAAGGATGCACATACACTGGAGGGGGTGCAGAGGAGATTCACCAGGATGTTGCCTGGGCTGGAGCATTTCAGCTATGAAGAGAGGCTGGTTAGGCTGAGGTTGTTTTCCCTGGAGCAGGGAAGGCTGAGGGGGGGGGGGGGGGGGGGGGGGACCTGATTGAGGTGCATAAAATTATGAAGGACACAGATAGGGTGGAACAGGAAGAAACTTTTCCCCTTAGCCGAGGGGTCAATAACCAGGTGACATCAATTTAAAGTAAGGGGCTGGAGATTTAGGGGGGATTTGAGGAAACATTTTTTCACCCAGAGGGTGGTGAGAGTCTGGAACTCGCTTCCTGAAAGGCAGGTGGAGGCAGGAACCCTCACAACATTTAAGAATTATTGAGATGAGCACTTGAAATGCCAGAGCACACAAGGCTACGGACCAAGATCTGGGAAATGGGATTAAAAGAGATAGGTGATGGATGGTCGGCACGAATATGATGGGCTGAAGGGCCTCTTTCCGTGCTGTAAAAATCCTATGCCTCTGAGGGTTGCAGATACCTGGGAACACCACCACCTGGATGTCTCCCTCCATACCACAACACCCTTTAAAAAAACATTTCCAACTAAAGGGCAATTTAGCATGGCCAATCCACCTACCCTGCACATCTTTGGGTTGTGGGGGTGAAACCTACGCAAACACGGGGAGAATGTGCGAACTCCACACGGACAGTGACCCAGGGCCGGGATCGAACCCGGGACCTCGGCGTCAGTGCTCACCACCGTGCCATCCTCACACACCATCCTGACCTGGAAATATATTACCGTTCCTTCACTGTTGCTGGGTTAAAATCCTGGAACTCCCTAACATCACTGTGGGTGTACCTACACCAGATGGACTGCGGGCACATCACCAAGCTCTGGAGGACCATGAGGCACGGGCAATAAACGCTGGCCTTGCCAGAATCACTCACATTCCAGGAAATAATGAAAAGTAAATTAGAACCTTGGCTTGTATCAATTTTTTGATTGCTGTTTGTTTTAGCCTGTCCTTGTAACTTTAACTAGACATCTCAATAACATACTGATATCGACTGAGATTGAGAGACCGCAACCATTAATTATTGGCTGAAGTGTTACACAAATAACCTTCAAGTAACCATGGAGACTATAATTGATCCAAATCGCTCCAGTCATATTTTCACTTGTCGCTCCTGGTTTCAGTGTAGTCCACCCTGCCTTTACCTAATGCAACAGTAATGCATTGGCTGTTGAACACTATGGGATTCCTAGTGATATGAAAGGAGTTTAGAAAATCACCGCTCCATGACCTTCAGTCATTCTTAGTTCTGCAACTGTCAACATCAGGATGGATGATCCATTGACCAGAAGCTTAACTGGACCAGTCACATCAACGCCATGCCTACCAAGGGCAGGGAACATAGAACATAGAACAGTACAGCACAGAACAGGCCCTTCGGCCCTCAATGTTGTGCCGAGCCATGATCACCCTACTCAAACCCACGTATCCACCCTATACCCGTAACCCAACAAGCCCCCCCTTAACCTTACTTTTATTAGGACACTACAGGCAATTTAGCATGGCCAATCCACCTAACCCGCACATCTTTGGACTGTGGGAGGAAACCGGAGCACCCGGAGGAAACCCACGCACACAGGGGGAGGACGTGCAGACTCCACACAGACAGTGACCCAGCCGGGAATCGAACCTGGGACCCTGGAGCTGTGAAGCATTTATGCTAACCACCATGCTACCCTGGGATTCTCTTTATTCATTCAATGTGAGAATCGCTGGCTAAGACAGCATTTATAGGGGCTGATTTAGCTCACTCGGCTAAATCGCTGGCTTTTAAAGCACACCAAGCAGGCCAGCAGCACGATTCGATTCCCGTACCAGCCTCCCCGGACAGGCGCCGGAATGTGGCGACGAGGGGCTTTTCACAGTAACTTCATTGAAGCCTACTCCTGACAATAAGCGATTTTCGTTTCATAATAATAATCTTTTATGAGAATCTTTATTGTCACAAGTAGGCTTACATTAACACTGCAATGAAGTTACTGTGAAAAGCCCCTAGTCACCTCATTCCGGTGCCTGTTCAGGTACACAGAGGGAGAATTCAGAATGTCCAATTCACCTTAACAGCACGTCTTTCGGGACTTGTGGGAGGAAAGCGGAGCACCCGGAGGAAACCCACGCAGACACGGGGAGAACATGCAGACTCCGCACAGACAGCGACCCAAGCCGGGAATCGAACCTGGTACACTAGCACTGTAAAGCAACAGTGCTGACCACTGTGCTACCGTGCTGCCCATTTACTGCTCATGCCAAATTGTCCTTGAGATGGTGAAAAAAAATAAATGAAAATCGCTTATTGTCACAAGTAGGCTTCAAATGAAGTTACTGTGAAAAGCCCCTAGTAACCACATTCAGGCACCTGTTCGGGGAGGCTGGTATGGGAATTGAACCGTGCTGCTGGCCTGCCTTGGTCTGCTTTAAAAGCCAGCTCTTTAGCCCTGTGCTAAACCAGCCCCTTAAGTTGGTGTGTCTCTCTCGGCCATTATAGAGGGGCAGTTAAGAGTTAACCACATTTCTGTAGGTCTGGAGTCACATGCAGGCCAGACCGAGTAAGGACAGCAGATTTCCTTCCCTAAAGGACATTTGTAAATTGGATGTTTTTGTTATTACAAACTCATTGCTTAATGGTTTTCATTAATGATACTAGCTTTTTATTCCAAATGTATTTTAACTGATTGTTTTTAAACCCCCCAGCTGTTATAGCAGTGTCATGAGAATGTCACTTTAAGAAATGTTTGGCTGCTCATGTTACTGCAGTGATGTCAGAGTGTGGGTGGAGCTGAGCTCTGGCTCTGCTTCTTAGTTTCACTTTGAGAAAAGCTTGGATGTGTCTGGGTCTTTTTGGTTTTGTTTTTCAGTTTGTCGCAGCTGAAGTCAGTCAGAGCAGCCGTACTGTTGAGCTCTCTGCCATGAAAGACTATCTCTGGATCATTTGGTGAATTCAGAATTACAAATGTTCTCAGTAGTGAATGTAAACCCTGATGTGCTTCTGTTTAAAGGTTTGTTAAGTCTTCTGGGTGTTAAGAGGACAGCTTCCAGATTACTTAGTGTTGTATTCTTTGGGGGGTGTATTTGATTTACTGGTTGCTAAAATGTTCACTGTTTGTTTTAGAAAGGCTAACTTGAGTTCACAGAATAAACATTGTTTTGCTTTAAAAAATACTTTTCCATTTCTGCTGTACCACACCTGTAGAGTGGGCCATGTGCTCCCCATACCACAATCTATTAAGTGTTGTGGGTCAGGTGAACTCCATGATACACTTTGGGGTTCTCTAAACCCTGGCTCATAACACCAGGGATATAAACTCATGTCTCCGGATTTCTAGTCCAGCAGTATAACTACCATCTATACCTAAATTCTTATTTCGGTGGCATAGTGCTTAGCATTTCTGCCTCACAGCGCCAGATACCTGGGTTTAATTCTGGCCTTGGGTGTCTGTGTGGAGTCTCCACGTTGTCCCCGTGTCTGCGTGGGCTTCCTCCGGGTGCTCCAGTTTCCTCCCACTGTCCAAGGATGTGCAGCTTAGGTGAGTTACGGGGATAGAGCAGGGGAGGGGGCCTTGGTCGGGTGCTCTTTCAGAGGGTCGGTGCAGACTCAGTGGGCCAAATGGCCTCCTGCACTGTAGCGTTTCAATGATTCTATGAGTTGGGTATTTTTCTCTCCTCCTGTCCCATCAACAAAAATGTTCGAAAAGGAACTAGGTATGAAGCATATTGGTCAGGAACTGGGTTTGAAGCACAGGAACTGGGTTTGAAGTACAGGAACTGGGATTGACGCACAGGGAGTGGGGATGAAGCACAGGGAGTGGGGATGAAGCACAGGGTGTGGGGATGAAGCACAGGGAGTGGGGATGAAGCACAGGGAGTGGGGATGAGGCACAGGGAGTGGGGATGAAGCACAGGGAGTGGGGATGAAGCACAGGGAGTGGGGATGAAGCACAGGGAGTGGGGATGAAGCGCAGGGAGTGGGGATGAAGCACAGGGAGTGGGGATGAAGCGCAGGGAGTGGGGATGAAGCACAGGGAGTGGGGATGAGGCACAGGGAGTGGGGATGAAGCACAGGGAGTGGGGATGAGGCACAGGGAGTGGGGATGAAGCACAGGGAGTGGGGATGAAGCACAGGGAGTGGGGATGAAGCACAGGGAGTGGGGATGAAGCACAGGGAGTGGGGATGAAGCACAGGGAGTGGGGATGAAGCGCAGGGAGTGGGGATGAAGCACAGGGAGTGGGGATGAGGCACAGGGAGTGGGGATGAAGCACAGGGAGTGGGGATGAGGCACAGGGAGTGGGGATGAAGCACAGGGAGTGGGGATGAAGCACAGGGAGTGGGGATGAAGCACAGGGAGTGGGGATGAAGCACAGGGAGTGGGGATGAGGCACAGGGAGTGGGGATGAAGCACAGGGAGTGGGGATGAGGCACAGGGAGTGGGGATGAGGCACAGGGAGTGGGGATGAAGCACAGGGAGAGGGGATGAAGCACAGGGAGTGGGGATGAAGCGCAGGGAGTGGGGATGAAGCGCAGGGAGTGGGGATGAAGCACAGGGAGTGGGGATGAAGCACAGGGAGTGGGGATGAAGCACAGGGAGTGGGGATGAGGCACAGGGAGTGGGGATGAGGCACAGGGAGTGGGGATGAAGCACAGGGAGTGGGGATGAAGCACAGGGAGTGGGGATGAAGCGCAGGAAGTGGGGATGAAGCACAGGGAGTGGGGATGAAGCATGTTGATCAGCTCTTATAAATTGTTGGCACAGCTGCGGTGGATAAAACGGTCTCTCAAACTCTAAGTTTCTACATTCTTACTTTAACCCCGCACCAAGTGTTTGTACCTGTTTAATAAACTGTCCTTGCACACCCTTGATTGCATTGAGTGTGAAGCCATATCCGTCTGGACCTTTGGTGAAATGGCACGTTCTGGGTCCATGCTGAGGGCTGTCTGCCGATCTCTGGCTCTCTCGCGACTCCTCAATTTCCGCCGATGGCTGTGATTCATAAACCTCTTGCCAGTAACAGATTGGAGAAATTCCAGCCTGTGATTAAGAAGGGGATGCAAATGTTCGACATTAATTTAACCTTCACCTTGAACAGCCAGGAGGAAATAGTTTTTTGGTTCAATTTGGGGACATCACAGGTTCATTGTCCAACTTGCGGGAAACTAAATAAATAATCTGAGCATCCGTAAATAGTGCAAGAGGAAGAAGAGTTTATCTAGAAACCACCGCCCCTCCAAGACCTCCCAGACAGCCGCCCATCCCCAACCCTGCTCCACACTAACAATGGTGAATCAAAACTTTCAGAACCAGTGACAATCATGCTCAAGAATTAGTCTTTTAGAAACTAGTGCCGGGATTCTGCAATACGGGGGCTAAGTGTTGACGCCGGCGTGGACACTGGAGTGTCAACACGCGTCCTGCTCCAGCGATTCCGTGGCCCACAGGGGGTCAGCACGGCGCCGGAGTGCTCCACGCAGCGCCGGCACCAATAAGCAGCCTTGCACCCCGGCCGCAGGTCCGCGCAGGCACGGTGGCCGCTTCCCCGCCGGGCCCATGCAACATGGCGCAGCCACCACACTGCGGGTCAGCGCAGAAGAAGGTAGGCCCCCGATCGCAGGCCTGGTCGCCGTGGAGGCCCCCCCCCCAGAATCTAAACCCCCCCCCCCCCCCCGCCCCACCAGGACAGCCACCGCGGCCGCGGGTCCCATCTCCCGCCAAGTGGAGCCATGTTGGAACCACGCTGGCGGGAACTCGGCCACGGAGAATCGCCACGGGGGCGGCTGCCGGTGAGTCTCCGTTCGCCAGCGAATCGCGCCCCGGCGTGCGGGCCATCTTGGCGTCAACTCCAATTCTCCGAGTTGGCGTGGGCTCGGAGAATCCCAGCTCTGGTTCTATTTTTTAAACTTTGATCCCTGTGGTATTCAGCACTGTTGTATTATATTGTATATGTGGGTATTACGGTAAGGCCCAAGTACTACAGGTACGTGGGTAGATCCCTGCCTGCTGGCTCCGCCCAGTAGGCGGAGTATAAATGTGTGTGCTCCCCGTACAGCAGCCATTTCATCAGCTGCTGTAGGAGGCCACACATCTCAGTGTAATAAAGCCTCAATTACATCCCACTCTCGTATCGTCGTAATTGATAGTGCATCAATCCTTAATCCTAGACTTTCCATTAGTGGAAACGGTTTTTCTTTATCTGCCCAATCTGTTGTTCTTAATATCTCATAAACATTGATCAAATCACTCCTTAACTTCTTAAAGTGGGGAGAATACAACCCGAGTTTGTAGAATCATCCCTTATAATCCAACTGTTGGGATCCAAGTGTAATTCTGGTAAATCTATACTGCAATCCCTCCTACCTGGAAAGTTCGGTGCCCAGAACTATAAATGTGCTTTAACCAGAGTTTCGGGTATCTGAAATTTAACCTCTTAACCTCATCCTCGATTCCTTCTTCCAATGAGATACTTGCACACCTAAATTGCAGCACAGATGGCTGTTAGCAACAGGAACAGAAACCCTGGCTGAACTTATTCCAAATATAACTCTGGGTCTGCGTGGGTATTTCTAGCATCTCAACAAGGGGTGAATCAACTGCCCTGCCCTATAAACTCTCTTTTCACACTCGCCCAGGGAAGGGCACATACACTTTGCTATAATTATGCCATGGTGCATCAGAATAAAGTCAAATGTGATTAACCATTACGCCCACAGTTCTGGAGGAGTTGCAATTTGATAGGATCCTGGTTTGAGACAAAAGTTTAAGCTGAATGAAATTTTGGATTCCATTTCCAATGCAGCACAGGTCAGTGGGGTCAGGGTTCATCATTTGCGGTTGGCTCCATGTTGATTCATTCACCTACCTGTTTGTAAAGCTCATTTGTTGCACTATCGACAACAAGGAATGTGATCTGGTTCCCGCAGTTCCTTATCTTATCGACTAACGCTTCATGATCTAGACCGTCTATGACATTCCCATTCACAGCAACCAGAAGATCATCGTCAAGCAGCCCAGCCTTCTCTGCTGGACTCTTTGGGTCAATCTCCCTGATGTAGTGACCTAGATATTTGCAAAGGGATTATATTAGTAAATCACTTGGGTTTTTGAACAACCCAACAGTTTAAAGGTCACTTTTACCGCGGAGTAATCTTCAGACTCGAAGAGTTGAGAAAGGCAATTGGGGTTAACAGTGAGGAACCTGATAGAGACACAGGTTAGATGCAGGTTAAAGTTCCAGGACATGAACCTACCAACGGACTGGAACCATTACCGCATCTCTGATTATTCTTCATTTCATATATCAGCCAACCTCGGTTCTTAAGATTTCCAACTTCTGATCAAATAGTGCCCCCCTCCCTTGGGCACTTTTGGAAAGTGGCACAAAGGTGACTTTGCATCTCAGAGAGAGAGAAGACCCTCATTATTTGATTTTGGTTTGAGTTAAAATGCAGATCGCTTGAGGTGAAGGAATATCATGTTCTGTCTCCCCAGGTGTTCCAATTGAGATTTCAACTAAAATTGAACAATCACAATTGCTGCTTAACTGTGCGTTGGTGAAAGCTGAGCTCGCTATAGATACACAATTATTGGAACAATAAGAAATAGGAGCAGGAATAGACCACACGGCCCATCCAACCAGCTCCGCCATTCAATAGGATCATGACCTTTTACAGACACTCAACTTTCTCAGCCTCTCCCCATATCCCATGATTCCCTCAGTGGCCAAAAATCTGTCTCAGACTCAAGGGCAAAGCTCTCCAGGTTAGAGAATTCCATGGATTTACAATCCTCTGGCTGAAGAAACTCCTCCTAATCTTGGTCTTGGTGTCCACCCCATCACGCTTCTTCAGAATCTTGTATCTTTCAATGAAATCGCCTCTCATTCTCCGAAACTGCCGGGAAACTTGGATACGTTACTCTTGGTACAAACTTGTTGGGCAGGTGACCAAAACCTTCATCAAAGAGGCAGGTTTTGTAGAATGTCTGAAAGGATGAGAGAGAGGTGGAGAGGGTTAGGGAAGAAATTCCGGATCTAAGGGTCCAGGCAGCTGAAAGCTGGGCAACCGATGGTGAAACGAAAGAAATCGGAGAAACACAGTTGTCTTGGAACATTGTAGGACTGGAGAATATTACAAAGATAGGGAGGGGTGAGGTCACAGAGGGGTTTGAACGTGAGGATGAAAGTTTTAAAATTGCAGCATTGCACGACTGAGATCGGTTTAGGTTGGCGCTGAGAGTGCAAATATTACCCCATGGACAGCACAGTAGCACAGTGATTAGCACTGTGGCTTCACAGCGCCAGGGTCCCAGGTTCGATTCCCGGCTTGGGTCACTGTCTGTGCAGAGTCTGCACGTTCTCCCCGTGCCTGCGTGGGTTTAATCCGGGTGCTCCGGTGAAAGACGTGTTGTTAGGTGAATTAGACGTTCTGAATTCTCCCTCAGTGTACCAAACAGGCGCCGGAATGTGGTGACTAGGGGCTTTTCACAGTAACTTCATTGCAGTGTTAATGGAACCCTACTTGTGGCAATAATAAAGATTATTATTATATTAACCCAACCAAGAAGAAGAATAAGAACAGGGACCACAGTTGATATTACTTCCCACTTTATAAGGCAGGGTTTAAGGACAATGGCCACTCCTATGATTCCTGGATGCACAGTCCCAGCGGGGAGTCCTGCACTAAAAGCACAGAATCTAGCTCTTACAAATAACGCCCTGGTTCACAATAAATACCCTCTCGGCCTTGTTCAACTCTCAAATAGAATCCGTAGCCTTGAGGTCCTTTGGATAGCTCAGCAATCCGTGGTTTGTGAAGCAGGCCTTTCACACTTGCCATTGCAGCCACCACCTTAGTCATTTTGCTTTTGAAATATTTGTCCGAGGCCTCATCAATCAGCAGTAGCACAATACTGTTCCCCGAAGCTTTCATCTGAAAAAGATATCACACAGTTAAAAATACGCAGAAATAATTGATGTCACTAAAGGAGCTTTTGCCAGAGGCAATATTACAAAAACAACGACCTGCCATTAAGTGCTGTGTTCAAAGTAGTGAATTCACTTTGAAAGACAATCACTGGTCAGCGAATTTCGCAGCTAATTCTGCACAGGGCAACATCTGCAAATAGCAAATATGCTAATTGGCCAGTAATTAAGTCAGTTAGGGTGTGGAATGATGGCCACAATGTTGGGCAGACTCCTTACTCCTGTTTGCCGAGCAGTAATAGGTTTGTACCTCCATGGTGAGAATGACCAGGGCCTTTGGATCACAGCTGAAAGACGGAGCCGCGGAGACCCTGAGACAGCAGCTTCAGGAAAGGAAGCAGATTGGTTGTTCTCCCTGACCAGAGGGATCAAGAACTGACCTTTTCGCAGTCCAATTCCTACAAACTAGATGAACCTTTACACCAATGAATCTCAGTGTCAGGCTGCAGACCACAACCCGGGGGAAAGGCCTCCTCAATGCTCTAATTGTAGTGAGATCGCAATCTGCTCCTTGTGAATACGTTCAGAATGTCGATCGTTACCTGCAGCTCCCCAAGAAACTCTACCTTTTGGTAAATTATCAGGAGCTACAGGTATAAATGTCTCATGCCTCTTGGACAAACCGTTACATAAAGAATAAGCTCTCCACCCTCTCTCAGCATTATGTTCTACTGGCAAGAGGGGTCCTACTGTATCCATCAAAGATGCGCAGGTTAGGTGGATTGGCCATTCTAAATTGCCCCTTAATGTCCGATGGTTAGTGGGGTTATAGAGTTACAGAAATAGGGCAAGGAATGGGCCTACGTAGAGGCTCTTTCAGAGGGTTGGTGTAGACTCGATGGGCTGAATGGCCTCCTTCTACACTGTTGGAATTCTATGATGGTTCATCATTTTTATGCAGCAACAATTTTTATCCATCAACTTGTTATAATGCGCTGCCTGAAAGAGCAGTGGAATCAGATTGAATTGGTGGTTGGGGAATTGGGTAAAAACTTGAACAGGAAAGATTTGAGGGCTATGGGGAAAGAGCAGGAGGACTAGTTGGATAGATCTTTCAAAGAACCAGCACACGCACAATGGGCCAAATGGCCTCCTTCTGCCCTCTACGATTTGATAAAGAGACAAACTACATGCTTGATAGGTCACCTTGTAAAGTGTTCTCAGTAAAGATTTGACATCGAGTCACAGAAGCAGATGTTAGAACAATTGACCAAAAGCTTGGCCAAAGGGGTAAGTTTTAAGCTGCATCTTATAGACGGAGAGAGGTTCAGAGCTTAGGGCCTTGGCAGCTTGGGAGGAAGGTAGTAGCGTAATAGTAATGTCACTGGACTAGTAATCCAGTGGACCAGACTGATGCTCTGGGGACATGGGTTCAAATCTCATCTCAGCTTGACAACCGGTGGGATTCATTCAATTAATTTAGAAACAACTTGGAATTGAAAAATAGTGACCATGAAACCATCATCGATTATCGTGGAAACCCATCCGGTTCACTAATGGCCTTTAGGGAAGGGAATCTGCCGTCCTTACCCACAGCGATATGGCTGCCCTGAAAACTCTCCTCCTCACTGTTCTCCTGAGAAACTCTCCAAAAGATCTACCTCTTTGACCAAACTTTAATGATGTGGAGATGCCGGCCCTGGACTGGGGTGAGCACAGTAAGAAGTCTTTTAACACCAGGTTAAAGTCCAACAGGTCTATTTGACCTGATGAAGGAGCAGCTCTCCGAAAGCTAGTGACTCCAAACAAACCGTTTGGACTTTAACCTGGTGTTGTAAGACTTCTTACTGTGACTAAACTTTAAGTCACCTGTCCTAATGTCTCCTTACAGCTCAGTGTTTTAGAAAAGCCCCTGTCAACTGCCTTGACATGTTTTACTATATTAAGGGTGCTTTGTTGTTACAAAGAGAATTTAGCTATACATTCGGGGAATGAGTCAAGACGTTGCTTCGAGTACCTTGGACACCATTTGCTGATGATTGATGTTTTCAACATTTTCCCCGTTCAGTTCAATGATCCTGTCATTGGGTTGAACTCCGGCAGTGAAGGCTGTGCCGTCAGGAGTGATCTCGGTCATGAACAGACCAGGGACTCCTGCAAAAGGAAAGGTTTGAGTAAATCAGAACTTTCACATATCCCTGGGTTTAGTCAGACAGAAACTCCTCGAGTATGCTCACTCCCTGAACGTGTGGATAATGTTCATTTTCCAACAAGAATGACCACACATCTTTCAAAAATTAATCCTGCAAAATAATACAGCTTCCACTTTCTAAATTGTTCACCTTTCGGTCACGTTCCTGCTTGTCTCCTCCGAATTGTGATAACCAGTAACTTTTTGTGTTTATGTCAATTTTAATGTTACCAGTTACAGTGTCTCAAGTATCTGTTTATTTTGGACAGGAAAAGTTGCATTGGAGTTTGCACCTTCTTAAGGTTCCATCAGTACAAGAACAGATAGAAGTAAAAAAACACCATGGGTGGGATTCTCCGACCCCCGCCAGGTCGGAGAATCGCCGGGGACCGGAGTCAATCCCGCCCCCGCCCTCTCCCGAATTCTTCGCCACCAGCGATTCGGCGGGGGCGGGATGGGCTGAAGTCCTGCCGCTGTCAAGCCTCTCCCGCTGACGTGGATCAAACCACCTACCTTACCGGTGGGAGCAGGTGGCGGGAGCGGGCACTGGGGTCCTGGGGGGACGCGGGGCGATCCGGCACCAGGGGGTGCCCCCATGGTGGCCTGGCCCGCAATCGGGGCCCACCGATCGGCCGGCGGGCCTGTGCCGTGGGGGCACTCTTTTCCTTCCGCTTTCACCATGGTCTTCACCATGGCGGAGGCAGAAGAGACCCCCTCCCCTGCGCCTGCGTGGGGATAACATCAGCAGCCGCTGACGCTCCGGCGCATGCGCGGATTTATGCCGGCCGGCGAAGTCCCTTTGGCCCCGACTGGCGTGGTGCCAATGGCCATCCATACCAGCCGGAGGAGCGCCAACCACTTTGGCGCGGGCCTAGCCCCTCAATGTGAGGGCTTGGCCCCTAAAGGTGCGGAGACTTCCGACCCTTTGGGGCGGCCCGATGCCGGAGTGGTTCATACCATTCCATCACGGCGGGACCCCCCGCCCCACCGGGTAGGGGAGAATCCCAGCCCATGTTACGATCTACTTGCTGTTTGTATACTTAAACTTACTAAGTAGTTTGGGTTACAGTATTCTTGACTGCTATCACAACACTAACCTGGTACATTGTTGTTCATGAGCAACAGGCAAATCAAACTCGCTTAAGCATCAATGTCTGAGATTTCCTGCAACAAGTCAGGAGTGTGATGGAATACTCTCCACTTGCCTGGATGAGCGCAGCTCCAATAACACTCAAGAAACTCAACACCATCCAGGACAAAGCAGCCGATTGATTGCTCCCCCTTCCAAAAAACATTCACCTCCTCCACCACCGACACACAGTGGCAGCCGTGTGTACCATCTACAAGATGCACTGCAGTAACTCACCACGATTCCCTTGACATCACCTTCCAAACCTGTGACCTCTACCATCCTGAAGGACAAGGGCAGCAGACACATGGGAACCCCACCACCTGGAAGTTCCACTGTAAGCCACTCACCAACTTGACTGTCGATGGGTAAAAATCCTGGAACTCTCTCCCTAACAGCACAGTGGGTGTACCTACACCTCATGGACTGCGGCAGTTCAAGAAGGCAGCTCACCACCACCTTCTCAAGGGGCAATTAGGGATGGACAATAAATGCTGAACTACCCAGCAATGTTTACGTCAAAACAAAGATTTATTTAAATCACTTATTTCAGTCCACAGGTATTAATTCATAGACTCCCAAGAGTGCAGAAGGAGGCCATTCAACTCATCAAGTCTGCACCAACCCAAGGATAGCACGGTGGCACAGTACGGCGCCGAGGTCCCAGGTTCGATCCCAGCTCTGGGTCAATGTCCATGTGGAGTTTGCACATTCTCCCAGTGTTTGCGTGGATTTTACACCCCAAAGCTGTGCAGGGTAGGTGGTTTGGCCACGCTAAAATGCCCCTTAATTGGAAAAAATTAATTGGATACTCTAAAAAAAATGTTTAAAGTCTGCACCAACTCTCTGAACGAGCCCCCTACCTAGGCCCACAGCCCCTCACCATCCCCATAACCAAATTTAAACTTTTGGACACCAAGGGGAAATGTAGCATGGCCTAATTCACCTAACCTGCACATCTTTTGGACTGTGGGGGGAAACTGGAGCGCTCGGAGGAAACCCACGGAGACACAGGTAGAACGTGCAGACTCCGCACAGTTACCCAAGGCTGGAATTGAACCCGGGTCCCTGATGCTGTGAGGCAGCAGAGCTAACCACTGTGCCACCGTGCCAGCCCCTATTTAATAGGATCACAACTGATCTACACCGAGTCCACCTTTCAGCCGTCTCCACATATCCCTGAATTCAATGAGTGCCCAAAAATCTATTAATCTCTGTCCGAATATCCACAACAATTGATTACCCACTGGTCTTTTGGGGAGAGAATTCCACAGTTTCATTTATGGGTCTTTGAGCTGACTTTCCCAGAGAGAGGCGGAGGTGGGGGTTACTGAATATTTTTAAGGCAGAGCTCGATAGATTCTTGACTAACAAATGAATCATAGGGTGTCAAGGCTGGGCAGGATAATGGAGTCGTTGAGCCACAACCAGATCAACCATGATTTCATTGAATGGTGAGGCGAGCTCGAAGGCCTGAATGGAGTATTCCTGCTGTTGATTTGTATTTTGTATGTCAGTGTGTACAACCTAAATGACCAACCCCTTATTCTCAGACTATGACCTGGGGCGGAATTCTCCGACCCCCCGAGGAGTCTGAGAATTGCGCGGGGCCGGCGTCAATCCTGCCCCCCGCCGTGGCCCGAATTCTCCCCCACTCGGGAATCGGCGGGGGCTTGAATCGCGCCGTGCCGGACAGCATGCCCCCCACGGCGAATCTCCGGCCCGCGATGGGCCAAAGTCCCGCCGCTGACAGGCCAATCCCGCCGGCGGGAATCAAAGCATGTCTGGTGCCGGCGGGATTGGCGGCGCAGGCGGGCGCCGGGGTCCTGGGGGGGGGGGGGGGGGGGGGGCACACGCCGATCTGGCCCCGGGGGGGGTGCTCCCACGGTGGCCTGGCCCGCGATCGGGGCCCACCGATCGGCCGGCGGGCCTGTGCCATGGGGGCACTCTTTTTCTTCTGCCACGCCATGGCCTTCACCGTGGCGGGGGCAGAAGAGACCCCCTCCTCTGCGCATGCGCCGATATGACGTCAGCCGCTGCTGATGCACCGGCGCATACACGGACTTCCGCTGGCCGCCAAAGGCCTTTCAGCCCCGGCTGGCGGGGCGCTATAGGCCATTCGCGCCGGCCGGCGGAGCGGGAGCCACTCCAGCACGGGCCTAGCCCTTAAAGGTGTGGAGAATTCCGCACCTTTGCGGAGGCCCGACGCCGGAATGGTTCACGCCACTCCATCCCGCCGGGACCCCCCGCCCCGCCGGGTAGGGGAGAATCCTGCCCCTGGTTCTGGACTCTCTAACCTGGGGAAGATTCTTCCAATCTCTTGAGAATATAGTCAATCTGATTCAATCTCTCCTCATGAAACAGCCCTTTCATCCCAGGAACTGATCTCCTGTACCCATAGGCGCACCCCCCTCGAAGGCAGGTATATCCTCCCTTAGATAAAAGCACCATTCCTCCAGGTGTGGTCTTGCCAAAGCCCTATATACCTGCAGCAAGATTTTCTCACTCATATTGCAGGGCTAACATACCGTTTGCCTTCTTCAATCAGGATGCGCCAAATTATTTAAAGTTTTACCTTCGATGGTCTTCAGTGAAAATCCAAAGCTCGAGCCCTGTTTCACCAGGTGGCACAATTTTGGCTGTGGTTTTTGTCCACTGACTCCATTCATCACAGGCTCGACTGGACTGGGAGTGGGACTGGGACCTCCCAATTCAGACAGGTTAATGCTTTCCTTCTTGGCTTGTGTGTAGGAGACATCGTCCAATACCAGAAGAGTGACAGAATTCCCAGACCGTTTAATCAGCTCCACCACCTGAAACAGAGAGGGACAGTGTGGGATGTGGAACCATCGAGTCCCCTGGAGAATCATGCGAGAGAGAGAGAGAGATTGATTATTGACAGGTGATTGTAAATCAGCTTTGTACCCTCCATCCTTCATCGTTCTTTCTTTCCATCCTTTCTGTGCTGACTCTTTGAAAGGACTATTCAGTTAGTCCGACTGCCCCCGCTCTTTCCCCGGAGCCCTGAAAATTTCCCTCTTCAAATATCCACCCAATTCCCTTTTGAAAGTTCTTATTGGATCGGCATCCACGCTGGCATCAGGCAGCACCGTCCAGATCACAACAGATCGCCGCGCAAAAAAATTCTCATCATCTCCAGCTCGGTTTTTTAAATGTTAATTTATCTTCAATCTGCGTTCATCTGGTTACCAACTCTCTTGCCGCTGGAAACACTCCTCGTTTTTAGTGGATGGTAATGATTGTTGCAGTGGGATAGGGGGGATGGTACAATGGAATCATTTGATTTCTGACATCTAAATATTGTTGGCAATTTTCTGTTTATTGCCCATCCCTAATTGCCCTTGAGAAGATGTTTGCTCGGCCATTTCAGAGGGTATTTAAGAGTCAACCACGTTGCTGTGGGTCTGGAGTCACATGTAGGTCAGACCAGGTAAGGGCGGCAGATTTCCCTTCCCTAAAGGACATTAATAAGCCAGGTGGGTTTTTGCAGCAATTGACCATGGTTTCATGGTCATCAATAGACTTTTACTTCCAGTTTCTTTTACAATTCCACCATCTACCATCTACTAAATCCCCCCGCTGTTCTAAGGAGAACAATCACAGCATGTTCAGCCTCTCCACATTAACTGAAGTCCCTCATTCCTGCAATTCCCTCTCTAACAGCACTGTGGGTGTACCTACACCAGATGGACTGCAGCGGTTCAAGAAGGCAGCTCACCACCACCTTTTCCAGGGTAATAGGGATGGGGAATAAATTGCAGGCCTGGCCACATCCTGTCAAATATATTTTTTTAATTCCATTAAATCTCTTCTGCACCCTCTCCAAGGCCCTGGCATCCTTCCCTAAAGAGTGGAGCACAGAGTTCAACAGAATACTCCCGCTGAGGCCCAAGTAGTAAGTAATTCAGGTTTGGTGTAATTCCCTTCTTTTTTGTACTCTGTGCCGATAAATACATTACCGGGACAGGTCTTTTATTCTGGGGTCTGGTACGGAACGCCCCTATTCCAGTTGGGCCCGATGAAATCTAGAAGGTTTTTCCATAATGACTGTAGAAGTGGTGATGGAACCATCAATTCACTAGACACGTGATTTAAGATATGAACAGTGGTTTTAATCTACTTACAACAGAGCCAGCCTGTTCCGCATTGAACTCTCGATGAACTGAACGACTGGCATTGGTATTTATACAGCAGTCCAGGGGGAGGAGTTGTGGGCGGAGCCAAGGGTGGAGCCCTGTACAAACTCCTAAGCATTCCCAGCGCTACTCCCCCTAGTGGTCGGGCAACGCAACTGCGCTTACAAATGCATGGTCTCATGTATATACAATACAGTGTGAATTACGGAGTTACATTCACCACAAGTGGGCAGTGGGATTGGTGGGGATGGGTACAATGGAATAGTGTATGCAGTTTGATGTCAGACACCTAAATATGGGGTTGCAATCCTTTCTGCTTCTTGTTTTGATCCAAGTCTAGTCAGACACAATCATCCAGAGAAATGAACAATTATTTCCCCATTCCGTTTTCCAGATAGAAATCTTTGTTGTTCATTTATGAAATCAACTCTCTATAACTTGTTGAGGGAAGTAAAGGCCCAATGTGCTCCTCACTAGCAGAACTGTCTGCTCTTTCATTATGATATGGCAAGTGTTATTGTCAACAGGAACCCAGAAAGGATGTACGGTATCAAGTTGGTATCAAGATAACCGATACCAACTCTTTTAATTCTACTTCCATTGTTCTTACCTCCTAAGCTGCCTTGACTGTTTCACCATGTTTCCATGAAAATACATAGGATAGGGAATGTAATGAAGGGATAACTGTGGGATGGAGTAGGTACATGGATCATGATAGTTAGGGTTTATGCTTGGGAGGGAGATGGGTATGTAATTGTGGGGTTTTTGTGTGCGTTGGATCTCTTTGTTTAAAATGTTCAAATTATGCCTTAAGTGCCTTCCGCACGGTAAATTCTATGATTCTATGAATAAAATATTTTAATTGCATTGAGTAAGAAACAATAAACACTGTCATGTGAGAGTACCTTTAAGAAATGGGTGTTTATAAATGGGTGTGTATATAAATATCTGTAGTGAGGGTGCCTTTTTGAAATGGTGTTATTACTGCGGCGATTTCAGAGAGTGGGTGAAGCTGGGCTATCTGTCAGCTTTTTACTTTTGTTTTAGGCTGTTTGCTGCAGGGTGTGTTTTAGTTTCGTTTTCAGAGCTGGATAGCTGCAGTCACAGCCAGAAGGTGGATTAGAGTCACTCTCTGTAATCTAAAGACTGTAAATCGATCCTGGTGATTTAAAACTAATAACAGTAATAACTTTAACCTGATGTGCTTAGACATAGAATTTACAGTGCAGAAGGAGGCCATTCGACCCATCGAGTCTTCACCGGCTCCTGGAAAGAGCACCCTATCCAAGGTTAACACCTCCACCCTATCCCCATAACCCAGTAACCCCACCCAACACTAAGGGCAATTTTGGACACTAAGGGCAATTTATCATGGCCAATCCACCTAACCTTCACATTTTTGGACTGTGGGAGGAAACCGGAGCACCCGGAGGAAACCCACGCACACACGGGGAGGATGTGCAGACTCCGCACAGACAGTGACCCAAGCCGGAATCGAACCTGGGACCCTGGAGCTGTGAAGCGATTGTGCTATCCACAATGCTACCGTGCTGCCCTTCTGGTAAAAGGTGCTTTAAGTCTTATGGATGTTAAAAGGAAAGCTGAAAGGATGACTTAGTGTTGTATTCTTTGGGGCTGTATTTGAATTAATGGTTGCTAAGATGTTCACTGTATGTTTTAAAAAGGTTAACTTGAGTTCATAGAATAAACATTGTTTTGTTTTAAAAATACTTTCCATTTCTGCTGTACCACACCTGTAGAGTGGGCCGTGTGCTCCCCATACCACAATCTAGTAAAAGTTGTGGGTCAGGTGAACTCCATGATACACTTTGGGGTTCTCTAAACCCTGGCCCATAACGACACTTTAATCTTATTGTGATTAACACAAATCCTAGTTCGATGAATATGTGTGTGTATAAATGGGGTATATTAACAATAGGCCATCAGTACATGAGGCTCATACCTGTTGATGTTCCTCCCTATCCACGAAAACCGTGTCGACCCGAATGACTCGATCGCCGTCTCTCAATCCCGACTTTGTCAGCGGGACCTCCTGTCACCACAGAACGGATCAAGTGCCCCTCAATGTCCTTCTCTATCCTTAAGAAGAAACCAAAGCTTCCACCCTCCTTCTTGGACAGTTTGCAAAACCGAGGCTGAAGGTCAGCTGCCATCACTTGGTGTTTCGGAGACCTAAAATATCCAAATACGCGACAGCAATGGGTCAAATTCCAAACTGGCTTCGGGTCCACAGATATTTTTGTTAGTATTGAGGTGACAGAGTTTGACCTCTTCAGAAAAAGTGGCTCGGAGTCAGCCAATAGATCGCTGGACTTTTAATGCAAGTTACATCCTGAGCAATTGGAGCTTTCATAATACTTGTGCTATTTCTTAAAAAAAACATACTGCAAGTTGGCCCTGCCATTCCCCCACATCGAATTACTCCCCTTGATAATTGTGCCTGCCCTGCCCATGTGTCTTCCGGGTCAAATTAAACTGTTTTAAAGGGTGGCGCGGTGGTGCAGTGGTTAGCACTGCTGCCTCACGACTCCAAGGACCCGGGTTCGAATTGGCTGGTATGTGGCTGGTTAAACTGAATGCAGGAGAAAGGTGAAGTGATACATTTTGGGAGGAAGAACGATGAGAGACAAATCTAAAATGTAACAGGCGTAGAGGATAAAGGGGACACTGGTAGCATTGATAGAGGGACAGTAAGCAGAGTAGAATGGTGAAGAGTTTTGGGCTCTGAGCTGTGGCCATTCTATATTCAGATGTTTCTATAAACGCAGAGTCCTATTTTGGAGCACTGAGTGTTAACGGGGTTAACGTGCTCAGGCTTTGGTGAAGGTCTGAAACCACAGTAATGATGACTAAGAGCACCTAGTGCATAAAAGTGAGATTAAAAGTGAATACAAGGAACTAGAAAACTGAAGTAGCCATTCACTCAAAACCACTTCCCACTCCAAATGTTGACATGAGTTCCTGCTGGCAGAAGTGTTTTGAGGAAGTGTGAGCAGCCAACAAGGGAGCATCAGCAATTTGTGGGATGAAATTCCAAGTTAACGGCATCAATTTGTCAGCCAGGATTTGGTGGTGTTGGTGGGGGGAGGGTGTTGGGAAGAGTATCTTACCTAAGCCCACACCTTCACCCTATCCCCATAACCCAGTAACCCCACCTAACCTTTTTGGACACAAAGGGCAATTGATCATGACCAATCCACCTAACCTGCACATCTTTGGCCGAGAATCGAACCTGGGACCCTGGCGCTGTGAAGCAACAGTGCTAACCACTGTGCCATCCATCTGCCAGACAGATTTTCAGAGCTGAGGTTTCACGTTGAGCTGGAGTATTTTTCACACGTTTATTCATGCAGCAACATTTGGAGCAAAGGTCTGCTGCTTTAATGTTCCTCACAGCACAGGTACAGGAATTTTGCTGACAGCTACTTCTGTTATTTACTGCTGGGCAGTAACAGCGTTGCTGAACTTTCTGCCCGCGTTCATGATTAACTTGGCAGCTTTGACAATGATTACCCAATTTGGAAGATTATGTGGCCGTGTACAGTTGGACCCGCAGCCTGTGTAATCACACAAGGAGGAAAGCACAGCTGCTCAATTCACAGACCACCACTGGGGGCAGCGTAGAGCAGCCAGGCCAAGACTCCAGCCCAGGTCTTCCTGCAGTAAACAAGGTTAACCAAAGCTTATTCAAAGCTCTGCTGCCCATATCCTAACTCATAGCAAGTCCCATTCAACTACCACCCCTGCCCTCACTGACATCCATTGACAGCCAGTCTGGAAACACCTCCATTTTTAAAATTCTCCTTTTCAAATCCCTCCATGGTCTCACTCCTTCTATCCAACCCCCTCCAGCCCTGCAATTCTTTGGGATTCAAATGCTTTTCATCTTTCCACCATTAGCGGCCCTGCCTTCAGCTGCCTGGGCCTCGAGCTCTGGAATTCCCTCCCTACACCTCTCCGTCTCTCCCGCTCTCTCAGTCGTTCCTTAAAACCTGACCAAGCTTTTCATCGCCTCCCCTGATATCATTCCTTGGAAGTGCTGTGGAATGGTTTACCACACCACAGGAGTACACACTCCATCGTATTGCACACTCACTGTGTTTATCTTGAGTGGCGATTTACTGTGTCCGTATTTCCAACCATCATGTCCACATGCACCTCACACATTCTGAAGGAGGGCCATATTGGACTTGAAACGTTAACTGGTTTTGTTTCTCTCTCCACAGACGCTCCCGGACCTGCTGAGGTTTATCCGCACCGTCTGTTTTTATTTCAGATTACCAGCATCAGCGGTATTTTGTTTTTATATTATTCTGCACCCCGTGCTTAATCGGAGATTGGGGGGTGGGGGGGGGGGGGGGGGGGGGTGAAGTTCCCCGCTTCTCGACCATTGTAACTTCAGCAGAACATGGGAGGAAAACCAGGATTGTCCCACCCGGCTAAAGCATCGGGGTGGTGGAATGTGTTCCAATTTGTCCCTGGTTAATTGAATAAATATTTTTTGTGCTATGTACACTCAGGGAGGTGATGTGGCTGCCAGGCCCCAGAAAGCTGAACTTTGTTCCCAGCCCACAGCAGGGTTTACCAATGTACTCCCAATGTTTCCTTGCTGCGTCGAGCTGTCCCACTCCCACAGTGCTCTCATTGGCTAGTTGGTCACCCAATGTAACCTTCCCAACATCCTTCCCACAGCCAATTGATACGTGGACAGGCTCATTGTTACCTGATTGGAAATTTATTGGTTTCTTGTCAAACAGCATTTCATTTCTTCCCATCTCCAATCGCTGATGAATGGAAGGGTTCAAACGAAGTGAATAAAAACACACTTTTCTTTTAATGTTCCCCATGGATTTTCTCCCTGTTGTGTCCTGGAGATCAGTATGAAATTCCCGGAGACTCCAGGATAGTTCTGGAGTGTGGACATCATTAGTCCGACTGAACCCTCACATGGTCATTGAGGAATGACAACTCTTATGCAATGGGTAGAGAAGGTTGATTAGGTTTGAGTCTGGAGCCAGCCTCCAGCATCACCCAGTCACCTGACCTAGCGGCCTCCTGAACATCTTGGAGTGTACAACAATAACCTTTATTTAACATCTTTAATGTTGTAAAGCGTCCCAATGTGTTTGACTGGAGCAATTATCAGATGAAGTTTTTTGTTACCCAAGTCACATATTGTTCTAGGAGTGGAGAGACCCTCAAGGAGATATTTGGAGGGAGAGAATATCAGAGTTTGGGAGCCAGGCAGCTGGAGGCAAGGCCATCACTTGTGGACACCTTTGACTGCCAGAACGTTTGGGGTCCACCCCCGTGCACCCAGCTGTCCCCTGGAACCCACTACTGGATCTTACAACACCCTGAACAAGGGGGCTAATCTGCTACAAAATCATCATGTTAATTCCTGGCTGGATGATGGCGCAGTGTAGGATTCTTCCGGACCCCAAAAACACTTTACCTCTCACTCAGCGTAGCTGCCTGCTCTAACACCTTACAGCCAACCAGGCTCCCAGTTGGGACAGGCTTTATTATGTTGCCGCCTGTGTCTCAGGTATGGCACTCGCATCTCTGAGTCAGCAGGTTGTGGGTTCAAGACCATTCCAAAGACAAGCACAAAATCTAGACTGAGACTCCCAGGTGTAGTAGTGAGGGAGTGCCGCCGTGTTGGAGGTGCTGTCTTTCAGATGCTATGTCCACCCTCTATATTGGACGGAGAGCTGTGCGGTTCTCCCCTAGTGTCCTGGCTGATTGATCCCATTAGAACAGATTACCTGGTCATTTTTAAACATTGCTGTCTGTGGTATCTTTCTGTGTGTAAGGCGATCACTATGCTTTCTATATTACTCAGTGACTAAACTTCAAAAGTATCTCATTAACTGTAAAGCAATTCGGGACGTCCTGAGCTTGTGAAATACAAGATCTTCCATTGTTTCCCCACCCCGGCTGTGAGAGGCAGGTGGAGGACCTCTTCCCAAGGCATTGCAGAGACCGCTGGAACACATAGGGGACCTGGTGGAACTAGGTCCATTGGCCGAAATGTCTCACCTCCACCATGAAGTGTATTAGAGCCATTCCCAATCTCAGTCTCTGGGCACAAACTTGCAAAAACCAGGGGAGTGTACCAGAAACTCAGGGACAGAGTGCTGTGAGATTTCAGCTATTAACCTTAAACTCTGCACTGGTAGCACAGGTACATTAGGGTACAGGTACACATTAACCCTGCTGTGTCCCTCGCACAACATGAACGTTCCCTTTAAACTAAGTTGGTGCAGTGATCGACGATGTTCAATGCAATGCTATCAATCGGCTGCACGTGACAGAGGAACATTTGACAGAACATTGATGAGGTTAACTGTCCAAGGGGGCCACTGATCACAGATCCCAGCTTCCAGGGTCCACTACAACACTGATAATATTGCCAATAGCTACATTAAGAACAGGCCCTTCAGCCCCTCCAGGCTATATTGCTAGATCGTGTCTATAGCGTAGCTCTGTTTCTGCGTCTTTGATCCAGATCCCTCCATCCTCTTACTCATCATGTCTATGAATCTCAGTCTTGAAAGAGCCAATTGCTGCACACGTTTAGGAAGAGGGAATTCCAGAGTTTCACTCTAATTTGTGGGAAGAAGGGCTTCCTGACATCACCGGCACAAATCCCCCAGTTCTGGCCCCTTGTTCTGGACCCCCCCTTGTTCTGGACCCCCCCCCCCCCCCCCCCCCCCGTCTCCTACCAGAGGCAATCACTCCTATCTATCGACCTGATTGAAAGGAACAGTCGAGGCTTCGATGTTGAGTCAGGTGAGGTTGTTCGGTCTCCGCATGTGTCCTTACCACCCTGACAAATATTAAAACTATTATTGAATCATCTTAAATACCTCAGTTAAACCACCCCTTAACTTTCTAATCCCCAGGTAATACAAGCATAGTCTGTGCAGCCTGTCCATGTGAATTAACCCTTCGAGTGCTGGCAGTGAGCCCAGGGGTCGGCAGCATAGAACGAGATAATTATTCTCAGGGCGTCTACAAGACAGAAAAAAACTTGCATTTAGATAGCACCTCCTGACTCCTACCCACAGAGTAGTTGTTGCACTGAAGGAGGCCATTCGGCCTGCCATGGCTATACTGGCATTCCAGATGAACAGTACTTTACAGTACCTAATGTAATTAACTGTGGATTTTGTATTTGGTGACCTTCTCATCTGCAACCTCGATTTTCAGAAGTATATGAAAGATGTGTGAAATGAGTTGGGTAAATTGAATCAGGACAGTGATCTGTTACTGGGATAAACCCGTTGTGGGAGTGAATTGTATTCACTGAGAATTCTAGGCTGCCTGGATATTTTGCTTTGCTTAAATTGTGAAAATCCCCAGGAAGTGTGGAATTTGTAATTAAAAATTATTTACCTGCTTATTCAATTAAACATGATCACTTGGTGGTTGCAACCAGTATTTGAAGAGCAGCAGAACTCCAGAGACAGATGAACAATGTGATCAACGATTAAAACAGACCGAGGGGAAGCCAGAGACAGGAATTACATTCCAACGTTAGTAGCTGACAATTAAATTCAAACCATAATCCCCACCCAAAGTTACCCCAGGTAAAATAGGGGAGAAAAGTACTCACCAAACTCTGGCTGGTTGAGTCCTGAGAGAATCTACGAACGGTCTTTTTTTTTGGTGCAATCTACACCGATGGACTTTGATCAAGGGTTGGTTAAAAGATTGAACAATTCCACAGGGGACTGGAATAGGTAAGCAGGATGTCAATCGCATTCCCTATTTTATTACATCCAACAATTGATCCAATGTGGCTGCTTCCAGAGATCCATAGGTCATAATAATACCCTCTTCTCAGGAAATGCCGCTTTGCGGAATTCTGCTAGTGATGGGACTTTACCAACTATTTACCAACTACAAATTAAGGCATCGTAAAGGCTTTGGGATCATGGATTTTTTTTTTTTGGATTAAGAAGGTTCCCTCTGTGAAGCATTTAATTACAGACATTGGGTTGGATTCTCTGATTTTGCGGCTACATCGGAGGAAGCGTCCGGTCTTACAACCAAAAAGTCGGCGCCTTCTACACACCAATGCCCCACAGTGGTGGGGGGGCCATAAAGGCCCTGCCGATACGGACGGAGAATAGCCAGGTCCATGACTGCGCAGGTATATTTCAGCAACCTGCGGCTGCCACGCTGTACCATGAAATGAATGAAATGAAAATCGCTTATTGTCACGAGTAGAGTTACTGTGAAAAGCCCCTAGTCACCACATTTCGGCGCCTGTTCGGGGAGGCTGTTACGGGAATCGAACCGTGCTGCTGGCCTGCCTTGGTCTGCTTTCAAAGCCAGCGATTTAGCCCAGTGTGCTAACCAGCCAGTCACATTGGCGCCAGTCACACACGGACCCAGTCTGCCAGATAGTGCCCCCTGTAACCCCTTCGCCATCCCCGGACCACACCCTACCAGTCCCCCCAGCCCCCGCCGAAGCCCCCCCTGCCAGCGGAACGCTCCCCCCCCCCAACTGTGGCAGCGCTGGACACAGTCCACAGCCGCCATGTGAGATCCCCGAAAACCCAGAGGACACGCGACTGACGCCGTCGGGAGCGGAGCATCAGGGAGGACCTCAGGTGACATCCTGAGGCAGTCGCAATGACGTGTGGCGTAATCAGCAATTACACTGTTTTTGAGGGGGTGGAGCTGTAAAAACACCGCTCTCGATTTTGGCGTCGGCTATCGGAGAATCCAGCCCTTTGTGTTTCAGCTTGGTAAGATGATGTAACTTATGGGAGGAGCTAAAGTAGCAGACATTTTGCAGAAAAGCAGGCACTTCAATTGGTTCCTGGAAGTCAGATCATGCAGACAGTTCCTGAGGACTTCAGCTAGGGATCCTGCACTGTGCAGACAGGATTCAAGACTCTCTCTTAGAACCGTCTCAAAGGGCATCTCTTAAGTCAGTATTCCTGGGTCTGCTAACTGCATTTGAAAGTGAATTGGGAGCTGAGATGGTTTAGTTGTTTGAGTGGGAATAAAGATAGCAGTTAAGGGTTATTGTGGCACTGTATTAATCAGCATTATTTAAAGGGTAAGCTGTTTTCTTAGGTGATATTAAAATATTTTAATACTGTGTTAGTAATAAAGTTTGTTTTAATATCCCAAATCCCTATTCTTTGTGAAATCACTACTGGAGCGAGAAATCCTTTCCTCACAGTCTGAGAAAATTAAATATTGGGGTTTCTGTCCGGTGTCCCAGCCATGTTGGGGTCTGCTCCGGGAGTGTAAGAATAGGCAGTGGAGCATCCCATAGTGATTAGAGGGCAATTATGGGAAGTGAGGTGGGCAGATGCTGGGCATGTGGGAAGAAGAGTTTTTGGTACGGGGCCCAGGAGAGAGTAAGGGGGACGTTGAAGGGGACTTGTACCTGTGTGGTCCTGGTGTGATTGTGAAGCTTCTTTCTGCATTGTTCTCGGGTATAATGAGGCTGGCATTGATTTTCTCTTCCATCGCATTCCATTGTGGTTGGCAAACTTGTCTGGGCGCTGTTACGATCACCAGAGACACCATTCATGTTTAAAGAAAAATTTGAACACCCAGCGCTTAACTGAAAGAACCATAGCACAAAACTTCATGTTTTTAAATTGAAACAAACTTTATTGTACTTACAAACAAAAACAAAGCAGAACTGCAAACAATATGATAGTTTGCCAAGACTTAAAGTATAAACACAGATCTCCTTTTACTTCCTAATTCAACCCAAGAGTTTCAGTAGACATGGCTGGTTATAGAGGATTCTTTCAGTTCTCCATTGAAATTCAAACCATGTATGCCACAGCTCTGAGGAATTCACTTTCATTTCTCCTTGGTGCTTCAGCTATCCTCTGCGGTCTGGGATTTCATGGGGCTCCTTCCATTAGCTTTTGACTATGTCATACTCCAATTTTTCTTCAGATTATCATGGTAAAGTAACCTTTATTGTCACAAGTAGGCTTACATTAACACAACAATGAAGTTACCGTGAAAATCCTCTAGTCGCCACATTCTGGCGCCTGTTCGGGTACACTGAGGGAGAATTCAGAACTTTCGGAATTTGTGGGAGGAAACCGGAGGGCCCGGAAGAAACCCACACAGACACGGGGAGAACGTGCAGACTCCGCACAGACAGTGGCCAAACTGGGAATCGAACCTGGGACCCTGTAGTTGTGAAGCAACAGTGCTACCCACTGTGCTATCGTGCTGCCCAATGTGGTCTTCCCAGCTGACTCTTTATGGTTTTTACACCCTGTAAAGTTCTTGGTCCCATGACTATTTTCCAGCTCCTGGAGGACCCCATTTCTCTCTCTCTGCAGAGTTACTGTAAATCTCTTCCTCTAGCCCCAAGCTGGGCAAATCTTCCAGCCTCTTTCCTCTCATGAACTGTTTCTCCAATATGAGTGCAAACTCCCACCTGCATTGCACAGAGTGAATGATAAAGTAAGTATTTTCTTTGCTTATAGTTGTGCCTGGCTAGCATTTATCTCTGCAACTGACTCAATGTATTCCAAAAACTGAACTGCTGACTGCATGGTTCTGTGAGCAAACACACAGATAAATAAACAAAGGAATATTCGTAAGCCCAAAAGCCTATCTCCGTGGCAATGTGGCATACTTGGGATGTTCCAAAAAGAAGTGTCAACTAATTCTCTTTACCTTCAAACCTCTCTTCAATTATGGGACCGACATGAATAACTTATACCTGTAATGGAGCTAAACAACTCTCTCGTCAGTCTTGCTGGTTCTACCAAGGAACCCCCTTGTTTATAAAGGTGCTTTTAGTTTAATTGATCAAGGAACTATATGAACAACTTAAATCCATTACTGAAATAACTACAGAGCTCCCAATCGTACCAAAAACTCAAAGACTGGTCACCCACTGTTTTCTCTTGTCTAGCTCTAACCTTCTTTAAAAAAGCACAGGTCACCCTTTGAAACTGTAATCACCACAGGCCTGTTTGAATTGCATTTATCTCAGGGTTGTTTATCAGTTTTTCACTCCGCTATTTCAATTTACCTTAAACTCCTAAAATTAAAAGCTAGACCTTTGAAACACCTGAATTAGGAAATCAAACATTTGCAACAGTACGTTGTACCAATAAAGGGGGAAGGGGCTATTCCTTTCGACAGATCACTTGCTCTTTGAACTCCTTCAAGGCGCCATCGGAAAATGTGGAAGTTCTAGAAAATCATATCCGCGAACCAGCAGGAGGGACCCCTCACCTTTCAGAGGGGCCGACGGCCTTTAATGGAGTTCCTCAGGTAGTCAAACACCTGAGTGGCTGTTCATTGTAAATAAAATGCCCAAGGGTAGATAATGGTGTGTGTTTCATGTGGAACATGGATAATTTAGCAAATTGGACATATTGCTTTTAGCTCACTGCTTATTTTGGCAGGAGTACTTGGGTTTCCTAAGTTCTCCCCTGTACATGCAGATGAGGGTGGCTGGCACCTTTTGAAGGATCACCCCATCACCCTGCATCCTCCATGTGATCAAACTGGGTGATGTCAGACTGAGCACCATCCTTCAGTCGCCACTTTCAAAAGACCTTCCAGATTTTCCGATCTCATGCTCGGAGAGTGTGTATTGTGACGTCAAATTTTCACACACACCATTCTGGGAAATGGCTTCCAGAGCATTAGATTAATGAAGCATCGAACATCCATATTGGCACATTAGTCACCTCGCAGGATGCTCTGCAGGAACAGGAACAGATCATCCAGCCCTGACTCTGTTCCAACAGCCAAACTGGTTGATCTCCATCTACCCACCTTAGTTTCACACATTTAAGCATAAACATTCAGATTTGCAATTGATCCTCACCCTCAACAGCTTTTCAGAGAGCTTCAAACTTCCATTCCTTTTATAAAATGTTTCCAATTAAGGGACAATTTAGCGTGGCCAATCAACCGACCAGGCACATCTTTGGGTTGTGGGGTTGAGTCCCACGGAGAAACGGGGAGAATGTGCAAACTCCACACGGACAGTGACCCAGGGTCGGCATGGATCCTGGGTCTTCAGAGTCGCTAGGCATCAAACCTCCACTCGCCTGTGTGTAGAAATACTTCCTGACGTAACCCCCTGAACAACCTGGCTACAATTTAAGATTCTGCCCCTTGTTCTGAACTCACCCCACTAGAGCCAATAGTTTATTTTTATTAGCTGTATCCAATGTCTATGATGCACTATCAATGACCACAGAAGCGAGGTTGTAGTCCGAACTGAATGCTTTAATAGACAAGATGTTTCCCCCAGCAGCTCAGGTACAGAAAGGAAGCTGTGGGGGATACACACGGGCTCTTATACCCTGCCTTGCTGGGCGGAGCTACCTTACCATTCTAACCAATGGGTGACAAGTGTTACATACCATCGGGCCAATGAGCAGCGAGCCTTCTCCGTCAATGGTATCTCGGCATTGCTAGGTACCGTAGTATCTCTAGTCATGCTACCACAGTCTAATCATCATAAATTGCACTGTTAGACCACAGGACAGAGGGACTGCTGCACTGCCAGAGGGTCAGTACTGAGGGAGCGCCGCACTGTCAGAGGGTCAGTACTGAGGGAGTGCCGCACTGTCAGAGGGTCAGTACTGAGGGAGCAGCGCACTGTCAGAGGGTCAGTACTGAGGGAGTGCTGCACTGTCAGAGGGTCAATACTGAGGGAGTGCTGCACTGTCAGAGAGTCAGTACTGAGGGAGTGCTGCACTGTCAGAGAGTCAGTACTGAGGGAGTGCTGCACTGTCAGAGGGTCAGTACTGAGGGAGTGCTGCACTGTCAGAGAGTCAGTACTGAGGGAGTGCTGCACTGTCAGAGAGTCAGTATTGAGGGAGTGCTGCACTGTCAGAGGGTCAGTACTGAGGGAGCAGCGCACTGTCAGAGGGTCAGTACTGAGGGAGTGCTGCACTGTCAGAGGGTCAGTACTGAGGGAGTGCTGCACTGTCAGAGGGTCAGTACTGAGGGAGTGCTGCACTGTCAGAGAGTCAGTACTGAGGGAGTGCTGCACTGTCAGAGAGTCAGTACTGAGGGAGTGCTGCACTGTTAGAGGGTCAGTACTGAGGGAGTGCTGCACTGTCAGAGGGTCAGTACTGAGGGAGACCGCACTGTCAAAGGATCAGTACTGAGGGAGTGCTGCACTGTCAGAGGGTCAGTACTGAGGGAGTGCCGCACTGTCGGAGGGTCAGGACTGAGGGAGTGCTGCACTGTCAGAGGGTCAGTACTGAGGGAGTGCTGCACTGTCAGAGGGTCAGTACTGAGGGGAGCGCTGCACTGTCAGAGGGTCAGTACTGAGGGAGTGCCGCACTGTCGGAGGGTCAGGACTGAGGGAGTGCTGCACTGTCAGAGGGTCAGTACTGAGGGAGCGCTGCACTGTCAGAGGGTCAGTACTGAGGGGAGCGCTGCACTGTCAGAGGGTCAGTACTGAGGGAGTGCCGCACTGTCAGAGGGTCAGTACTGAGGGAGTGCTGCACTGTCAGAGGGGCAGTACTGAGGGAGTGCTGCACTGTCAAAGAGTCAGTACTGAGGGAGTGCCGCACTGTCAGAGGGTCAGTACTGAGGGAGTGCCGCACTGTCAGAGGGTCAGTACTGAGGGAGTGCCGCACTGTCAGAGGGTCAGTACTGAGGGAGTGCTGCACTGTCAGAGGGTCAGTACTGAGGGAGTGCTGCACTGTCAGAGGGTCAGTACTGAGGGAGTGCCGCACTGTCAGAGGGTCAGTACTGAGGGAGTGCTGCACTGTCAGAGGGTCAGTACTGAGGGAGTGCTGCACTGTCAGAGGGTCAGTACTGAGGGAGTGCCGCACTGTCAGAGAGTCAGTACTGAGGGAGTGCTGCACTGTCAGAGGGTCAGTACTGAGGGAGTGCCGCACTGTCAGAGGGTCAGTACTGAGGGAGTGCTGCACTGTCAGAGGGTCAGTACTGAGGGAGTGCCGCACTGTCAGAGGGTCAGTACTGAGGGAGTGCTGCACTGTCAGAGGGTCAGTACTGAGGGAGTGCTGCACTGTCAGAGGGTCAGTACTGAGGGAGTGCCGCACTGTCAGAGAGTCAGTACTGAGGGAGTGCTGCACTGTCAGAGGGTCAGTACTGAGGGAGTGCCGCACTGTCAGAGGGTCAGTACTGAGGGAGTGCTGCACTGTCAGAGGGTCAGTACTGAGGGAGTGCCGCACTGTCAGAGGGTCAGTACTGAGGGAGCGCTGCACTGTCAGAGGGTCAGTACTGAGGGAGCTGCTGCACTGTCAGAGGGTCAGTACTGAGGGAGCGCCGCACTGTCAGAGGGTCAGTACTGAGGGAGTGCCGCACTGTCAGAGGGTCAGTACTGAGGGAGTGCCGCACTGTCAGAGGGTCAGTACTGAGTGAGTGCGGCACTGTCAGAGGGTCAGTACTGAGGGAGCGCCGCACTGTCAGAGGGTCAGTACTGAGGGAGTGCCGCACTGTCAGAGGGT
This sequence comes from Scyliorhinus canicula, assembly GCF_902713615.1. NCBI lineage: Eukaryota > Metazoa > Chordata > Chondrichthyes > Carcharhiniformes > Scyliorhinidae > Scyliorhinus > Scyliorhinus canicula. The sequence goes on from NC_052159.1 coordinate 157,590,284, forward strand.
CAGTACTGAGGGAGTGCCGCACTGTCAGAGGGTCAGTACTGAGGGAGTGTCGCACTGTCAGAGGGTCAGAGGGAGTGCTACACTGTTGAACATTTTGCAGAAGACCCTTATCTTCATTTCCCAAATATCATTCTCTGCAAATTGGATGTAAAAAAATATTGATTCCCAGGATGTGGGCGTCGCTGGCTCGGCCAACATTTATTGCCCACCACTAATTGCTCTTGAGGAGGTGGTGGTTAGCCGCCTTCTTGAACCGCTGCAGTCCACGTGATGTAGGTACACCCACAGTGCTGGTCGCGATGATGTTCCAGGAATTTGATCCAGCGACAGTGAATTGAGATCCAATCTGGTTCCACATCATGCGGCAAGTTTACTCTGGTTCAAGAATCGATTTGACACATTGATCTAATTTAACCCTTTTTACTTCCTGGTATAAGTTTGTGTCACCTTCCTTTATCCAGCCTGGGAGGGGCAGCATTCCTCCAATTCCGGCCCAGATCATTTAATTGTTGACCTCTCAAGAAACATCTTTAATTTCCAAATTGTTTTTTTGCACATGTAAAGCAAACTTTCTCTCCCGTCTATAAAAATCCTCCCTCCTGAATATCACATCATCTGTCAATGACCATTTTCTAGGGTGAATAGTTTTCAGAGAGGACAACCTTGGTAGAGCTCAGAGTCCAACCTGCCACATGACAACAGTAAGATTGAAGGTTAAGTTCTCAAGGGCGCTGTTAGTAAATTGGGCAGAGTGAGAGAAACTCAGACACAAAGAGCTCGAGAGGAAGGTTATTCCGTCATCTCTTTATATCTCTTCAGTTTGAATAAAGTCCAATTTTGTTTCCAAAAATAGTTGCTGTTAGTCATTTATTACCAGATAATGAGCATGATAAATCGGATGGACTGGATTCTCCGTCGCCCGACGCCGAATTTGTGATCTGTGATTGGGCGGAGAATGGATCCCGACGCCAGAATCAGGGCTGGTGGGAGTTTGATGCTGGCCCACCCATGATGCTCCGCTCCCGATGGCCGGGTTCCCGACGTGTGGTCCCGAGCGTGCGGGAACCCGGCGTGCCTGCTGCGGACTGTGGGCGAAATTCTCCACGGACCGTCGTGACGCCGATTTCCGGCGAGCAAAAGTGGTGCAGATGACTCCGGCGTCGGGGCCTCCTCTTAGGCCCCTAATCTCCGTTCCCGGAGGGGCCAGCATCGGACCGACGCGATACGCGTCATTTTAATGCGCTGCAGAAGTGGCGCGTTGAGAGAGAGAGGACGGGTACCGGCGTGGGGAGAGGAGGAGGAAGGAAGGGGGGGAGGGGGGAGGAGGAGGAGGAGGGGGGGGGAGGAGGAGGAAGGGGGGAAGGGGGGGAGGAAGGGGGGGAGGAGGAGGAAGGGGGGCAGGAGGAGGAAGGGGGGGGAGGGGGGAGGAAGGGGGGGAGGAGGGGGGAGGAGGAGGGGGGAGGAGAAGGGGGAGGTGGAGGAGGAAGGGGGGAGGTGGAGGAAGGGGGGAGGTGGAGGAAGGGGGGAGGTGGAGGAAGGGGGGGAGGAGGAGGAAGGGGGAGGAGGAGCAAGGAAGGACGGGGGGGGGAGGAGGAAGGAAGGAAGGGGGGAGGAGGAAGGAAGGGGGGGGAGGAGGAAGGAAGGGGGGAGGAGGAAGGAAGGGGGGGGAGGAGGAGGAAGGAAGGGGGGGAGGAGGAGAGAGGGGGGGTGTGTGTACCAGCTTCAGAGGGAGGGGGGTGTGGGTACCGGCCTTCAGAGGGAGGGGGGTGTGGGTACCGGCTTCAGAGGGAGGGGGGTGTGGGTACCGGCTTCAGAGGGAGGGGGGTGTGGGTACCGGCGTTGAGAGGAGAGGGGGAACCCTGCGTTGAGAGGGGGGGGGGGCTGCGTTGAGAGGAGAGGGGGGGGGGGCTGCGTTGAGAGGGGGGGGGCTGCATTGAGAGGAGAGGAGGGGGGGACCCGGCGTTGAGAGGAGAGGGGGGGGACCCGGCGTTGAGAGGAGAGGGGGGGGGACGGCGTTGAGAGGAGAGGGGGGGACCCTGCGTTGAGAGGAGAGGGGGGGGACCCGTCGTTGGGGGCGGGGACCCGGCGTTGAGAGGGTGGGGGGTCGCGGCGATGAGGGGGGGGGGGGGTTTGAGGGGAGGGGTTGCGGCGTTACGAGAGATGGGGGGGCGGCGTTGGGGGGGTAGGGGTGGTGGGGAGGGGGGTAGGGGTGGTGAGGGGGGTAAGGGCGTTGGAGGGGGTAGGGGTGGTTAGGGGGGGTTGGGGTAGGGGGCAGCGGTGTGCAGAGGGGGGGCGACGGTGCGTTGGCCCCGGGCATCCGTCGCCCCCCCCCCCCCCCTGCATGCCACTGCCACCAAACCCCCCCCCCACCACCCCTACCCCCTCCCCACCACCCCTACCCCCCTCCCCACCACCCCTACCCCCCTCCAACGCCGCAACACCCCCCTCCAATGCCGCAACCCCCCCCTCCAATGCCGCAACCCCCCCCAACGCCGCAACCCCCCATCCCCCAACGCCGCAACCCCCCTCCCCCAATGCCGCAACCCCCCCCAACGCCGCAACCCCCCTCCCCCAACGCCGCAACCCCCCTCCCCCAATGCCGCAACCCCCCCCAACGCCGCAACCCCCCTCCCCCAACGCCGCAACCCCCCCCCCAACGCCGCAACCCCCCCCCCAATGCCGCAACCCCCCCCCAATGCCGCAACCCCCCCCAATGCCGCAACCCCCCCCCCCCATTGCCCTCGGACACTGAACGGCGTCAACCATTATCAATGGTTGACGCCGTTTTAAAGCTACTCTGTTTTTCGCCGACGTGACCCGTGGCCACGTCGGCGGGACTTCGGCCCATCCGGGCCGGAGATTTGTTGAAACTAAAAAATCAATGACATCCCGCCGGCGCCGGCTGTTCTCAGAGGCTGCCGGCGGGATTTGCAAAGCGCCGGTTTTTGGCCGCTCGGAGAATAAAAAACCCGGCGAGAGCGAGAATAACGCCGCCGCCGGCCGATTCTCCGACCCTGCGTGGGGAGAATTTCGCCCTGTGTCCAGCGACGGCACACTCAGCCGGAGTCCGAGCCGCTGGCCGGGGGGGGGGGCTCCTGCTGGGGCTGGGGAGGACTGGTGGGGGTGGCCAGGGGGGGTGGGCTGTGGGGCCGCGGTTGGCGGGTTGGGTTTGCACACGGCCGGTGCCATGCTTTATGGCGCCACCGGTGCAGGTCATCAGCCGTGCCATTCTCTGGCCGTTTTCAGGGCAGCCGGAGTTTCATTGTTCCATCATTGGTTGCCATGCCTTTGGCTTCCTGTGTCCTGACCTCTGGAATTTCCTCTCTGAACGTTTCCACTTCTCTCATTTCTGAAAGGTGCTCTTTAAATACTGGCTCCTCAGGCCAAGCTTTTAGTCACCTGCCCTAAAGCCTCCTTATGTATCTTGGCGTTAAATTGTGATGATATGTGAACTATCATCGATGTATATAATATACCCAAACCGCATGTATTCCCCTGGACAGCATAGAAACACAAAGGGAGAATCTGGACAGCAAGCACAGGGCACAGTAACATATCGAGCAACCGTTATTAATAATAGTAATCATAATTGTTTGTATTTAGCCATAATATCCAACTGTAATCTTAGTAGACATCATAGAAACCCTTTAGTGTTTTAGTTCATTAATAAACAGTTTTGTTCATTCACAAAGCCGTATGTTCTCTCAATCACTTCAACTGCAAAGACCTCACGATCTGTGCAGACAGAGAACATTACACAAATGTTGTCAGTTCAGTGCAGCACCTAGGGGAGCGTAACTTTATGAACTAAATGTAAGTTGTTTCTGTTGCTCCCTGCCCTATGGATCTATATTGACTCCGGCTCCCCCAACATCTCCAGCTTAAGTTTCTTCTATTTGTAGAATCATGTGGTAACAGAATAGAAGATGGCCATTCAGCCCATTGTGCCCATACTGGCCCTCTCAAGAGCAGCACAGGTAAACCCACTTTTACACCATAGCCTGCAATCTTTTCCTTTTAGATAATGATCCAATTCTGTTTTGAAAGCCTCGATTGATCTGCCTCCACCACACTCACAGACAGTGCATTCCAGACCCTAACCACTCGCTGTGTGAACCTGCCTCCACCACACTCTCAGACAGTGCATCCCAGACCCTAACCACTCGCTGTGTGAATCTGCCTCCACCACACTCTCAGACAGTGCATCCCAGACCCTAACCACTCGCTGTGTGAACCTGCCTCCACCACACTCACAGACAGTGCATTCCAGACCCTAACCACTCGCTGTGTGAATCTGCCCCCACCACACTCAGACAGTGCATTCCAGACCCTAACCACTCGCTGTGTGAACCTGCCTCCACCACACTCACAGACAGTGCATTCCAGACCCTAACCACTCGCTGTGTGAACCTGCCTCCACCACACTCACAGACAGTGCATTCCAGACCCTAACCACTCGCTGTGTGAACCTGCCTCCACCACACTCACAGACAGTGCATTCCAGACCCTAACCACTCGCTGTGTGAACCTGCCTCCACCACACTCTCAGACAGTACATTCCAGATCCTAACCACTCGCTGTGTGAACCTGCCTCCACCACACTGTCAGACAGTGCATTCCAGATCCTAACCACTCGCTGTGTGAACCTGCCTCCACCACACTCTCAGACAGTGCATTCCAGACTCTAACCACTGACTGCATTAAAAAACGACTTTCCCCTAGTTGCCTGTAGTTATTTTGCCAATCACCTTAAATCTGTAAGCTCTGGATCTCGATTGTTTGGCCAATGGGCAAAGTTTCTCCCCGTCTGCTCTTTCGAAACCTTTCATGATTTTGAACTCCTCTAACAAATCCCATTTCAATCTTCTCTTCCATCAGGAAAACAGCCCCAACAGCTCCAACCCACAACAGAGTCACACCACAGAAAGGAACAAAATGCTGTTCTCTGGGGATAGAGCAGGGAGTGCGACAAAGTAAAAAGGCAGAACAGGCATGATGTGCATGGGCCAGATGTGCATACTGCCTTCTGGACTGGATGATTCTATGTCCCGGGTGATATAACAGCCTGACCAGGTATCACTTTTATCGTACTTGCTATTTTGAGCCATTGCAAAGTCACACTGCGCCCAGTCTTTCTGAAAAATGAAAATGAAAATCGCTTATTGTCACCAGTAGGCTTCAATGAAGTTACTGTGAAAAGCCCCTAGTCGGCACATTCTGGCACCTGTCCGGGGAGGCTGGTACGGGCTGTGCACATTAGTGGCAACCGGACCAGAAAGTACCACCCTCGGGTCTCTCACACCATGTAATCGTGGTGAATGGAGACTATTTGCTTTACAGAGGTGATATGCAAGGAAGTGTCAGCTCAGACTTTGCAACGGTCAGAAGCCAAAAATACCCAGAGACTTTTCAACAAAGGCAGCGCGCTATTAATGTCCATTCTGAGGTAACACCCCTTATATCATCAATGGACACAAAGTCGGATTGGTTTTGATACCGAGTGTCATTTTCCTGCCCCTCATCATTAGAACAGAACATTCACCGTAAACGTCTCTTGATTAATGAACTATGTTTGTGAGTGGGAATTCCAGATGTGCTGACATCGTCTGGTTATCGTTGTGGACGTTGCAATATGAGGTAGGAACTGATCTCCAGAAGGTTAGAAGTGAACAATTGAGCTTTCTGCAGATGCGCTAAACGTTTTGGATTGATTCAATGTTAAATAATTCTGGTATTGGGTGTGGTCGCCGTGGGTTACAATGCTCGAATGTTCGGCTGCCTTTAATGCAGCAAAACTTTGAATGTTTTGTTCAACTGTTGCTGCAATCAATGCTTGCATCATTCTCACCAAAGATCTCCACTGGATCTGTGTTAATGTCAGGTATGAGTATTAGAAAGAGCATCACTCATCCGCACCAGTTTTCTGTGAAATGGTCAGCTTTTTGCACCAAAATGTTAATCCCAGAGCTGAAGGGGTTGGATTATGAGGAGAGGTTGAGTAGACTGGGACTGTACTCGCTGGAATTTAGAAGGATGAGGGGGGATCTTATAGAAACTTTTAAAATTATGAAGGGAATAGATAGGATAGATGCGGGCAGGTTGTTTCCACTGGCGGGTGAAAGCAGAACTAGGGGACATAGCCTCAAAATAAGGGGAAGTAGATTTAGGACTGAGTTTAGGAGGAACTTCTTCACCCAAAGGGTTGTGAATCTATGGAATTCCTTGCCCAGTGAAGCAGTTGAGGCTCCTTCATTACATGTTTTTAAGGTAAAGATAGATAGTTTTTTGAAGAATAAAGGGATTACGGGTTATGGTGTTCGGGCCGGAAAGTGGAGCTGAGTCCACAAAAGATCAGCCATGATCTCATTGAATGGCGGAGCAGGCTCGAGGGGCCAGATGGCCTACTCCTGCTCCTAGTTCTTATGTTCTTATGTTCTTATGTTGAAAAGGATTTGGAGGCATGAGAATATTATTGAGGATGGAATCAGAATTGTGAGATGACACCGAGCCAGAGACTGCACAGGGTAATTCCCTTTCCTCTTGAGGAGTAACCTGATAAATATCTTCCCGATTTTACACAGAGCAAATCGAACCAAAATTGACCTGACAATAATTAGATTATCAACAGACTTACAGTTGGTTGAGACATGGATAATTGGGAGAACTTTCCCTACAATAAAGAGGGATGACCTAATAGAGATCTTTACGGTGATGAAGGGTGGACAGGATACAGGTACATAAAACATTTCCATTTAAGTGATGACCAGAACTAGAGTTGTAATTGTAAAATAGTCACGAATAAATCCGATAAGAAATTCAGGAAAACATTTCAGGCAGAGAATGGTGAGAATGTGGAACTCACACAGATTGAAGTCAATAGCATTGATTCATTTAAGGGCCGATTGATAAACACACAAGGGGGTGAGGCATCAAAGTATATGCTGATCGAGTGAGAAAGTGAATTGGAGGGGCTTGTCGGGCACAAACTACTTGTCAAATCATCATGTTAAATAATTCAATGAACATTGCCACCTGATCTTTTACATCTAATCCAGAGAGTTGGTGAGCCTTAAGTTCATAGGACCAGCCAAACGATCGCACCTCTGACAGTGCAGCACTCCCTCAGTACTGACCCTCTGACAGTGCAGCACTCCCTCAGTACTGATCCTCTGACAGTGCGGCACTCCCTCAGTACTGACCCTCTGACAGTGCAGCACTCCCTCAGTACTGACCCTCGCACTCCCTCAGTGCTGACCCTCTGACAGTGCAGCACTCCCTCAGTACTGACCCTCTGACAGTGCAGCACTCCCTCAATACTGACCCTCTGACAGTGCAGCACTCCCTCAGTACTGACCCTCTGACAGTGCAGCACTCCCTCAGTACTGACCCTCTGACAGTGCAGCACTCCCTCAGTACTGACCCTCTGACAGTGCAGCACTCCCTCAGTACTGACCCTCTGACAGTGCGGCACTCCCTCAGTACTGACCCTCTGACAGGGCAGCACTCCCTCAGTACTGACCCTCTGACAGTGCGGCACTCCCTCAGTACTGACCCTCTCACAGTGCAGCACTCCCTCAGTACTGACCCTCGCACTCCCTCAGTGCTGACCCTCTGACAGTGCAGCACTCCCTCAGTACTGACCCTCTGACAGTGCAGCACTCCCTCAATACTGACCCTCTGACAGTGCAGCACTCCCTCAGTACTGACCCTCTGACAGTGCAGCACTCCCTCAGTACTGACCCTCTGACAGTGCAGCACTCCCTCAGTACTGACCCTCTGACAGTGCGGCACTACCTCAGTACTGACCCTCTGACAGTGCGGCACTCCCTCAGTACTGACCCTCTGACAGTGCGGCACTCTCTCAGTACTGACCCTCTGACAGTGCAGCACTCCCTCAGTACTGACCCTCTGGCAGTGCGGCACTCCCTCAGTACTGACCCTCTGACAGTGCTGCACTCCCTCAGTACTGACCCTCTGACAGTGCAGCACTCCCTCAGTACTGACCCTCTGACAGTGCAGCATTCCCTCAGTACTGACCCTCTGACAGTGCGGCACTCCCTCAGTACTGACCCTCTGACAGTGCGGCACTCCCTCAGTACTGACCCTCTGACAGTGCAGCACTCCCTCAGTACTGACCCTCTGACAGTGCGGCACTCCCTCAGTACTGACCCTCTGACAGTGCAGCACTCCCTCAGTACTGACCCTCTGACAGTGCGGCACTCCCTCAGTACTGACCCTCTGACAGTGCGGCGCTCCCTCAGTACTGACCCTCTGACAGTGCAGCACTCCCTCAGTACTGACCCTCTGACAGTGCGGCACTCCCTCAGTACTGACCCTCTGACAGTGCAGCACTCCCTCAGTACTGACCCTGTGACAGTGCAGCACTCCCTCAGTACTGACCCTCTGACAGTGCAGCACTCCCTCAGTACTGACCCTCTGACAGTGCGGCACTCCCTCAGTACTGACCCTCTGACAGTACAGCACTCCCTCAGTACTGACCCTCTGACAGTGCGGCACTCCCTCAGTACTGACCCTCTGACAGTGCAGCACTCCCTCAGTACTGACCCTCTGACAGTGCAGCACTCCCTCAGTACTGACCCTCTGACAGTGAGGCACTCCCTCAGTACTGACCCTCTGACAGTGCGGCACTCCCTCAGTACTGACCCTCTGACAGTGCGGCGCTCCCTCAGTACTGACCCTCTGACAGTGCAGCACTCCCTCAGTACTGGCCCTCTGACAGTGCGGCACTCCCTCAGTGCTGATGGGAATATTAACGGCTTCCTTTACTTGCACAGTAAATGTCACAGCTCAGCCAGTCTTACAGACAGTGGGTGAAATTCTCTGCCTCGCGCTGCCGGTAGCAGAGGTCCATGTGAGGCGGAGAATTCAGCAGTTTGTGATGACGGTGACCATTTGTTTCCTATACTCTGGCGCCTCACTGGCGGGATTACGGAGCGCACCCCGCATGCCGGTGGGAGATGCAAATGGGCCGGGCACCAAAGTCTCCAGGCCCCCCGTGATTCCTGGTCCTCTGGGCTCAAGCCTGAAGCAAGGTGAATGGAGCAATGCTGACAGCTGTGTGTGTGTGTGGAAGCTGTCAATCACAGCCTGGTAAAATAAATATCAAAGAGAAATAAATGAATGTCTTGCAGATAAATGAATTCTTTTCACTGCCTCTGTCTGGACTGCTCTCAAGGTTCCAGACAGGGGGCAATTTTCTGGGGTGTCTTTGGAGGGTCTCCATAGAATTATTGAAACCCTACAGTGCAGAAGGAGGCCATTCAGCCCAGCGTCTGGCGGCTCGATAGCAGGATTCCCGAGGGAATCCCTCACAATCCTCGCCAAGAATAATTTGCATGGCTAAGGATTGGAAATTGCTTCCTGATTCCGGGAGAACAGTCTCCCAAACAGAGAATGAATTTTGGTCGGTATTATTGTTCACAATTCGGTGACTGAAGTCCAGTTTGCGAAAGAGCTTTAGGATAGGCTGCCTCTCTGAAATAGCCAACATTTGAAAATGGCTTTCTGTGGAATTCTGGCCCTTCCAGCGAGTGGACCGGAAGAATGCTTCAGGTAGTAACCGCAGTTCAGTTATTCAAACACCAGGGTGCGGGACTTTCCAGCACGCCCTCGCATTGAGCGGGAACTCCATTCCCGCCTGCCAAAGGGATTGCCCATTGTGGAGACCCCACGCTGTCGGGAAACCCGTGGGCGTGGGTGCGCTGCCGGCAGAGCCCAGGTTAGAGCAGAGTCAGAGTAACTCTGAGCAGCCCAGGGCACCACACATTAAGCCGGAGATCCTGGCGTTGGAGGGACTGCAGCGTAGATTGTAGATTCATCTGAATTATTCCTGGATTCCAAAGTTTACATTATGAGCAGTGTTCTGTTGCAGAGATATCTAAACTTGAAACATCAGCTCTGTTCCTCTCTCCACAGGTGTTGGGTTTTTCCAACACTTGGATTGGATTGGATTGGATTGGATTGGATTTGTTTATTGTCACGTGTACCGAGGTACAGTAAACAGTATTTTTCTGCGAGCAGCTCAACAGATCATTAAGTACATGGAAGAAAAGGGAATTAAACAAAATTTAAGAAAAAACATAATAGGGCAACGCAAGATATACAATGTAACTACATAATCACCGGCATCGGTTGAAGCATACAGGGTGTAGTGTTAATGAGGTCAGTCAATCAGAGGGTCATTTAGGAGTCTGGTGACAGTGGGGAAGAAGCTGTTTTTGAGTCTGTTCGTGTGTGTTCTCAGACTTCTGTATCTCCTGCCCGATGGAAGAAGTTGGAAAAGTGAGTAAGCCGGGTGGGAGGGATCCTTGATTATGCTGCCTGCTTTCCCCCGGCAGCGGGAGGTGTAGATGGAGTCCATGGATGGGAGGCAGGTTTGTGTGATGGACTGGGCGGTATTCACGACTCTCTGAAGTTTCTGTTTTTACTCAAAACTTTCATTTACATTTCATTTCACTAATGTAATGAAATGTAATGAAAGTAAAAACTTTCTGTTTTTACTCAAATTAGGACTGTATTCCCTGGAATTTAGGGGGTTGAGGAGTGATTTGATGGAAGCTCGTGAGATGGCAGAGGCAACAGCTTGGATCAATAAATAGAGACTATTCCCATTGGTCAAAAATCAAGGACCAAGGGACATCGTCAATGAATTGGAGCCATGTTTGCAGGAGGAAGAGTAGGAAACTGTCTAACGCAGAACGGGAGGTAGAATTTTGGAACTCCTTTCCATAAATGGCAATTAATGACAGATAAATTGTTCAGTACAAATCTGAGTTTGATCGATTGTGTCTAATCCAAAGGTGTTAAGTGATATGGGGTAAAGACAGGAGTTAGTCTTTGAGGAGGTAACAAGGAAGTTAGACAAAGGAGAACCAGTGGACGTGATTTATTTAGATTTCCAGAAGGCCTTTGTCAAGGTGCCACTTAGGAGACTGTTAAAGGGTGTTAAGGGTAAGATCCTGGCATGGATAGAGGATTGGCTGACTGGCAGAAGGCAGAGAGTGGGGATCAAGGGGTGTTTTTCAGGATGACAGCCGGTGACCAGTGGTGTACCTCAAGGGGTCAGCGCTGGGACCACGGGCTGGATTCTCCGTTTTTGGGACTATGTCCCCCACACCGTCGTGAAAACTGTGCTTTTACTCCAGGAAAACCGGCATCAAAAGGCCACAGATTCACAGCCTTGCAGGGGGCTAGCAGGCAGCTGTTGTGAAGCTCGTAGCTCCAGCTGCCGATATGGCCCCCTGCAGTACCGGGTCAGAGGGCGCGGATGCGCACGTTGGCGGCCTCCAGCGGCCGCGCCATGCTCCATGGTGGACTCAGACCGCGGACCTGGACTGCGGAAATAGTGCCCCTGATTGGCCGCTCACCCGACCCAGACCGCCCGCACAAAAAAAACCCAGTCCCGAATGAGGCCCCCCCCCCGGCCTCTGATCGGCCCTCCCCCAACTGTGGCGGCCCCGGACCGAGTCCGCAACCATCTCCTCGCGGGTATCACAGACGGTGGAATCATGAGTGGTCCACGCCGTCGGGAATTCGGCCGTTCGGGGACGGAGAATAACGGGGCAGGCCTCAGGCAATGGGCTCAGGTGGTGGATAATCGGCGTGCCGTACTCCCCGAGTACGCCACTATTCGGGGCTCAGAGAATCGCTGAACTGGCGCCCGTCCCGATTTCATGCGTGAAACTGGATTCCCCGCTCTGTCGCCGAACACAATTTCGGCATCGGGGTGCGAAGAATCCAACCCCACAACTTTTCACAATATACATTAATGATCTGGACGAAGGAACTGAAGGCACTGTTGCTAAGTTTGCAGATGATACAAAGATCTGTAGAGGGGCAGGTAGTATTGAGGAAGGGGGCTGCAGAAAGATGCGGACAGGCCAGGAGAGTGGGAAAAGAAGAGGCAGATAGAATACAATGTGGAAATGTGTGAGGTTATGCACTTTGGAAGAAGGAATGAAGGCATAGACTATTTTCTAAATGGGGAGTTGCTTAGGAAATCAGAAGCACAAAGGGACTTGGGAGTCCTTGTTCAAGATTCTCTTCAAGTTAACGTGTAGGTTCAGTCAGCAGTTAAGAAGGCAAATGCAATGTTAACATTCATGTCAAGAGGGCTAGAATACAAGAGCAGGGATGTACGTCTGAGGCTGTATAAGTGTCTGGTCAGATCCATTTAGAGTATTGTGAGCAGTTTTGGGCCCTGTATCTAAGGAAGGATGTGGTGGCCTTGGAAAGGGTCCAGAGGAGGTTCACAAGATTGATCCCTGGAATGAAGAACTTGTCGTATGAGGAACGGTTGAGGACTCTGGGTCAGTACTCATTGGAGTTCAGAAGGATGAGAGGGGATCTTATTGAAACTTACAGGATACCGCATGGCCTGGATAGAGTGGATGTGGAGAGGATATTTCCACTTCTGTTGGAAAAACTGGAACCAGGGGACACAATCTCAGGCCAAAGGGGCGATCCTTTAAAACAGAGAGGAATTTCTTCAGCCAGAGGGTGGTGAATCTGTGAACTCTTTGCCGCAGAAGGCTGTGGAGTAAAATCACTGAGTATATTTAAGACAGAGATAGATAGGTTCTTGATTAATAAGGGGATCAGGGGTTATGGGGAGAAGGCAGGAGAACGGGGATGAGAAAAATATCAGCCATGATTGAATGGCGGAGCAGACTCGATGGGCCGAGTGGCCTAATTCTGCTCCTATGTCTTATGGTCTTAGTCACAGATCAGCTTGGAACTCATGGAATGATGGATCATGTTTGAGAGGTTAGGCAATCTCTTCCTGTTCCTACTCAACAGAATGTGATGTGCTGAGATGCAGCTTTTTAATATTTATAGATAGATTCTGGAAGTGTGCCATATCTTAGTGATTTGTGTTGTTTGTCCAGGATCCTATTTGACCCTGGCTGCAGAGACTGCACCCTAACTCCAGTTCCCTGTCTTTGCTCTTTATCCTTTGCTACCATGGCCTAACTAACTCTATCGCTCTCAAAATAGACAGGGTCCGTTGCAACCTTACATAACAGCTGCTGAAAATATTATCGCTGCTGGTGGCTTTGAACACTTCACAAGTCGTTCGGAGGCGCAGCCCTTGGCTTAAGGTTCCTTTGACATTAAACCACAGCCCCTATCTCTCCATAGCTTTGCAGGCAGGAAGATTTGAGAGAATGGCTGTTGTGGTGTTTAAATAAAAATACCTCCTCTTCCAACAGCTTCCTGTACATATGCAGCTCAGCCACAGGACTGGGGCGCACGAGCTGCCATCTCTCACTAAATATTCATTGAAGTGCATTTGTTTTATCGACGATCAAAACAGTAGGAAAGTGAGAAAAAGAAAAGGAAGAAAGAAATAACAGAAAGTGCGAAAGAAAGACTGAAATAAAAACATAAACTGCTGGATGGATTCAAGAGATCTGGCAGCTTTTGCGGAGGGAAACGGACGAGTTAACGGGTCTGAATGAATCTTCGACGGAATGGAAGACAGACTTGCAATTCACACCTTGCACGATCAAAGTACTTTTCAGCCAATGAAGTCCATATGAAATGGCAGCACGGTAGCATAGTGGTTAGCACCGTTGCATCACAGCGCCAGGGTCCCGGGTTTGATTCCCGGCTTGGGTCACTGTCTGTGCGGAGTCTGCACGTTCTCCCCGTGTCAGCGTGTGTTTCCTCCGGGTGCTCCGGTTTCCTCCCACAATTCCTGAAAGACGTGCTTGTTGGGTGAATTGGACATTCTGAATTCTCCCTCTGTGTACCCGAACAGGCGCCGGAATGTGGCGACGAGGGGATTTTCACAGTAACTTCATTGCAGTGTTAATGTAAGCCTACTTGTGACAGTAAAGATTATTATTATTAAATTTTGTCACTGTTTTAACAAAAACTGTCAGGGAAGAATTTTACCTCCACTGACTGAAGAAGAACAATTTTAATTTATCTATCGCCTTAATCTGATTAAACATTCACAGCAGGATTATGAAACGGAATTTGCCACTGTGCCACATTGGAAAATATTGAGATAGATAACCAAAAGCTTGGTTGAGACTTTAAGTAGCGGGAGGTAGAGAGGCGGAGAGACTTATGGAGGGAATTCCAGAGCTTCGGGCCCAGGCAGCTGAAGGCAGCGAAGGAAAGGGCAAAGGGGGAGAGTCCGGAGATTCATAAGAAAGACGTTTATTCGGCTTCAGAGCATTATTTCCACAGGACCCAGTAACAGATCTCAGGGTCCTCACTCCTTCCTGTCAGCTGACCTTTTATATATAGTTCTGGTTAACCCACAGCTCACCCAGTAATAGGGAACAAGCATGCCCAGCTGGACCAGTCCCGTGCAGGGTTATAACAGGCAGGATTGTAGAGCGATTAAAATAGTAAATGCGAAAGAGACACAGAGATCTCGGACCAGATCAGGCTTGGACCCGGGCCAAGGCTGTTGAGTCTCGAGATGGTTGGGTTATGAAGTATTTGGGAGTTGGGGAAACCCCCCCCCCCCCCCCCAATTTATCTATGGAGCCGGCACTGGCCACTCCTGCTTCTACTCCGCTCCAAATTTAAAAAAAAATAATTTTAATTGAAATTTTTGAAAAATGTATAACAACAGAACAATAATAATAATAACAATAATAAACACCCCACCCCCCGGCACCCGTAACATCGCATATAACGAACCCCCCCACACCCCCCAACCCAATAAACAACAGAATAAATTAACAATAAATTAAGTTAACATAAACAATGCCCTCCTGAACCCCCCCCCCCGGGTTGCTGCTGCTGCTGACCTAGTTCCCTATCGTTGAGCCAGAAAGTCGAGGAAATGCTGCCACCTCCTGAAGAACCCTTGTACCGACCCCCTCAGGGCGCATTTGACCTTCTCCAGCTTAATGAATCCCGCCATGTCATTGATCCAGGTCTCCACGCTTGGGGGTCTCGTATCTTTTCATTGCAACAAGATCCGGGCTACTAGGGACGCAAAGGCCAGAACACCGGCCTCTTTCGCCTCCTGCACTCCCGGCTCCATCCCAACCCCAAATATCGCGAGTCCCCAGCCTGGCTTGACCCTGGATCCTACCACCCTCGACACAGTCCTCGCCACCCCCTGCCAGAATTCCCCCAGTGCCGGGCATTCCCAAAACATATGGGCATGGTTCGCTGGGCTCACTCGGCTCCAAATTAAAGTAAAATAAGATAAATAAAAACACAACCTGTTGGGAGTCAGCCTCCAGCAGCTCTTTAAAAACTGCTGGGATTGGCGGCCAAGGATCAAAGAATACTTCTTGCAATCTGCGGCCAGTTCTGAACGAATTGTGTAAATCAGGCCCTGGAGTAGGTGTTCTGCCGCTGATTTGCAAAGGACCTGATCCCCATTTTCGGTGCAAGCTGGAAGGTGCAGGAGCATTTACCGATTCCTTCCGGCACGAACTGCATGTACGTCACCCACCACATTGTACAGGTGGTAGCACATACTTGGGATGTGCATCAGGCAAGGGTACCAATGAATTTCAAAAATTTGTACTTCAAAATCCCGTGAGGCAGAACCTTACCAGACGCTCATTTTTTAGAACAGTACAGTACAGCACAGAACAGGCCCTTCAGCCCTCAATGTTGTGCCGAGCAATGATCACCCTACTCAAGCCCACGTATCCACCCTATACCAGTAACCCAACAACCCCCATTAACATTATTTTTTTTAGGACACTAAGGGCAATTTAGCCTGGCCAATCCACCTAACCTACACATCTTTGGACTGTAGGAGGAAACCGGAGCACCCGGAGGAAACCCACGCACACACGGGGAGGACGTGCAGACTCCACACAGACAGTGACCCAGCCGGGAATCGAACCGGGGACCCTGGAGCTGTGAAGCATTTATATTCCCATAATCAGACCGTGATAGCATGCGACTCATTTGCTGAGTGTGAGAACATCGATTGCGGCTTTTCACAGAATCATAGAATCCCGACAGTGCTGAAGGGGCAATTTAGCATGGCCAATCCACCTAACCTGCACATCTTTGGATTGTGGAAGGAAACCGGAGCACCCGGAGGAAACCCACGCACACAAGGAAGAACGTGCAGACTCCTCACAGACAGTCACCCGAGGCCGGAATTTAAACCAGTCTCTGGTGCTGTGAGGAAGCAGTGCTAACCACTATGCCACTGTGCCATCTTGCCACTTCTGTGAAATCTAAAGCTGAGTTTGACTGTTCCAAGGACATTCATCACAACCCCCTCAGGCTTAGGCAGAAACCAAGCTACCTGGTGGGAATAGAGTTTGACAGCACAGCAAGAGGCTCTTTGGCCTATCATGTCTATGTTGGCCAGCTAGCACCCATCAGATATTTCTATTACAGGTTGTCAAAATTAATGAAGGTGTATGAAAGGGTTGGAGTAGAGATGATGTTTTCAAAGATCTTATCTAGAGGTTATTAGTAGGAGATCATCACTAATAAATCCAATCAGCAATTCAGGAGAAGTTTATTTACCCAGGGAGTGCTGAGAATGTGGAACTCGTTGGCACAGGAAGTGGGCGGGGTGAATAGTTTCGATACGTTGAAGGGGAACTTGGATTATCACATTAGGGAAACAAGACTAGAAGGAGGTGCTGACAGGGTGAGATGGAGAGGGGGATGGGGGGAGGCTCACGTGCAACATAAACACCAGCACAGAGCGAATGGGGGAAATGACTTGTTTCTGTGACATGAGCTCAATGTTCCAGAAGCCGCTATGGTCAAACCCATCAGGCTGCAAGCTTGTATCGTGAAGAAACAGATTGCAAAATATAAATGCAGCCAGGATTATAAGTGCGGGCCCAGAAAAAGAAACGGCTTCACCGTCGGAAAGTATGACAGGAGGGCCTGTTGGCTTTGGTTTGGGGATCTCAAGTGTCATCCACAATAACCTGTGGTGGGTTTTCTGAGTTGCGTCACACATTATCAATGTGTAAGTTGCAGGTTAAGTCTTTTCTGCTAATTATAGATCTGTTGCGGCCTGTGTCTGACAGGCTATGACTAAGTGGGTTCCACAATGACCAGACAACTTTGAGTGCAACTGTCCGTTTCCACTCAAGCGCTGATGAGAGGCAGCTCTACCTCAATTGGAGAAATACCCAAAAACTTTACAAGATTATGGGGAAAAGAAGGGGTTAGGAACTAATTGGAGAGCTCTTTCAAAGAGGCATGATGTGTTCAATGGCCTCCTGTGCTGTTATTCTCAGCTTCTATAATTTAGTTCGAACTGTCATGAGATTATTTTCCAGGTAAACAATCTGCGGGCTCATTAGAATGCTTGACATTCCTTCTGACCAATTGCCAGCGGGCTTGAGGTTACCTTTCCTTCGCTCATACTCTGCTTCACTCATTCAGTCTTAATTTAATTGTTGTGAAATGAATTCACAGCTTTAACTCTTCACGTTGTTTTCTCACTTCTCCTGAGGAGAGGTTGCCAACTCTGGGTTGACATATTCCTGGAGATTTCGCCTCAGAAATTCCAGCACCCCCACACTCCCCTACCGGACACGCCCAACGCCGTGACCGCAGCCAATCAGAAAATGAATAGCCTCCTCAGTAACCAATGGGATGATTCTTGCTGCCCTTCAAACCAGTCTCCTGTTCCCAATCTGCGAGAATTTCATGACCATTACTGAAAGACGATGGAATTTAAAAAACAATATTTTCTTTATTGTGTTTGCCAATGATTTTTCCACCAAACTGTTTGAATAAAATTAATTCTTAATTTCTGAAGACTCCAGGGCAGTCCTAGAGGGTTGGCAATCCATTCCTGCATGCCATGTATTTATATTCACAGGAGAGTTAATTATTTAGAGAAAGAAGAGAAAGCTGAGACAAAGGGGCGGGGTTTTCTGGAACCCCCCCCCCCGGCCATCCCCGCAACGTGTTTTGCGGGGGCAGAGTCGATGAGATCTTCTGTACCCGCCGCTTGTGTTCTTCGCTTCCTCCACCACCTGAGAACCTGTGGCGGGATTGGGGGGGGGGGGGGCGGTGGGGGGGGGGGGGGGGGGAGGGGGGGCATTGACTGGAAGATTCCCCCCATCCCCCCGATGGAAGGTTCCGGAAGATCCCACCCAACATTCAAGGCAGGAAGATTTAACATTCAATCCCCTTTTGGTGGTTGAAACCTTTCTCTTATCATTTCACCTCATCCCTATCTCCCTATGTTTTCATTGCATCTTCTTTGCTTTTTGACCATTCCTCCGATGATTATTTGCATCTGGTTATTGTTGTGAGGTTTGATTCCTTCTCAGTCAGCCTTAATAAAGTCCTTGTAGTCTTAAGTAACCGCGAATATCTATCAGAAACTCACAGCTAAGCACATATATGCAGTATGTGGTCGAAGCGAGGAGCTGCCTCCATGCTTAGTGACTGTGACTGGTTGAAGATTGTGCAGTTTGATGAAGCCAATGGCACAAAGCCCTTGCCTTGAGCTATCAGTTTGTGCAAAAGCAACCACCCAATGGTGCATTGCTGAGCTGTGTATCACCCAGTGTGAGTCCGAATCAGGAGCATGGACTTTGCAATATGAACTCTGCATCGTACTCAGGCACTCTTCCTCTTTTCCTTTTCTTCACAGAGCGCCATGTGTCACTTCTGGCCATTTACCCAGCGGCGCACATTGAGATCGAAGAGGGAAAGGAATTGACGCTGAATTGCACTGTCAGATACCCAGCCTCAGAGAATGAAAAGTCTCAGATTTATTGGTGTCAGAGACCGAAGGGAGGAATTGGATGTTCCGGAATAGAAGATTACAGTAACGCTGAAGTTGACTACACGGAGCTGAAACAACAGGAAGCTGGGAGCTTTGCTGTGATTGTCCTGCTTCGGTTCTTAAAGCTAAATCAATAAGATAGCAGGTGGTATCAGTGCCAGGCCAAGCTAACTGGCACTGGGTCGCACAGGGCCACATTACCACCCTAACTGTCAACAGTAAGTTATCCAACAATAACTCGCCATGTATGGAATCTGTGACTGTTCCCTGAAGCCCAAGTGATCATTCTCCATTTCATTCCACTTGGTGCTTGTCTGCCCATTTTTATAGCTTATCTGTTGTATTGCAGTCAATAGAAAATTCAAGTATGGCTAGAATACTTAACAATTACTTTAGTGTCAGTATTTACTAATCAAGAAAATGCAGACAAAATGTTGGTAGACACGGAGATAGTAGAAATAATTTACTGCTTACCACATCCACGTTTGGGACGATGGGCAACTTTTTAAATTTTACTTGATATTACAGTTTCCAAATCATTTGTGTATATAATCAAATAAAATAATGGACCTAGCATTGAACCTAGGGCAGCACGGTAGCATTCTAGATAGCACAATGGCTTCACAGCTCCAGGGTCCCAGGTTTGATTCCGGCTTGGGTCACTGTCTGTGTGGAGTCTGCACATCCTCCCCGTGTGTGCGTGGGTTTCCTCCAGTTGCTCCGGTTTCCTCCCACAGTCCAAAGATGTGCAGGTTAGGTGGATTGGCCATGCTAAATTACCCTTAGTGTACAAAATTGCCCTTAGTGTTGGGTGGGGTTACTGGGTTATTGGGATATGGTGGAGGTGTTGATCTTGGGTAGGGGGCTCTTTTACACAGATGGTGTAAAACTTTGAACTTGGTTGCATTATAGCCTGAAATTTTGGCATTTTCCCATATACTACCTCCAGTCTTCTTATCAATACTGACTGCAAGGTCTCTTTTCCAAGACTGCAGAGTCTCTAATTTACACAGGGTCTAGAACAGAAAGCATCATATAACGAGCTAATTAACCGCTTAGGTTGAGCAGAAATCAGGGGCTGGTTTCTCCGTCCCACCATGCTACGCCGTCGGGAAATCTCCGGGCTGCCGGCAAAATGGAGAATCCCGATGGCGGAGAATCCAGCGCAAGGATGGTTTTCGATTGAAACATCAAGGTGCAGAATTATCTTATTAAGGATAAAGTCCCCAAGTTGTAGATATTTAAAGGAGTATCTTGGGATATCAAATTTTTGGCATAGATGCTCAAAAGATGGCAATGAAACATCTTTGAATGTGTCTCCTAGCCTATAAATATCTCTATCTCTCCAGATATTGAATCCATAGCCCAGGGGCTGGTTTAGCACAGGGCTAAATCGCTGGCTTTGAAAGCAGACCAAGGCAAGCCAGCAGCACGGTTCGATTCCCGTAACAGCCTCCCCGAACAGGCGCCGGAATGTGGAGACTGGGGGCTTTTCACAGTAACTTTATTTGAAGTCTACTCGTGACAATAAGCGATTTTCTTTTCATTTCATAAGGCTCGGGAATTCTGGGTTTCCCTGAATGGGAGCGAGCGGAAGTTCATTTTGGTCTTCCCTCCAACTGACGGAACATCCTCCACGCTGAAGAGTGTTGATAATTATAGGATTCTCATACTTAACAGCCCCTACCCCCCCCCCCCCCCTTTGAACTGGGAACCTGCAGTTTGGCCAGTTTTAAACAATAGGGGGGGGGGGGGGGGGGGGGGTGTCTCTGTCAGCTGACGCCGGAATTGGGAAACGCGATTGGGCGGAGAATCGGATTTAACGGCGAAATCATGGCGGGACCCGGGTTCACAATCCAATTTCTTCATGTTCAATAAATGTTTTTTTTTTCATTTTTAAAAGTACTTAGCGGTCCAGCGATTGTGTTGCTCCACGTTTTATAAATTAAAATAGAAGTTATGGGGCGGGATTCTCCCGCAATCGGCAGGATGGCCTGACGCCGGCTCCAAGAGCGGAGCGAACCATTCCGGAATCCTCCGCACTTCCGGGGGCCAGGCCGGCGACGGAGGGGTTGGCGCCACACCCACCGCGACCAAAGGGGCCGGTGCGAGTTGGCACATGCACAGAACCGCCGGCGTGTTTCCTGTGCACGCGCAGGGGATTTCTTCTCCGCCCCGGCCATGGTGGAGCCTTACAGAGGCCGGCGCGGAGGGAAAGAGTGCCCCCACGGCACAGGCCCGCCCGCAGATCGGTGGGCCCCAATCGCGGAGGCGTGTAATTTAACAGTTTCGTGGAAATAGCAACGCATCTATTAAACTGACATTTTAAGCATTCAAAATACCGCGGATGCTGAAACTGTGAAATAAAAACAAAAAAACTACTGAGCAGATCTGGCGGCATGTGTGGAGAGAAACACAGAGTTAATGTTTCAGTCATCAACCTGTCGTCAGAATTGGAAACGTTTAGAGACAGAACACGTTTTGAGCAAGTCAAAGGCAGCGAATGGCGGAGACAAGGCAGGAAATGACAAAGGGGACTGTCTGTGATAGGGTGGATGGCTGGAGAGATACAGAAGAGTTGATGGTGCGCGACAAAAGGACCATAAGTGCAGGAGTAAGCCATTCGGCCCCTCGAACCTGCTCCGCCATTCAACTAGATCATGGCTGATCTACCTCTACGCCATTTTCTCTCACTATCCCTGTATCCCTTAAGGTCATAGATCATGGAAAATAGGAGCAGGAGGAGGCCATTCGGCCCTCCGAGTCTACTATGCTATTCATTATGGTCATGCTTGATCATCTAACTCAATAGCCTGATCCTGCTTTCTCCCCATATCCTTTCATCCCCTTCGCCCTAAGTGCTGTATCTAACTGCTTCTTGAAAACATACAATGCTTTGTCCTATTTCCTGTGGTGGTGAATTCGACAGGCTCACCACTCTCTGGGTGAAGACATTTCCCCTCATCTCTGTCCTAAATGATCTACCCCATATCCTCAGACTTTGACCCCTGGTTCTGGACACACCCACCATCGGGAACATCCTTCCTGCATCTACCCTGTCCAGTCCTGTTAGAATGTTATAGGTTTCTGTGAGATCCCGCTCATTCTTCTGAACTCCAGCAAATACAATCAAAACGAACTTAATCTCTCATTGCACATCTCAGGAATCAGTCTGGTAAACCTTCGCTGCACTCCCTCTAAACCAAGAACATCGTTCTTCAGATAAGGAGACCAAAACTGGCCACAATATTCCAGGTGTGGTCTCACCAAGGCCCAGTATAATTGCAGTGAGACATCCCTGCTCCTGTGAGGGCCAGCATAGCATTTGCCTTATTTACTGCTACCTATACCTGCATGCTTACCTTCAGTGACTGGTGTACAAGGACACCCAGGTCTCGTAGCACATTCCCCTCTCCTAATTTATGGCCATTCAGATAATAATCTGCCTTCTTGTTTTTGCTACCAAAGTGGATAATCTCACTTTTATCTAAATTATACTGCATCTGCCATTCATTTGCCCACTCACTCGACCTGTCCAAATCACACTGAAGGATCTCTGCATCCTCCTCACAGCTCACCCTCCTACCCAACTTGGTGTCATCTGCAAATTTGGAGATTGATATTATGTAATTGGTAGTTCGAAATGTATCTCTGCTTTGAACATACTCAGTGATTGAACCTCCACCGCCCTCTGGGGCAGGCAAATCCAAAGGTTCACCACCCTCTGAATGAGGAAATTCCTCCTCCTCTCAGTCTTGAATGGCCCCTTATTCCCTTGGTTCTTGCACCCCCTGGTTCTAGATGCCCCCCACCCCTGCCGGGAAAAACATCCTTCCTGCACCTGCCCTGTCGAACCCAGTAAGAATAGTGGATCATTGATTGAGATCACTCTTCCCAACTCCCAAGAATAAAGGCCTGGCCTCCTCAATCTCGCCTCACAGGAGAATCCAAAAAGGAGCTGGCAATGGAACAAGAAACAAAAGATGTGTGAAGAGTAAATGGCAGCTGGTGTCCCAATGGGATCGGTGCTTCTGATCTGAAATTGGAGTTGAGTTTACAAGAGTGCACACGAAGTAATGAGTTGTGATGAAAGGTGATCAATCTGAAACATTCTCCCTCCACAGATGCTGTCTGATCTGCTGAGTATTTCCAGTATTTTCTGCTTTTATTTACATCTGTCTTCAGTTCTGGACCAGTTTGATGTTCCTGGCCAGTTTCTCAGTATTAAAAATGGGTTCAGTTCCTTATGTTTCTCTCGCTTGTTTTCATAATTCCTTTCTGCATCTCAATAAAAAACCTGTTATTAACAACAGCACATTGAGGTACTGTGGATCCTTTGTACGTTTTAAGGAGAAAATCATTTTAAAAGCAGGAAAATCTAGACAGTTATTAACAAGGGGAGGCCACTCCTCAAGCCTGTCCCACCATTCAATGAGATCATGGCTGACTTCCTTCTGCAAGCCCCTCTTTGCCACCTATTTCTTTTCTTTTTTTTAATAATTTTTATTGGAATTTTTTACAGAAAATATAACAGCATGCAATGAAATGCAACAAAAATAACCCCATAATAACTGTAACACCCCCCAGACCGTATCAGCGCATGTATCACCCCCCCCCCCCCCCCCAACCCCAATGAACAACAAAAAAAACTTTAAAATAAATTAAAGTTAAATAGACAAACATAGTCATCGTCCCCCCCCCCCCCCCTTTTCCCTCCCCCCCCCCCCCCCCCCCGGGTTGCTGCTGCTACTGTCCCAGTACCCTATCGTTGAGCCAGAAAGTCGAGGAAAGGTTGCCACCGCCTAAAGAACCCTTGTACCGATCCTCTCAGGGCGAATTTGACCTTCTCCAGTTTGATAAATCCCGCCATGTCATTGATCCAGGTCTCCACGCTTGGGGGCCTCGCGTCTTTTTTGCCACCTATTTCTTAATAACAAAAGTTTATCCATCTCAGATTTTAAACTTTCTTTTTGTAAAAGGGAGTTGCCGATTCTTGTTCCCTAATTTAATTCCTGGACGGTCTGGGTCTAATTTTCAGAATATACTCCCTAATCCTTTGCTCTCCAACCTGTGAAAATAGCTTCTCTCTATCGACCCCAACAGGTCCAATTTATATCTTGAAAACTTTGATCAAATCACCCTTTAACCATCTAAAGAACACAAATTTGTGTTATCTGGCCTCGTAATTTAACCCTTGGAGTCGAGTGATCATTCTGGTAAGTCGACACTGCCCTCCCTCCGAGACCAATATTTCCTCCCGAAGGTGCGGAACCCAGAACTGCTCCGAGTAACTCCAGGTCTGGTCCAACAAGGCCTCTGTATCACTGTTCCTTTTCTGACACATCAGCAAGTAGACAAAGTATAATCTCTGATAGAGGCATCATTACTTAAGAATCTGTGTTTAAATCGGGTGTTTGATAAAACAAGATATAAAGTCTAAGTATTTTCCATTACCTTTATTATTAATTGTAAATTTTCAGCTTACAGCAAGTTAAACACTCTCTGCGTTTGGTGTAATCGTTCACTCATTCAGCAACTGCTCGATGCCGAAGTTCCTTGAACTTTTTTTTTTATAAATGTTTTTTATTCATGTTTTATATTGAACAAATTACAAATTGTTAGAGAGAGAGAAAAAAAAAGAACACGCAAAAATTAACATATATATTTACAGGTGAGCATCTTCGTAGTAATAACTGTGGCCTCCCCCTTTTCGCCGGCATACATATTTTACATTCCCCAACATGTTTATTGGCATTTATTTAGTTTGGTTTTGGGCCTTAGCTAGCCATCAAACCCCCGTAACGAGCCCGTAGCCCCCCCCCCCCCTTCCCCCCCCGCCGGCTACCTTCCCCCGACTATTCTCCCTCTTGTACGTTGGCCACAAACAGGTCCCGGAACAATTGCATGAATGGCTCCCACGTTCTGTGGAAGCCGTCGTCCGACCCTCGGATGGCGAATTTGATTTTCTCCATTTGGAGAGAATCCGAGAGGCCGGACAGCCAGTCTGCAGCTCTGGGCGGTGCTGTTGACCGCCAGCCAAACAGGATTCTACGGCGGGCGATCAGGGAGGCAAAGGCAAGGGCGTCCGCCCTCCTCCCCAGGAATAGATCTGGCTGGTCTGAAACCCCGAAGACCGCCACTATCGGGCATGGCTCCACCCTCACCCCCACCACTTTGGACATAGCCTCGAAGAAGGCTGTCCAGTACTCCACAAGTCTGGGGCAAGACCAGAACATGTGGGCGTGGTTGGCCGGGCCTCTTTGGCACCGCTCACATCTGTCCTCCACCTCCAGGAAGAACCTACTCATACGGTTTCTCGTTAAGTGGGCTCTATGTACCACTTTTAGTTGCGTCAGGCTGAGCCTTGCGCACATGGAGGTGGAGTTGACCCTATGCAGTGCTTCGCTCCAGAGTCCCCACCCTATCTCCATCCCCAGGTCGTCCTCCCATTTCCTTCTTGTTGCGTCCAGTACGGTGTCGTCCCTATCTACCAGTCGGCCATACATGTCACTACAGTTCCCTTTCTCTAGGATACTTGCGTCCAGTAGGTCTTCCAGTAGTGTCTGTCGTGGCGGTTGTGGGTACGTCCTTGTCTCCTTTCGTAGGAAGTTTTTGAGCTGCAGGTACCGTAGCTCGTTCCCCCCAGCTAGCTGAAATTTCGAAGTTCCTTGAATAAATGTTACAAATGGATGAAAGTGGGTGATGATGAATTGATGATGTGTGAGTTTTTGTGTGTCTATCTGAGTGTTTCTGTGAGAGCTGCGTGTGTGAGTGAGTGTGTGAGTGTGTGTATGAGGGTGCATGAGTGGGTGAGTGCGAGTGAGTGTGTGTGTGAATGTGAGTGTGTGTGTATGAGTGTATGTGTGTGAGTGAGTGGGTGAGTGTGTGTGTGAGTGTGTGAGGGTGTGTGTGTGTGAGTGTGAGTGAGTGTGCAAGTGTGTATGTGTGTGAGTGTGTGAGTGAGTGTGCAAGTGTGTATGTGTGTGAGTGTGTGTGTGAGTCTGAATGGGTGAGTGTGTGTGTGAGCATA
Organism: Scyliorhinus canicula; assembly: GCF_902713615.1. Classification (NCBI taxonomy): domain Eukaryota; kingdom Metazoa; phylum Chordata; class Chondrichthyes; order Carcharhiniformes; family Scyliorhinidae; genus Scyliorhinus; species Scyliorhinus canicula. The sequence goes on from NC_052159.1 coordinate 157,616,047, forward strand.
TGTGAGTGTGTGTGTGAGAGTGTGTACGTGTGTGTGTGTGAATATGAGTGAATGTGTGAGTGAGTGTGTGAGTGGGTGGGTGTGCGAGTGTGAGAGAGTGTGTAAGTGTGTGTGTATGTGTGTATGAGTGTGTGTGTGAGTGAGTGTGAGTGTGTGTATGAGTGTGTGAGGGTGAATGAGTGTGTGTGTATGAGTGTGTGTATGAGTGTGTGAGGGTGAGTGTGCGTGTGTGCGTGAGTGAGTGTGAGTGTGTCTGTGAGTGTTACATCAGCCATGATCTGCTTGAATGGCAGAATAGGCTTGGAGGGCTGAATGGCTCGCTCTGCTCCGAAGTCCTATGTTCCTATGTTCTTGTTAAAATTTGAAGTTAGACAAGGACTTTACAAACATCTCATGGTATGTGTGTGGCTATATGTGTGTGTGTGTGGGTATATGTGTGTATATATGAGTGTGTGTGGGTGGGGTATGTGTGTGTGTATATGTCTGTGTGCGTGTGTGTGTATATTTGTGTGTGCGTGTAGGCATGATTGTATAATTGTATTTATGGGTGTGTGGGTGTATGTGAATGTGTACATTTGTTTGTATGTGTGTAACACGCCTCCATGAGGACATGTGAAGGTGTGGTGAGGAAAGGGATTATCAGATGCTCAGCAGCAGTTTTTACAATGTGTGATCTGGATGTTACGGTCCGTGGTAACACATTGTTTGGGTAACTTTCCCTGCTGTAAGCTATGGGCTGGTGGAAAATGAGTGGGAGGCAGATTGTAAACAGAAAGCATGGCTTGTGTTGAATTATCGTGATGTGTAACACACTCACTGTCCCCATCTGGAGCTGGGAGAGGTGATTGCAGGTGTTCCGAGATCTCCCCCTGTCAAATGGATTCTGCATAATAACAGCTAGCATCTCTTAGCATCAAGTCAACCCAGAAATCATTGCAAACCCTTTGCAAAGTACTGCACTTTGTTGTGGCTTCCACTAGATCCACATTCTCTGCACAAGTGTTGACATCTGAAAAATCTTTATTGATTTGTCACGATTGGAAGGTTTTAGTGGCATAATGAGCGCAGCCTGGGCGAAGGCCACACAAATGCATAACAACAACAACTTTGAGCACCTTTAGTGGCAAAATGATACACCAAACCACACCAGGGGGCATTATGGCAAATGGCCCAACGCTCGCTCTAAGAAGTACGTTTTAAAGAAGGTCTTCAAGAAAGAAAGGGAGGCGGAGAGGTTTAGGGAGGGAATTGGAGAGGTTGGGGCTCAGGCAGCTGAAGGCACAGCCGTGGAGCGATTGAACTCCCGGATGTTGAGGAGGCCGGAATTAGAGGACACCTGAGGGGGGTTGTGGAGGCTGAAGGAGATTGCAGAGACCAGAGATCATGGATAGCTTCAGAAACAGGGCTGAGGATTTTGAAGTCAGGATGAGCGGAAAAGAGTGGAGGTCAATGAGCACAGGGGAGAAAGAGGGACTCTCTGTGAGTTAGGAGACAGGCAAGTATTGGCTCCTGTCACAGAACCTTCAGTAATGAGAGCACAAACTCAGGAACGTTACCTTCAGGGACCAGAAGACAGCCACATAACACATATCAGAACACCACGCCAATGATACAAAGGTTAGTGGTATGGTATCTCATACTGACAGGAAATCACCAAAAGACATTGATAGATGAAGTGAATGGGAAAAACTGATGGATTTCAACACATAAGAAATAGAAGCAGAGTAGGACATTCGGCCTATCGAGCCTGTTCCGCCATTCAATAAGATCATGGCTGGTCTGATTGAGGCCTTAACCCCATGTTCCTGTCTCCCGGTTGAACCCAGTACCTGATTCCCTGTCAGGAGGAAAGCCACGTACCCCCCGGTCAGACACACGCAGCCCCGACTGGCGACTCCGAGCCAGTGTGTCCCGAGGGTCTTAGCAGCTTGACCACTACGATCGTGTTCACCAACTCTATAACCCTTGGCTCTCTCGTCAATCAAAACTCTGTCTAACTTGGTCTTGAGTATATTCAATGACCCAGCCACCACTGCTGTCTGTGGAAGAGAATTCCAGAGAAAAGGAATTCCGCCTCATCACCATCGTAAGTGGAAGACCTGTCATTTTGAAACTTTGTCCTTTGGAAATGATCTTCAGCGCGTAACAAATCCAGGAACAGCGCAGGGAGCAGCATCAACCTCGTACATGACTTGGATCTCGCAAAGACCTTCGACTCTGTCAACCGTGAGGGATTGTGGAACATCTTCCTCAAATTCGGCTGCCCGCAGAAATTCGTCACCATTCTCCGCCTGCTCCACGATGACATGCAAGGTGTGATCCTCACCAACGTAACCACTCACCCAATACGTGTGCAAACTGGGTCAAACAGAGCTGCGTCATCGCACCAACGCTCTTCTCCATCTACCTCGCAGCAACGCTTCACCCCATCACTCTGAAACTCCCTGCTGGAGTGGAGCTAACCTACTGGACAAGGGGAAACTGTTCAATCTCCGACGCCTCCAGAACAGAACCAAGACCACCCCAACCTCTGTCATCGAGCTGCAGTGCGCAGATGACCTCTCAGTGCGAGCAGACATTGATGATGAATCCAACATCGACTCCAATGCGCCAGTGCAGTCTTTGGATGCCTGAGTAACAGAGTGTTCGAAGACTGAGACCTCAAACCCAGCATCAAGCTCATGGTCTACAGAGCAGCCATGGTCCCCACCCTCCTGTATGCATCAGGAAAATGACCAATGTACAGCAGACATCTAAAATCTCTGGATAAATATCACAACGCTGCCTCTGCAAAATCCTGAAAATCAACTGGCAGATAGGTAAACCAATGTGAGCGTCCTCTCCCAGGCCAATATCCCCAGTATCGAGGCACTGGTCACACTTGACCAGCTGCGATGGGCGGGTCACATTGCCCACATGCCTGGCACGCCCAACACTGGACTCCCGAAACAAGTGCTCTACTCCGAGCTCCGCAATGGTGAACGATCACTAAGAAGAGCAAAGGAAATGCTACAAGGACACTCTGAAAGCCTCCCTAAATAAATGCAACATCCCCACCGACACGTGGGAATCGCTTGCCTTGGATCACACAAACTGGAGAAGAACAATTTGCTAAGACGCCAATCACCTGGAGCGAGGTATGGTTGAACACGTAGAGGCCAAGTGTAAACAGCGGATTCCAGTGCGTCCCACCCACCCACCTCATCAAACACCAGCTACCAAACCTGTGGCAGAGTCTGTGGATCCAGGATTGGACTATTCAGCCACCGTAGAACCCACCTTTCCGGAGTGGAAATAAGTCACCCTCGACCCTGAAGGCCTGCCCAAGAAGAAGAAATTGGAGACCTGTTATTTTGAAACTTTGTCATTTCGTTGTAACTTTCCCTATGAGAGGAATCATTCATTCAGCATCCACCCTGTCAAGCCCCCTCATTGGATTGGATTGGATTTGTTTATTGTCACGTGTACCGAGGTACAGTGAAAAGTATTTTTCTGCAAGCAGCTCAACAGATCATTCAGTACATGGGAAGAAAAGGGAATTAAACAAAATTCAAGAAAATACAAGAAAATACATAAGAGGGCAACACAAGGTACACAATGTAACTACATAAGCACCGGCATCGGTTGAAGCATACAGGGTGTAGTGTTAATGAGGTCAGTCCATAAGAGGGTCATTTAGGAGTCTGGTGACAGTGGGGAAGAAGCTGTTTTTGAGTCTGTTCGTGCGTGTTCTCAGACTTCTATATCTCCTGCCTGATGGAAGAAGTTGGAAAAGTGAGTAAGCCGGGTGGGAGGGATCCTTGATTATGCTGCCCGCTTTCCCCCGGCAGCGGGAGGTGTAGATGGAGTCCATGGATGGGAGGCAGGTTCATGTGATGGACTGGGCGGTATTCACGACTCTCTGAAGTTACCTGCGGTCCTGGGCCGAGTAGTTGCCATACCAGGCTGTGATGCAGCCAGATAGGATGCTTTCTATGGTGCATCTGTAAAAGTTGGTAAGAGTTAATGTGGACATGCTGAATTTCCTTAGTTTCCTGAGGAAGTATAGGTGCTGTTGTGCTTTCTTGGTGATAGCGTCGATGTGAGTGGTCCAGGACAGATTTTTGGTGATGCGCACCCCTAGGAATTTGAAACTGCTAACCATCTCCACCTCGGCCCCGTTGATGCTGACAGGGGTGTGTACAGTACTTTGCTTCCTGAAGTCAATGACCAGCTCTTTAGTTTTGCTGGCATTTAGGGAGAGATTGTTGTCGTTACACCACTCCACCAGGTTCTCTATCTCCCTCCTGTATTCTGACTCGTCGTTATTCGAGATCCAGCCCACTATGGTCGTATCGTCAGCAAACTTGTAGATGGAATTGGAACCAAGTTTTGCCACGCAGTCATGTGTGTACAGGGAGTAGAGTAGGGGGCTAAGTACGCAGCCTTGCGGGGCACCGGTATTGAGGACTATTGTGGAGGAGGTGTTGGTGTTCATTCTTACTGATTGTGGTCTGTTGGTCAGAAAATCGAGGATCCAGTTGCAGAGTGGAGAGCCGAATCCTAGGTTTTGGAGCTTTGACATGAGCTTGGCTGGGATTATGGTGTTGAAGGCGAAGCTGTAGTCAATAAATAGGAGTCTCATAATCTTATATGTCTATGTTCTATGTTCAATACGATCGCCTCTCATTCTTCTAAACTCCAGTGAGTACAGGACCAATCTATTCAACCTTTCCCCATAAGACAACTCTGTTCATCCCAAGAATTAGCTGAATGAACCTTCTCTAAGCGGCTTCTAATACAAGTAGATCCCTCCTTCAGTACGGGCACTAGAACTGTACACAGTGCTCCATGTGGCCTCACCAATGTCCCATACCATCATATCAACACTCCCCTACATTTGTACACTACCCCTATGCGATAAAGGCCAGCATTCCATTTGTCTTCCTAATCACTTGCTGTATCTGCATGCTGACCTTTTATGATTCATGTACCAGGACCCCCAAATTCCTCTGTACCTCAGGGTTCCGCAATCTCGTTCCATCAAAATAAATTGCTGTTTTTCTAGTCTTCCTGCCAAAGTGGAAAATTTGGACATTTTCCCACATTATTCTCCATCTGCCTGGAACTCGCTGCTGGAGGAGGTGGTGCCAAAAAAATACCTCAATAAAATGTTTATTAAAAAGGAAAATATTAAATACATTTGTAATGTGTAATGTCTAACATACAACATTGGAAAAAGCAGATTGGATTTACATCAGAACAAAGAACAAAGAAAAGTACAGCACAGGAACAGGCCCTTCGGCCCTCCAAGCCTGTGCCGACCATGCTGCCCATCGAAACTAAAATCTTCTATACTTCCTGGGTCCGTATCCCTCTATTCCCATCCTATTCATATATTTGTCACGATGCCCTTAAACGGCACTATCGTCCCTGCTTCCACCACCTCCTCCGGCAGCGAGTTCCAGGCATCTACTGTGTAAAAAACTTACCTGGTACATCTCCTCTAAACCTTGCCCCTCGCACCTTAAAAGAACAAAGAAATATTGCGTCAGGTGCTTTTATAAATTTAATGAATAAAGTATATTTTTAGAAAAAGAAGTCAGCAAGAAATTGGGGGAAAGAAAAAAGGTACAGAGTTTGCCACCTTATGAATAAACAGATCTTAATCAGAAGAAGCGCTCTGACTATAATGGTAATTTTATCAAAAATATCTGAAACACATCTGTTCACATAACTAACCACAGAGTTTACGTCACTTCTGGTGAAGTAGAGTGTGTCATCGAGCAGCTCGCTCACACGTTGCCAGCAGTGTGACAGACAATGCCAGCAGAACTAACTGCTTTCACAGGATTTTGTATATGCTCCTTGAACGTTTTCTGATAATCATTGAGAGCGGGAGCTTCATTCTCTACCTTGTCCCTAGTTGCTGGTTTTAATGGGTAAATGACTACACGCCGGAGAACGATGTGGCGTATAAAAACTCACAACTATTTCTTCCTGACGTCCTTCCTTTACTTTTCAGCACATTTGAAAGGTAAGAGAGATCTCCAATTGCTACCTGGGATATTGTCGAGTAACTTAGTCAAGAACTTACTGCTGTCAAAACAAACTCCATCAATCACAATCCGTTCTGTAATCACAGTTAACTCTGTGTCAAGATTTAATGTAAATACTACTTCAGAGAAAGGTTTGAGGTCAGGCTATCACAGACAATAGATAGCTCAGTTATCCCTATCGTTGTACATACACACAAGTATAGAACATAGAACATAGAACAGTACAGCACAGAACAGGCCCTTCGGCCCTCAATGTTGCTCCGAGCCATGATCACCCTACTCAAACCCACGTATCCACCCTATACCCGTAACCCAACAACCCCCCCCCCTTAACCTTACTTTTATTAGGACACTACGGGCAATTTAGCATGGCCAATCCACCTAACCCGCACATCTTTGGACTGTGGGAGGAAACCGGAGTGCCCGGAGGAAACCCACGCACACACGGGGAGGACGTGCAGACTCCACACAGACAGTGACCCAGCCGGGAATCGAACCTGGGACCCTGGAGCTGTGAAGCATTTATGCTAACCACCATGCTACCCTGATGCCCCCTCAGTATAATACTGAACAGGATATCTTTTGCAAATAAAACCTTCACTTAGTTTAAATATACCAAGAATATTGTTTTTTTTGCACTGTGTTCATTCTTTGATCGATTATGGCCAATACATTTTAAATCTTATTTTAATTTTTTTAAGATTGTTCTATTCTGTTGGGATAAAGAGATTCAACAGGGAGTTAATTCTGATCAGGTTGAAGAGTGTGAAAAACTTTATCAATTCAATAGAAAACAGTTCTTCAGTAGCTGCAGGTTTAGGCTGGAGTCCTATTCAGCACAGAAGGAGGCCATTTGGCCATCATACCTTTGCTGGTTCTTTGAAAGAGCAATTCTAATTAATCTCGCTCCCTGCTCTTTCCCTCATCGCCTTACAAATGTTTACAAGTATTTCTCCAATTCCCTTTCGTAAATTCCTTATTGAATCTCTTTCTACCGCTCTTTCAGGCACCACCTTCCAGATTATAATTTGCCGTGTAAAATAAAACTTCTCACCTCCCCCTCTCAACATCCTTGCCCATAAAGTTTAATCTGGGACCTCTAGTTGCCCACCTCCTGTCTGTGGAAACGGTTCTAGTTATTTACTCAGTCAATGGCCTTCATGGTTTTCATCACCTCGATTTAAACTCCCCTTTAACCTTCTCTGCTCTAAGGAGAGCAATCCCAGCTTCTGAAATCTCTCCACCATCACTGAATGCCTCATCCCAGGAGCAATTCTGGCAAATCTCCTCCACACCCTCTCCAAGGCCTTGATTGAAAGTAAGATCCTTCACTGGAGGCAATGACCTCTGACTGGTTATCAGAAGAAACACAACTTCTTAAGACAGGCTGGGGGTTCTCACAGGAAGATTAAAGGGGTTAGTGGAAGAAAATAGTTTCAGAATGAAGGCCATTAGAACCCAAGCAACTGTAGCATCATTTTGACAGTGACAGGGTCTTAAAGGAAATGGCAGTGGAGATAGAGGTTCCATTGTTCATAATATTCCAAAATTCCCTGGATGCAGGAAACGTTCCAATGGATTGGAAAAATGCTATTCAAAAAGGGAAGGAGGCAGAATGTAGCAAACTATGGACCAGTTAGTTTAACATCTGTCCTTGGGTAGTTGTTAGAATCCATTATTAAGGATGTAATAGCAGGACATTTGGAAGGTCAAAACGCTAACCATCAGAGTCAGCTTGGTTTTATGAAGGGTAAATAGTGTTTGACTAATATGCTAGAATTTTTCAAAGATGTAACAAGCCAAGTGAATAATGGGAATCCTGTAGATGTAGTATATCTGGACTTCCAGATGGCATTTGATAAGGTGCCACACAGAAGGTTAACTCACAAGGTAAGACCCCAAGGATTAGGGGTCATTTACTAGCTTGGATAGAAGACTGGCTGATGGACAGAAGACAGAGAGAGAGTCGGGATAAATGGGTCATTTTCTGGTTGTCAAAATGTAACTAGTGGGGTGCCATAGGGTTCGGTACTCGGGCCCCAACTATTTACAATTAATATTGTTTACTTGGATACAGGTATAGAAGGTACTATAGCCAAATTTGCAGATTGATTATAGTAGGTGGAGAAATAAGTTACAATGAGGAAACCTTGCAAATGGATATGGATAGGATAGGGGAGTGGGTCAAACTTTGGCAGATGGAGTTTAATGTGGATAAGTGTGAGGTTATTCATTTCAGTCGAAAAAATGGAAAGGCAACTTATTATCTAAATAGAAAGAAACCTCAGAGTGCTTTGGTACAGAGGGATCTGGATGTCCTCGTCCATGAATCACAGAAAACTGGTATGTAGGTATAGCAGGTAATAAGAAAGGCAAATGGAATTTTGGTCTTCATAGCAAAAGGAATTGAGTATAAAGGTCGGGAAGTGTTGTTGCAACTATACAAGGCATTGGTGAGACCACACCTGGAGCATTGTGCACAGTTTTGGTCTCCTTATTTGAGGAGGGATGTAGTTGCATTGGAGGCAGTTCAGAGGAGGTTCACTAGATTGATTCCAGAGATGAGGGGATTGTCGCATGAAGAGAGATTGAACAGTCTCTCGTGTATAGAAGAATGAGGGGAGATCTAATTGAGGTACACAAAGATGATAAAAGTTATTGACAAAGTAGATGTGGAGCGGATGCTTCCTCTTGTGGGACAATCTAGAATGAGGTCGTAGTTTTAAGTAAGAGGGAGCAAATTTAAATTTGAAACAGAGATGAGGAGAAATGACATCTCTCAAAGGGCCGTGAATCTGTAGAATTCACTACCCCAGAGTGTGGTGGATGCCGAGACTTTGAGTAAATTTAAGGGAGAGATAGACAGATTTTTAATTCGTATCAGGGTGAAGGGTTATGGAGAACAGGCAGGAAAGTAGAGATGAGATAAGCCATGATTGACGGAGCAGAATAGAGGGACTGAATTGCCCACTCCTGCTCCTAGTTCTTACGTTCTTATGTGGTTGGATTATTATTTAATATGAAGAATAAAAAACCATTTTGTGAAGTTGCAGGATAATGGAGTCAGAATCGGCAGCGGCCGTTAAAGAACTAGCACAAAGGGCTGAATGGCCTCCTGAAATAAAGAAACACAGAAGCAACATAGAGAATATACAGTACAGGTGGCCATTCTGCCCATTCTGTCTGTGCCTGTCAAAAACAGCTATCCCAGCTTTACCCAACTTTCCAGCTTGTGATCCCTGGAGGTAACAGCACCTCAAGCACATATCGAAGTATTTTTAAAAATGCAGTGAGGATTTCTGCCTTTACCACCCCGTTATAGAGTGAGTTTCAATTTATCCACCACCCTCTGGATGAAAAAATATTTCTCAACTCTCCTCTGATCCTTCTTTCAAATACTTGAAACCTCTGTCCCAAAGTTATTGACCCCTCTGCTAAGGGAAGTAGGTCCTGATTCTCCATTCTGCCTCCTCATTTCCAGCCTTATCAATCTCCCCACAGATTTAAAATTTTCCTGTCTAGAAAATCTTCTCCACCCCCCTCTCTAGCACAATCACAATCTTCCTGTAATGCGATGGAAGGATCTATATGCCGTACGTTAGCCGCGACCTAATTAATATTTTATACAGTAGATGTCATCCTTGCCCAAATGCATCACCTCACATTTATTGGGGTTGAATTCTATTGGTCATTTTTCTGGCCACTTGACCATTCCATTGATATGTTCCTGCATATCAGCCACACGATCAATTCTTGCATCAGCTACAAACTGCTTAATCATTCCCCTACATTGAACTTTTCTGTGATTTCTTTGTTTTGATAAGGTATCTAATGTTCCTTTGTCATCTGTCCCTCACTACTCTGAATGTTATCTATTGGGTCTGATGTGAATGATAATGAGTTAGTGCTTCTGAGTTTTAAGACATCAATCCTTCTCAAAAAAACCACTGAAGCCAATTTATCATTTCTGAGAAATCTTATCAGCAGAATCATTCTGTTTGGTAAAGAATGAATTTCCAAACCATTGTCCTTCTAGTTACTGCAACTTCTGAATCTTTGCTTTCAAGTTAGACGCCGTACAATTAAAATGCTGATTTATCCATTCAGTGTAAGGCGGAACCCGGGAGTTCAAAGTGCAGAGTCCAGCTCCTGTCAATGTGGAATTTTACTCTTAATTCAGGGAACTATTTTAGGGTTTCTCATCTTGACTTCAATATTGGCCTCATTTTTTGACATTACACAAATCTGATTCAATTGTTTGAAACATATAATGCAAATCCCTACCTCTTACATCAACCATACTTATCACAGACAACCCTTACATTGAGCAAAAAGTAGCCATTATTCAAGATGCCCACTGTCCTTTAAAGTGACAGAGCAAAGTTGATAAAATGATTAAGAAAACAAATGGAATACGCGGCTTTGAAAATAGGTCATTGATACCTTTTGTCGACCACAAACAAATCCAGACTGAGTAGTTTAAGAAAACGTGGTGTATTAACACACACTAGTATTTACAATATACACCAGCTCCCAACCAGGTCTGAACTGTCGGTTCTGTACCTGGCTGGCTTTATGCAGAGCTTAACCATGGATGATTTAAGGTTCCCTGCTCCCTTAATGTGGGAGCTCGTGTTCAGCGAGACTGACGGGCAGGTTGATTGCTCCAAACCCGTGGGTCTCGAGCCGGCTGTAACAATACCAAAACAAGGAAGTTATGCTAAATCTTTATCGACCACTGATTGGATCCCAGCTGGAGTATTGTGTTCAACTCAGGACAGCACCCGAGAGGCGATACACTAAAATTGAACCAGGGATGAGGAACTTTGATTACTTGCATTGATTGGCAATGCTCGGTCTCTTCTTCATGGAGAAAGATGAGAGGAAATTTGACTGAGGTGTTGAAAATCATGGAGAGTTTTGATAGATTCCTTGTTCTCACTAGCAGGAGTGTCGATTGAACCTGCCTCCATCTCACTTCCAGGCCGTGCATTCCAGACCCCAACAACTCGCTGTGTGAAATTGTTTTCCCACATCACATTTGCCTCTTTTGCAAATCACCTTAAATCGGCACTCTCTCATTCCCGACCCTTTTACAAGCGAGAACAGTTTCTCCCGACCTTCTCTGGCCAGCCCCCCTCCCCCTCATTGATCTTGAGCCTCTCCATCAAATCTCCTCTCAGCCTTCTCCTCTCCAAGGAGAACAGTTCCAACCTCTCCAATCTATCCACGTCACTGAAGTTTGTAAGATTATGTGACCAGTTTAGGCAGTTGTATCAGGACTTGCCTGTTGTTGTGAGGGGGAGGGAGATGGTGGAGTAGTGGTAATGACACTAGATTACTAATCCAGAGGCCCAGGGTAGTGGCCCGGGGCTCACGGGCTCAAATCCTACCATGGCAGCTGGTGGCATTTAAATTCAATTATTAAATCTGCAATATAAAACTAGTCTCAGTGATGGTGACCACAGAACTATCATTGATTATTGTAAACACCCATCTAGTTCACTAATGAAGGTAAATCTGGTGTTCTTACCAGGGCAGACTCTTTATCTGACTCAAGGACAATTTGGGTTGGGCATCAAATGTGGCCTTGCCAATAATGCTCACATCCCATGAGAGAATAAATAAAAAGGCTCTGCTGAATTCAGTCTCGGTCGGCCAGTTCTCTGAGCAGTTTCATCATCTGTTTGCCTGTATGAGGAGCATCTAGATGAAGCTATGAGCACACACTGTGCACAGCTGGAAAATCCCATTATAGATGGTGATGTAATAATGTCATTATCATTCATTTAATGAAGCAATGTGGCCTTTTTAAAAAAAAAATTCAAATGAAGGGGCAATTTAGCGTGGCCAACCCACCTACCCTGCACATCTTTTGGGTCGTGGGGGCGAAACCCATGCAGACTCGTGGAGAATGTGCAAACTCCACACGGGCAGTGACCCAGGGCTTGTATGGAACCCAGGTCCTTGGCACCATGAGGCAGCAGTATTACCCACTGAAATGAAATGAAAATTAATTTAGCCATCACTGCGCCACCATGCCGTCCTGAAGCAATATGACTTTGAAATGAAATGAAAATCGCTTATTGTCATGAGTAGGCTTCAAATGAAGTTACTGTGAAAAGCCCCTAGTCGCCACATTCCGGTGCCTGTTCAGGGAGGCTGTTACGGGAATCGAACCGTGCTGCTGGCTTGCCTTGGTCTGCTTTCAAAGCCAGCGATTTAGCCCTGTGAGCTAAACAGCCCCTTTGAAGTGTAGTCACCATTGCAATGTGGTACAGTGATAATGTCACTGGGCTAGTAACCCAGAGGCCAAGGTTAATGCTCTGGGTACAGGGTTCAAATCCCACCACAGCAGCTGGTGGAATTTCACTAATAAATCAGGAATATAAAACTAGTTTCAGTGACCAGTCAGTCCTCTTCGAGCATGTGTCCCATTGCTGTTTGAAAGTTCCTACAAATCCAATGCCACCATCCTCTAAGATGGAGTTTCCAGACCTTAACAACTCTGTGTGAAGAAATTTCTCTCCAGTTTGTTGGCTAATTATTTTAAATCCACGCCTCTGGTTACTGGAGTGGCGGTCGGCATTGCCACCGGGGGTAGCGGCTTGGTTGGGTGACCTGCACGACTTCCTGCAGTTAGAGAAGATAAAGTATGAGTTAAGGGGCTCAGCAGGGAGGGTTTGAGGAAAGGTGGGGGATGTTTGTGACCGTGTTTGAGGTGTTGTTCGTCACAGGAGAAGGGGGGGGGGGGGGGGGTGAAAAAGAGGAAAAATCTGTACAGACTGTGTAGTTGATTGTTGGGAAGTATGTTTCCCGGGGTGTTTATTCACTGTTTTGACACGTTTGTAATAAAATACATCTTTAAAAAAACAATTTCACATTTATAATCACCCACTGTGAATAATAATTACAATAGCATTAATCGTTCCTTCGCTGTCGCTGGGCCAAAATCCTGGAACGTCCTTGCTACCAGCACTGCGGGTTTACCTACACCACACGGACTGCGGCCATTCGAGAAGGTTCACCACCACCTTCACAAGGACAAATAGGGATGGGCAATAAATGATGGGCCAGCCTGCAATGCCCACACCCCAGGAAATAATAATAAAAACACACACACTGTTTGAAATCGTGAAGGGTTTAGATAGAGTCAATAAAGTGACTGTTTCCAATATCTGAAGAGGCGGTCGAGAGAAAGCACAGATTTAAGGTGATCAGCAAAAGTACCAGGCGCGACATTGAAATCCTGGTGATGCAAGCTGTGATTAGGATTTGGAATGTATGACAGATACACACTCAATTGTTACCCTTCAATGGGGAATTAGGCAAGTACTTGAAGGAGAACAGATTGCAGGGACTAATTGAATAAATCTTTAAGGATCTCATGCAGACTCAATGAGCTCTTTGGCCTCTTTCTGTGCTGAACACCAAAATAATTTTCATCGTTTCTTTGAAAGGTTTTGTGGGATTTTGTACACACTGAGAATGAGGGCAGGAAACCAGCCTTTGGCCAATCCTGCCTGCCTTAGTGTATCACAATATAGATTGTCATCACACCGCCCAAAACCACGTGATATAGAGGCAGAAACCCTGAAGAAAACGTTGCATCAATGGTGACAGCACAGAAGGCCATTTAGTACTGTGTTCGCTCTCTGTAAGACTGACTTCCAGAGTCCCACTCACCCATCTTTTCTCCATATGCCTGAAAATTGTTTTATTTTCATAATGATCCAATTCCCTTTCGAAAGCCTCGGTTGAATCGGATTCCACCTCAGACATTCCCCACCCTAACCACTCGCTGTGTGAAGAAGGTTTTCCTCATGTCACCTCTCGTTCTTTTGTCAGGTAACTTTGGGGGAAATGAAGGGAAACTTCACTCTGAACCCTTTGCGCAATAGAAACTAAACAAGAAAGTGGCTGTTTTGCACAGGGTAATCTGTGTTGCAGGCAGAAACTCTTGATCAAAGAAAGTCAGTGAGACAGTGTCCATTCCACCAGATGGCAGCCTGTTCCAAAGGTTTATTAATCACTGGGAAAAGAATCAACACCTGATCTCTAACCTAGGTCTGACCTCAAACAACCTCACAATGTGATGCCTGGTCCTTTGAAGCTGTTTAACTGGAACACAGTCTGTTCCCTTCATTAACTTGATCAGGTTAACCCCAAGTCCTCACGTCCCTAAATGGTCGAGTCCACCGTAGGAGCTGGTATGAATATCCGCAGGATAGTGCGTCAAACACTGCAATTCTCACTCTGTCAGTGCACTGAAATCTCAGTCCTGCTTAGCCCAACATCAGCAAGAAGGGTTTCTGCCTCAGAGTCAGGATTGTTACCAATACATCACAAACTAAATTTCAAAGGAAGAGGAGAACAGAGGAATGTAGGAATGCATCAAGTTGTGCCCATTGTAGAGGGCAGTGCAATCCAACACCTTACAGCACTTTGATTCCATTATGGGATGTGAGCGTTACTGGCTAGGCCAACCCTAAATGCCCGTGAGAAGGTAGTGGCGAGCTGCCTTCTTGAACGGCTGCAGTCCGTGTGGTGTAGGTAAACCCACAGTGATGTCAGGGAAGGAATTCCAGGAATTTGACCCAGTGACAGTGAAGGAACGGCGATATATTTCCAAATCAGGATGGTGAGTGAGGTGGAGGAGAACCTCCAGGTGGTGGGGTTCCCAGGTATCTGCTTCCCTTGTCCTTCTTGATGGTAGTGGTCGGAGGTTTGGAAAGTATTGCCGGCCCAATGACCCTTGGCGAGTTGCTGCAGTGCATCTTGTAGGTGGTACACACGGCTGCCACTGTGAATGGGTAGTGGAGGGAGTGAATGGTGAAGGTGCTGGATGGGGTGCCAATCAAGCCGGTCGCTTTTCCTGAATGGTATGAAGCTTCTTGAGTGTTGTTGGAGCTGCAGTAATCCAGGCAAATGAAGAGTATTCCATCAAAGCCAACTTGTACCTTAAATAGGTCTCTGAATACTATGTGTAAGTTGGGACTGAAGGACATATCGTACTGTCAATATTTGTTCCTGGGTTGTGGACAACGCTGGTTAAACTGGCATTTGCTGCTCATGCCTAGCTATGCTGATTAGGTGGTGATGGGTCCTCTCCTCTTCCCATCTCAGTCCTTGTGATGGTGATGATGCAGCAAGGTTGGTCTTAGTTAGGGGATTCCAGGATCAATTGTGCTCTACCTTTGTTTGAACCCCCTGCTTCACCTCACCCACCACCATATCTCTGAACTCCCCTCCAGCTCCACATAGAAACATAGTCAATAGGAGCAGGAGGAGGCCACTTGGCCCTTCGAGCCTTCCCAGACATTCATTATGATCATGGCTAATCATCCAACTCAGTAACCTGTTCATGTCCCCCCCCCCCCCCCCCCCCCCCCACATCCTTGCCTTTGCCCCAAGTGCTATATCTAACTGCTTCTTGATGTTTTAGGCTCAACTACTTTCTGTGGTAGCAGATTCCACAGGCTCACCACTCTTTGGGTGAAGAGATGTCTCCTCATCTCTGTCCGAAATGGTCTGCCCCGTATCCTCAGGCTGTGACCCCTGGTTCTGGACTCCCCCACTATCAGGACCATCCTTCCTGCATCTACCCTGCCCAGTCCTGTCAGAATTTTATAGGTTTCTATAAGATTTCCCCCTCATTCTTCTAAACTCCAGTGAATATAATTGTAACCAAATCAATCTCTCTTCATGTGTCATTCCCGCCATCCCAGGAATCAGTCTGGAAAACCTTCGCTGCACACCCTCCACAGCAAGAAGTCCCTTCCTCGGATAAGGAGAAAGAAACTGCACACAGTATTCCAGGTGTGGTCTCACCAAGGTCCTGTATAATTGCAGCAAGAGGGCCCTGCTCCTGTCTTTGAATCCTCTCGCTATGAAGGCCAACATACCATTTGCCTTCTTTGCCGCCCGCTACATCTGCATGCTTACTTTCAGCGACTGGCGCACAAGGTCTCATTGCGCATTCTCCTCTCTCAATCTATAGCCTTTCAGATAATAATCTGCCTTCCTGTTTTTGCCACCAAAGTGGATAACCTCACACTTATCCACATTATACTGCATCTGCCATGCATGTGCCCACTCACTCAGCTTGTTCAAATTACATTGAAGTATCTCTGCATCTTCCTCACAGTTTACTCTCCCATTCTCCCATCCACCATTGCGTCATCTGCAAATTTGGAGATATTGCATTTAGTTCCCTAATCTAAATCATTAATATATTGTGAATGGTTGGGATCCCAGCACCGATCCCTGTGGTACCCACTAGCCATTGCCTGCCATTCACAAAAAGCCCTGTTAGTTCCTAATCTTTGTTTCCAGTCTGCCAACCAGTTTTCTATCCATCTCAATGAACGACGCCCAATCCCATTCTCTTTAATTTTTCACACTAATCTCCTGTGTGGGCTGCGTTGAAAGTGTTCTAAAAGTCCAAATGAGCCACATCCACTGGCTCCCCTTCGTCTACACTGCTAGTTACATCCTCAGAGAATTCCAGCAGCATGATTTCCCCTTTCAAAATCCATGCTGATTCTCTCTGATCCTCAGTGATCTACAATTCTGGCCTCAGTTTTTTAAATCACTGCACCATTGACGGCTGTGTCCTCAGCTGCCAAGGTCCTATCTCCAGAAAATCCTCACTGAACCTCTCCGTCGCGGAACCTCTCTCCCTCCCTCTAAACCGCTCTGTAAACCCTCCCTCTCCGACTCAACCTTTGGTACCATGTTCAAACTATCGCTGATCTGACTCAATGAACAATTTTAGTTTGACGTGGCTTCTGTGAATTTCCTTGGGACAGTTTGCCACATTCAGAGAGCTATATCAATGCAGTTGTTGTTGAAGGACGACCAATCAGTAAATATGAGGTAAAGGGAACTGAAAATATTGTGACTAACTTGAACGTCTGTTTGACACTGATAAAACCAGCGATTGTGTTTTCTTTGTAGTATATTGAGCAATGATCAAGAATGATTTCATAAACGATGTTATCAAAGCCAGTAAACTTCCAGTGCAGCACTCTCTCAGTACTGACCCTCTAACAGTGCAGCACTCCCTCAGTACTGACCCTCTGACAGTGCAGCAGTCCCTCATTACTATTCCTCCGACAGTGCGGCACTCCCTCAGTACTGACCCTCTGATAGTGCAGCACACTCTCAGTACTGACCCTCTGACAGTGATGCACTCCCTCAGTACTGACCCTCTGACAGTGCAGCACTCCCTCAGTACTGACCCTCTGACAGTGCAGCACACCCTCAGTACTGACCCTCTGACCGTGCGGCACTCCCTCAGTACTGACCCTCTGACAGTGCGGCACTCCCTCAGTACTGACCCTCTGACAGTGCGGCGCTCCCTTAGTACTGACCCTCTGACAGTGCAGCACTCCCTCAGTACTGACCCTCTGACAGTGCGGCACTCCCTCAGTACTGACCCTCTGACAGTGCAGCACTCCCTCAGTACTGACCCTCTGACAGTGCGGCACTCCGTCAGTACTGACCCTCTCACAGTGCAGCACTCCGTCAGTACTGACCCTCTGACAGTGATGCACTCCCTCAGTACTGACCCTCTGACAGTGCAGCACTCCCTCAGTACTGACCCTCTGACAGTGCAGCACACCCTCAGTACTGACCCTCTGACCGTGCGGCACTCCCTCAGTACTGACCCTCTGACAGTGCGGCACTCCCTCAGTACTGACCCTCTGACAGTGCGGCGCTCCCTTAGTACTGACCCTCTGACAGTGCAGCACTCCCTCAGTACTGACCCTCTGACAGTGCGGCACTCCCTCAGTACTGACCCTCTGACAGTGCATCACTCCCTCAGTACTGACCCTCTGACAGTGCGGCACTCCGTCAGTACTGACCCTCTGACAGTGCAGCACTCCCTCAGTACTGACCCTCTGACAGTGCGGCACTCCCTCAGTACTGACCCTCTGACAGTGCGGCACTCCCTCAGTACTGACCCTCTGACAGTGCGGCACTCCCTCAGTACTGACCCTCTGACAGTGCATCACTCCTCGCAAATAAGTCAGCCTAACATCTATCGTAGAGAAAATGCTAAAATCTGTTATTCTGCAGTTTATAGCTGGATACTTAGATAATCATGATGTGGTCACGTTGAGCCAACCTGCTTTTCCTTTGTGAATGGGAAATCATGTTTAACTAATCTGTTGGAGTTTTTGATGAAGTTACATTCATGGTGGATAAAGGTAGCTGGAAGATTTGATGTACTTGGATTTCCAAAAGGCATTTGATATGGTGCCGCAGCGAAGGTTACTTCACAAGATCATGGAACAATGTCTAGAGGGTAACATGTTAGCATGGATAGTTGATTGGTTAGATAACAGGACGCCAGGCTTCGGGTTCAATGAGTCTTTGATGTCTCTGACAGGAAGCTGGAACAAGAGAGTGCGTCGAGAATCAATGCTGGGTCAACACATCCTTTATCAATGACTTGGATGAAGGGACTGAGTGTACGGCAGCTAAATTTGTCAATGACACCAAGGTGGGCAGGAAATTTGGCAGTAGGAGTATAATGTGGGAAAATGTAAACTTGTCCACTTTGGCAGGAAGAATACACAAGCACAACACTGTTCAAACAGAGAGAGATTCCAGAACTCTCCAGTACAGAGGGATCTGAGTGTCCTGGTGTATAATCACAATAAGCCATGATGTGGAGATGCCAGCATTGGACTGGGGTGAGCACAGTAAGAAGTCTGACAACGCCAGGTTAAAGTCCAACAGGTTTGGTTCAAACACGAGCTTTCGGAGCACTGCTCCTTCCTCAGGTGAATGTTGTAAGACTTCTTACTGTGCTCACCCCAGTCCAACGCCGGCATCTCCACATCATGGCTACCGTCGACACCGCAAACTGCCGGCTCAAAGTGGAGAGAATCTCCAGGAAGATCGCGCATATAGACACTGACATTCACCTGAGGAAGGAGCAGTGCTCCGAAAGCTCGTGTTTGAAACAAACCTGTTGGACTTTAACCTGGTGTTGTAAGACATCTTACCATAATCACAATAAGTCATGATGTGGAGATGCCGGCGTTGGACTGGGGTGAGCACAGTAAGAAGTCTGACAACAGCAGATTGAAGTCCAACAGGTTTGTTTCAAACACTAGCTTTTGTAGCACATCTGATGAAGAAGCTGCGTTCTGAAAGCTAGTGATTCCAAATAAACCTGTTGGACAAAAAGTCAGTATACAGGCACAACAAGTGATCTGGGGGAGGGCAAACAGAACGTTGGTGTTTATTGCAAGAGGAGAAGAGGAATGGGATATAAAAGTCGGGATGTTTTACTGGATCTGTACAGGGCCTTGGTGAGACCACATCTGTGGTTCACAGAAGGTTCACACGACACATTGCTGGGGTGAAGACGATGTCCTATGACAAAAGGTTGGCTCTTCACCCATTTGAGTTTCGAAGAATGAGTGCTGATCTTATTGAAACATAGAAGATCCAGAGGAGGACGCGACAAGGTGGATACCAGCTGGACGTTTCCACTTGTGGGAGGGGGCTGAAAGTCAGGGGCAGAGTTTAAGAATAAGTGGACTCACTTTTCAGGCAGAGATGAAGAGAATCTTTTCAATGAAGAGTGTGAAA
Source organism: Scyliorhinus canicula (assembly GCF_902713615.1). Classification (NCBI taxonomy): domain Eukaryota; kingdom Metazoa; phylum Chordata; class Chondrichthyes; order Carcharhiniformes; family Scyliorhinidae; genus Scyliorhinus; species Scyliorhinus canicula. The sequence goes on from NC_052159.1 coordinate 157,635,696, forward strand.
TTCTCTCCCGCAAAAGGCAGCGGAGGCCGGCTCTTTAAATATTTACAGATAAGGGAGTCGGGGGTTATGGGGGGAAGACAGGAAAGATGAGCTGAGACCACAATGAGGGCAGCCATGGTCTGACTGAACGGAGGGACAGACTCAAAGGACCGAATGGCCTATTCCTGCTCCTTTTTTAAAAATAAATTTAAAGTGCCCAATTCATTTTTTTCCAATTAAGGCACAATTTAGCGTGGCCAATCCACCCACCCTGCACGTCTTTGGCTTGTGGGGGTGAAACCCACGCAGACACGGGGAGAATGTGCAAACTCCACACGAACAGTGACCCGGGGCCGGGATTAAATCTGGGACCTCGGCGCCGTGAGGCAGCAGTGCTAACCACTGCAACACCGTGCCACCTATTCCTGCTCCTAAGTCCCAAGGTCCTATGACTGGACAGCAGTTTGTACAAAAGCAGATTAACCATTCATTTAACTCTCGCTATGTCTGAATCGGCTGTCACATTTGCCTGCACAGTAACAGTGACCACTTTCCCAAAGTTACCCCCCAAGGTCTTGGGGTAATTCTGAGCAAAGTGAAAGGAATTATCAATCTGTTATGAATATACCCAATCATATGACTCATAACAATTACCTACGAATTACTGGTTGTAATCAATAACTCTCCAGCCACGCATTCATTAGGATTTTTCAGTGTGAAAGTGCATCTTGATAGATTGCAACCACAGAGTGAGTGGGTGAGAGTGAAAGTGAAATGGAGTTCAGTACCTCTTCTACATTCTGCACGGAATTCTTTTTGTCTTTAGATCTGACTGGAATTTCCAAATTGCTCGAACCAGATTTGGCTGGGGGAGTATTCGATGGTCATTTTTCTCTATGGGTGAATCTGCATTTCTACCCTGCCTCTCCTCCGAGTTTAGTGTTGGGTGATTTGCGAGATCACTTTAGTCCAGGGGACATTTCAGTTCAACCACAACGGTTTGATTCTGGAGTCAGGCTTCGATGATCAGGGAGAAGACTCACTTCCCTAAAGGGTTGTGAATGAAGCAGCCGGGGGTTTTACCTGAAACTTCCATGGTGGTGTTAACTGACACCAGCCCACATAGATCAAATTCAGTTTGACAACATGTTCTTGGGGTGATTTAAGGTGAGGTCCTTCTTTTCAAACCCTTTCTGGGAAAGGGCAGTGCTTCGGATGAGCTAAGTTTCTGTTGCAAAGAGCCAGCAAACAGGATGGACTCAATGACCTCTTTCTGTGTTGCGATGGTTCTAGTTGTGGTGATATGCTTCACTGTAAATACACAAGGGGTTAATGTAAATACACATAGACTAGATAGACACTAGAGGGAGCACCAGAGACATCACACACCGACATTCAACAAATAGCCCAGTAAGATAGGACACGACCAATGGGCATTCAAGATGCACACAGAGGTGACACTACCACAGGGGGGCATTACACCAACCCATATATAAGGACACAGCACACATGATCTTCCTCTTTCCAGTGGAGACACTCAGTGAGTACACAGGGTTGATTGAACACATCACACCCACCACGTGGATTGTAGCAGACTGGTTTGTCAGACTGAGTAGCTATAGCAGGATTAACAGGAGAGTCGAATCCAAGTAGGAGAATCGTTAACAGTTTCATAAATGTGTTAAAGCTATCTCCAAGTCTGAACCTTCCTTTGTCAGAGTGCACATCAAGGAAGCAGCTTATGCTACATCAAGAGCCTAACAAAACATTAGTCTACGATTCCATTGTGGGAATTGAACTCGTGGCCTTCTGATGCATGACCATAATCATCATCATAACCACAAAGAGGAACATTTTATAGCCGCCACAATTCTGGGTTACATCAAGCATGAGAGATTGGACCTGGCACTCTCCCCACAAAGAAAGCCTTGCATTTATATAGGGCCTTTCACACCCTCAGGATGCCCCTTTGCTGCCAATGAAATTCCTTTTTTGAAACGCAGTTGTGATGTAGAAACCCTGGCAGCCAATGTGCATGCAGCAAGATGTGGTAACGACAGGCAGCGATGTAGTCATGACTGGTTAATCTGTTTTTTTTGGTGACGTTGGTTGAGGGATACATAATGGCTGGGACACTGCGGACAACTTCACTGATCTTCTCCAAAAACAGAGTCCCGGGGGTTTAACTGTTCTACCTGGAAGGCAGACAGAGCCTCGGGTTAAACAACTCACCCAGATCGTTCCCCCAACGTGATGGGTTTTCACATGTCTCAGCCAACAGGTTGGCCAAACGTCGGAAAAGCTTCAGAAACATTCAGCAATAAATTAAAGCCTTCAAATTCAGCAAATGGAGAAGGAAACATTGTCCAAAGATGGCTTCTGATGGAACTGGTTAATAAAGGAAACTTCCTCTTTTTGGTCAATGTTACAGTAATTTAGAGGGGAAATATATATTTCCCATCTCTTAAATGAGGAAGTGACTCCTTTTGTCTTGGTCATTATTTTAAATCATAACCCCAACTTTTTTTCTCCAACATAAACTTCAAATCATTTGCAAAATATGGGCAAGAATACATTGATGTGTGATTGGTGACTGGGGCCGGTTTAGCACAGTGGGCTAAACAGCTGGCTTGTAATGCAGAACAAGGCCAGCAGCGCGGGTTCAATTCCCGAACCGGCCTCCCTGAACAGGCGCTGGAATGTGGTGACTAGGGGCTTTTCACAGTAACTTCATTGAAGCCTACTCGTGACAATAAGAGATTATTATTATTATTATTGAGAATTTGACTTGGGAGATTGTGAGTCTATTTAATAAGATGTCACCCTATTCGGTTTAAGGCACTCATTAAAATGCCTTTTCAGGTCGATAGTGGTTAATGTTTCAGAAAGATTGTCATTACACAGGTCTGAAATCTGGCTCAGTGGGCAGCGCCCTTGTCTCTGAAGGCTGCGTGTGTAGTTCCCAATCCAAGGACATGACGGTATCATCCAGGCTGATACTCCGGTGCAATGCCGAGAGAGCGCTGCGTGGCTGTAGGAGCTGTCTTTAGGAGGAGATGGTTCCACTTGCCAGCCCGGTAGCACAGTGGTTATCACTATGGCCTCACAGCTCCAGGGTCCCAGGTCCGATTCCCGGCTTGGGGCACTGTCTGTGCTGCGCAGTCTGCACGTTCTCCCCGTGTCTGCGTGGGTTTCCTCCGGGTGCTCCGGTTTCCTCCCACAAGTTGCCAAAGATGTTCTGTTGGGTGAATTGGATATTCTGAATTCTCCCTCTGTGTACCCGAACGGGCGCCGGAATGTGGCGACTAGGGGCTTATCACAGTAACTTCATTGCAGTGTTAATATAAGCCTACTTGTGACAATAAAGATATCTTACGTGGATATCAAAGATCACATGATTGTTACTTGATGAAGGGCAGTGCAGTACTGCATGGAGCAAAAATCCACATCACTAAAATCAGATTATCTGGCCGCAATGACTTTGCTCTCTGTTGGAGCTTGCTGTGCGCAATTTGGGTGAAATGTTTCCTAAGAACTTTATTGGCTGCAGAGTGCAGCAGAATCCTGAGGACACAAAAGGTGCTATAGAAATATAATTCTTTCTTTTGTTTTCAACTGTTAGTCAACACTTTCCCCAGCATCCTGATGAAAACGTCAATCACAACCACATTTGTGGCAATTTTTTGCCAATTTTCTGAAGACACAAATATTGACAGGCAGCAGAAATGTTGGACGGAAGTGCCCAGAGTCATGCCAGGAGCACCATAACTCCACACATCACACACTCCAACTTGCCCCTCACCGCCATGTAAATTCCTGTGAGAGATTATCTGTACTGGCCCTCTGACAGTGCGGAATTCCCTCAGTACTGACCCTCTGACAGTGCAGCACTCCCTCAGTACTGACCCTCTGACAGTGCAGCACTCCCTCAGTACTGACCCTCTGACAGTGCAGCACTCCCTCAGTACTGACCCTCTGACAGTGCAGCACTCCCTCAGTACTGACCCTCTGACAGTGCAGCACTCCCTCAGTACTGACCCTCTGACAGTGCAGCACTCCCTCAGTACTGACCCTCTGACACTGCAGCACTCCCTCAGTACTGACCCTCTGACAGTGCGGCACTCCCTCAGTACTGACCCTCTCACAGTGTGGCACTCCCTCAGCACTGACCCTCTGACAACGCAGCACTCCCTCAATACAATCTTTTGCTAACGCTCAGGATGATGGTCCACAGAGTAATGTGACAGTTGACAATGGATGAGAATCACGGAGGGCAAGATTCTCTGCCTCCCCCCCCCCCCCCCCCCCCCCCCCCACACACACACACACACACAGCTTGTTTCTCAGTGGTGGGGAGCAGTCTGTGTTGACCAGCGGCAGGATCTCTTGGTCAAGCCATCGGGAGACACGTGGCGGGGGCATGTCATTGGGAGATCGGAAGGTCCTGCCTGTGTGTAGAGCAGGAAGATCTCACCTGCTGTGTTCTGCTGCTTCGGATAACACAGGCTGCTACTTGATGCAGTCTTAACTAAAGGATGCTCCATACTCTGAAATGAGTTCAACGTGTTTATTAAACTATTAACACAGTTCTAAAACGAGTTCGACTCTCTGCTAATCTAACTGTAGTAACTCAGTCTAAGTGTACCAGCTTGCTCTAAGCCACGTGCTGGGGTGTGATGCTGCTGATCAACCCTGTCTAACTCTCTAGATGTCTGTCTGTGGAAAGAGGCAGGGTGTGAGTGCCTCATCCCTTTTATAGTGTTTATGTCATGCCCCCTTGTGGTGATGCCACCTCGGAGTGTCCTGACTGCCCATTGGTTGTGTCCTATTCTGAGTGTTCATTGGTTGCATTTTTGCATATCATGACATCGCCCAGATTATTCGAGATCTGAACCGTTGCACTATGTCAGACAGCTTGGCAGAGACACCACTAGGTGGCAGATTCAAACTGGCAGCCTCTGTATTTGGACATTCAGTGAATGTTGAGCGTGTGTGAATGAAGTGGCTCTCACAGTGGGACACCGGGTTAGTTTATTTTAAAGCTGCTGATTATTGTGCACACCCGGCATTTAAACCCAGTAAAGCTTCCTCACAAAGTCTGCGCAATAAATTGAGTGTTTTAACACATCTAATTGAAGCGTTTAACTTCACAGAAAAAAAGAACACAATATAACGAGATTACCAGGAAATATTTGTACCTCTAATATACAATCTGTTTTATTTGTCCATGTTTTGCTGTTGGATGTTTCTATTTACCCGGGGGAGTTTCCTCAAAGCCCTCCATTCGATCGCAAACTCGCAGAAATTCAGCGATTAGGCGGAGACTGGACTATTCTTCTTGGAGTGAAGAAAGTTGCGAGAAGATTTATTGGAGGCGTTCAAAATCATTCATGGTTCCGTTAAATAAATGGGGAGAAATTGCTTCCATTGGCAGGAGGGTCAGTCACCAGACAGACACAGATTTCAAATCATTGGCCGGGGGTGAGATGAGAATGTTTTTGAGAGAAGCTAGTTGTGATCCAAGATGTGTCGTCTGAAAGGGCGCTGGAAACAGATTCAACAATAACTTTCAAAAGCAAATTGGATAGCCATTGGCAGAGGAGTATCTTGTCAGACTGTGGGCAAACAGGACGGGAGTGGGGCTAAATGGATGGCTCTTTCAAAGAGTTAACACTGACAGGGTGGCCAGAATGGTCTCCTTCTGTGCTGTAACATTTTAGGATTGTGTGTAACGATGGACAGTGGACCATGGTCCAGCGTGAAGTGTTGGCTAGTGTAGACTTGAGAGATGAACAGACACTTCCAACACTGATGAAGGTTCAACTCAATTTTATTAACTACTTCTAACTAACTAACACACGATGACTGTGGGTCTAAATGATGCTAACTTAAACTAGAGACCTAAGCCTTGCCCGAACCAGTTGATTCTCTCAGCACGCGGTGTGAGTCTGTGCTGGGCTGGATGAGTTCTTGTTACACTGAGAGGCAGCACCCAGAATGAGTGGGAACCGTGGTGCCCTCTGCCTTTATAGTGTGTGTATTCTAACTGGTGATTGGCTGCGGTGTTTGTACATGTTGATTGGTCCCTGTGTGTGTCCATCAGTGTGTGTCTGCACCATGATATACTGGTGTATATTATGACACAGCGGTTTTGTCTCGCACAGTCAAGAGACTGAAGACATGATTCACAAAGTCTCACACATACTAGCATCTCCTGGGCTACAATAATAGAATCATACAGCACAGAAAGAGCCCATTCAGTCCATCACAGTCCATGCTGTCTCATTGAAAGAGCTATCCAATTAATCCCACACACACTCTCTTTCCCCATAGCCCTGCAAACATATACGTTTCAAGCGTATTTTAAGTTTATTGCCTCCATTGGCCCTTTCAGTAACAATAGGCTACTGTAATTAATAAAACAATTAAATGGTACTTCTTTCTGTAACGTCACAGATGCCGCTGCCTAAGGCTGGTTTGGACTCTGAAAGCAGCCTGATATAGAGGTTTGTTTGATGGGTAGTTATAAACAGACACCATTCAAGATATCTGACCACATAACACCACGTTAAATGTGGGGGACTTGCCATGAAACACCAATCTAATGTATCTGGTCAAATATATGATCTGTTCAAATGTGGTCTCCCACGTAGACCCTGTGGTCTACTGATGCAATGGGTGACACATTGTCGTTCATTCTTAGAATTTAAGCACTTGCTTTAGGAAAGAAAGGTGTTTTTGTGTAACGGGAAGACTTGGAAGCTGGGCAGGACTCAGCATTAAACTGAGCCAACGTCACAGAAATAGAAATAGTGGGTGGGACAGGCAGCATCTGTGCAGAGAATGAGCGCGAGTTAACGTTTCAGACCGATGCCATTTCAATAGGAGTAATGACATCCCAGAATATTCCAAAGTCTCCCTCTGCCAGGACAGCACAGACTGAGTCTGCATTTATATAGCTCAGGGGGGTTCCAAAGTACTGTCAGCCAGGGAGTGCAGCAACCAATCTGCACACAGCAAGATCCCACACACAGCAATGAAATAAATGACCAGCTAAACTGGTTAAGTAATGTTGGCTGAAGAATACATATTGATAGTCATTTGGTGGTCCAGAGCCTGGTTACTACTGAAAAAAGAGACATGCTGTCAAAGCTTTTCATCTTGCACTCATCAGAACAATTCCTAACAATATCAAATATAAAAGGAATAGCAAATTATACTTCATGAGGACAGAGTGCTGATTGGTTGGCAAGTGGACTCTGATTGGTAGCGTCTTGGAGAAGGAACCAGTTAACTGATAACTGACAGTTAATGTCCCAGCTTTCTTTAAATTCAAACCAGGCAGGTTGACTCTGATTGGTCAAGTCATTGCTCTGAAGAATGAACCAAAGAATGGCTGTCACCTATTTTGTTCGGTGAAATGCGTGTTCATGTTCTTTCTGTCTACAAAGAACAGGGTCCGGTGTAGTTTCTAGAACATGCAAATGCGCCACACTGAGTCCCACTGACAATCTTAAATTTTTAAGTGTAATTGTTAGCACAGGGTTGCTTCACAAGTATTGCCCAATCATGTGTTTTGAGTTTTGCAAACACAGGCTGGTTGGGTATAGTCTGTAACTTGTCTGTTGCGAACAGCGGCTGGGACATGTTGTCTGATATGAGCGATCAGTCTTTGAAACATTTAGCCTACAGACCTGGCATCACACTGACATTGAAACTCATATAGCAGGTTACTCAATTGTGTAGTTGGCAGAATATCTTTATGGTTTGACAGCAGCAACCTGTTAATGCCGAATACCACTTGTGTTGCTCCTGTGTGGTAGCAGCGTAACTCAGCTCGCTTCACCTCTTGCTCAATATTTTGAGATGCCTTGTCCTTCCGGGGTAATCTGTGATAGACTGGGCACATTTTTAAAAAATATTTCATGGGAGGTGGACATTGCCAGCTCAAAATTATCCTTGAACTGAGAGGCTCGCTCGGCCATCTCAGAAGACAGTTAAGAGTCAACTATATTGGTGTGGGTCTGGAGTCACATGTAGGCCAGACCAGGTAAGGACGGCAGATTTCCTTCCCTAAAGGGTGTTAGTGACCCAGATGGGTTTGCATCATTAGACTTTTATTCCAGATTTTTACTGAGTTCAATTTTCATCATCTGCCATTGTGGGATTCGAACCCAGGTCCCCATCACCCTGGGTCTCTGGATTACCCGTCCAGTGACAATGCCCCGCCTAAAGTGACATCCTCACACCTGTTCAGGAGTGTGTGCGATATGCAGCGAGCAATGATCCGACCCATTACTCCGCAGGATAGTTTTGATTTGCTCTATTTCAGCATCAAGCTCGATGGTGAATAAATGGTTCAGACTCTATTTACGATGCTGCCGACGAGGCCAATCCGTACAGTGTGTGGAACTGTAAAAATCCCAACACCGATATTGACCAGTGAATGAAGCTTGCGGGAAACGCTAGCGAAGAATCCCCCGGGACAGATTTCACAACAAGCACGTCGAGGAAAGAGAGCTCAATTGTCTGCTCGATTTCACGGGGAATCTTGAGCACAGGATGGAGCCCATTCCGCTGCGTATGGAAATCCCGACATGCAGCTGTGCATTCAAATATATCATCGACATATCAGAATTAGGTAAGGGGTAGGAGGTCGGCTGTCATTCTATCGAGAAGCTGGGCCCAGAGGGGATTCCATGGCAACACCATCGATTTGGACAAACATGGGGCGAGATTCTTCCAGGTGGGATGCTCCATTTTGCCGGTGCCCGGGGGTTTCCCGATGGCATGGGGCTGCCCCACAATGGGGGGTGACCGGCCGGAGTAACGGAGCATCCCGCCGGCGTGGTGAGGCAGAAATGTGGAACAGCGGGGTGGAGAAACCCGCCCATGGTGTCAGTAAAACTAAAGTCAACATGGGCGAGTTTCTGAGTTCATACGTTCAGTGAAAACAGATTCACACAGTGGTGGCGATGATCACCATGATATGATGCTGCTGTACAAATGTCGATGGCATCCTTGAATGGTACCTTGGTGAATAGACGAGCAATGTCAAATGAGCAACTGGAAACGGCATCTCTATTGATATTGAAGTTCTGTATAGTCTTCGCAAATGTGCACAAATCCTTCACTTGTTCAAATCTGGCTATAGCAACCCGCTCAACCACACGGCCAATTGATGCTGTGCAGAGCCAGTTATAGTTACAATAGGGTATACTTGCCAGCCAATCAGCACTCTCTGTTCATGAAGTGTTGTTCCCTTTACGAGAGGTTTGGACAGCATGTATCTTTTTCAGCAATCCTCAAAAAAGACTGGTAGAAATCGTTAAAACCATCCAAGTTAGGCTTGCCAACCCAATTGAAGGTTAATCTTCAGAATGCTGCTCGGAGCCAAAAGCAGGGGGAAAATCAGAGAGACATTTGAAAACCAACTATTCCTTTTTCATTACAAACGCTTTTGTTTATTTGTTACAGAAATAGTTTGGTTTGGGTGACTGGATGATTTTTGGCTGGTTGGCCAGGTTGAGCAGCCACTGGTTGGGATGCGCGTGGAGGAAATCACGTGATGGAAAGTCGCGATGGAAATACCTGTGGCCAGAGAGGTTGACACCAAATCTAAATATATCCAGAGTTGGTCGATTTTGCAAAATAGAGAACTTTGTACACTTCGACTCTGGATTTATGTGTTTCATTTTCTTAGTTCCCCACCGGAAGAGGTGCTGTGAGGTGTACTGGCCACAGTCAAGGCCAGGTGGTTTTCATCCTACTGTATGTTCAGTACCGATTAGGGAATGCTGTGAAGCTGCTCTCTGTAAATGGAGAGGACGTCTGGCTATAAGACAGCGATATTGCTGCATGTTGCTGCAAACCTGTCAGTATCCCTTGGTGAAACATTGCAGAGAGTTAATCTTATTACAAACTCCTCTCAGAATGCCCTCGAGTCAGACTGTTCCGTTTATAAAAGGACAGTGTGTGTGCAGCCCATAAACCGATTAGAGCGAAGAGACCAATGAGCCAATGTTATAATCCATTGTCTCCAGCAAGCTGGCCATGCGGCTGTTAAAATGTAAGAATGCCGGGGGCAGCATGGTGGCACAGTGGTTAGCACTGCTGCCTCACAGCACCGAGGGCCCGGGTTTGATCCCGGCTCCGGGTCACTGTTCATGGGGAGTTTGCACATTCTTATCGTGTCTGCGTGGGTCTCACCCCCCGGCGGAGCAGGCTCGAAGGGCCAAAAGGCCTCCTCCTGCTCCTATCTTCTATGTAACCCAAAGATGTGCTGGCTAGGTGGATTGGCCACTTTATATTACCCCTTAATTGGAACAAAAGAGTTGGGTGCTCTAAATTTATTTTTAAAAATGTAAGAATGCCGGGAATGAGAACAAGAAAAGATGTTCATTCATTCAGCTCAATCCACAGCTTCGGAGAGTCATAGGGCACGGTTTCCCGGCCACGTCTCGCCAGAATCGGAACGGGAAGCGGCCGGTAGATCCCAGGATGGGCCTTTTCCGGGCTCCCCGACGGTCGTTATGCCTTGGAGATCTCGTTAGATCTTGCGACGCCGCAATCTGGATCCTGCCCACAATGAGCGGGACCCAGACTTGCAGAGATAAGCGAGTTTTAGAGCTCACTTAACCCTGTCGACGCCGGGCGGAACCGGCTCCCATCATCTACCGGCCTCGCCAAGGAGGCCCCAGCTGGGCGCCGTTTAGCACCGATCCCCACACCGTTTAGCACCGATCCCCACACCGTTTAGCACCGATCCCCACACCGTTTAGCACCGATCCCCACACCGTTTAGCATCGATCCCCACACCGTTTAGCACCGACCCCCACACCGTTTAGCACCGATCCCCACACCGTTTAGCACCGATCCCCACACCGTTTAGCACTGCTCCCCAGGTGGAACGGCACTTGGGGGGTGGTCTCCCAGGCGCTCAGAGGACCCCAGGAGGTTGATATCTGGGATGGGTGGCATCCTGGCACTGCCGATGCCAGCCGAGTGCCTTTCACTGCCAGTCTGGCTTCTTGGCAGTTCCATCCGAGTGCCAGTCTCTGACCGCCCTGGTGGCACTGCCAGGTTGGCAGGAGCACTGCCAAGATGCCAGGGTGGCTCAGGGATGGGTTCAGGGAGCCCGAGGACCCCCAATGGGGAAATTGGGCATTGGGGGGGTCTGCGGGTTGCGCTGGGCCCTCAAGGGATCAGGCGCCATTGGAAAATAGCAAGTGGAGCTCCACAGTGCAGGGACTGATGCTGAGTGTGGCTTTAGGGGGCCTCAGGGGGCCTCAGGGGGCTTCAGGGGGCCTCAGGGGGCCTCAGGGGGCCTCAGGGGGCTTCAGGGGGCCTCAGGGGGCGTTCCCCACCAAGACCTGAAAACACAACAGAGGCCGTTAGATAGCGGGGTCATTCCCTACACATAAAGTGCTCGGAATGACCCCTCTAATCCCGCCCAGAACAGAATGTTTCTTAGATAGATAGTGCCCATACCGCACATACCGCACATACCCGCATGTTTCTCCGCGTCACGCCATTCTCTGCTGGTGGAATTCTCTACTCCTCCGCTTGTCGATGGGATTTCCCATTGAAGCCGCACCACCAGGAAACCCGGATTCTGCTTCCAGCGGGAACAGGGAATCGCAATGGCTGGAGAATTCCGGCCACTGTGTCCACTCAGTGAAGGCCCGTTGTGTCTCATGTTTGACAGATTCTGTGGGGAGCTTTTAGACCCCTGGACATTTCTGGCAACATACAGAACAGGGGAATCTTCAAGTTCCCTGGTCAGGTACAATAGTGGATGAGGATTAAATTGGGTAAAATTACCCGATACACAATTGCAATATTACAAACATGAGGAGGCCATTCAGCCCCTTGAACCTGTTCTGTCTCTCAATCGGAAAATGGCTCCATCTACCTGCCTTGATTCCGAAACCCTTCATCCTCCCACCCAACAAAAATCGATCCATTTCAGCTCTCCCTTTTTAATTGACTCCCACCCTCGTCAGCTTTATGGGGGGAGTGAGTTCCAGATTTCCACTCCCTTTTGTGTGAAGTGCTTCCTGCCATCACCTCTGAACCACCTGGCTCACCGTTTATGGTTATTCCCCTTGTTCCGGTGATCTGTTTGATCAGATCCAACCTTCAGCCTGACTGAAAGTCAGAGAGTGAACCATGGCTCACACCGAGATTGGAAAAAACTTATCATTGTCCCAATATCTTTTCTGCTTCTGAAATATGAGTCTTTCTGTAACATCCCCACACTCTTGCTGAACCTTTGCTTCACTTGATCCACTTCACCTTTGATGTGTTTATATTGTCAACCAAAGTGTGATAGAGTCATAGAGTTTCCAGGACTTGGCCCATCGCTCCCCTGACTTCACAACCACGTCTAAATACTTCTGAAATGTTCTGAGGGTCTCTGCCTCCACCCCCCTTTCAGGCAGCGAGTACCACACTCCCACCACCTCACAGTTTTTCCTCACATCCCCTCTAAACCTCCTGCCCCTTACCTTAAATCTCTGCTCCCTGGTCAGTGATCCCTCCACCAAGGGGAAAAGTTTCTTCCTGTCTACTCTATCTGTGCCCCTCATCATTTTACACATCTCAATGATGCCCCCCCCCCCCCCCTCTCTCAACGTCCTCTGCTCCAAGGAAAACAATCCAAGTCTATCCAATCATCCTGGTAAATCTCCTCTGCACCCTTTCCAGTGCTATCACATCCCTCCTGTAATGTGGATTCCAGAACGCACAAAATTCTCTAGCTGTGGCCTAACCAACATTTTACACAGTTCCAGCATCACCTCCCTGCTCTTAAACTCTCCGCCTCGGCTAATAAAGGCATGTATACTATGTGCCTTCTTTCAGGATAAGCGAAATCGTGGCCTGTGACATCGTCTGGGGCAGAACCCCTCTTTCCCTTGCCTCATTGAACACCTTCATCAGCACCGGTCCCAATATCCCAGATAACTTTTTGTAGAACTCTGCTGGGTACCCATCTGGTCCCAGGGCTTTACCCGACTGCATGGCCTTCACACCCTCCACTCTCTTCCAACCCAATCGGGGCCCCCAGCCCTTCTACCAGCTCCCCATCCACCTTCGGGAAAGTCAGCCCCTCCAGGAAGTGCCTCATCCCCTCCGGCCCAGTAGGGAGTTCCTACCTGTGCAGGCTGCTGTAGAAATCCCTAAATGCCTTACTCACCCCCTAGCCAAATCCCCAACCAAGTTCCCATCCCTGTCAATATCTTTCTCTATCTCCCTGGCTGTCTCCCTCTTTCTTAGCTGCTGTGCAAGCATCCTACTGGCCTTCTCCCCGTGCTCGTATATTGCCCCCTCGCCTTCCTGAGCTGTTCCACTGCCCTCCCTGTGGTTAACAAGCCGAACTCCACCTGTAGCCTCCGCCTTTCCCTTAAAAGTCCTATCTCTGGAGTCTCCGCGTACCTCCTGTTGACTTGTAGAATCTCTTTCACCAGTCGGTCCGTCTCTGCCCTATCCGTCCTGTCTCTGTGGGCCGCAGATCGAGATCAGCTCTCCTTTCACCACTGCCTTCAGTGCTTCCCAGACCATCGCTGCTGGGACCTCCCCCGTATCATTTACCTGCAGGTAATTTTGTCTGCATTTCCTCAGCCTCTCGCACACCGCTTCGTCCGCCAACAGCCCGACATCTAACCTCCAATGCAGGCGCTGATTACTATGTTTACTAACCTGCAGGTCAACCCAGTACGGAGCATGGTCTGAGATTGTGATCACCGAGAACCCCGTATCCACCACCCCTGCCAGCAAGGCCCGACCCAAAATGAAGACATCGATCCGAGAGTATACCTTATGTATGTGGGAGTAGAAGGAGAACTCCTTCACCCTCGGCTGCCTCAATCTCCATGGATCCACCCCCACAATCTGCTCCATGAACCCTTTCAGTTCCTTTGCCATTGCTGGCACCCTACCTGTTTTCGAGCATGATCGATCCAGGCCGGGATCAATAACTGTATTAACGTCCCCTCCCATGACCAGCTTGTACGATTCCAGGTCCGGAATCTTCCCCAACATCCTTTATAAATTCCACGTCATCCCAAGTTGGCTCATACACATTAACCAGCGCTACCTTCATCCTCTCCAGCTAACCACTAACCATAATATATCGAACATCCAAAACTATTCTGCCCACCTCAAATATCACCCACTTATTAATCAAGATCGCAGCCCCTCTGGTCTTTGTGTCCAGCCCCGTGTGAAAGACCTGACTAACCCAGCCTTTCCTCAATCTAACCTGGTGCGCTAATCTAATATGCGTCTCCTGCAACATTACCACGTCCGCCTTCAGTCCCCTCGGGTGCGTGAACACACGCGCCCTCTTAACCGGCCCCTTTAACACTCGAACATTCCAAGTGACCAGCCTAGTCGGGGGGCACAGTGCCCCCCCCCCCCACCTCCGCCGATCAGCCATCCCCTTTCTTGGGCCCGCCTCCAGCCCATGCACCACGCCTCCTCCGGTCTGCCCCCCCGGCAGCCCCCGCCCCCCCCAATCTCCTCTCTGTCCCTCAACCGAAGTCCCTCCCTCGTCAGCAGAACAACTACCCCCCCCCCCACCCCCAGCAACACCACTCTGAAATCTAACCCATACAACAAACTAAACATATGCACACCCCCCACTGCGCTTCCGTGAGCTAGCTCACCCAACTAGCTTGGTGGCCCCCAGCCCCTGGCACCAGCTAGTCTCCCACCTATTGTTCCCTCACTCCCCTCCCACCCGCTCATAAAAACAAATTCCCTCATCTAACGATCCCCACACAATCACCCAACTGAAAGAAAAACACCAAAATCCAAACAAGCACGTCTCCATCCCACAAAAACGCAAATCAAAGCAAAAGGCATTGCCAACATTCACCAGAAAGAAAACCCGAACACGAAAAACTTTTTTCCCCCCCCGTCTTACACAGAACTCAAAAACAGAAGAGAATAAAACAAACAAATATAAGCCAAAAAGTTGCATCAAAGTTCAAAAGTTCTCAGTCCACCACCAGTCCTTTTCTTTTCGTGAAGTCCAGTGCGTCTTTGGGCGACTCGAAATAATGATGCTGGGTCCTCATATGTGACCCAGAGACGAGCCGGATACAGCAGTCCAAACTTCACCTGTTTCTTGAAAAAGATTGACTTAATTTGGTTGAAACCTGCCCTTTTCCCAGCCACCTCCACACTCAGGTCCATGTACACCCGCAGGATACTGTTGTCCCATTTACAGCTCCGTGTTTGCTTGGCCCGCTGAAGAATACATTCCTTGTCCAGGAATCTGTGGAATCTCACCACCATCACCCTCGGAGGGTCCCCCGTTCGCGGCTTCCTCGCAAGCTCTCTGTACGCGAGAGAATGTTCCCTCCCCCAGCAGCTTCTCAAACATACCGGCAACGTATGCCCCAGCATCAGCTCCCTCAGACCCCTCCGGGAGCCCGGCAATTCTTAAGTTCTACCGACGGGACATATTCTCCACCTTCCCACCTTCCACCAAAGTCCCTCCCTCGTCAGCAGAACAACTACCCCCCCCCCCCCCCCCCCCCCCCGCCTCCCAGCAACACCACTCTGAAACCTAACCCCACCTTCTCCAGAAGCTTTTCATGCTGGTCCCTCAACATCCCCACCTCCAGCTCCACCGCAGTTTGATGCTCCTCCAGCTCAGCCAGCGCCGTCTCCACCTTCTGGATCGCCCGATCCTGGGCGTCCAATCTGTGCTCCAGCCGATCAATCGACTCTTTTATCGGGTCCAGGCAGTTCCTGTTTCTGCTTGGCAAAGCCGTCCTGGATGACCTGCATCAACTGCTCCGTTGATCGCTGGGCCGACACACCCGGGGTCCGGTTTTCGGCCATGCTGCCTCCTGCAGCAGCTTCACCCAGCCCTCGCCTGTCTTTTTATTTCTGCCTTTCCGTACACTCCTGGTTCTTTTCTCCACACACCATGGAAACGGTGCACAATTGCTTCAGACTTTGAATTTACAGTTTAAAACCGGAAAACGTCCGGGGGAATGGTCGAAAAGTCCAACCAGAGCGGGAGCCACCAAATGTGCGACTTACTCCTTCATAGCCGCCACCGGAAGTCCTCCCATCTGCCTTCTTAACCACTGTATCCACCTGCTCTGGTACCTTAAGGGACGGGTGTACATGCGCAGCAAGGTCCCTCCGATCCTCGGTGCTTCCCAGGGTCCTGCTGTTTATCATGTATTCCCTATCCTTGTTTGTCCTGTCCAACTGCATCACCTCGTACTTATCCAGATTGAATTCCAATTGCCCCGATTAGCCCATCTGACCAGCCCGTCTATATCCTCCTGTAATCGAAAGCCATCCTCCTCACTATTTACCACCCCACCACCAATTTTTGTATCATGGGTGAACTTACTAATCAGCCCTCCTATATTCAACTCCAAATCATTTATATATAAACTGCAAGCAGCAAGGGCCCCAACACTGATCCCTGCGGGACCCCACTGGCTGTTAATGGGGCAGAATTAGCCCAATTTGGGAAGTCAACAACAACAATGTGCATTTATGTAGCACCTAGTGATTATCGAACGCAAATCGACATTGAGCTGGGTGATGAAGGACTTGGTCGAAGAGTAAATTGTTAAGAGTGACCCAAAGGAGGAGATACTTGGGGAGGTTTAAAGAGGGAATTCCACAATTTAGGGTTGAAGCAACTATTAAAATTGGGGTTTACAGGAGGTTAGAATTGGAAGGGCGATGTGTCTCTTTGCCTCACACCTGGGGGGGGTCGTCTGTCAGTCACATGATTAACCACCCATTCTGTGCATATTTTGTGACTTTTACTTTCGTAAATACATTTTCTTTTGCCTGAATGCATCTAAAAGATCAAGGCCCGAGAGATTATGGAGGATGTAAAATGCTTGCAAAACAGTTAAAGAGCCTCCAGTTGCTGCGTGCGTACTGCAGAGTGGAAACAATAGATGGGCGAGTGAGTGGGGAATTGAGGTGGTGAAACCTCTGCTGGTGGGACATTGTTGAGGGGTTGGTTTCGGAGCAAGCCGTGAACATCACCCTCCCACATCCTGTTCAAACTCAGTAAAGAAAAGACAAAGTTAAAGGCCACACAACTTTCAACTTTCACATTTGGAAAATTCATCTCACAGGGTCGTGCTCTTCAGCTTTAAGGCTTGGACGCCAAGTTAAGAAGGAAAATAATTTCTAAGGTGATTGTTTCCTGCGTTCGTGTTCCGTAAAGAAAAGGAAAAATATTTCTCTTAAACGGTGCAAAACCGCGATTCATGACATTATGTGGGGCTCAATAACAAACCAGCAGCCA
This sequence comes from Scyliorhinus canicula, assembly GCF_902713615.1. NCBI lineage: Eukaryota > Metazoa > Chordata > Chondrichthyes > Carcharhiniformes > Scyliorhinidae > Scyliorhinus > Scyliorhinus canicula. Next base: position 157,652,977 of record NC_052159.1, read on the forward strand.
TTTGTAATGATGCATTTAATATTCACTCACACACAGGAACTCATACATCTAAACTCTACAGTTTATTCAGTGTGATGGACATAGAAGCAGACAGTGCAGGAGGAGGCCATTCTGCCCGCGTCATCTCTTTGAGAATGCTATCCAACCATTCCCACTCCCCCTGCACTTTCCTGGTAGCCTTGTAAAGTGTTCCCCCGTCAAGTGTTTATTTAACTCCCTTTTGAAAATTGTAAACGCATCAGTCAGGTAAACCGTACTGAAATTTCTATCTATCGCCAATCAGAACTCAGATGGAAAGGCCATGTGATTAGCCAACGAGCCAATTAAATTGCACAAAATAGACAGAGACACAGAAGGGCACGGTAGCACAGTGGATAGCATTGTGACTTCACAGCGCCAGGGTCTCAAGTTCAATTCCCCGCTGGGTCACTGTCTGTGCGGAGTCTGCGCGTTCTCCCCGTGTGTGCGTGAGTTTCCTCCGGGTGCTCCGGTTTCCTCCCAAAGTCCAAAGACGTGCAGGTTAGGTGGTTTGGCCCGGCTAGTATCCAAAACGTTTAGGAGGGGCTATTGGGTTATGGGGATAGGGTGGAAGTGAGGGCTTAAGTGGGTTGGTGCAGACTCGATGGGCCAAATGGCCTCCTTCTGCACTGTATGTTCTATGTTCTATTGATACATAAGTGTTGATTTGTAGCAACGATAGAACCCAAAGTTCAGGGTACAACCAGCAATGATTCAAATCAGGGATGCATGAGAGGCCGGGATTGGAGAGGCACAGAGTGAGGCTGCAGGAGACTATGGAGATAGGGAAGGGCGAGACCATGGAGGGAGTTGAAAATAAGTTTGAAATTTTGTAAATAAAGGTGGAATTCGTTCTGGCAGCTGTGGCTCGACAACAAGGCTACGTTTGTGCATTTATCTTTCAGATAGGAGCTTGTGTGACACATTGCTCACTCTTGTTTCATTTGTTCCTGACACTGACCACAGGCCACTTCATTGGCAGCCACACCCAGTCCATCACACTGCCCCTCCCATCCCCCCCTCACCACCCCAACATCCACCCCCCCACCCCCTCCACACGCAGCACATACCATCTCTGATAAACTAAACACTTCTACCTTGAACAGTTTCCATTGGCGATTACACAGCACTGTTACAATCTGTCATCTAGTATTCGCCAATCTCACTCCTAATGACCTTCAGCATTGGTGTTTCTAGTTACATTAACTTATCTGTTTGATGACAGCATTGACCAACAAGGAGAGAACTAACTACCTGGAGCCAATAGAGGCAGTAGAAGGCCATTCGGCCCCTCGAGCCTGTTCTGCCATTTTACAAGACCAGATCACGGCTCATCCATACCTTAACAACCGAAACATGCCTTTGCGCTGTAACATTTACAACAAAATTATAGCACCTTAACTTAACCAAAGATAGAGATAGGGCCCAGTTCCAATATCCCAGCAAGCAGAGTAAAATGAAGGAAATATTTCATGTGTGAAATATACCTGACTTGTATTCAGAGGACAGCAGGAGATATTTTAATGTGTTTGAAAGAAGAAAAGTTGTTCATTGTAAGGTTATTGCAATAAGGTAAAGAGGTTTGTTTGTGGTACATTTCAGTGCAGATGTTGCTAACCACAAAACAGCCAATGACACAGAGCAGAAGATTTATTTTGCCAATCTTTTAGACGGTGGAGATTTACCCAGAATATTCCCAGGGCTGAGCAACTTCAGTTCCTGTGGAGAGACTGGAGGAGCTGGGATTGGTCTCCTTAGAGCAGAGCGGGTTAAGGGGAGATTTAATGGAAGTGTTTAAAATAATTTCAAGATTATGAGACACGTTTTGAGTGTCCGGAGGGTCAGTATTGAGAGGGACACCGGGTTAACATAACCGGCAAAAGAAGCAGAGGGGGAAAGAAGAGGTTTGTTTTCTACACGCCGGTGTTGTGAGCTGGAATGTGTAGCTTATAGAAACAGAATGGCAGGGCTGTGGGGACAGAGTGGGGGAGTGGGACTAGCTCTTTCAAAGAGCCAGCACAGAAACAATAGACCGAATAGCCTCCTTCAGTTATCTGTGATTCTCTGAAATACTAGGAAGAAGAGTCACAAATTGTTATCATAACACCTAAGGCTAACACTTATTGTTCTCCTCACTTCTGCATTTGAGCTGCTCAGTATCCAATCACAGAGCACTGCCCAGTATCCAATCATAGAGCACTGCCCCAGTATCCAATCACAGAACACTGCCCAGTATCCAATCATAGAGCACTGCCCCAGTATCCAATCACAGGACATGGTCCAGTATCCAATCACAGGACATGGTCCAGTATCCAATCACAGGACACTGCCCAGTATTCAATCACAGAGCACTGCCCCAGTATCCAATCACAGGACACGGTCCATTATCCAATCACAGGACATGGTCCAGTATCCAATCACAGGATAATGTCCAATATCCAATCATAGGGCACTGCCCCAGTATCCAATCACAGGACATTGTCCAGTATCCAATCGCAGGGCACTGCCCAGTATCCAATCACAGGGTTGCCCACTAGCCAATCCCGGAACACTGTCCAGTATCCAACCCCAAGACATGGCCCAGTATCCAATCACAGGACATTGTCCAGTATCCAATCCCAAGACACGGCCCAGTATCCAATCACAGGAAATTGTCCAGTATCCAATCCCAGGACATTGTCCAGTATCCAATCCCAAGACACTGATAGGTTGTCAATCTTTTGGGCATCTTCATGCCACCTTTGACCTTGGATTTTGATGTGCCCTCCGGTTAGCTCTGGAAGTGAAAAGTTTGTATTGGCCAGAAGTGTTGCTAGATCTCCTCGGCACTGTTACTTCAAAACTAAACTGGAGCTGAAGTTGACCAGATGCTCACTCACTCTCCCTGTCTCTCTCCGTATCTCTTTCTCTCTTTTCCTCTGTACCCCTCTCTCTCATTTTCTCTCCTTCACTCTGTCTTTTATTTGTGTCAATTCCCCAGCACTGGGCTATTTAGTAGAGATGGGAGGATAAAGATCCACCTGGTTACGGCAGTCACCATGAATATCAGGGAAATTGGGTTGACTCCAACGCCCCTGGTTTGTAATGAGCGTGGTTTCCACATTCCATATTGGAGTGTGTTTAACAGCAGGAAAACCGGAGCTGTGAATCTCGGGACTGTTTGTTAATTTCAGATAACATGAGAAAACACAACTCTTTGTTTCTTTTACAGGAAGTTATCCGTGTCCATTGAGGGTTGGATATCCCAGAGTGACGCTTAACAATACCGTTGGAGACAGTCTGACATTGAATTGTACGGTACTCTATTGTGCAGCAGAACAACCTGAGGTCTACTGGTGTAAATATCACGCAAACAGCTGTCAGCAACTGAATGCAACAAACAGGAGCATCAAAAATATTCACAATATGACAGAACGAGGAATACTTGTAGTTTACACAATCTCTTCTGTTAACCTAACGGACAGTGGTAGCTACCAATGTCATGCCAAAGAAGGGGATGTACAAGCAAACGGAAATTCCATCATTGTCAATGTGTTTGGTAAGCGTGTGGCTGAAAATATTCATCAACTGAAACAATTTCCTTTGTATAAATGAAACGTTATTTCCTGACCTGTTTCATGATTGTTGCTTGGGAATTCTCTGAGGCTGAGCCAGATTGTTTGAAATCTTGTCATCCCATTTGATACTGAGCTCAGATCCTGATCCTATATCCTGTCCATCACTAACAACTGCAAAATATCCCCTCTCTCCATCATCTATCTCTGCCCCTACCTCAACATATCTGCTACTGAAACCCTTCTCAGTACCTTTTTTTCCCCATAAATTTAGAGCACCCAATTCACTGTTTTCCAATCAAGGGGCAATTTAGCGTGGCCAATCCACCTACCCTGCACATCTTTGGGTTGTGGGGGTGGAACCCACGCAGACACGGGGAGAATGTGCAAACTCCACACGGACAGTGACCCAGAGCCAGGATCGAACCTGGGACCCCGGCGCCGTGAGGCAGCAGTGCTAATCACCGTGCCACCGTGCTGCCCTGTCGGTACCTTTTTTACCTGCTGACTCCACTATTTCCAACGGGCCAGCTGCCCAACTTTCACCCATTGAAAACCTGAGGATCCAAAACTGCTTCCCCTGTCCGATCTCACCCCATCCTGTTCACCATCAACCCCTGTTCTCACGGACCCACATTGACTCTCGGTCTAACCATGCCTTGATTTTAAAATTCTCCCGTTCTTAGTGCGCGATTCTCCGACCACGTAATGCCCTCACTCGAGTAAAACAAGGCCGGTGAATAGCGGGAGAGGCTAAAAACGGGAATCATGCCGGGGGTCAAACAGTTTGCGATGCAAGCAGCCCACTCGCGTGGGTGAAATCGGGATCTCGCCGTCGCGAGGCGAGAAAACAACCATCACCATTTAGGCCCCATTTCCATACAATTAACGGGACCACCCCACATCCAGCAGCCTCCTGTCATTCATTGGCCTCCCCAGCGATTGCTCACACTGCCGCTGATTAGTGCGCCTTTTGAAAACATGAACCTGGCGGAAGGGTTTCCGTGGGGAGCCGAGGAGGTGGGTAGCCATCTTTGCCCACAGGAAAAGAGCCCAGGGGCACTGGGAGCACCCTAGTACTAGGCACGGGGTGGGGGACTCTCAGCTGGGTGGGCTGACATGGGAAATGGGGCGGGGGTTGGGGGGGAAACGCTCGCGGTACACCGTGCCAACCCCTGGATCATGTGTACTCGCTCCAGGGGCAAACCTAGCCCCTGGCCTTCTGCCCACCAACCACCCATTACCGCCCCCCCCACTGACTGCCGAGGCCTCTGATCGGATGGCTGAAGGCAAATGCCAACAGGGAATTGGCAATCGTGGTTATCGTGACCACTTCACACAATCCAAGTTGATCCCCGTGGGTGGGCCGTGTAGCATGTGGGAGTCATTGCCGAGCATCCCAATCACATCTTGATGGCCGGACACTGTGCCTGAACACTGTGGGAGGCAACACCACACTCGCAGCAGTCAACATCCGAGCACCCAGGGGATGGGGCACAGCTCCAGGGACATGTTCACGGCTGGAGGGTGGGTGAGTACGATGGGGCGAGGGGGTGATGCTCGGAGAGGTGGGCCAAGGGTTCAGAGGTCAGCCCGCATTGTAGAAGAAAGTAACGGAGGCGTCATATTAGTTGTGGCCAAGGTTGTTTCATGTTTTACAATTCCTCACATTCCTGATAGTTCCGCCCCCCCCCCACCCTCACCCCTTACCTAGTCCCCCCCCCCCCCCCACCCCCTCTCCTCCCCTCCCCTGGTGCCCTCAGTGATTCTCTGTGTGCTTTACCTTTCCAGCTCTCCCGCTATGTCTAGGCGTGTCACCAGGATGCACATCTGAGTTGGAGGCAGCCACCTGCTTACCTCATCCCATGGCCTTCGATGCCCCTGGCGGGATTCCTCTGGGGGGTCTGGGGCCGGAGGGCTCCGGTGTCCCTGTCGGAGGAACATGCACAGCCGTGTTCCGTGTGCTGGCTGTGAAACGTTGGGTCCTGGGATCCAGAAGACCTCGTTGGGTGTTCCTGCCTCCATCTGATATACACCAACAGCTCACCAGATTGTGCCCCAGAAGCCTGTCCACTAACATTGCGCACTGAGGTGCGTGGCTCTGAGCTGGTGGAGGGAGGGGATGATAGCTGCGATGCCTCGATCGTGTCTTCCTCAGGACTCCTCTCCGAGGTGGTCACCTGAGAGGCTGGAGAGGGGGGCCGCCCGGGATGGGCCGGCGCTGTCGGCTGGAGGACCTGCGGGAGAATGGACATGTGGTCAATGGGAGGGATGGGTCAGTCAGCAAGCCAATAACGACTCACGTTTGACAGGTCCTCCGGGTGGAGCCCAGTCGTTCCTCCTCACCTCTGTGGCGTCCGCCATCCTCCTCGTGGGTGACCCCCCTGTCCATGGCCACACCGGTCACCTCCAGGGCCCTCTCCTCGAAGGAGGGGAGGATTCTTATGTCCCGCAACCCACCGCCAGTCTGGGCCCTCTCCTGCCGATTGTGGGAGAGCTTCTCCTGCCGAGACAGAGAGAGGGCATCGTTGGCCACATGTGCGGTTTACAATGGTGGATGGGGGGGAGGGGGGGGTGAAAGGAGGGTGGGGAGGGAGAGTTGGGGAAGATGGATGCTCACATGGGGACAGAAAGGTTTTGGAGAGTGGGGGGCACGTTGGTGTCGACTCACTCGTGCTGCCCAGTGTAGGTCGTTCACCTCATCCCAGGCAGCACTGGGGAACAGGACATCCCTCCTGGCCTCCACTGCCTCCCCAGGTCAGCGTCCCCGAATCTTGGGCCCGGTCTCCTCGGCGCCATTGTTGCCAACTGGCTGGGGTTGGCTGAGCAAGTGCAGCTTAAGTGCTGCTCGACCTTGTTAGCGGGGGGGGGGGGGGGCTAGCGAGCGCGACCCCGGCCAATCAGCTGGTGAGCCTTCATTTGCGGCGAGAAGCCCGCGAGGCCTCGTTTAGAGATCCAATTCAGGTTGAATAGCGTTGCCGGCCGTCACTGGGCCGAGCGCCGGGAAGCCTGCGGAAGTTCCCGCTCGCTACAACACTTAGAAATCTTTCCGGAGAATCACGCCTTTAATTTCAAATCCCTCCATAGTCTCGATCCTCCCTATCTCTGGTGGCTTCTACAGTCCCACAACGCTGTAAAATTCTGCATTCCTCCAATTACTAGAGCAGCAGGGTAGCATTGTGGATAGCACAATTGCTTCACAGCTCCAGGGTCCCAGGTTCGATTCCTGGCTTGGGTCACTGTCTGTGCGGAGTCTGCACATCCTCCCCGTGTGTGCGTGGGTTTCCTCCGGGTGCTCCGGTTTCCTCCCACAGTCCAAAGATGTGCAGGTTAGGTGGATAGGCCATGATAAATTGCCCATAATGTCCAAAATTGCCCTTAGTGTTGGGTGGGGTTACTGGGTTATGGGGATAGGGTGAAGGTGTTGACCTTGGGTAGGGTGCTCTTTCCAGGAGCCGGTGCAGACTCGATGGGCCGAATGGCCTCCTTCTGCACTGTAAATTCTATGAAATCCAGCTTCTTGTGCAGCCCCATTATCATCGCTCCAATATTGCCAACAGCTCCTTAAACATGACCTCAATCACCAAGATTTCACTCAATGTATTCAGTGTCAAACTGTCTCAGTTACACTCATGGTGGGATGTTTCTCTGTGTTACAGTAACGTCATCAATGTCGCTGCTGAATTAGCTCTGCAACTATTATCACCAAATTTTCCCTTTTGATTTAAGATGACAGATCAATCACAAAATGATAGATTCACTGAGCAAAAAGCATTATTGATCATTTCTCCATCCTGTCTCTCTGAAGTTTGTTGAAGAGAATTTGTTTCTCCTTCAGCTTTTGCATTAATTTATGCCCTTCAGCCTTTTTGTGTTCACAGCAAGATCGCAAAATAACCAGATAGCTGTTGATTGTGATGTTGGTTGAGGGATAAATATTGAACACTGCACGGAGGTAAATTCACCAATCATCTTGGCAATAATATTCATGGGACATTTTACACTCACTCTGATAGTGCAGCACTCCCTCAGTACTGACCCTCTGACAGTGCCGCACTCCCTCAGTACTGACCCTCTGACAGTGCGGCACTCCCTCAGTACTGACCCTCTGACAGTGCGGCACTCCCTCAGTACTGACCCTCTGACAGTGCGGCACTCCCTCAGTACTGACCCTCTGACAGTGCAGCTCTCCCTCAGTACTGACCCTCTGACAGTGCCGCACTCCCTCAGTACTGACCCTCTGACAGTGCGGCACTCCCTCAGTACTGACCCTCTGACAATGCAGCGCTCCCTCAGTACTGACCCTCTGACAGTGCGGCACTCCCTCAGCACTGACCCTCTGACAGTGCAGTGCTCCCTCAGTACTGACCCTCTGACAGTGCAGCACTCCCTCAGTACTGACCCTCTGACAGTGCGGCACTCCCTCAGTACTGACCCTCTGACAGTGCGGCGCTCCCTCAGTACTGACCCTCTGACAGTGCAGTGCTCCCTCAGTACTGACCCTCTGACAGTGCGGCACTCCCTCAGTACTGACGCTCCAATAGTATAGCACTCCCTCTATCCAATCCCTTTATTGTTACATCAGAATGGAATCTGTACACTAAGCTTTATGACACTAAGCTTTGTGATATCATAATTAGTGTTACTCACAAGATAACCAGACACATCTGCACAATGTTGAAGTGTCTATGGGCAAGTGTCCAGATTGCTTTAGATTCTTAACCATTCAGATTTATCATCAACGGATCCTAAATTTGGTCACCGACTGCCCATGTGAATATTTTGAGTCTGTATCCTTTGTTCTTTAGTTCAGGCAAACCTTCCGGTGCACAGGTGAGGTCATGTTTTTCACTCAGCGTGTCGCTGGTTAGCTCAGCATTTATTGCCCATCCCTAATTGCCCTATTGCCCTTCAGAAGGTGGTATTGAGTTGCCTTCTTGATACGCTGCAGTCCCTGAGGTGTAGGTACACCCACTGTGCTGTTAGGGAGGGAGTTCCAGGATGTTGCCCCAGCGACAGTGAAGGAACGGCCGATATATTTCCCAGTCAGGGTGGGGAGTGACTTGGAGGGGAACCTCCAGGTGGTGGGATTCCCAGGTATCTGCTGCTCTTGTCCTTCTAGATGGTAGTGGTCATGTGTTTGGAAGGTGCTGACTAAGAAACCTTGGCGAGTCGCCGCAGTGCATCTCGTTGATGGTACACACGGCTGCTACTGTGTGTCGGTGGTGGAGGAAGTGAATGTTTAAGGGGGTGTTGAAGGTAGCTTAAAGTGAATTCAGAATTGCCCTTTTCTGTTTATTTCAATTTTGGTTTTGTTCAACTGCTGCTTAACTCTCAATTAAAGGCAGATGTTGCTGGGATGGACAGATGTTGCTTTTGACAGCTTGCTTGTCTGGTTAAATGCTCAGGGTTCTGCAGACCTGTGCAGAGTTAGAGATAAAAATGCCACAGTTGACGTATCGAACAATTGAAGATAAACTTTTTGAATCTATGCTTATTCTTCTGTCTAGACTCAGAAGGGCACATTGATGAGAACAATTTCACTGGTGAGTCCTTAGCTGCTTTATTTTGGAAGGTGATTTTTATACTTGTGTTTACTCTTGACGACGTCACCCGAACCAGCTGACAATAAAACAAAATGAATTGTTTGCTCATTAGGATCATCTTCTCGTTGTGCATCGCTTAGTCTAAGCAATCTGGACCCTCTCGGAGTGAGAATTCAATCAGATTGCAATGAGTCTCATTTCACTCAACACTGTCATTGACGCGAAACGCGGCCTTCATTGTTATTGGCTGACTGTTCTGTTGCTTAGCAACTTGACAGTAATCTGCGGCAGAATTCCTCCTCATTGGAAAGGAAGCCGGAATACCAAAGAATGGAGGTTGCGCAGCAATTTACATGGAGCTTGATATGATCTCATCTGGGGATGACTGTTCCATGCTGGACTCCTCGCCTCCAGGGGGTATTTATTGATCTTAGACGAAATGCAGCACAGATTAATCAGAATGATAACAGGGCTGGAAGATTGTAGAGACTAGACTTCCATTCCCATGCCTGGAGTATGGAAGATGAAGGGGCATTCTCACTGACGTGTTTAGATGAAATGAAAATCGCTTATTGTCACGAGTAGGCTTCAATGAAGTTACTGTGAAAAGCCCCTAGTCGCCACATTCCGGCGCCTGTCCGGGGAGGCTGGTACGGGAATCGAACCGTGCTGTTGGCCTGCTTGGTCTGCTTTAAAAGCCAGCGATTTAGCCCTGTGAGCTAAACCAGCCCCTTGATCTGAGCGCCAGAGAGAAACTGAAGAGTGGATCACTTGACGCTGCTCCACTATGATCAATGCTGATCTTCGTTTGCAGTGCCAACCTCCCATGGGATTTGAACCCGTGCACCTCGAGAATTAGCCGAGATCCTCAACCAGTCCAGTGACATTACCACAACACCACCATCACCCTCTCTCTGGTGCTGGGAATCCGGAACAAGGAGTAGAGGAGTCAGAGAGTTTTACAGTCCCTATTTACTTTAATCCCATTTTCCAGCATTTGGCCTTGTAGCCTTGTGTGCTCTGGCAAGTTCTCATCTAAATGCTTCTTAAATGTTATGAGGGTCTCTGCCTCCACCAACCTTTCAGGCAGTGACTTCGATTCCCACCTCTGGGTGAATGTGTTTTTCCTCAAATTCCCTCTAAACCTCCTGCCCCTTACCTTAAATCTGTGCCACCTGTTATTGACCCCTCCACTAAGGGGAAAAGTTTCTTTCTATCCACCCAATCTGTGTCCCCCATCATTTTATTCACCTCAATCCGCCTCAGCCTTCTCCGCTCTAAGGAAAACAACCCCACCCAACCAGTCTCTCATGGTAGCTGAAATGCTCCAGAGTCACAGAAAAATACAGCGCAGAAAAGGCCCTTCGGCCCATCGAGTCTGTACTGCCACATTAAAGGCCCCTGACCTGTCTGCCTAATCCCATTTGCCAGCACTTGGCCCATAGCCTTGAATGTTCTGACGTGCCAAGTGCTCATCCAGATACATTTTAAAGGATGTGAGGCAACCCGCCTCTACCACCCTCCCAGGCAGTGCGTTCCAGACCATCACCCCCCCTCCCAGGCAGTGCATTCCAGACCCTCACCCCCCTCCCAGGCAGTGCATTCCAGACCCTCACCCCCCTCCCAGGCAGTGCATTCCAGACCCTCACCCCCCTCCCAGGCAGTGCGTTCCAGACCCTCACCCCCCTCCCAGGCAGTGCGTTCCAGACCCTCACCCCCCTCCCAGGCAGTGCGTTCCAGACCCTCACCCCCCTCCCAGGCAGCGCGTTCCAGACCCTCACCACCCTCCCAGGCACTGCATTCCAGACCATCACCACCCTCCCAGGCAGTGCGTTCCAGACCCTCACCCCCCTCCCAGGCAGTGCGTTCCTCACCGTCACCACCCTCCCAGGCAGTGCGTTCCAGACCCTCACCCCCCTCCCAGGCAGTGCATTCCAGACCGACACCACCCTCCCAGGCAGTGCATTCCAGACCATCACCCCCCTCCCAGGCAGCGTGTTCCAGACCCTCACCCCCCTCCCAGGCAGTGCGTTCCAGACCCTCACCCCCCTCCCAGGCAGCGTGTTCCAGACCATCACCACCCTCCCAGGCAGTGTGTTCCAGCCTCTCCCACCCTCCCAGGCAGTGTGTTCCTGACCCTCACCACCCTCCCAGGCAGTGTGTTCCAGCCTCTCCCACCCTCCCAGGCAGCGCGTTCCAGACCGTCACCACCCTCAGGGGAAAAAAGCCACCCTAAACCTCCTGCTCCTCACCTTGAACTTGTGGCTACTCGTAATCAATCCTTCAAATAAGGAGAACAGCTGCTCCCTATCCACCCTGTCCGTGTCCCTCATAATCTTGTCCACCTCGATCAGGTCACCCCTCAGTCTTCTCTGCTCCAGAGAAAACAACCCAAGCCTATCCAACCTCTCTTCATAACTGAAATGCTCCATCCCAGGCAACATCCTGGTGAATCTTCTCTGCACCCCCTCCAGCGCAATCACATCCTTCCTATAATGTGGTGACCAGAATTGCACACAGTACTCCAGCTGTGGGGCATGATTCAGTAGAAATCTGGAACCATGTCCCCCTCGAACAGCTGCTGTGGCTCATTGGGGACCGTGCGGGGGAAGGGGGGTGAAATGACAATTTACAAATTGAGTTTGATAGATTTTTCTGGGTGAGGGATTACAGAAATAAGGCAGGTAGATGGAGCTAAAATACAGATCAGACATGATCTAATTGAATAGTGGAACACGGTCGAGAACATTAATGGGATCCTCCTCTTCCTTTCCCTCTGTTTCTATCGGATTATAACATTTCTCTGTGGTGACATGTTGGTGAATGATACTGTACATAGTTCCAAGTAACATTGTCTATATATATATTTATTTCTGTTAGTTGCCTTTCCATGTGTTGACAATAAAACGTCGTGTTAGTTAAACACATTCATGTTGTGTGTGCATCGTTATGAATGGTGACACCACAGAACACAACATGGTACCAGGTGTACTGAACATTTAAAGGTGACTGCAGAAAAGACAAAGTAAAGCCGGCCGAAGAACGGAACAGAAAGAAGAATCTTCAGCCGACCTCGTGAACTGCAACTAACTGCGACTCAGTGCAGCGAACGGCAGTGAAGCTTGAGATGGGAGGTTTAAAGGCACCCCAACAGCTTCAAGTCTCGGATAACATAGATGAAAACTGGCGTGTTTTTAAACAGCAGTTTTAACTCTATATCTTGGCCCTTGGCCTCCAGGCGCAGTCTAACGAGTGGCGCACTGTGCTGCTGCTCACAGTAGCAGGTCCTCAAGCAATCACAATCTACAATTCCTTCGCTTTTGATAGCGACGAGGAAAGCAGGAGATACAACGAGGTGATCGATCATGTCAATCGGCACTGCTCTCCGAAAAAGAACAAAATGTTTCAAAGGTACCTCTTTTGTACTTGCACCAAGAAGGCCGATGAATCGTTTGACAGTTATGCGACAGAATTAAGGTTGAAGGCCCAATCTTACAATATTGGTCATCTACATTCTTCAATGATCTGGGACCAAATAGTTTTTGACACATCAAATAATGGGCTCCATGAGAGATTGCTGGGCGAAGACGGCCTCACGCTCGAAGATGCTAACAAAATATGCGAGGCGAGTGAGGTGGCTGGGCAGCGACTATGTACGTTCAGTTTAAAAAATGTTGGTGCTAGTCCCAAAGAAGACGTTGGTGCCATTATCACTGTGGCGCAGCAGAAAAAGAAATGTGCTCTCAGCATGGCAGCCATTTTGGGAGCAGTGTCATACCGTTAAATAAGAAACGTTGATGCCGGTGGCCATTTTAGGTGACTGACCAGAGCCGCCATTTTGTGCGGCAACAGACATCTGGCACAACGATGGCCAGCATTGGGGTAAGTGTGTTACCAGTGTGGCCGGATGGGGCATTTTGCGAGGCGATGCGCCATACGCTTGCCGCTTGACTGGAGTGAGTGTGGGTGCAGATACAAGCACCGATGGCCAGGCTGATGTGCACCTGACCTCAGAAAGGGACACAAAGGGTTTGACTGGCCAAAGTAAAACATCTGCTCTCACCATCTGCAGCCACAATGGCGCAAATGAGGGGACCATTGAGGACAGATGGGTGATCCCGCTACTGATTAATGGAACGTCGATTAACTGTGAGCTTGACACGGGAGCAAGCGCTAACCTGCTCCCACTGTCAGCAGTGGAGCGTCTCAAAGTCAAATGTACAATGGTTCCACGGACGGTTGTCCTGAAGGATCACAATGGGCATCAGATCACATCCTGAGGAGCCATGTGAGCTCGAAGTCACGGTCAAGGACAGAACACGCAGAATAATGTTCTCCAGAGTGAAGACGGACCACGATTCGCTCATTAGCGTGGCGGCCTGTGAACCAGCTTGTCTGGTCAAACAGGTGTATACGATGGATAGCATGGCATCCCGCCGACGTATCTCTGCGGAGTCCATCATGAAGGATTATCCGGAGGTGTTTTAAGGATTTGGCACTTTGCCGTTGACATATTATATCCAGTGAAGGAGCATGAGGAGCTGGTCGTGCACGTGCCCAGATGTGTACCGGCTCCCCTGAGGGACAATCTGAAGGCTGAGCTGCAAAGAATGACGGATTTGGGAGTCATCAGGCGCATCGAGGAGCCCACCGACTGGGTCAACTCCATGGTGTGCGTGAAAAAGAGGAATGGTGACCTGAGGATATGTATGGACCCCAAGGATCTCCAGCTAAGTATAAAAAGGGAACATTACCCGATCCTGAAGAGGAAAGAGATAGCGTGCAAAATGGCAGGAGCGACCTGTTTCAGCAAGCTGGATGTGTCGCAAGGCTTATAGAACAGTACAGCACAGAACAGGCCCTTCGGCCCTCGATGTTGTGCCGAGCAATGATCACCCTACTCAAACTCACGTATCCACCCAATACCCGTAACCCAACAACCCCCCCTTAACCTTACTTTTTAGGACACTACGGGCAAATTTAGCATGGCCAATCCACCTAACCCGCACATCTTTGGACTGCTTCTGGCAGCTGAAGCTCAACAATGCGAGCACAAGGTTGCGTGCATTCAACACACCCTTCGGGCGCTATTGCTTCCTGCAAATGCCGTTCAGCATAATTTCGGCGTCTGAAATTTTCCATCGTGCCATGGAGCACATAGTCGAAGGATTACCAGGCTTCCGGGTCCACGTTGATGGCATCATCACCTGGGGGTCCACACGTGAAGGAAATTATGAAAGGCGGTTACAAGTCCTACAAAGGATTTTAAAAAATAGTCTCAAGCAAATCAGACTAAATGCCAAATCGGGGTGGATACCATCGCATTCTTAGGAGACAGGTTATCGGCAAAACGTGTACAGCCAGATGCTGAAAAGGCCATTCTAACGATGCCAAAGCCCAAAGTCAAAAAAGGCATCTTACGTGTACTGGGCAAAAAACTTTGTGGGCAGATTTATCCCCAACCTGGCCTCAAAAACATCCCACTTGCGAGATTTAATCAAGCAGGATGTAGTTTTCAACTGGACACCCAAGCAAGAGCAGGAATGGCAGGCACTGTGCATCTCGCGAACGACAGCGCCAGACCTTGCTTTCTTTTACCCGACAAAAAGGACCCAAGTGTCTCAGGATGCGGTGCTTCGGCAGCAGGGTGCAGATGCCAGCTGGCTGCCGGCGGCACATACCCCGAGGGCAATGACTGAAACAGAGTGCCGACATGCGCAGATCGAAAAGGAATGCCTGGGGCTGGTCATGGGTCATCATGGAGGATGGTTCGGTCCTACAAAGGAACCAGAGGGCGTTACTAAAAGTGCCCTTGGTGTAGAATCCAGTGGAAGAGCTGGCGTGCAACACCAAATCTGAGGAAGACATGACCCACACCATGGAGCCAGTGATCAATAAATAATCCGTAGCAGGAAATGTTGTAAGAACAGAAACACCAGCACCAGAAGAAGGTGGGGCACGTTAACTGAGTCAGCCAGTACTCAGAGTGTGAAACAGATTGCAGTACAAGCCGGATAGACTGAACTTCTAACAATTTATGTTTAAAACCATCATGCCTTTGTACATATCAATATAAACAATGTTTATGTTCATTGTAAATAATGTTTTTTGTATATAAATGTTGACACCTCCAAAGGAAGGGGGATGTGGTGATATGTTGGTGAATGACACTGTACATAATTTGCACTGCGACCTCCAACCAGTTGGTGGCGTCAGACCTCGGTCCTGTGACGTGGGACACCGGGCAGTTGGTGATAGGTCGTAGAACAGGACAGTCGCACTTTGAGTAACTCCAAGTAACTTTGTCTATATATATATTTATTTCTGTTAGTTGCCTTTCCACGTGTTTGACAATAAAACATTGTGCTAGTTAAACACATTCATGTTGTGTGTGCATCCTAATGAATGGTGACACCACAGAACATAACTCCTGCTTTGAGAAAATTTAGGAGGAATAAATCTGAACAAGTTCTAGGACAAGATCTCGGCTCGAGCAGAGATAGATCTGATGCTCCTTTGCAAGTTAGCAGCTTGGTATTTCCACCCCATTGAGGTTCTGCAGTGAGAGAATCCCAGACTAAATCCTCCCCAAATGAGCCATTTTTAACAAATGTACAAAATCACACAGCTGCTAACTCCACAGTAAGGTTCCGTGCAACTGTCCGTGCTGAAGTAACCAGTCTGCTGAAATCACCGGTCTGCTGAAATCACCGGTCTGCTGAAATCACCGGTCTGCCGAAATCACCGGTCTGCCGAAATCACCGGTCTGCCGAAATCACCGGTCTGCCG
Organism: Scyliorhinus canicula; assembly: GCF_902713615.1. NCBI lineage: Eukaryota > Metazoa > Chordata > Chondrichthyes > Carcharhiniformes > Scyliorhinidae > Scyliorhinus > Scyliorhinus canicula. Next base: position 157,668,884 of record NC_052159.1, read on the forward strand.
AAATCACCGGTCTGCTGAAATTACCAGTCTGCCGAAATCACCGGTCTGCCGAAATCACCGGTCTGCTGAAATCACCGGTCTGCCGAAATCATCAGTCTGCCGAAATCACCAGTCTGCCGAAATAACCGGTCTGCCGAAATCACCGGTCTGCTAAAATCACCGGTCTACTTAAATAACCAGCCTTCTGAAATCACCAGTCTGCTGAAGATGAACAGTGTGGCTCCGTGGGTAATCTGGGCAGAGAAGGTCCCATGCCCGCTATTTCAAACAGGAGCAGGGAGGGCCTCCCCAGTGTCCTGGCCAATGTTTTACCCTCAACCGAAACAGAAAAACAGATGATCCAGTCATTGTCGCATTGCTGATTGCGAGATCTTGCTGTGCACAAATTGGCTGCAGTGTTTCCTACATCATAACGGTAACTTCACTTTAAAAGTGGCTGTGAAGCACTTTGAGACACCCTAAGGTTTATGAAAGGCATCATATCAATGCCAGGCCCTATTTCCTGGTGGCAATATTTTTAAATGTTACTGGGGGGGAGGGGAGTTTGGGGAATGGTGCACAGTATTTGTCTCCTCAGCTTGTACGTAACCTGTGAGCTATAAACTCTGTACCTTTTGTGTCTACAGAGACCTCTGCAAACTCCACAATGAAGACACAAAATCCTCTCGGTACCCCGATTTGGATTTTTTACAGTATTATTGTCGTGGGAATTTTGGGCACTGTCCTATTTCTTGTGCTGATCACATATTTCTGCATCAGAAACTTTAATGGTGAGAATTCCAGTCCAATCCATATCATCACAATTTTCATTTAATAACAACCTTATTTTAAAATACATTTCTTCTGCCGTTGCTACATAATCAGTTTATTCGTCATTTTCCTAGAACCTGGAGAAACGAGAGAACCCGTTGATAGCTGTGGAAGGCATGAATGTCACGTGAGTCTGCATTTTTTCATTATTTCACTCTCATTAGAAATAATGTAGAGCTGAAAGTCAAAGTAATGTCTCTCTTCCGTCTCTAATGTGCCTCGTGCACTTAATTATAGAACCACACCACACAGAAAAAGGCCATTTGGCCCATAGTGCCTTGTGCTGGCTCGATGAAGGATCTATCCTGGTGGTCTCACTATCCCGCTCTCACCCCCCCCCCCCCCCCCCCCCCCCCCCCCCCCCCCCCCCAGCTCTATGATCCTCGGAAGTCTGGGCTTCTCCAACTAGCCGCTAACACATCTCGATTTGAATCACTCCATCACTGGTGGCCTTCAGTTGTCTGGGCCCTAAGCTCTGAAATTTCCTCCCTCAACCTCTCCATCTCCTTTCAGACACTGTTTAAAATCTACCTCCTTGGCCAAGCTTTCTGTCACTGCGCTAATATCCCCTGATGTGATTCAGTGTCAAATGATAATTCTCCAGTCAAACCCTTTGGGATATGTTGCTCCATGGGAGGTACTGTATAAATGTACGTTGTTAATGTCAGCCCTCCAAACTCTTCCTTTTCAAGTATTTACCCAATTCCCTTTTGAAACTTACTATTGAATCTGTTTCCGCTGCCCTTTCAGGATGCTGCGTCCCAGATCACAACAACCCATGGCATCGAACGTTTCTCCTCATCTCCCTGGTAGCTTTATGTGCCAATTAGCTTAAATTTGGATCTTCTGATCAGCAACACTCCCCTTAACCTCCTTCACTCTAAGGATTACAATCCGGCTTCTCCAGTCCCTCCACATTAACTGAAGACCATCGTCCCTGGGAACATTCTCGTCAATCTCCTCTGCATCGCCTCCGAGCCTCTCGCTATCCCTGACTCTGTGATGTCCTGTGGCACCACAGGTCCCTGACAATTGTCGTTGCTTCAGGATAGAGTGACAGGCCCCCTCTAGAATAGAGAAGGGGTGACCTGATAGGAATGTTTAAATCAGGAATGATCTCTGAATGATACATGTATTGGAAAATTTTCCACTTATGGGAGACTGTAAATGTGAGGGAGTCACTAATAAATCCAGTCAGGAATTCAGGAGAAACGCATTCTGCAGAGAGATGAGAATGTGGAAGTCACTCCCACAGGGAGTAGTTGAGATGAATAGTAAGGGGAAGTTAAGGGGAGGCTGAATAACCACATGAGAGAGAAAGGAATAGAAGGAAATGCTGACAGGGTGAGGTAAAGGGAGGATAGGAGGAAAATAAACATAATTGTGTTGAATTGTCAGTTCCAACGTTGTAAATTTTATTCACAAAATGTAAAGAAAGGGACGGTCAGTGGGTAGTTTAGCTAGTTTTAATAGTTTTCAAATCAGCTTAACCCAATTAACGTTGATCTTGAGTGACTCTTATATCTGAGGAGGAACGTGGTATATGTGCATCATTTGAAATTAAATGAAAAATGAAAATCGCTTATTGTCACGAGTAGGCTTCAATGAAGTTACTGTGAAAAGCCCCTAGTCGCCACATTCCGGCGCCTGTCCGGGGAGGCTAGTACGGGAATCGAACCGTGCTGCTGGTCTGCTTTAAAAGCCAGTGATTTAGCCCAGTGAGCTAAACCAGCCCCTAGTGCCCCTAGAGCTAAACCATTTCCCAGTGTGAGATTTTCCCGTTTAGTACAATGGTGATCGAGAAGCTGTGAGACTATTAAAGATTTAGAAGACTATAAAAGGAGATTTACCCTAAAACAGAGACCAGATTGGGGCTACTTCAAGCTAAACCCTCATTCAGCATTGCTTAACTAATTTGTGAATATTTATACTTCAAACAAATAATCATTGTAAAATTTATTTCCAGTTCCATCGCTGTAGATCTGAGGCTGAGAATTGAGGGAGATTCAGCAGAGTACATCTATCAGGTCTTTGATAGGCGCCTTTAGCCATTTAGACACTTAGTTTAACCTTATTCATAGGTTTTGTTGTTTTGGTAAAACTTTAATCAAACCTGACTCACGCAGCAGCTGCTGAAGACGGAATTAAGAATTTCAGGTCCAATTATCATTGGAGGAATGAAACTTAAAGACTGATCCTGACAGTGTTATGAGAAGCACAAATTAATGATAATTACAAAAGGAATTGATGGGGACATTTTCCAAAAGTGTCTTTACTCACAGGGTCATGAGGATGTGGAAATCTCAGTCACTAACTACAGCTGAAGCAGACTTGAAAATCTAAGTGAATGGACAGTGAGGGCATGTGGACGATTAGACTGGGTGGGATATTAAAGGCTGTGGGGAGTGAGGGGGATCTGGGGCAGCAGGGTGGCACAGCGGTTAGCACAGCAGCCTCACGGCGCTGAGGTCCCAGGTTCGATCCCAGCTCTGGGTCACTGTCCGTGTAGAGTTTGCACATTCTCCCCGTGTCTGTGTGGGTTTCGCCCCCCTCAACCCAAAGATGTGCAGGGTATGTGGGTTGGTCACGCTAAATTGCCCCCTAATTTGAAAAGATGAATTGGATACTCTAAATTTGGGCGGCACAGTAGCACAGTGGTTAGCACTGTGGCTTCACAATTCCACGGTCCCAAGTTCAATTCCCGCTTGGGTCACTGTCTGTGTGGAGTCTGCACATCCTCCCCGTGTGTGCGTGGGTTTCCTCCGGGTGCTCCGGTTTCCTCCCACAGTCCAAAGATGCGCAGGTTAGGTGGATTGGCGATGCTAAGTTGCCCTTAGTGTCCAAAAAAGGTTAGGTGTGGTTACTGGGTTACGGTGGAGGTGTGGGCTTAGATAGGGTGCCCTATCCAAGGGCCGGTGCAGACTCGATGGGCCGACTGGCCTCCTTCTGCACTGTAAATTCTATGGCCATGGGCTGCTTTCCCCTTTCGGCGGCAGAGCTGACTGGTGGTTATTTAGCCTGAGGGGTACCGATCCTCAGGTGAGAGGGACAAGGTCATGAATACCCTCAGCCGGTACAGGAATTGAACCCATGCTGCTGCCCTCGCTCTGCTTCACACACCAGCTGTCCAACCAGCTGAGCTAAACCGGCTAGTGGCAGCCACGATCAATAGAAACAGATGATCTGGTGATTAGTTATCACATTGCTGTTTGTGGGATCTTGCTGTGCACAAAGTTGGCTATTACATTTCCATCATTAGTACATCCTGACATGATGAGAGGCGACATGTAAACGCAGAGTCTTTTCCCCCAAGTCTATCTACAGCAAAAAAACAGATGGAAGGTTGCAAGGTTGAGAATGGACGTAAGTCATTAGCAACCGGTTACTGGGTGCATCTCTGTTCCTGAAATTATCTCTTCTGCAAATGGCTCCTTGTCGTGTTCAATTAAATGTTTCATGTGCATACAAACATCCAAATTATGACCAGGAGGAGGCCACTCGGCCCCTCGGCCCCTCGAGCGTGCTCCGCCATTCAATAAGATCATTTTAACTTCAGCTCCACATTCCTTCCAACACCCGATAACCTTTGACCCACTTATTCATCAATATCTACCTCTGCCTCAAAAATATTCAAAGAGTTGGCCCCAACCACCAATGCCCAATAAACAATGGTTACCACATAAACTTGGTTCTCTCCATTTGTGTAATGGGAGTAAATAGCATTGCAGATATTGTTATGGGTCAGGGCTCAGAAACTCCAAAGTATGTTATGAATTCCACCTGACCTACAACCTTTATGTTGAATTTGGCAAGGATGAGCACAGGAGCCTTCCCTTCAGGTATGATTCAACAGTCTTCCTTAATCAAAACAAGCTTTATTCTAAGAACTTAGTTAACATATATATATAAACAAACAGAATTTTTATCACTTATAAACCTAAAGACACCACACAGCTACAGTAATCTATGTACAATGCGTAATGAATTTCCCCTTAACTGTTCCAATTCAAAAACAAAATCCCATAAACCAAAAATCCCTTTTCAAGGGTGTGGCCCAGCACTCTGCATTCTCACTTGAATAAGACTGGCTTTTCCTGAGATTCTGACCCCGTCTCACCAGCAGATTGCAACTCCTTCCGGAAAGCAAACTATATATTTTAAGTTGCCAAAACAGGGAGCCATAACCAATGGATTTTCTACTGGAACAAGTCTTCAAAATTAAAACATACAAAGACAGTGGAAAAGAAACACTTCTTTCTTCCTCTGAGTCCCCAGCAGTCAAACTAAAAATGAAACTAAAAAAAACCCCTCACAGCCACAGCTCAGCTCCACCCACAAAATGACATCACTGAAGCCATGTGATGAAACAAAAACCTTTCTTAAAGGGACACTCCCATGATAATATCGATTCAGAACACATTCGGTGCTGTTCGGATCCGGGGTCGGAAATTTAAACCACCTCAGCAAAGCGCTAAAACTGGATTGCGAGGGCAGTGAGAAAAGTTAAACAATGCAGTTCCTTTCCCCAACATTGCAACATTACTTGCATGTTTTATTGGTAAATCAATATCCCTCTGGAAGTCAGCGAGAGTATATTTATATATATGTCGGCGGAAAATCTCATTGCTTCTTTTTCCTTTCATTTTCAAGGCTATGACTGTAAATAATGGCAAACCTACAATCTATGAAAACATGAATGGACGTCCTGAAGGCTCGACAACTCCAAATTCTTTAACTGTTAACGATTGCAATAATCCTGCAAATCACGGAACTGATGCTTTTGACGATGGTTCAAACAATCCAATTATTTATGCTTCATTGAACACGTCCATGTTATGCAGAAAGGCATCAGTCACAGCCCCGGATGAAGATACAGAATATGCTGCCATAAATATCAAACATTGAACAATGCTTCTTTATTTAAACAAAAAGAGGAGGCTCTGCTGGAGGCGGGCAGCCTTTTTTCTAACTATTGTTTTTCGATTTGTGCTGGACCTGACAGCCCAAACTATTTTTCCAGGTGTTGCATTCCATGGGCCACCTGAGAACGAATTTGACGAGTGCTGTGACGTTTGGGATTCATGAAGGACATCTCTCTATATCGTCCCAGACATAGGGCTGCCTGTCAATGACCAGCTGACGAGTGCAATTGTTGCTTTACCTTCCCTCCACTGATTCTAACACTCAGCCAAAAGGGAACATTTTCTTTATAACACTGCTTTCAGATACTCTCCACGAGACTCACTTTCGGAGCCCAGGACACAGCTTTCCCAAGGATAATGAATCCTGTCAGAGGCTGTTTGTATATTTTGTGTTTTTTTATAACTAAATTAGGCAATGAATATACATGGAACTTCTGTGCGTGCTCTTCAATTTTTGTAAAATGTAAAGTTTGTTACAAGAAGAATGATTTTCATTGGCCTGTACTAAAATTGAACTTTTTGCAGAATAATTATTTAACTAATGCATTTAAAACAACTATTTTAATGATTAATATTAAATGGATAAATATGGAAAGAATTTACATTGTGTTAAATAGAATTAACTAGACGTTAAACTGAGAGTCTGTCTGGCCTGTCAGGTGGGGACAGACGCTGCCAATGCCACTATTACAAAAAAGAGCTGCAGGAGTTCTCCCCAGTGTCCTGCTGAATATTTATCCCTCAATCAACATCACTGAGAAACAGATTAGCTTGTTGTCGTCACGTTGCGATATGTAGGATCTTGCTATGTGCAACCCACCTCATTCGCCTGGCTCACTGGAGTGGCACGGTAGCACAATGGTTAGCACTGTGGCTTCACAGCACCAGGGTCCCAGGTTCAATTCCCGGCTTGGGTGACTGTCTGTGCGGAGTCTGCACGTTCTCCCCGTGTCTACGTGGGTTTCCTCCGGGTGCTCCAGTTTCTTCCCAAAAGTCCCGAAAGACGTGCTTGTTAGGTGAATTGGACATTCTGAATTCTCCCTCTGTGTACCCGAACAGGCGTCGGAATGTGGCGACCAGGGGATTTTCACAGTAACTTCATTGCAGTGTTAATGTAAGCCGACTTGTGACAATAATAAAGATTATATTATTACTATTAACCACTAATATTTCTGCCATGCCACCATCTTCGCCAGAAGCTGGTGAAAGCAGATTCATAATAATCTTCAAAAGAGAATTGAATAAATACCTGGAACCCTGGGGAAAAGAGCAGAGAGAGTGTGACTAATTGGATATCTCTTCAAAGAGCCAGCACAGACCACAATGGGCTGAGTGGCTTCCTTCTGTGGTCATTGGAGAGTTTGTTTCAGAAGCCCACAATATTTACATGTACGACACGTAAAAATCTTGGACCAAATTGAATGAGGTGCATGTCAAGGGCGGTGAACTTTGATGGAGTTTGTTGTCCCTGTGTTGTAACGTCAACATCAGGAATGCAGAAAAAGACGTAAACACCACTATGCGTCACACCTGTCATCAATCGTTGTATCGTTATAACAGAGAAAAGTGCATCTGTGCCACAGCACTGAAGATGAAAGACTATTAGTGAAGCAGTGATGAAAGTTAAAGCAGGCAGTGAGGCTGGAGAAAGGACCAAAGTGTCTATTCGTCACGCTCCACCTCTCAGACTGACAAATATGTGAGTCGATACAGAAAAGTTATGTCCTCTGGCGGGAGGAACAGAGAGACACAATCTTAAAATCCGTGCCAGGCTACACATGAGGCAAATCAGAGAGTTCTTCACTCACAGGGTGAGGGAGAATTCACAATCCTCTGCCTACAAAAAGCTATGGATACAATTGGAGATTTCAATAATAGGATTGATAGATTTTTCATGGATAGGGGTAGCAGAGAAACTTCAGAGAATGTGAACACAGCCCAGTCCATCACACAAACTTGCCTCCCATCCATTGACTCTGTCCACACCTCCCGCTGCCTGGGGAAAGCGGGCAGCATAATCAAAGACCCCTCCCACCCGGCTTACTCACTCTTCCAACTTCTTCCATCGGGCAGGAGATACACAGGTCTGAGAACACGCACAAACAGATTCAAAAACAATTTCTTCCCCGCTGTTGCCAGGGGCGGCATTCTTCCAGCCCTGGGCCGGAGAATCCCCAAGACCAGGCCATGCGATTCTCCGCAGAGCGGAGAAGCTGTGCCATTGGCGCCAACACGGTGGCCGCAGCGGCAGTCGCGAGCCATTCTACTCTATGTTTTTTCATGTATGGAACGATCTGTCTGGACTGTATGCAGAATAATACATTTCACTGTACCTCGGTACACGTGGCAATAAATAAAAACAAAAAATAAATCAAACTGAGGCCCCATCTGACAGGGGGACTGGAGAAGGGGGTAGCGTCAGCGATTTACGGAGCTATTTTGGAAGAGGAGAAGGCACCACTAGAAGGGATCAAAGCAAAGTGGGAGGAAGAGTTGGGAGTGGATATGGAGGAGGGATTCTGGTGTGAGGTGCTCTGGACAGTGAATGCCTCCACCTCGTGCGCGAGGTTGGGGCTGATACGGCTGAAGGTGGTATACGGAGCACACCTCACGAGGGCAAGGATGAGCCGATTCTTTGAAGGGGTAGAAGATGTGTGTGAACGTGGCGGGGGTGGGGGGGGGGGGGGGCGCTAATCACGCTCATATGTTTTGGTCCTGTCCAAAGCTGGAGGATTACTGGAAGGAGGAGTTTAGGGTAATTTCTGAAGTGGTGCACGTGAAACTGGACCCGGGCCCTCGGGAGGCCATATTCGGGGTGTCGGACCAGCCGGGGTTGGAAACGGGTGCGGAGGCAGATGTTGTAGCCTTCGCCTCGTTGATCGCCCGAAGGTGGATCCTGCTGGGATGGAGAGCAGCCTCTCCACCCTGTGCCCTGGCGTGGCGGGGGGACCTGTTGGAATACTTGACCCTTGAGAAGTTTAAGTTTGAACTGAGGGGAAGGATGGAGGGGTTCTACAATTCATGGGCATTATTCATTATGCACTTACAAGAACTGGATAACACTGAACATTAGTTGGGGGGGGGGGGGTGCGTGGGAGGGTTGGGGGGGAGGGGGGCTGTGTGTGTTAATGGTGGTTCTGGGCGATTCCTGATTCCTTTTTGTCATTTGTTTATGTGAACATGTGGCCGAATGTTTGGGGTTTGGTGGGAGGATGGGATCGTTGATATCGTTATGGGGATTGACATATTTGTTACTGATTATTGTTTATTGTTGGTGGGTGTAAAGTTGGGAGAAAATGAGAAAAACGAGGGGAGCAAAGAAATATTTTTTAAAAACTGAGGCCCCATCTGCCCTGTCAGGAGTGTCTTGTTAGGCTCTTGGCGTAGCATAAGCTGCTTCTTTGATATGCACACTGACAAAGGAAGGTTCAGACGTGGAGATAGCTTCAACACGTTTATTGAACTATTAACAATTCTCCTACTTGGATTCGACTCTACTGTTAATCCTTCTATAGCTACTCAGACTGATGAACCAGTCTGCTACAATCCACGTGGTGGGTGTGATGTTGAATCAACCCTGTGTCTGTACTCACTGAGTGTCTCCACTGGAAAGAGGAAGATCATGTGTGCTGTGTCCTTTATATATGGGTTGGTGTAATGCCCCCCTGTGGTAGTGTCACCTCTGTGTGTATCGTGAATGCCCATTGGTCGTGTCCTATCTTACTGACCTATTGGTTGAGTGTCTGTGTGTCATGTCTCTGGTGCTCCCTCTAGTGTCTACCTAGTCTACGTGTACTTACATTAACCCCTTGTGTATCTACAGTGATGCATATCACCACATCCCCCTTTTTTCGTGTTACAGATTTCCTGTACAGTGTTAAACAAAATTTAACAAAAACAGGTAGATAAGTGATGCTATGTACAAGTTATGATAACAGTGATCACTAAACAATAAGTCCAAATCATATGCATGAGTCCAAAATTCATCAATTATTATGGTCGAATATTTTTATTGTTGGGTTGGTGAGGTGGTGACGTTGATGGTGGCATTGCATTGTAAACACCATCCTTGTCCCTGTGCATGAGGAACCAAGAAGTGGTCAAATCACTTTGTTGTCTGATTTGGAGTCTGTTTTTCTTCCGATGCTTGTGGTAGCGATGTTGGATGGCATCTGTCCTGAAAGCCAGGTTGCCTGTTGGTAGTGCAGCAAACGTGAATTGGGAAGATACATCGTCCTGCCATGGTATGTCATTGTACTGAGCTGAGCAGTAACAGTGTCCCTCATGGGCAGAGTTGTACCATGCTGTACCAGTCGTAGTCCCATTGGTGTAGTCATTGCCGTGCTTGCTGTCGACGATGTTGCCTTTGGTGCGCGTTGTGTCGTTGTCTTTGATATGGTTTTCATAGGTTGTGTTGTTGTTGCCGTGTTTGCTGCGCTCAAGGACCTCACTCTGTGGATAATACGTGTCCCTCACACAGTTACTCGTGTCAGCGTGCTTTGTGGCATCTGCTGTCACCTTGAGCGGCCGTCACTGAGTTTGCGGTGCTCCCCGTCTGGAGTCATGTCCGGCTTACATGAATCAGCGTTGGCTTGTTGATGCTCCCCGTCTGGAGTCTGGTCTGTGTCACCCGAGTCAGTTTTGGCTTCTTGCCCCTCCCCGTCCGGAGTCATTTCAGGTTCACTTGCATCTTCTGAGATTTTGTGATGCTCCACGTCCGGAGTCAAAACATTCAGGAATGCATTTGCTTGTGGAGAGGCTCGAGCGAATGAGGTTTGAAGTAACGTGGTGTCACCGGAGTCACCAATAGTCTCACTGTGATCGTCGAGTGCCTCTGTACACACTAGCTGAGGTGCACATCTTGTAAGGGAAGTGGGATGCTGTCGTCACTTGTCTTACATACAGTGGGTAGAGCCTTAGTAGCTTCTTGTTGTTCACTTGAGCTGGGTAGACTGTCAGAGTCTTCTTCTGGTGGCTCAAACAATCTGGGTGGACTGTCATTGTCGCTTTGTTGTTCACTGGAGCATGGCAGACTGTCATAGTCGCTTTGTTGTTCACTGGAGTGTGGTAGACTGTCATAGTCTTTCTGTTGTTCACTTGAGCGTGGCAGACTTGAATCGTCTGCTGCTGGTTGCTCAGAGGAGGTTGCTAGACCCTCATGGTCTTGTTCATGCAAGGACTGCACTTTGGAGTCTTGCGTTGCTTCTATCATGGAGGCTGTCCACGAGCTCGCTGTGGAGGCTTGTGTCACTTGAGTCACTTCTTGTTCATGCAAGGACTGCGGTGTGGAGTCTTGCGTTTCTTCTATCGTGGAGTCTGTCCACGAGCTCGGTGTGGAGGCTTGTGACACTGGAGTCACTTTCTGTGTGGAGGCTGGGACCCTTCGTGGTGCGTGAGCCACTCTCTGTGGCAGCAGGCCGCTCTCTGTGGGCTTGTACTGCTCTCTGTCTCTTTTTTTTGAATAAACAATTTTATTGAGGTAGTTTTTGGCTTTATAAACAGTTACAGACATCATCAGAAAGAAAGCAAAAAAGGCAAAAGTGTGCAAACATCCACGTACTTTCAATACTTCCATCGTAACATATTGCACAAGCCCGCTCCCCTCCCACCGGTACTAAACGCCATATTTTCCCTCCTACTCTACTCTACCCCCCCCCCCCCCCTCCCCCCCACCCTCCCCCCCACCCCCCTACTGACGCTCACTCTCCCGCAAAGAAGTCAATAAATGGTTGCCACCTCCGGGTGAACCCCTGCACAGATCCCCTCAAGGCGAACTTAATTTTTTCCATCCCCAGGAAACTCGACATGTCCGCAAGCCACCACTTAGTCTTCGGGGGCTTTGAGTCCCTCCACGCCAATAATATTCGTCGCCGGGCTATCAGGGAAGCAAAGGCCAACACATCGGCCTCTTTCTCCCCCTGGACGCCCGGGTCTTCCGAAACCCCAAAAATTGCCACCCCTGGACTCATGGCTCTCTGTCTCTTGGCATCAGGCTGCAGCATAATCCTGCACTCATGAGTCGGGATGTCGTATATGCTGGGCTGAAGATTCCCCAATCCGAAGAACCCGTCGTCGGGTTCTTCAATGTACAACACGTCTAGTTGCGGTTCGGATTTGGTACTGGGGTAGTCACCTCCCAAGGTGAAATCTTCATCTGAGTCGTTGTCTTCCAAGACCATATCATCAGGTTTTGTGTCGGAGTTGGCATTGAGATCGCGATGTCCAAAGCAGAATTCAAGCCTTCAAGGACTGTATCATCTCTTTGGGCTAACTGCTTGTTGCAGGGTTCTGCAGACGTTACTTTCAGCTACTAGTCAAATTTCAGGCATTGTGCTGTCGTTCCAGGTGAAAGAATTGGGTTTTACGGCTTTAAAAAATGTTTTTCCGTGTTTTGGGACATTTCCCCTTTAAGTGGCCGTGGTCTGGGGCCTCTGACGTCACGAAGCATGTGACGTAGGTCGTAGGAAGCGATTGGGCATGCTCAGATCGCTGTTCCTTTACTTGGGGCCTTTTTCTCAACTGTGCATGTGCAGCATCTTTACCAAGATGGCCGCCGATCAAAATTGTCGTTCTCTGCTCCGGGAACTCGGCCTCGTGGTGAGTATTGGCGCTTCTCTTACCGTTTTTTGTTGGTTTGTTTGTGTTTTCCTCGCAGTATTGTTCAAATTTGTCCAGGACTGCCTGGAAGTCGCTCCAGTTTTACCCTTTGGAGAACTTGAATGTTTTGAAGATTTCTTATGCTCTGGCACTGCCGATGGTGAGCAGAAGCTCTGTCTTTTCAGCATCGGCCACGTCTTGTAGATCGGCTGCTACCAGGAAGATCTCAAACCTTTGCCTGAATGCACGGCAGTTTTCGCGGAGATTGCCGTGGCACCTGAGCCGCTGTGGAACCAGAATCTCAATCATCTTTCCTGGCTGTTGTTGCTGGTTGTCACTGTTTGCTAAATTATAACTATATGGATTGAAACAGTCACTCAACTGGTACCATGTCTTGTTATGCTCTTGGCGTAGCATAAGCTACTTCCTTGATGTTCACTCTGACAAAGGAAGGTTCAGACGTGGAGATAATTTCAACACGTTTATTGAACTATTTACAATTCTCCTACTCGGGTTCGCCTCTACTGTTAATCCTTCTATAGCTACTCAGACTGATGAACCAGTCTGCTACAATCCACGTGGTGGGTGTGATGTTGAATCAACCCTGTGTCTGTACTCACTGAGTGTCTCCACTGGAAAGAGGAAGATCATGTGTGCTGTACCCTTTATATATGGGTTGGTATAATGCCCCCCTGTGGTAGTGTCACCTCTGTGTGTATCGTGAATGCCCATTGGTCATGTCCTATCTTACTGACCTATTGGTTGAATGTCTGTGTGTCATGTCTCTGGTGCTCCCTCTAGTGTCTATCTAGTCTACATGTACTTCCATTAACCCTTTGTGTATCTACAGTGATGCATATCACCAAAACTCCCAACAATACTCTTACCAAGGAGAGCAGAGGTGTTCTCCCCAGCGTCTAATATTTAACCCACAACCCACGTCGCTAAAACAGATTATCTGGTCAATATCACTTTGTTGTTTGTGGGATCTTGCTGTGCTTAAATTGGCAATTTGCTGAACCTTGCCCAATGTCAAATTTCCTCTGCTCCAACATAGGGGGTGGGGGAGGGGGCACTGCGGCTGGTTGTCACATCCCTTGCAGCATTCCACTACAGCTTGAGGACAGACATAGAAACATACATAGGAAATAGAAGCAGGAGGAGGCCATTCAGCCCTTCGAGCCTGTTCCAAATGATTGCAAGTACTCACTGGATAAACTTACTAAGCTCTAAGGGAAACCTCGTGGGAACTGGCGTTCGATGGGACATAGTTATATTCATTACGCTACTGATTGGCCGGAGAAAACATCCACCTGAAACCATGCTTTCATCACAGACCCCGCTGCTTGTCCACCCGATTCTGATCTCCCATGGCAACAGTGGGCCCTTTTAAATAATTTCTGGTCTGGCCAAGACCCCGGGGCAGCCACCCAACTCCAGTGGGGTCACCAAGACGACCCAGGCTGCAGGTCTAGCGCAGTCCAAACAGTGACTTAGATAGCTGAGGAGCATCCACTGACTAAACAGGCTTAAAGAACTCCATCTCGCCACAACCTAGGGTATTGATTGGCCATCCACCCACTTAATAAACAAATCATGCCTTGGATATCTAACATTGCCCTTAAAATCTCCAGCAATTAAATATTAATCTCAGGGACATTATTATGTGCAGAACCCAGGGAAAAGAAATCACAGGAGCATTTAAAAAAATCATGCGTCTCTTTTAATTTTCTTTGAACGCTTTTGTTTCTGGGATGTAAACGTTTCTGGAGATGGGAGGATAAGCTGGGGGATTGCGACTCATTGGAGGGGAGGACATCTGATGAATCTCCAGGAATATGTCCAACCAGAGTTGGTAACCCATTGGGGACCAGATGGTTGAGCAATCAAGAGTTTCCTGGTTAACTTGGCCGTTACAACGCACTCACTAAACTCCTTCTTCACCCTCTGACTAACCTTTTTCTTTACTGGTTCAGTAACAGATGCTGATTTCCTTTCGGCATTGAGCCAAGGCACCTGGCATCTATAAATAAACTAACTCGAGATGCAGCAGTTATTTTCAAGTCGGAACTTCTGTTGGTTGATAATCAACCTGCTACTCCTTCCAAGGCACCCAGGACAGGCAGTGGGCGGGATTCCTGGTCAGTCATGCTGGATGGGGAGTGGAACACTCAAGCAATAACCACTTGTCCCTCACCATCTGGTGGAGATGCCGGTGGTCCCACCACATTGAAGCAAATGATGGATGGACTTCTCCAGTTACCCAGAATTTGGTTCAGTAAACTTGTTCATTCTTCAAGGTGAAGATGACTGTGTTCATCATCTGGGGTGTCTTGGGAGCTGTTCCATTGGACACGTAGGTGACTGCTGAGGCCGATCTGCATCGGGAAGGTTCTATGCAATTGGATAGGATAGCACAGACAATTGAATTTTGGTGGAGTTGCTGCATTGGGGTTTCCTCTCTTTACATTTTCTCTTTGCCTCTGGCACACGCTTGCTTTCAATGGAATTTCAGACTGCACAATGACCACAGGCAAGATGCATAGGGAAGCGATTCTTTTTTTAAATAAATTTAGAGTACCCAATTATTTTTTTCCAATTAAGGGGCAATTTAGCGTGGCCAATCCACCTGCCCTGCACATCTTTGGGTTGTGGGGGTGAGACCCACGCAGATATGAGGAGGAGAACGTGCAAACTCCACACGGACAGTGACCCAGGACCGGGATTCGAACCTGGGTCCTCAGCGCTGTAGGCAGCAGTGTTAACCACTGTGCCACCCTAGGGAAGCGATTCTAATAGTTTGGGTCATCAGAAGTGAAAATAAAGTAAATAAAGCTTCTGGCAAAGTTGAAGTGAAGGCAGTGGGGAGGGTGGGGTGTGGTGGGGGAGAACAACCATTATTCCAGTCACAGGGGATTGGTGTAACCTCTTTTGCTTCCTTAACCCCCCCCCCCCCCCCCCCCCCCTCCCCCCATTCTCTTTCCCCAGAGCCTGGCAAATGTTTCTTTCACAAGTGTCGATCCAGTTCTCCTTTAGAAAGTTATTATTGAATCGGCTTCCGTCGCCCCTTTCTGGCCACACCCTCCAGGTCATAAGTCGCTGTGAGAAGAATAATTCTCACCTCCCTCTCTGGTTCTTTTGCAAGTTACCTTAAATATGTGTCCCCTTGATACTGACCCTCGTTCATGCCACTGAACATTTCTCCTTATTTACTCCACCAAAACTCTTCATGATTTTGAAAATACCTATTAAATCCCCTCCCAAGTGTTTCTGGGCGAAGGAGGATATTCCCGGCTTCTCCAGCCTCTGCATATCTCTGATCCCAGTGTGATAATTCTCCTCTGCATCTGTTCTAAACCCCGACATCCCCAAAACATGGGGCCCAGAATTCCACACATTACTCCAGCTGGGGCTAAACCAGCGGTTTATTAATGTTTGGCAAAGCTAGGAGGAGAGATAGAGGCGGGTCTGTGGGCGGAGGCCCTAAGCAGGGTCAACACATCATCATGTGCCAGGCTTAGCCTGATACAGTTTAAGGTAGTCCACCGGACACACATGACAGTGGCCCGGATGAGCAAGTTTTTCGGGGTAGAGGACAGGTATGCGAGGTGCGCGGGAAGCCCAGCAAATCATGTCCACATGTTTTGGGCATGCCCGAAGCTTAGAGAGTTTTGGCAGGGTTTCGCTAAGGCAATGTCCACGGTACTAAAAACACGGGTGGTGCCGGGTCCGGAGGTAGCGATCTTTGGATTGACCCAGGAGTTCAGGGAGTGAAAGAGGCCGACGTCTTGGCCTTTGCCTCCCTGGTAGCCCGGAGACGAATCTTATTAATGTGGAGGGACTCAAAGCCCCGGAGTGTAGAGACCTGGGTTAGTGACATGGCTGGGCTTCTCAGTCTCGAGAAAATAAAGTTCGCCTTAAGAGGGTCAATGTTAGGGTTCACCCGGAGGTGGCAGCCGTTCGTTGACTTTCTCGGGGAAAATTAAACTGTCAGCAGAAGCAGAATTCCGGGGGGGGGGGGGGGGGGGGGGGGGGGGGGCGCGGCGGATTGTTGTTTTATGGTTGGGGTGTGTGAAGATTGTGATGGGGGTGGAAATGTTTATTGTACCATGTTTATGTCGTTGTTATTGTTATTATTATAAAAATTTGCAAACATCCTAATAAAAATATTTGAAAAAAAATTTATGTTTAGCATAACTTTCTTATTTGTGGGCTTTTTTAAAGTTTTGTGATCAAGACTTGATGTGAACAGGTGTCGAGTAGTCCTGCTTAAAGATTGACACACACACGTAGCCAGTTTTGTTAACACCTTTGATAGTGCAGGGAGCGTCTGCCTGCAAAGTTAAACCCTTCAGTTTCACCAACAATGCTGGCAGGTAACAGCCTTCATCACCGCACTGGCTCGCTGCTCTTGTGGGTATGTGTGGTTGAGCTATGACACAGGTGATTGGAAATTGCTATTAACACTTCAACTGGTGAATGCTGCAAAGTTCTGTCCATTTTGCACGACTGTTGCTGTTCCAGCTTCACTGAAGATTGTTGCGATGAAGAGATATACTCTTTAGCTTCTTCCTTTAGTGAATGATGTCAGCGTCAGACTATATAAAACTAGCTTGTCAAAGTTGTCTTATTTAAGATAATTTTTGCTTCAAAGCGGCTAACACAACCGAATTTAGTAAACATGTCCTGTGGTTTATTTACCTCAATGTACAAGCTGTCTGAGGTTTACGGAGCAGCAGCTCACACTGAACATGTGTATTTGCAATTTTGACACAATATTTTCAATTAGTTTTGAAGATTAAGCTGCACATTTGTGTTATATCCGTCCCTCATTGTGGGTAGAATTCATAACTTTGAGACAGAAGGTTGCAAATGCCAGATCTCCCCCCAGCACAACACCCCCCCCCCCCCCCCCCCCCTCCCCAATCCCCCCATTCCAGAGACTTGAGCACATAGTCTAGGCTGACTGAGCGCCAAACTGGAAAAGTCTTGAGGGGCCTGAATGGCTATTTTAATCATCCTAAACTGAGTCTCCATCTGCTCTCTCTCTGGTGGAGGTGAAAGAGCCCGTGGGACTATTGCAGGAGAGTTCTGCCTGGTCAATATTTATCCCTCAGTCAACAACATTAAAAATAAATGATCTGATGATCATCATATTGCTATTTGTGGGAGCTCACTGAGCTCACATCGTTGTTGTATTCCCGACACTGTAACCATGACCACGTTCACAAACTGAGCAAACGTTTACTGGCTGTAAAGCTCTTGGAGGTTGTGAATTAAGTCACTTTATAAAAGTAAATTATTTCTTTCTTATATGACTACTGGCCATTAAAAAATGGTCACAATAAAATGAAGATGATGCAGTGCAACATCACATTTCGATGTCGCCAAATAACGGGGAAACTGACTTCCTTTACGAGACATGGGTGGCGCTGGTTAGGCCAGTATTTATTACTCACCCCTAATAGCCCTTCAGAAGGTGACGATGAGTTGCCTTCTCCAACCGCTGCAGTCCCCGAGGTGCAGATACACCCACTGTGCTGTTACAGACAGTGAAGGAACAGCGTTGTATTTCCAAATGGCAGGCGTGAGTAACTTGGAGCAGAACCTCCAAGTGATGGGGTTTCTACATATCTGCTGCTCTTGTCCTTCTAGATGGTGGTGGCTGTGGGTTTGGAAGGTGCTGCCTAAGGAACCTTGGTGAGTTCCTGCAGTGCATCTTGAAGATGGTACACATGGATGTTACTGTTCGGTGGTGGAGGGTTTGAATGTCTGTGGAAGGGGAACAATCAAGCTGGGCTGCTTTGTCCTGGATGGTGTTGAGCTTCTTGAGTGTTGTTGGAGCTGCACTCATCCAGGCAAGAGGAGAGTATTCCATCACACTCCTGACTTGTGGATGGTGGACAGGCTTTGGGGGGTCAGGAGATGAGTTACTCTCCACAGGATTCCTAGCGTTTGACCTGCTCTGATAGCCACAGTATTAATATAGCTAGTCCAGTTCAGTTTTTGATCAATGGTAACTCCCAGGATGTTGATTGTGGGGAATTCAGTGATGGTAACACAATTGAATGTCAAGGGGCGATGGTTAGATCCTCTCTTGTAGGAGATGGTCATTGCCTGGCACTTGTATGGCACGAATGTAACTTGCCCCTTGTCAGCCCCGAGCCTGGATATTGTCCAGGTCTCGCTGCATTTGGACATGGACTGCTTCGTAATCTGAGGAGTCGCGAATGGTGCTGAACATTGTGCAGCCATCCGCAAACATCCCCACTTCTGAGTAAGTGCCGTTTGATACCATAGTTGAATGAAAATGAAAGGAAATGAAATGAAAATGAAATGAAAAATGAAAATGAAAATGGCTTATTGTCACGAGTAGGTTTCAATGAAGCTATGTGAAAAGCCCCTAGTCGCCACATTCCGGTGCCTGTCCGGGGAGGCTGGTACGGGAAGTCATAGTTGATGACTCCTTCCATCACTTTGCTGATGATGGACAGTAGACTGATAGGGCGGTAATTGGCTGGGTTGGATTTGTCCTGTTTCTGGTGTACAGGACCCACCTGGGCAATTTCCCACATTGCTGGGTAGATGCCAGTGTTGTGGCTGTACTGGAACAGCTTGGCTAGGGGGCAGCCAGTTCTGGAGCACAAGTCTTCAGTATTGCTGCCGGAATATTATCTGTACTTTATAAAACCCGACCTTGTACTTCATTTAACACACCAGGGGTTGGTTTAGCACAGTGGCCTAAACAGCTGGCTTGTAATGCAGAACAATGCCAGCAGCGTGGGTTCAATTCCCGTACCAGCCTCCCCGAACAGGCGGCGGAATGTGGCGACTAGGAGCTTTCCACAGTAACTTCATTTGAAGCCTACTTGTGACAATAAGTGATTATTATTATTATTACCAAGATCTAGATTCATTAATCAGCACAGATGTTGGTTAACCTGTCCTGCTAGAGTTTGATCATAAATGCCTGTGAGGATCAGTAATGTTTAATCAGCCAACGATAAACAAGCCACCAAGGGTGGTGATAATCTGTTTTCATAATTACCATGTTAAGGAGAAGGTCCTGAGTTGGGCGCCTGTGTGAGGTACAGTGGGAAGGAGCTGGTATTCGTATAGACCAGGACGTAACCGTGGAGCTGGCGAGAAAGCGGGTGGCCTTTGGCCGGGTGAAGGCAGCACTCTACAGCACTGGTGTGAGGTTTGGCGTGGTCTACCCAGAGACGCTGAGGGTGGCCTATAATTCGAAGATCTTCTACTTTGAGACAGTGGAGGCAGCGGAGGCTGAAGGTCTGAGGTTAAAATGAGAGATGGGACTGGGGTTTGGATTTGGACTGAGGAAAGGGGGGGGGGGGGGTTGAAATGCTGAAAATAGTTTCATTTCCTGTTTGCTGTTGAAGGAAACGTGGGCAGCACGGGAGCACAGTGGTTAGCACTGTTGCTTCTCAGCTCCAGGGTCTCGGGTTCGATTCCCGGCTTGGGTCACTGTCTGTGCGGAGTCTGCTCCTTCTCCCCCGTGTCTGCGTGGGTTTCCTCCGGGTGCTCCCGTTTCCTCCCACAGTCCAAAGACATGCTGCTAGTTGAATTGTACATTCTGAATTCTCCCTCCATGTACCCGAACAGACGCCAGAATGTGGCGACTAGGGGCTTTTCACAGTAACTTCATTGCAGTGTTAATGTAAGCCTACTTGTGACAATAAAAAAGATTATTATTATTATTAGGATGTTAATTTGCAGTGCAGCACAGTGGCACAGTGGTTAGCACTGTGGCTCACAGCGCCGAGGTCCCAGGTTCGATCCCGGCCCCGGGTCACTGTCCGTGTGGAGTTTGCACATTCTCCCCGTGTCTGCGTGGGTCTCACCCCCACAACCCAAAGATGTGCAGGGTAGGTGGATTGGCCACGCTAAATTGCCCCTTAATTGGAAAAAATGAATTGGGTACTGTAAATTTATTTTAAAAAAAGGATGTTAAGTTGCCTTGTATGAGGGATGGGAATGGTTGGGACTTGGGGTTTCTAGGGGTTGGTCGGTGGAGAAGGGGGGAAGACAGGGCAGGGCTGGAGGGGCCGGTGAGGGAGCAGGAGGTAAAGGAGGCAATCGAGGGGATGCAGTCAGGGAAGGCGCAGGGTGGATGGGTTCCCAGTGGTGTATTATTAGAAGCTTAAGGACAGGTTGGTGATGCTGATGGTAGGGATGTTTGAGGAGGCGAGAGATGGGGGGGGGGGGGAATAGGAGGTCCACGGAGGGGGATGAAGGTGAAGTGGGAGGAAGAGCTGGGGGAGGCGATGGAAGACAGTCTGTGGTGTGAGGTGCTGTGAAGAGTGAATGTCTCAACATCATGCGCGAGCTTGGGGCTGATACAATTGAAGGTCATGTATAGGGCGCACCTCATGAGGGTGAGGATGAGCCGCCTCCTCGAGGGGGTGGAAGATGTCTGTGAGCAGTGTGGGAGGGGCCCCGCAAACCATGTACATATATTTTGTCCTGCCCGAAGCGGATCATTTGGATGCCAGATCTCCCACAGGCCATTTTTGCAGTGTCGGACCGGCCAGACTTGCAGACGGGTTCGGGGGCAGACATTTTAGACTTCGCCTTGCTGATTGCTCACAGACGGATCCTGTTGGTGTGGAGCTCAGCCTCTCCACCCTGTGCCTCGGTGTGGCTGGGGCGACCTGCTGGAGGTTTGACCCTGGAGAGAGTGAAGTTTGAGTTCGGGGGGGGGGGGGACGGACGAAGGAGGGGTTCTACAAATCACGGGCTTTGTTTATCATGCACCTCCTGGAGCTGGTTGTCGTTGAATATAATGAGGGGGGGACGGGAGGGGGTGGGTCTGTTGTTTGTTCTTTATTTTTAACCTGTTTTGAACTTGCGAACCAATGTTTGAGGCTGCATATTGGGGAGTCATTTTGCTGTTGTAGCTTTGTTTTTTTTGTTTGAAGGATGAAAATGATAAAAATGTGGCGAATAATAAAACTTTAAAATAAATAAAGAATAAACATGGAACTGATACATCACACAGAGATATAAGAGAACACATGACCCTCACCCAGAGGGTCAGTGTAGTGTTGGACTGAGCTGTGTGTAGAAGCAAGCATGGAGGCAGCTCTGCGCAGGGCCCTTTACCGTATCTATGTATATAATTTCTGGTAGTTAAGAAATATTTAGCGTGGAACCACCTAAGGCGACAAATGCCTTAATAAGACATATCGAACTACGCCCAGCATCTTCCAACGGAACTAAAAATGTGTTGGCCGATGAACATCAGTTTCACAAACTCTAGTGTGGAAACGGCAAATTCAAAAATTTACTTTCAAATTAAAATCCAGAGAAGAATGAAGGGTTGAAGGGAATAAAAACGAGATTTAGGACCTAATGCCAGTAAATTTTCCATCACGCAAAAAGATCACAACATGGAGGAAATGGTGTCGTGCAAATGAAATAACATTTCGAGAGCACCTTTCACAACTTCAGGACATCGCAACTGTCATCACTGTCATTACATAAATAATCTTTTTGCAACAAAGGAACAAAGAACAAAGAAAATTACAGCACAGGAACAGGCCCTTCTGCCCTCCCAGCCTGCGCCGATCCAGATCCTTTATCTAAACCTGTCGCCTATTTTCCAAGGATCTACTTCCCTCTGTTCCCCACCCGTTCATATATCTGTCTGGATACATCTTAAATGATGCTATCGTGCCCGCCTCTACCACCTCCGCTGGCAAAGCGTTCCAGGCACCCACCACCCTCTGCGTAAAAAACTTTCCACGCACATCTCCCTTAAACTTTCCCCCTCTCACCTTGAAATCGTGACCCCTTGTAATTGACATCCCCACTCTTGGAAAAAGCTTGTTGCTACCCACCCTGTCCATACCTCTCATAATTTTGTAGACCTCAATCAGGTCTCCCCTCAACCTCCGTCTTCCCAATGAAAACAATCCTAATCTACTCAACCTTTCTTCATAGCTAGCACCCTCCATACCAGGCAACATCCTGGTGAACCTCCTCTGCACCCTCTCTAAAGCATCCACATCCTTCTGGTAATGTGGTGACCAGAACTGCACGCAGTAATCCAAATGTGGCCTAACCAAAGTCATATACAACTGTAACATGACCTGCTGACTCTTGTACTCAATACCCCGTCCGATGAAGGCAAGCATGCTGTATGCCTTCTTGACCACTTTATCGACCTGCGTTGCCACCTTCAGGGTACAATGGACCTGAACTCCCAGATCTCTCTGTACATCAATTTTCCCCAGGACTCTTCCATTGACCATATAGTCCGCTCTTGAATGAGATCTTCCAAAATGCATCACCTTGTATTTGCCTGGATTGAACTCCATCTGCCATTTCTCTGCCCAACTCTCCAATCTATCTATATTTTGCTGTATTTTCTGACAGTCCTCCTCGCTATCTGCAACTCCACCAATCTTAGTATCATCTGCAAACTTGCTCATCAGACCACCTATACTTTCCTCCAGGTCATTTATGTATATCACAAACAACAGTGGTCCGAGCACGGATCCCTGTGGAACACCACTAGTCACCTTTCTCCATTTTGAGACACTCCCTTCCACCACTACTCTGTCTCCTGTTGCCCAGCCAGTTCTTTATCCATCTAGCTAGTACACCCCGAATCCCATACAACTTCACTTTTTCCATCAACCTGCCATGGGAAACCTTATCAAACGCTTTACTGAAGTCCATGTATATGACATCTACAGCCCTTCCCTCATCAATTAACTTTGTCATTTCCTCAAAGAATTCTATTAGGTTTGTAAGACATGACCTTCCCTGCACAAAACCATGCTGCCTATCACTGATAAGTCTATTTTCTTCCAAATGTGAATAGATCCTATCCCTCAGTATCTTCTCTAACAGTTTGCCTACCACTGACGTCAAGCTCACAGGTCTATAATTCCCTGGATTATCCCTGCTACCTTTCTTAAACAAAGGGACAACATTAGCAATTCTCCAGTCCTCTGGGACCTCACCCATGCTCAAAGATGCTGCAAAGATATCTGTTAAGGCCCCAGCTATTTTGACCCTCGCTTCCCTCAGTAACCTAGGATAGATCCCATCCGGATCTGGGGACTTGTCCACCTTAATGCCTTTTAGAATACCCAAAACTTCCCCCTTCCTTATGCCGACTTGACCTAGAGTATTTAAACATCCATCCCTAGCCTCAACATCCATCATGTCCCTCTCCTTGGTGAATACCAATTAAGAATTAAGAATGTCACCCATTTCCTCTGACTTCACGCATAAATTCCCTCTTTTATCTTTGTGTGGGCCAATCCTTTCTCTAGTTACCCTCTTGCTCCTTTTATACGAATAAAAGGCTTTGGGATTTTCCTTAACCCTGTTAGCCAAAGATATTTTATGACCCCTTTTAGCCCTCTTTATTGCGCGTTTGAGATTTGTCCTACTTTCCCGATATTCCTCCAAAGCTTCATCGGTTTTAAGTTGCCTAGATCTTATGTATGCTTCCTTTTTCATTTTAGCTAGTCTCACAATTCCACCCGTCATCCATGGTTCCCTAATCTTGACATTTCTATCCCTTATTTTCACAGGGACATGTCTGTCCTACACTCTAATTAACCTTTCCTTAAAAGACTCCCACATTTCAAATGTGGGTTTACCCTTAAACAGCTGCTCCCAATCCACATTCCCTAGCTCCTGCCGAATTTTGTTATACTCTGCCTTTCCCCAATTTAGCACTCTTCCTTTAGGACCACTCTTGTCCTTGTCCATGAGTATTCTAAAACTTACGGAATTGTGATCGCTATTCCCAAAGTAATCACCGACTGAAACTTCAACCACCTGGCCGGGATCATCCCCCAATACCAGGTCCAGTATGGCCCCTTCCAGAGTTGGACTATTTACATACTGCTCTAAAAAACTCTCCTGGATGCTCCTTACAAATTCTGCTCCATCTACGCCTCCAACACTACATGAGTCCCATTCAATGTTGGGGAAGTTAAAATCTCCCATCACGACCACCCTATTGCTCCTACATTGTTCTATAATCTGTCTACATATTTGTACCTCTACTTCACGCTCGCTTTTGGGAGGCCTATAATAAAGTCCCAACAATGTTGCTGCACCCTTCCTATTTCTTAGCTCCACCCATATTGCCTCAGTGCTCGAATCCTCCATCGTGCCCTCCTTAATCACGGCTGTGATATCATCTCTGACTAGTAATGCAACTCCTCCACCCCTTTTACCTCCCTCTCTATCCCTCCTGAAGCATCTATACCCTGGGATATTTAGTTGCCAGTCTTGCCCATCCTTCAACCAAGTCTCAGTAATACCAATAACATCATATTCCCAGGTACTGATCCAAGCCCTAAATTCATCTGCCTTACCTGCTACACTTCTCGCATTAAAACAAATGCACCTCAGACCACCTTTGCGTTCATCATCTCTTCCCTGTCTACTCTTCCCCTTAGTCACATTGAGTTTACAAGGAGGTCAACGGGAGATTTAATTGAGATGTAGATGTGATAGTCTTAATTATCGTGATTAATAATTGATGGGATCTGGAACTCAGTATCTGAAAGGATGGTTGAGGGACAGACATTCATCATCTTTAATAAATACTTGGATGTGCAGGTGAGGTTTCATACCCAGGAGGATTACAGAACAGCTGGAATGGCTGGATAGTATTTTCAGCTGGGAGGAATATGATGGGCAGAATGGCCAGCTTCTGCGCCACTGGTTTTTCAATGTTCTGATGAAACCATCGATCAATTTTCCACAGCAAAATTCCACAGACAGCAATGTGACATTGGTTATGGGATAAATATTGGCCCCAGGATTTTGGGGAGAACACACCTGCCCTGAGAGCACAAACAAGGCCTCAGATTTAATGATTTATTTTCAAGATGTGAAAGGGAAATTAAACTTTGACAGTACATGGTAACAGCAAATCAGAAACAAAAGTATCATTCAACTCTGGACAAGTATCTGACAAGATCCTTCAGAATGCAGAATCACATAGGCATTGCCCTCTAGTGCTCACTAACCATTACTGCAATTAGGTCTCAGGGTCTGCCATCAAAAATACAGGAAACCGTGGCTCGTTGAGTCAAGGTCCAATTAGCAGCTTAAAGTGGGAATTTCCGGAGCTATAATACCCAGTGGTAATGCATAAAATTGACGTAAACAGTGTTACAAAGAGGTGTGAACTGACTGCCTCTGATTCAGCCTCCTCAATTAGTCACAGCAAAAGTTTTAAAATGCATTTTCCCCGTGGGTGCCTTTTCTAAATCGAAATCTTTTACTATCTATGCAGCAAACAACAAGGGGCAAATGAACAATGGTTTCTTGAGTTAAAGAAAGAGAAAGTTTATTAGCCAGTGAACCTGAGAAAAAACTTTACAAGACGCAACATTAAACGCACTCGCACACACACTCATACACAGATTCATACACACAGACACGCAACACACACGCATACACAGACAGATTCATACACAGACACACCATACACATGCATACAGACACGGCACACACTCATACACACAGACAGATTCATACACAGACCGCACACACTGACACACACACATTCATGCAAACACACACACACACGAGCACACACACTCATACTCACAGATTCATGCAGACACACATACACACGCATGCACACTGACACACGCACACATTCATGCACAGACACACACACACATGCACACACAGATTCAAACACGCACACACATATGTGCACACTGACACACAAACACATTCATGCACACACACGCACTCACACACAGACATGCACTCGCAAACTCGCACAGACACACACTCATATTCATGCACACTCTCGCATACACAAAAACGCACATGGATATCAGAAGTAAGGAAAGTCAAATAAAAGAATACATGTGAAGACTTTGCTTTACTTTGGTATAGATTTTTTAAAAGAATTTATTTCTTTCCCAATGAAGAAGCAATTTAGTGTGGCCAATGCATCTACCCTGCACATCATTGGGTTGTGGGAGTGAACCCCACACACGCACGGGGAGAATGTGCAAACTCCACACAGACAGTGACCTGGGGCTAGGGTCGAACACAGGTCCTCAGCGCCGTAAGGCAGCAGTGCTAACCACTGCGCCACCGTGCTGCCCCCCCCCCCTCCCCCCCGGACCCCCCTCCCTTTGGTGTAGTTTGTTAACCGCTCTGTGCCCATTTCAAAGTAATCTAATTCTTTGGAGCAGGTAGATGGAGAACATGTTGCAATTCTAACACGGTCTCGGGTCGTTGGTGGGTTTCTGACAGATGCTTCCTTGAATCAGGTGCTGCCCTTATCCCTAAGGCAAGAGAGGGAGAGATCTTCAGCCTGTTTCTTTGCTGAAGTCTTTTTCCAAAATGTCTCTGATGATGTCTCTATCTCCTGCGCTGGTTTTAGACTGCAGAGATAGGGTTTCACTTAACTTATAGAGATAGAGTCCTTGCTGTTCCATGAGCATCTTTTCCGGATTCTTCTCTCCCTGTTTGCAACATCCAATTCCTAAAGATCTGGGATTCACTTCTAAATACTAAAGTACAGGGATTCACTTCTAAATACTAATTCACTGGAATTCACTTCTAAATACTAAAGTTCAGGGATTCCCTTCTAAATACTAAAGTACAGGGATTCACTTCTAAATGCTAAATCACTGGGATTCACTTCTAAATACTAAAGATCTGGGATTCCCTTCTAAATGCTAAATCACTGGGATTCACTTCTAAATACTAAAGTTCAGGGATTCCCTTCTAAATACTAAAGTTCAGGGATTCCCTTCTAAATACTAAAGTTCAGGGATTCCCTTCTAAATGCTAAATCACTGGAATTCACTTCTAAATACTAAAGTTCAGGGATTCCCTTCTAAATACTAAAGATCAGGGATTCACTTCAAAATACTAAAGATCAGGGATTCAGGTCCAAATACTAAAGTTCAGGGATTCCCTTCTAAATACTAAATTACTGGGATTCACTTCTCAATACTAAAGTTCAGGGATTCCCTTCTAAATACTAAATTATTGGGATTCACTTCTACATACTCAATTACGGTGTTTCACTTCTAAAATGCGCATGTTTTTTCATTGTTGATGCCGTGACAACCAGTTTTAAACTCTGTATATCTAATATAAAGGCTGAGGAGAATGTAAGTCCCTCTGTCCATGACAGTGTGGGTAGAAGTGAGCACCGCCCAGTGCTTGTGGAGACAAAGACTCGCTTTCAGATTGAATATACCCTCCGTCGTGTTGTGCGGCACTACCACCGAGCTAAATGGGACAGACTTCGACAAGGTCTCGCAACTAAAGATTGGGCATCCATGAGTTGCTGTGGGCCATCAACAGCAGCAGAATTTTTTCAACCACAATCAGTAACCTCATGGTCTGGCATATCCCCCACTCTACCATTACCACCCAGCCAGAGGATCATACCCAGTTCATTGAAGAGTGAATCAGAGCATGCCAGGAGCAACAGTAGGCATGTCAAAAAATGAGGTGTCATTTGGTGAAGCTACAACACAGGACTACTTGTGTGCCAAACAACATTAGCAAATAATGGACAGTGCTAAGCGATTCCAAAACAAACACATCAGATCTAAGCTCTGTAGTTAAACAACTCACTGGAGGAGGAAGCTCCACAAATATCCCTACCCTTAATGATGGAGGAGCCCAGCACACATGCGCAAAGTCAAGGCTGAGACATTCACAACAAACTTCAGCCAGAAGTGCCGAGTGGATGATCCATCTCGGTCTCCTCCGGAGATCCCCAGCATCATAGATATCCGTCTTCAGCCAATACGATTCACTCCAGGTGATATCATGAAACTGCTGAAGGTACTGGATACTGCAAAGGCCCTGACAATATTCCAGCAATAGTACTGAAGACTTGTGTTCCAGAACTGGCTGCCCCCTAGCCAAGCTGTTCCAGTACAGCTACAACACTGGCATCTACCCGCCAATGTGGGAAATTGCTCAGGTGTGTCCTGTACACAAGAAAC
This sequence comes from Scyliorhinus canicula, assembly GCF_902713615.1. Lineage (NCBI taxonomy): Eukaryota > Metazoa > Chordata > Chondrichthyes > Carcharhiniformes > Scyliorhinidae > Scyliorhinus > Scyliorhinus canicula. Next base: position 157,697,208 of record NC_052159.1, read on the forward strand.
TGGACAAATCCAACCAAACCAAATACCGGCCTATCAGTCTACTGTCCATCATCAGCAAAGTGATGGAAGGGGTCATCAACAGTGCTATCAAACGGCACTTACTCAGCAATAACCAGCTCACGGACACTCAGTTTGGGTTCCGCCAGGGTCACTCAGCTCCTGACCTCATTCCAGCCTTGGTTCAAACATGGACAAAGAGCTGAATGCCAGAGATGAGGTGAGAGTGACTGCCTTTGACATCAAGGCAGCATTTGACCGAGTGTGGCATCAATGAGCCTTACCTAAACCGGAGTCAGTGGTTGGATTCATATCTGACACAAAGAAAGTGATGTGGTGGTTGGAGGTCAATCATCTCAGCTCCAGGACATCACTGCAGGAGTTCCTCAGGGTAGTGTCCTCGGCCAAACCATCTTCAACTGCTTCATCAATCACCTCCCTTCTATCATAAGGACAGAAGTGGATGTCAGAATATACACACAAGTATATGATGGCGCGCAGACAGGCAGTGATTGACACACAGGATGGCCAATGGACACACAGAACACAGCAGCCAATCACCAGACAGGACACAACCACTATAAAGCCAGAGGGCACTAGTTTTCCCGCTCTCTTGGGACCCAGCCTCTGAGACAGTCAGAGCCCATGAGCAACAACTAGAACATTCACCATGTGGTAGTAAGATAGTCTGGTCAGGTTAACCTCAGGTCTCCAGTCAACTCAGCATAGTGTCAACCCACAGTTAAAGTATGTATGATAGTTCAGAGTTCAATAAAATCGAGTTGCATTTCTTCAAGTGTTGGAAGCCTGTCTCTCTCACTGCTGCAGTAAACGCAGTCCTCGCAGACCCAGCTTACCCAACACATCATGGTACCAGGAGTGGGGTCATGCTCGGGTTTGACGGACCTACCTTGAGATAATCTGCCTTTGACCAGCGATCAGCCATCCGGTAACATGGACAGCGTCCGCCCTCCCCCCCCACTCCGCATCGCCGGCAACCTCATGTAAACTGGAAGATTTTCAAGCAGAAGTTCCAGCTGTATCTTGAAGCCACCGACCTCGAAGCCGCATCGGATGCCAGGAAGATTGCTCTCTTCCTCTCTACAGCCGGGGACCACGCTATCCACATCTTCAACTCCTTCACCTTTGCTGAAGGTGAGGACAAGACAAGTTTAAAACAGTCCTGCTCTAGTTCGACAGCCACTGTGACATCGAAGTCAATGAGAGCTTTGAATGCTATGTGTTCAGGCAGAGGCTTCAGGGTAAGGATGAACCTTTTCAGTCCTTTTTAACCCATCTCCGCATCCTCACGCAGTCCTGTAACTACGGCTCCACTTCCGATTCCATGATCCGGGACCAGATCGTTTTCGGGGTCCACTCCGATCCCCTTCGCCAGCAGCTCCTTAAAGTTAAGCAGCTCACCCTTACCATCGCCATGGAGACCTGCATCCTACATGAGCACGCTAATAACCGGTACTCCCATATCAAGGCGGCAGAGACGGCGCGGCAATGCCCCCACGATGCGGAGCGGATGGAGGCTGTCAAACAGCTCCAGGGCCTGAGTCTGGATGAGGGCGGCCATTTCGCGCGCTTTTCCCGGGCAATGACCAAGGGGACGGCGAGGCCGACGACCGACTGCGCAGGTGCGCACATCGTTCGACCGCACCACGCATGCGCGGTGGTGGACGGAGCGTCCTGGCGTTGGCGCCATGACGTGCAACAACTGTGGCTCCGCCCATTTAAAGCGGCAATGTCCCGCGAAATCTCGACGCTGTCTCCAGTGTGGCAAGCTTGGCCACTACGCAGCCCTGTGCAGATCTGCTCCACTGCCCAACACACAGCGATCCCAGCCGCAGCGCAGAAACATCCGGTCAGTACAGCCACCCGTTGCAGACTCTGACATGATTCCAGATCCCGACACGAGGACCTCACATCCCTATTCCGGATGGGCATCATCACCAAGCATACGCTGCTTTCAGCAAAAAAGGTTAAACCACTACCAGTGATGAGCATTGATCCGGACGCGTGGTGTGCCACCCTTATGGTCAACAAGGCTCACATACGCTTCAGGCTGGACGCCGGCGCTTCAGCGAACCTCATTTTGAAATCTGACCTGGACACATCCGCGTCAGACCAAGCATTCTTCCACCGGTCTGCCAGCTCCTCGCCTACAATGGCAATGCCATTGCTGCCAGCGGCTCATGCCAGCTTGCGGTATCCCATCGTTCTTTCAAAGCCACCCTGCGTTTTGAAATTGTCGGGTCCAACAAAGCTTCCTTGCTCGGTGCTCAGGCCTGCAAACTCCTGAATCTAGTGCAGTGGGTTCACACCACGTCGCCCGCTGAGGCATCAGCCTCGCCTGATGTCAACTTCCAAGCCCAACTCGATGACATCATAGCACAATACCACAGCGTCTTCGAAGGTATGGGCACACTCCCTTACTGATAAACGATACTCCTGAAACCGAATGCCACACCTGTGGTCCACGCACCGTGTCGGGTGCCGGTGCCCCTTAAGGACCGCCTCAAGCAGCAGCTGCAAGACCTCCAGGGCCAGGGCGTCATTTCTAAGGTCACGGAACCCACGGACTGGGTCAGCTCCATGGTTTGTGTCAAAAAACCGTCAGGGGAACTTTGTATTTGTATCGACCCCAAAGATTTGAACCGTAACATCATGAGGGAACACTACCCTATCCCTAAACGAGAAGAGCTAACCAGCGAAATGGCTCATGCCAAGTTTTTCACGAAGCTGGAAGCCTCCAAGGGGTTTTGGCAAATACAGCTGGACGCGTCCAGTCGGAAGCTGTGCACATTTAACACCCCGTTCGGACGTTACTGTTACAACCGGATGCCCTTTGGCATCATCTCCGCCTTGGAGGTGTTCCACCGAATAATGGAGCAGATGATGGAGGGCATCGAGGGGGTGCGGGTGTACGTCGATGACATAATTGTCTGGTCCACAACTCCTCAGGAACACATCGATCGCCTCAAGCGAGTGTTCCACAGGATCCATGAGCATGGCCTCCGACTCAACAGAGCCAAATGCTCGTTCGGTCAAGCAGAAATAAAGTTCCTTGGCGACCATATTTCGCAGTTCGGTGTGCAGCCAGATGCAGACAAGGTGTCAGCGATCAGCGCTATGAAGATACCGGAAGACAAGAAGGCGGTCCTCCGCTTCCTCGGGATGGTCAACTTCCTTGGGAAGTTTATCCCCAACCTTGCATCTCACACCACAGCTCTCCGCAATCTTGTTAAAAAAACCACCGACTTCCAGTGGCTCCCCGCTCATAAGCGAGAGTGGCGTGAGCTCGGGGCGAAACTCACCAAGGCCCCGGTACTGGCGTTTTTCAACCCTGCAAGGAGTCAAAGATATCCACCGATGCGAGCCAGGCTGGCATTGGGGCAGTGCTCCTCCAGCACGACGGATCCTCCTCTTGGGCCCCAGTCGCATATGCATCTAGATCCAGGACACCTACTGAGCAACGATACGCTCAAATCGAAAAAGAATGCCTGGGCCTCCTCACAGGGATTGACAAAGTCCATGATTACGTGTATGGACTCCCCAAATTCACAGTCGAGATGGACCACAGGCCATTGGTTCACATCAGCCAGAAGGACCTCAATGATATGACGCCACGCCTACAGTATCCTCCTCAAACTCCGACGCTATGATTTCGACCTGGTCTACACCCCGGGCAAGGAGCTCATCGCGGCCGACGCACTCTCTCGCTCCATCACCACGCCGTGCGAGCAGTCGGACTTCGTCTGCCAAACGCCCATGTTGAGTTCTGCGCACCCAACTTTCCGGCCACTGATGAAAGGGTTGTGCAGATTCGTCAGGAAACGGCCAGGGATCCTTTACTCCAGCGGGTCATGCGCCATCTCATGGATGGTTGGCAAAAGGGCCAGTGCCCACAGTTCTATAATATAAAAGATGATCTGGCAGTAGTCGATGGCATACTAATGAAACTGGACAGGATAGTAATCCCACAGAGTAAACGAGAGCTCGCCCTCGGCCAACTCCACGAGGGTCACCTGGGGGTCGAAAAATGTCACCGTCAAGCCCGAGAGGCAGTAGATTAGAACATGAGAACATAAGAACTAGGAGCAGGAGTAGGCCATCTGGCCCCTCGAGCCTGCTCCGCCATTCAATGAGATCATGGCTGATCTTTTATGGACTCAGCTCCACTTTCCGGCCCGAACACCATAACCCTTAATCCCTTTATTCTTCAAAAAACTATCTATCTTTATCTTAAAAACATTCAATGAAGGAGTCTCTACTGCTTCACTGGGCAAGGAATTCCATAGATTCACAACCCTTTGGGTGAAGAAGTTGCTCCTAAATCTACTTCCCCTTATTTTGAGGCTATGCCCCCTAGTTCTGCTTTCACCCGCCAGTGGAAACAACCTGGCCGCACCTATCCTATCTATTTCCTTCATAATTTTATATGTTTCTGTAAGATCCCCCCTCATCCTTCTAAATTCCAATGAGTACAGTCCCAGTCTACTCAACCTCTCCTCGTAATCCAACCCCTTCAGCTCTGGGATTAACCTAGTGAATCTCCTCTGCACACCCTCCAGCGCCAGTACGTCCTTTCTCAAGGGAGGAGACCAAAACTGAACACAATACTCCAGGTGTGGCCTCACTAACACCTTATACAATTGCAACATAACCTCCCTAGTCTTAAACTCCATCCCTCTGGCAATGAAGGACAAAATTCCATTTGCCTTCTTAATCACCTGTTGCACCTGTAAACCAACTTTTTGCGACTCATGCACTAGCACACCCAGGTCTCTCTGCACAGCAGCATGCTTTAATATTTTATCATTTAAAAAATAATCCCGTTTGCTGTCATTCCTACCAAAATGGATAACCTCACATTTGTCAACATTGTATTCCATCTGCCAGACCCTAGCCCATTCACTTAACCTATCCAAATCCCTCTGCAGACTTCCAGTATCCTCTGCACTTTTCGCTTTACCACTCATCTTAGTGTCGTCTGCAAACTTGGACACATTGCCCTTGGTCCCCAACTCCAAATCATCTATGTAGATTGTGAACAATTGTGGGCCCAACACTGATCCCTAGCACTGATTGCCAACCAGAGAAACACCCATTAATCCCCACTCTTTCTATCAATTAACCAATCCTCTATCCATGCTACTACTTTACCCGTAATGCCAAGCATCTTTATCTTATGCAGCAACCATTTGTGTGGCACCTTGTCAAAGGCTTTCTGAAAATCCAGATATACCACATCCATTGGCTCCCCGTTATCTACTGCACTGGTAATGTCCTCAAAACATTCCACCAAATTCGTTAGGCATGACCTTCCCTTTATGAACCCATGCTGCGTCTGCCCAATGGAACAATTTCTATTCAGATGCCTCACTATTTCTTCCTTGATGATAGATTCCAGCACCTTCCCTACTACTGAAGTTAAGCTCACTGGCCTGTAATTACCCGCTCTCTGCCTACCTCCTTTTTTAAACAGTGGTGTCACGTTTGCTAATTTCCAATCCACCGGGACCACCCCAGAGTCTAGTGAATTTTGGTAAATTATCGCTAGCGCATTTGCAATTTCCCTAGCCATCTCTTTTAGCACTCTGGGATGCATTCCATCAGGGCCAGGAGACTTGTCAGCCTTTAGCCCCATTAGCTTGCCCATCACTACCTCCTTAGTGATAACAATCCTCTCAAGGTCCTCACCTGCCATAGCCTCATTTCCATCAGTCACTGGCATGTTATTTGTATCTTCCACTGTGAAGACCGACCCAAAAAACCTGTTCAGTTCCTCAGCCATTTCCTCATCTCCCATTATTAAAACTCCCTTCTCATCCTCTAAAGGACCAATATTTACCTTAGCCATTCTTTTTTGTTTTATATATTTGTAGAAACTTTTACTTTTTGTTTTTATATTCTGAGCAAGTTTACTCTCATAATCTATCTTACTCTTCTTTATAGCTTTTTTTAGTAGCTTTCTGTTGCCCCTTAAAGATTTCCCAGTCCTCTAGTCTCCCACCAATCTTTGCCACTTTGTATGCTTTTTCCTTCAATTTGATGCTCTCCCTTATTTCCACAGACATCCACGGTTGATTTTCCCTCTTTCTACCGTCCTTCCTTTTTGTTGGTATAATCCTTTGTTGAGCATTGCGAAAAATCGCTTGTAAGGTTCTCCACTGTTCCTCAACTGTTCCACCATAAAGTCTTTGCTCCCAGTCTACCTTAGCTAGTTCGTCTCTCATCCCATTGTAATCTCCTTTGTTTAAGCACAAAACACTAGCATTTGATTTTACCTTCTCACCCTCCATCTGTACTTTAAATTCCACCATATTATGATCGCTCCTTCCGAGAGGATCCCTAACTATGAGATCATGAATCAATCCTGTCTCATTACACGGGACAAGATCTAGGACCGCTTGTTCCCTCGTAGGTTCCATAACATACTGTTCTAGGAAACTATCGCGGATACATTCTATAAACTCCTCCTCAAGGCTGCCTTGACCGACCTGGTTAAACCAATCGACATGTAGATTAAAAACCCCCATGATAACTGCTGTACCATTTCTACATGCATCAGTTATTTCTTTGTTTATTGCCTGCCCCACCATAACGTTACTATTTGGTGGCCTATAGACTACTCCTATCAGTGACTTTTTTGCCTTACTATTCCTGATTTCCACCCAAATGGATTCAACCTTATCCTCCATAGCACCGATGTCATCCCTTACTATTGCCCAGATGTCATCCTTAAATAACAGAGCTACACCACCTCCCTTACTATCCACTCTGTCTTTCCAAATAGCTTGATACCTTCGGATATTTAACTCCCAGTCGTGACCATCCTTTAACCATGTTTCAGTAATGGCCACTAAATCATAGTCATTCACGATGATTTGCGCCATCAACTCATTTACTTTATTCTGAATACTATGAGCATTCAGGTAAAGTACACTTATGTTGGTTTTTTTACTTCTGTTTTGAATCTTAACATCTCGATCAGTAACCTCTCCTAAGTTATATTTCCTCTTATCTTTTCTCCTAATTTTCCTTGTCGTTGAACCCATATCTTCATGTAACAACCTGCTGCGTCGCTTATCGTTAATGTTTTTACTTCCAGTTTTATTACTGGGCCTATTCACTGAGCTCCCCTCAGTCACTGTACCTTGTACTGTCGCCCTTTTTGATTTTTGACTATGGCTTCTCTGCCTTACACTTTCCACCTTACTTCCTTTTGCTTCAGTCCCTGTTTTACTACCTTCCAACTTCCTGTATCGGTTCCCATCCCCCTGCCACATTAGTTTAAACCCTCCCCAACAGCTGTAGCAAACACTCCCCCTAGGACAGGGGTGGGCAAACTACGGCCCGCCAAAGGTCTTTATGCGGCCCACCAAGATCAAGTCATAAAAAATTTTTTTTAATTTTTAATTTTTATTTTAAGGTTAATGGGGGGGCTGTTGGGTTACTGGTATAGGGTGGATACGTTGACTTGAGTAGGGTGATCATTGCTCGGCACAACATGTGTTTCATGTGAAGTTTCTACTTTAAAATATTAATTAATAAAAATTAATTGCTTTTTTTTCTTTAAAAACCTTTTATTTTGGCTATTTTAAATATTAATTATTTTACTTAATATACTATGCGGCCCTTTAAAATTGTGAATTTCTGAATGTGGCCCTTGCACGGAAAAGTTTGCCCACCCCTGCCCTAGGACATCGGTTCCAGTCCTGCCCAGGTGCAGACCGTCCGGTTAGTACCGGTCCCAATGCCCCAGGAATTTGAATCCCTCCCTCTTGCACTATCTCTTGAGCCACGCATTCATCCTATCTATCCTGACTTTCCTACTCTGCCTAGCTCGTGGCACTGGTAGCAATCCTGAGATTACTAACTTTGAGGTCCTACTTTTTAGTTTAACTCCTAACTCCTAATGGACAGTGACCCAGAGCCGGGATCAAACATGGGACCTCAGCACCATGAGGCCACAGTGCTAACCCACTGTGCCACTGTGCCGCCTTGATCACATTTTTGCTCAGCAAGGGGGTTGAGGTCATGGAGGGCCCATAAGAAAGTGAGTTTAAGACCACAATCTAATTAGCCTGATCTTATGGCGTGGTGGAGCAGGTTCGATGGGCCAAATGGCCTATTCCTGGTTCTTGATTTGAGTTCATATATTTAATGGCAGAATCTGTCACTTTTCAAGTACTCACCAGAGTAAGTTACTTTGGATTATTAATTTTCTTTTTAAAAAGCACAAGCTATTTTAAGAGGCTTGAGCAGGTTGATGACTTCTATTTTCAGAGGCCTACTGTAGTCCTGGCCCTAAACTTACTGGGAAACATGGCCAAGGTGAAAGAGACACTATTGCCTGATGGTTATTTGTAAAGGCCCCAGCAAAGGGAAGACACTGATAAAGCCTGATGGTATCAACATAAACAGTGATGGTCTGTAGTGAAAAACCAGAGGTGCAGTCAGGGAGTGAGCTCAGGAACTGATTGGGCAATGGTTGTTCCTATGCCTTGTACACAGTGATTAAACACAGACCCCCACATGTCGTATTCCTGAGAAGAATGACCCCCAAGTGAGTCACTATTCTTTGAACATTCGTGACCAGAAAATACAATGATTGATTAGTACTATCCCGTGAGCACATGACTGGAAGCATGAGATTAGTGCCAGCGGGATCTGTATAAGAAGTAGACAAAGAGATTTTATTAGTGAAATGTCAAGGAACAACATCACAGAAGAAGGAAGCCTCAAGCCTCCAGCTTGAAGACAGAGTTCGATTCCCACTTGTGCCTGGTCAAGTGCGATGGACTAGTGACATCCTCCACAAATCCAATACTAGATGTTAGATAAGTATTAACAGTTTAACAGGGCAGCACGGTAGCATTGTGGATAGCACAATTCCTTCACAGCGCCAGAGTCCCAGGTTCAATTCCGGCTTGGGTCACTGTCTGTGCGGAGTCTGCACATCCTCCCCGTGTGTGCGTGGGTTTCCTCCAGGTGCTCCGGTTTCCTCCCACAGTCCAAAGATGTGCAGGTTAGGTGGATTGGCCACGCTAAATTGCCCTTAGTGTCCAAAATTGCCCTTAGTGTTGGGTGGGATTACTGGGTTGTGGGGATAGGGTGGAGGTGTTGACCTTGAGTCGGGTGCTTTCCAGGAGCCGCTGCAGACTCGATGGGCCTAATGGCCTCCTTCTGCACTGTAAATTCTATGTAACCTATGCTAGTGAACTTGTATGGTGGCAAAGGAAGGTAGAATCATTTATGTGTTTATGATGCAGTGTATAATAGAACCTCTCGCAGTAGTGATAAGCATTGGGATCTTATAGTGTTCAATAAAGACATGATTTGAATTAAAGGTAAAGTTGTTGTGTCTATCAATTGACTGGAGCAAGGATCTTGGTCACCACTACGAGTTACAAACCAGCAACTTGCAAGGAGACAGGGACAGTTTGGTGTCAGGGCGAGAGTGAGTGCTCTAATTCTCCAGCACCCTTTGTGAAGAGTTTGCATTTAGGTGGCATGGTGTCACAATGGTTAGCACTGCTGCCTCACAGCACCAAGGACCTGGGTTTGATCCTGGCCCCGGGTCACTGTCCGTGTGGAGTTTCCACATTCTCTCGTGTCTGCGTGGGTCTCACCCCCACAACCCAAAGGTGTGCAGGTTGGGTGGATTGGCCACGCTAAATTGCCCCTTAATGGGTAAAATGTTAAAAAATATATTTTAAAAAGTGATGGGTTTGCGTTTGTAAACTGTTGAAAATCCACCCCAAAAGATTTTAAAGGAACGAGCGTTTGTTTTGAACTGAGGAGGTATTGCAATGTATCTTTAAACTATAAACATGCGTGGGCAGAACGAGCAGTGACAACAAAAGTCAGTGTTGAGCTAGGAGCACTATTTCATTGATAATATGCACTAAACTTGCCTCATCGTGAGAACTGGGCCAAGTGACCACACTCATTCACAAGGGATGAAGTTATATTTTTAGACAAAATGAGTAAAAGATCTGATTGGTGGTTAAAGATACAGGACGTGATGGTAGAGATTTAACAAATAAATAATCTGGTCAGTCCAACTCCCTCGTGCTCAGTGACAGTGCATCTTGAGTTTCACAGAATGAGAGAAGCAAATAGCAATAAAGGCCACTCAGCCCATCATGGCGATGCTGATACTTTGAGAAAGCAACCCATGGCGTGGTAAGTAATCTCTTCAAAACTGTCCGAAGGGTGAGCTGCGAACCTTTCAATTCTCAAGACTCACATTCTTAATCTATTCCCTGACTGATAGCACAGAAGCCCTCCCATCCTCCCCAGCTTTCAAGGTTCCTCGTGAAGTGGGTTTACTAGTCTTAGCCCACGGTGCAAGAGTATCCTTCATTTGGCAATGTCATGCAGACAAGCTGAGGGGTGCTGGTGGGAATAAAATGCACATTAATACAGAAGGTCGTGACATTTTGCTGGGACAGTGTAGAGGGGGCTTTGTCTGACCCAGGAGCATCTGATGTTGACACTGGGTCCCTGCAGTGGCAGGTGTTCCCAGTCCACCCTCTTAACACCGCTCAATCTTTTCCCATCTACGATAACGCAATCTTAAATAAAAATAAAACGCTTCGAAGAAAAGTCCTACATGTTGATGACCTAATATTTACTGACATTATGTTTGCCAGCTGTCGTGTAGTGGTAGCACTGTCAGCTTGGAGGCAGAGGAGAGTGTTCAAGTTCGGAGCATACCTAAGAGTTAGCACAAGCACAATGTGCCGAATGGCCATCTTCTGGGCTGTGCAGAATTCTACTTTCTACGGAAAAACCAAATTATGGAATGCGTGAATCTGTAATTTCTGAGAATGTGTTTTATTTAGTATGAGGGAAGGGTCACCTCCTCTTCTTTTTATTAATCAAAAGGTTAACTTAATCCAAATGCCAACACAGGACCGAATTGAAACTGGTGAGGCTACCGTGATGACCCAAGCTTGGGAGTGGGCGAGGGGTCCTCAGAGCACGCGAACATAGGAAGCAGGAGCAGAAGTCGGCAATTCAGCCCTTCAAGCCTGCTCCGCCATTCAATCAGATCATAGCTGATCTCTTCCTTGTATCAAATCCACCTCCCCACCTGTTCTCCATATCCCTTAAACCCGTTTTTAAAAATCAGAAATATATCTGTCTCCTTCTCGAAGCCATTTGATGACTCAGATTCCACTGCACTATGGGGCAGCGGGTTCCACAAATTCACCACCCTCTGCGAGAGCAGCAGTTCCTCCTCATTGCAGTCCTAAATCTACAGCCTCTCAACAGATATCGGTGACCTGAGTCGCTGGATTATTAGTCCAGTGACAATACCACTATGCCACCACCTCCCCAAAAGTCTTGTGTTTCTCTCTCCACAGGTGCTGCCAGATCTGCTGGATTTGTTCAGCACTTTCTGCTTGTATTACATGATGTCAGCTAACACCAACCCCTACAGGTGTAACATGTATTGCAATGTAGTGCAGTTACTGATTTCAATTTACAACAGAGAGGTTCTATTAGAACCTAGCGAAGCTTTCTTTCCCAAATAATACATGCAATGTGAACAAAATGTGTTTTATTTTAGAAAAATCCTGCATACTGTACAAGACATTATATTACAATAGCCCAATAAATGGAGGTAGGTGCAATTCTAAGTTGTTTTTTTAAACTTATAACAACAGCTCCAAGTCTCTCAGCAAAGCACAGGAACTAAATTATTGCCTGTGTGCTTGCTCACACTGCGTTTACCCCATAAAATTGCTTGTGTTGTGATACAAACAAATTGTTGGCTGGACTAAAGCACAAGGTCAAACACCAGAGCTTGCCTGTGTAACAGGTGTCTAAAACAGAGTTTTGCCGGTTTGAGAGTGTTCTCTGCAAAAGATAGATCTGATTTGATAACTAAGATTTCTTCATGGAAAGTGAAAAGGTTTCTCACACTGGTGGGGAACAAGACTGTGCATTAAATTTAATAGTCGCTTGCTTGAATGTTCTTCAATCGTTGCAGAATTAGCCCAAGTCCACGCTCTGGAAATATTGTACTTGTCACATGTTACTTTCAGCTGTATTTTCATTTGCATATAATCATGAACAAAACCTTTTCTTTCTTTTAAACAAAACACAGCAAGCACTCCCAAGACGAGTCACAGCTCTTGAACCGGGTTTCATCCCAAACCCAGACTTTAAAGCAAGTCTAATGTTTTTACCCTGCCGGTGCCAGTTACCTTTTTGGACGAATCAAGTGGAACTGTTAATCATGACCCACATTACAGACTGATGCATGCACTATAAACAGGGCTGAGAATATGCCAAACATATTCCACTTGGAACCATTATAGTCAAGGAAAAGGATGGCGATCATCACTCCATTGGGGGATTCCAGCCAAGAGCTGGAGCGATAGGAAAAAATGTTAACTTATTCCAGGATCCAGTCCTCTGATTAAAGCTTCAAAGTCTGAGGTATGCAAGGTACCAGAAAGTTGAAGAATATGAATAGACAAGTAACCCTGCCCCCTGCTGGTAATGCAGCATACAGACTGTGGAACAGTCCATTTAGATTAACCTGCAAAGTGGCAGTAGTCACACAGATAGTAACTGACCCTGCGATGAACTGAAGTTTACGGTTGGATGTGGCTGCAAAGGTCATTGTTTCTAACTTTAATCCCTCAAAACAAATTTCAGACAGGTTCCTGTGAAGGAGTTGCAAGAGCGACTTCCCATTAAAACACAGAAGTTATTCAAAGCACCTTCAGCACATGCAATAACTCAAATTGAAATACATTTATATGGAAATTAACTAAAGTTTTATTTTAAATATTTTATACAACACAAATTATTCAGCACCTCATTCGCAAAATAAATTTAAATGCCTCCCCTCTTGTCTAACCTTCACCTCAAGTTGAGTTAATGGCAGCTGTACTTGTAGAAAGAATGCGGGTGATTGCGTGAGAGGACAATTGATTGTTTAATTAAGGAAACTTAAGGAAATCTGATGCAATGGGCATAATTCATTAAGAGATTCACCCTATCAAGTAAGTGATTGTACTTCAAAAAGATTTATGACAGGACTTACATTTGGATCATAAAAGAAAAGGCCAGAAAGCTTATGTTAACACCAATTTGTCCTCTTACACTTTGCTCTGTTACACAGGCAATGCAACAAGCCAAGCTGCGAGTCACAAAAATAATTCTAATAGTACTTTGTGCTCAAAACAATGGTTAAAATCAGACCCAACAAATACTTGCTGCAGTGATGGTGTGATAATTATTTTCCCACTATTTACATTTTAATGCTTAGTCAGTCCTATGAATGCCTTGGACCGTGAATATATTGCAAACCTATATACTAATACACTATATACAAGACACTCTATTCTGCCTGCAGCTTTGGAAAATTGTATCCTTGCGGACAGCATCTTGTGTGGCACGTGTGAATAGTTTTTGCATCATCGATGGCAGGTGTACATGAGGTACCAGCTGTATGCGCACGAGCATCTTTCTTCCTCCTGTCCAATTCACTCACCTCAACAACCCCAGAGATGTTTCCGCAAATGGTACCAAACAGAAAGCATCTTATATATGTCAAAGTAAAGTAGAAAGCTGAAGGTGGTTGTGAGGGTGGGTGGGAGGGGTAGTGTTGATTTATAGCCACGTGGGAAACAGATCCATACGTTCACCCTGACCGTTTCACTATAACACGTGCACCCAGAGCAGTCTCACAGAAATAAAGGTCAAGCAGTGTTGAATCCTACACGGCGGAGCTGCCATCATGACCCAGTATGTGGCTTATATTGTGGGCAGACCGGTTTGAGTGCTGCTTGGAGACGTCGGAAAGAGCCGGGTTGGTTAAAGGCAACAAAGGTGACATGGGCATGGCGGTGCTCTCTGTGGCGAGGGGAGCAGCAGCGATTTCAGGGAAGAGGGTGGTTAGGTTAAAGTTGGAGAGGTGCGGGGTGATGCTGGAAGTGTTGGCCATGGGTCTGGCTGGCATGTCAGGGAGAAGGGGGAAATTTGGCTGCGGGAAGCCAACTGGCCGAGGTGGGGACAAAATGGACCCAAATGGGTTGTTGAGTCCCCCGGCATTGGCCTTCTCTGTGCTTGGGCTGCTGAAGATCGGATTGGAAAAGTAGGGGATGGAGAGGTCATTGGAAAGGTTGGGATGAGCTGGAGAGTACGGAGGGTAAAACGAGGACAGGGGATTCTGTGGTTCCACTGGTATGAGAGCTGGGGTACGGTTTGCACCCGGCTGGGTTACCGGCGGGATGAATGATGGATTAGCATTAATCGGAGGGTTCATCCCACTTTCCGGAATGAAAGGAAACCCAAAGTTCTGAGACAGCGAGTGATCGGGGGTTAAATTATCGTTTGGTAATTGTTGCCCCTCAGTCATGAACCGCACAATGCTTCCTGCCCGAGCACTGACTGGCTGCTGACGGCCAAGGATCATACTACTACTGGATGCCAGGGGTAACTGTAGGCCATGCTCAAAAACATTTCCATTTCTGTGGTTCCCGGAGCGAGACCGATCAGTCTGCCGCATCTTTGAAGCTGATCCCTCTTGGACTGGATGCCGCCCTCGCTGGTTAATGCCCGAGGAACTGGGCTGCTGAATTGTGTGTCCCTGCTCATTCCCGCTGTGGGAAACAGCAGTGTGAGGCATCACCGGCCTAACCGCTCCGTGCACATTGGGAGAAGCCTGTGAGCTTGGGTGGCACTTATTTCCTTGACCTTCATTCATTCTGAGGGAGTTCTTTTGTGCAGACACATTTGGACTGGTATTTCGGCCCTGGCTGTCTGCTATGGAGGGAGGATTTGTGTAGATGCCCAAAGAGTTGTTTCTGGAACCGAGTGCACCTAAAGACATGTCACAACTTTCACGATTTTGCACCTCTCCATCCCTTCTAATGTGAACACCCTCTCTAACTGACGGGCAACTGTATTCGATGCTTGCTGGTGGTACACACTGTGTGTTCCTTGGATGTTCTGGCACTGACCTTTGGTTTGCACCTATCTGCTCACTGAGTGGAGGAGCCAGTAGGCTTTTCATAAAGCTCTGATGGCAAGAACCTTCATTCTCTCTTAAAGGAACTCCACTCCCTTGCATCGGCAAATAAGGCAGCCGAGCCTGCCTCTCAGCCCCTGGGCCCTGACCCAGCCTGAAGCCATGTGACTGCATTCCTCTGTGCGTTGGCATACTGTTGACCATCTCGTTGCCTCTCGATGACTGAACCTCAAAAGTGCCAACTCCCTGAGTTGTTACACTCACTTTAAAAGGGGGGCAGTCAGGAAGACCTTGAACATCAGAATTTATGCAATGATCTAGTGACAACTTAGCCTGCAAACTATGCACAGGCAGGTTTTTGTTCATTGATAAATCAAGATAGGTTCGCATTTCAGTCTGCTCCAGATTATTTCTGGTGCTCTGCATAGTCATCCCCATTCTGGATTCTACATTAGAAGGTGCTTTTCGGATTAAAGCCTCTGCTGAGTAAGTGGAAATTCTGTTCCTCTCCTGCCTGTGGGAGGTAAATGGTATCTCTGAAGGCCGGGACCCGGAATTGGACTTAGAAGCCATTTGCTGATCCAATGACCTTGAGGTCATCAACCTCTGGATGCGAGACTGCCCAGACTGTTCTGGAGGGCCGCCAGCCCCTTGCTGCCCACTTCTAGCATTATCCTGTTGGTGCTGGTGGAGGAGATCCTGGCTGTGGAGACTCTGCGTATGGCTGCTGTGGTGATTTCTGTTGATCACAGAATTGTCGCACCTTTTATCTTGCTGTGAATTTCCAAATTGTGAAT
The DNA here is from genome assembly GCF_902713615.1 of Scyliorhinus canicula. Taxonomy (NCBI): domain Eukaryota; kingdom Metazoa; phylum Chordata; class Chondrichthyes; order Carcharhiniformes; family Scyliorhinidae; genus Scyliorhinus; species Scyliorhinus canicula. The sequence continues at coordinate 157,713,012 of NC_052159.1, forward strand.
GTGGCATTTGCTGCTGAAGTTGTTGCTGATGATGGTGGTGCTGGTGATGGTGGTGCTGGTGGTTCCCTTTTTGTCGTCCTTGACCATTTCCACTTGGTTGCTGCTTTTGCTGGAGTGACATCTGGGGAGTTTGACTCCCTCGCATGAGCCCTCGCTTCTTCTGCATTTGGATTTCTTGCTGTACAGCACGGGGCTGCTGGACACTGTGAGCCTGTGGATGGACTGAACTCTCATTGTGCGGAAGGTGATGCTGAAGGTGATATAAATGCCTTTCACGTATCTGCCCCTGATGGTGTTTGTAATACATGTGGCCGTGGTGGACATTAAGCCCTGCTTGTGAAGAGACGGTCTGTTGAGACATCAAATGCTGCTGCAGTTGCTGGCTGCCTTGCTGCCCTTCCCTCTCCTGGATTTGTGGCTGGGCGTTACAATGAGCTTCAGATGGCCTTAGAGTCTCAGCAGAATTGGAAATCAGGAAGTTAGTTGGTGGGAATAAGGTGCTGAGGCTATCTGTGTGTACTGGGTTGCTACCCGAGACTAATAAACTCGAAGAATTTGTTGGCAACTGTCCGATAAATGTTTGGCCACACTCGGGCACTGGACTTACAGTGGACTTCCCTCCGAGTCTCACTGCTGCATTCTGGCACTGCTTTTGCCGCTTTGCTGTTGAGATTAATTGGTCGTCTGGCCCAGTCCGCTTTGTTGCATCTTTTCGGCTCTCGCTGCTTTGCTTCAAAAGCGGCTCCAAAACGAGGGAAGTCTGTGAGTTCCCTTTCCTCGTATCTAGCTGCTCGTGAGAAAATTCTGTCAACAGGGTGGCTTGGGAAGATTGTTCTGTGTATGTAGAAGGTGCACTGGATAGATCAGCTGTAGCACAAACTGGAAGCTGCTCTCCAAGTTGGGTCTGACCCTGGGAACAGGCCTGCATTTGAATAGCTTCGCTGTGGCATGCATGGTTAATTACACTCAGGGTAGCGGAGACAGAAGATGGGCAAATCAGTGGCATATTTGGTATTTCTTTTACAACAGAAGTTGAAGTCTTATTTACAGACGTTCCTCTTGAGCTTGTATCCATTAGTAAAGTTTGTTGTGTTTGATCCTCAGCTGCCCGAGCCTCTGTCAAATTTGGACTTTGCTCTTTAACACCAAGGGCTTTGACCGATGGTTGGCTTGGATATTCTTTAGCTGCAAAAGGAATTTTCTGAGCTTTCGACCGAACATCACAGACAGTAACATCTGAGGCCAAACTTTTCCCTGGACTTCCATGTTCAAAGATAGCTCTAGCAGCAAGGGCCACAATGTCGTTCTGCTCGGATAAACTGTAGTTATTAAACGTGCTGGTCATTGTACTGATGCAAGAAGCATCATCTCGGGTGGAGTCCGGCAGCATGGAGGCAACAGAAAAGCCACGGCTGCTCCCGGAGCTGGAGGACATGGGTGACTCCGTCTGGCGATGAACAATCAAGGGGCCTCCCATGCTCTCTTGATCTGGGTTGCACAGCTGCTGCTGCACGCCACCTTCGGCCTCTGTGCTCACCAACAAAATGTCTTTCTGAGGTTCACCCTTTTCATAAAACAACATGCCAGTCGAAGTCTCTCTAGAACTGTCGACACACAACTCGTTATCGGCACAAGAGACCTTCACAAATGACAGCAAAGAACCCTTCTCGTTTGATGATCCTCTGTCGCCGTGTGGGACTACCTGCATCATGCTACTGCCATCTTGAGTGCGGATTTCTTTAGTTGCTGCAAACTTGTCCATTTCTAATTGCCCTTTGTACCAGTCTTGGGTCCTTTCTTTGTTGCCTGCATTGCCTTGGTGCTGAGCGACTGTGAGAGATTCCAACTGTGCAGAAACGCTGCTTATCCCAGGGGTGTTGCAAACATTTGCTACCGCAGTTTGCAACTCAACTAAGTCACTGTCCTTGTCGATTGAAAATGCTCCTGAACCCTGAAGAGCTGCATTTGAACAGTACGGTGACGCTGGAGTAACTGATGTTGATACTTCTGTGATTACACATGGGGGAGAAGGTACACTCAAAACATTCTTCATCAAATCACCCCGAGATGATGAGGGTGGCAATGATGCGACTAAAGCCGAGGTGGCGGAAATCACTGCTAATATGTCGGTCTGCTCTCGAGAGACTGATTCCGCCACTGCTGGCTCTGTTGAACATGATGGTAACACATGCTGAGACAGTCTGGGTGCTGATTGCTGCCTGGCTACTCCCTCCTGTGAAGTGACAGAAGTGGTCACTGTGGCTGCCACTAATGTTGGTGTCTGAGGCAGTGATGACTGCTGCGATATGGTCAACCCCTGCGATGATAAAACCTGATCACCACTGGTTAACGACTGCAATGGATTATCTTTGTTAGATTTGGTATGTTCAACACAATTGGCATCCACCTTTGTTTTGTTCCCGGTGCACGTGGCCTTCCTCGTGGCTCCTTGCTTTGCAGAGAGGGATTTCTTCTGCATCTTCTTAGTTTTACAGCTAGAGGATGGACCAAGGGGGGATTTGAGGGGGCACGAACTGCTTGTGTGCCACGTTGATGCCGTTGAAGTATCTGTGCTTGTGCTGGTCACTGTGGCTTCAGATGACGAGGTGCTGGCACCAATGTTCTGGCCATTGGTGGGAGCTGAAGGATTAGCTGCATGGCTACTGGTCAGCTGTAAACCTCCCTGTCCTGCCATCTGTGAGATATTTTGGCTGAGGTTTGTCAACGCACCAAAAGTATTAAGGGCCACATTGGTGTTTGGATCAGCACTGGTTGTTGGCTGAATGATCTGCATGGTGTTCTGGCTGGAAGCCCCCGACTGCTTTACTGGCTGCAGAGCAAACAACTGGCCATTGACAGAGATGGTCTGCTGCTGCTGACCTGATCCCGTGCCAGTGAAGGATTGGGAGCTTGTGCAGGGGGATGACGAAATTGGCCGTGGTAATATGTGAACAAGGTGCTTACCTCCTACTGTCTGCACACTGGACGTGCTCTGTGTGTTACTGCTGCTGCACACCAGTTGATTGGAGTCAAGGGCCGGTAACCTATTGCTAGTTTGAGCTGGGACTACTGACACTGCATTCTGACTGGCTGCTTGTATGATGACAATTTGCTGCCCTGGTCCCTGGCTGGTGAGGGCACCTCTCACTACTGCGGGAGAGGTGGGATTAGCTGGCTGGAGGATGATGAGATTCTGATTGTTGGGAGTGGAAGAGACAGATGATCCTGCAGAGCGGGCCATCTGAATCACTTGCAAAGGAGGAAGCAAAGAAACCACCTTGGCTGCTGGCTGGGATGGAATTTGGGGCTGGGCTAGAACCGGCTGCAAAGGTAGAGGCTGTAAGGGGGCCTGCACTGTAACTGCCACCTGTTGCTTGAGTTGCCTGTAAGCGGAACAGAAGGAAACACCTTGAAATGCTGTGGAAGCTGAGGGAACTACAGTTACATTATTAAATGGCTGGCCACTTTCAGAAATCGAGAAAGTATTTCTGGCGCCCAGATTTCCATTTAGTGGCACTGGCATGATATTAGAGCCCCCCTGACTGACAGGGTGCACAGTGTTGCCCGCGAGCTGTAATGTAGTCCATGTTGTCTGTGTATTACCTGCGGAGCTCATGCGTGAAAAGGTGCTGACACTGTTCGAGTCTGAAGTGCCAGTGTACGTAGAAGCTGGACAGACTGCCCACGAGTTTGCTATTGGACAAGACGACATCACATCTCCATTAGACATTGCCCCGAGTTTGAAAGATGCTGTTGTAATAAAAAGACCACCAATCGACACAGGAACATTTTGACAATCATTGGACACCAACATGTTTTGTGAGCATTCAGTATTTGAAAAGCTTGTTGATCTCAACTCGGGGCTCTGGCCAATTACAGATGACAACCCCAAAACTGACTGTGGTGTCATCCCACTGGGGCTCTCCATACCTGTACACGGTGTGCCAAACTGTTGTGAGCGCAAAGGCAAAGCAAAGCAAGTACTCGTAGTAATGTCAAGAACACTCTGTGTAGGACGTTCACTGGCAGTTTCCAATACGCACTGAGCTAACTTGCCCATGGAACGTTCCAGTACAATTTGTGCAGAGGTGCTTGTGGGACAAGCTAAAGAAGCTGATGCACAACTGCTGAGGGGACACTGAAGAACCACTTGTCCAGAGCTCTTCGTTGAAACATTCAACACACTGTGTACAGTGCTGCTGCTAGTGATGGTGGGACACTGAACACCTTTCAGCGAAGGGCTGGTTGTCGGAAGACATTCGGGATCTTCCTGCTGTGAGATCGGTGTCTGAAGTTGAGCCCCATTTGCTAACTGGGAAATATCAGACATTGCCACAGGCACCATTAAATCAAAACATGTTTCTGGTGTGTCACTGCTCAGAGTATTCAGAGCCTGTTCTGGTGAACTGTGTCCTGCAGGTTGTTGGCAATTCCCATTCAATTGGTTCCCATTTGTGTAGACCAGAATATCATCTTGCATTTGGTTGGAAGAAACCACCATTGTAACTTTTGTGCCCTTGAGTTTCCTCTTCCAGTGAATTGTAGGGTCATCATGCAAGCAGATGTCATTGGCTTTCAGTAACTCAGCAAAACGGTCATTTTCTTTCTGTAGCTCATTCAACTGCTTTCGTAGTCTTACAATCTCTTCACCTGCAGAACAGAATACAAATTTAATCAGAAGTAAATCAGAACTCAAATCTATATCAGCTTGGTTATTTAAAATAAGAAACAGCTTTCTTCCAAACTGCCCGGCATTCTTGCAAGGTCGGTGCTTACCCACTTTGCTATTCCTGTAACTTAAAACGAGGGATGTGGCATAATCCAAGCATTTGGACTGTGACAAAAGCAACGATAATGGACATTTTCGCAAAAAGGTGTTAGGAGCTAACCTTCCCAACATTCTCAATATATCATGGGTGGTTTGTACATCCAACACTGCAAAAATAGCATTATTCCTATCGCTGCAAAGATTTCCCTTTGTTCCTAATGATGCCTTTATTCTTTACCACCTTAACAGGAAAGATAAAGGCAGCATGGTGGCGCAGTGGTTAGCTCTGCTGCCTCACGGCACCGAGGTCCCAGGTTCAATCCCGGCTCTGGGTCACGGTGTGTGCGGAATCTGCACGTTCTCCCCGTGTCTGTGTGGGTTTACTCCGGGTGCTCCGGTTTCCTCCCACAGTCCAAAGATGTGCAGGTTAGGTGGACTGGCCGTGATAAATTGATCTTACTGTCCTTAGTGCACAGGGAGTTGGGTGGGGTTACTGGGTTTCGGGGATAGGGTGGAGGTGTGGGCTTGGGTAGGGTGCTCTTTCAGACGATGGGCAGAATGGCCTCCTCTGCACTGTAAATTCTATGATTTTATGAACACAGTGGCATTCTTGTAGCTTTCATTGGTTTAAAGAAGCAGATGTTAATTGTGTATTTTAAATCACATAGTTAAACAAAATAAAGGTCACTGCTTTTCAACTTAATGAGTTGAAAATCCAGCAGAATAAAAAGCCAGGCACACAAACCTTCCTCCTCTTCCAACATTCCTGGAGATTTAAACACCCACAGAGGGAACACACTCTTCACCACTGCTCCGCCTCTTCGCTAATCAGTAAAGACAGCTTCTGAAGTATATAGTCTATATTCACACCAGTGGCACCATGGAATAATGTGTGTTTATTTAGCATATTTAATTATAAGGGAAGAATTATAAAGCTAAATTTGACACTAAGCCACATATGGTGATATTAGGGCAGATGGCCTAAAGTTTGGCCAATGGGATATGTTTTGGGAAGTTTCTGACTCGAGGAAAGAGAGGCAGAGGAGTTTAGGAATGGAATTCCAGAGCTCAGGGCATTGGCAGCTGAAGCCACAGCTCCCTTTGGTGCAGCAAAATAGGGGGTGGGGGGACTTGAGTCCTGAGTGCGGAGATATCAAGAGGGTAGTGAGGCTGGGGGAGATTGCAGAGAAAAGACAGGCTAGGCCACGGTAGGATCTGGAAAAAAAGGATGAGAATTTTTAAATCAAGATGCTGCTTAACTGGAAGCCAGCATAGGTTAGCGAGCATAAGGATGATGGGTGAATGTGTTGGTGAGTATCATTGAATTTACAGTGCAGTTTTTCTTGTGAGCGGCAGTCTATTTATTTATTGATTTTTAATGTATTTTATTACAAACAGGTATCAAACCAGGTTACAGTGAATAAACATCCAGGAAACATACTTCCCAACAATCAACTATACAGTCTGTACAGATTTGTTCCCTATTTCACCTCCTCTCCCCTGTGACAAACAGCCCCTCAATCACGGTCACAGACTTCCCACACCTTTCCCAAACTCTCCTGCTGAGTCCCTTAACTCATACTTTATCTTCTCTAATCACAGGAGGTCATACAGGTCAGCACGGTAGCATGGTGGTTAGCATAAATGCTTCACAGCTCCAGGGTCCCAGGTTCGATTCCCGGTTTGGGTCACTGTCTGTGCGGAGTCTGCACGTCCTCCCCATGTGTGCGTGGGTTTCCTCCGGGTGCTCCGGTTTCCTCCCACAGTCCAAAAATGTGCAGGTTAGGTGGATTGGCCGTGATAAATTGCCCTTAGTGTCCTAAAAAGTAAGGTTAAGGGGAGGGGTTGTTGGGTTACGGGTATAGGGTGGATACGTGGGTTTGAGTAGGGTGATCATTGCTCGGCACAACATCGAGGGCCGAAGGGCCTGTTCTGTGCTGTACTGTTCTATTCTAGGTCACCCAACCATGCTGCTACCCCCGGTGGGGATGCCGATCGCCCCTCCAGCACAATTCGTCGCCGTGCAATCAGAGAGGCGAAGACCAAGACATTGGCCTTCCTCTCCTCCATGAGCTCCGGCTTCTCTGAAACCCCAACTATCGCCACCAGCGGGTCCGGTCCACCCCGGCAGTCTATTTCAGGCGTTATCGCTGTTGGCTGTGTTCACTCTTAGTCCTTGTTCTGGGCACAAGGGACTGTGGGGCTCTTCTGATACGAGTGAAGCACAGGAACCAGGCGCAGGTTCAGTTTTGTACCTACGTACTTAACGATACCGATATTCTGTTTAAACGTTCACCATTCTTTTGCATTTAAAGCAGGAAAAAATTAATAGAATAGATTGGTGGTTTTGTGGGAAGGGGAAGGAAACAACTTGTTGAAGTTAACTTAAAGTTTAACTTATATTGGGGATAAGTTAACATCTCTTATCCAAAGAAATAGAAGTGATTACCCGATGATTGCCTCATCATAAACCTACCTTGCTCTTTGGCTCCCCCATTCAATAGGATTTCATCGTTCTGCCGCTTCAGTTCTGAGATGTACTTAGAGGCTTGATCTAGTATCATGTTTTTACTCTGCAAGAAAACAGAAACAGTAGGTTGACATCAGCCAGTCCATGAGCATTTTGAAAAGCAGTGGGGAAACTGGGCTACCGGCGAAAGCTAAAAGAAAGGTGATGTTATGTTTGTGCGATTAAATGGCGAGAAGCGAAGAACTCTCGTGGGGCAAACAGATTTTGGAGTCAAAGTACACCAATCATCTCAAACTGGGTTACAGTTCAAATCATAAAGCAATTGGAATGTTGGCTTTTATCGCTAGATAGCTGGAAGACAAGGCAATGGTGTTATCCTTCAGTTTAGGAGTCTTGGTCAGACTCCACACACTGCACAGAGACAGAGGGGCAGGGACAGGGAGACACAGAGGGGCAGGGACAGAGAGAGACGCAGAGGGGCAGGGACAGAGAGAGACGCAGAGGGGCAGGGACAGAGAGAGACGCAGAGGGGCAGGGACAGAGAGAGACGCAGAGGGGCAGGGAGACGCAGAGGGGCAGGGAGACGCAGAGGGGCAGGGAGACGCAGAGGGGCAGGGAGACGCAGAGGGGCAGGGAGACGCAGAGGGGCAGGGAGACGCAGAGGGGCAGAGAGACAGAGGGGCAGAGAGACAGAGGGGCAGAGAGACAGAGAGACAGGGAGGCAGAGAGACAGAGGGGCAGAGAGACAGAGGGGCAGAGAGGCAGAGGGGCAGAGGGGCAGAGGGGCAGAGGGGCAGAGGGGCAGAGAGGCAGAGGGGCAGAGGGGCAGAGGGGCAGAGAGACAGAGAGACAGAGGGGCAGAGAGACAGAGGGGCAGAGAGACAGAGGGGCAGAGAGACAGAGGGGCAGAGAGACAGAGGGGCAGAGAGACAGAGGGGCAGAGAGACAGAGGGGCAGAGAGACAGAGGGGCAGAGAGACAGAGGGGCAGAGAGACAGAGGGGCAGAGAGACAGAGGGGCAGAGAGACAGAGGGGCAGAGAGACAGAGGGGCAGAGAGACAGAGGGGCAGAGAGACAGAGGGGCAGAGAGACAGAGGGGCAGAGAGACAGAGGGGCAGAGAGACAGAGGGGCAGAGAGACAGAGGGGCAGAGAGACAGAGGGGCAGAGAGACAGAGGGGCAGAGAGACAGAGGGGCAGAGAGACAGAGGGGCAGAGAGACAGAGGGGCAGAGAGACAGAGGGGCAGAGAGACAGGGGGGCAGAGAGACAGGGGGGCAGAGAGACAGAGGGGGCAGAGAGACAGAGGGGCAGAGAGACAGAGGGGCAGAGAGACAGAGGGGCAGAGAGACAGAGGGCAGAGGGGCAGAGAGACAGAGGGGCAGAGAGACAGAGGGGCAGAGAGACAGAGGGGCAGAGAGACAGAGGGGCAGAGAGACAGAGGGGCAGAGAGACAGAGGGGCAGAGAGACAGAGGGGCAGAGAGACAGAGGGGCAGAGAGACAGAGGGGCAGAGAGACAGAGGGGCAGAGAGACAGAGGGGCAGAGAGACAGAGGGGCAGAGAGACAGAGGGGCAGAGAGACAGAGGGGCAGAGAGACAGAGGGGCAGAGAGACAGAGGGGCAGAGAGACAGAGGGGCAGAGAGACAGAGGGGCAGAGAGACAGAGGGGCAGAGAGACAGAGGGGCAGAGAGACAGAGGGGCAGAGGGGCAGAGAGACAGAGGGGCAGAGAGACAGAGGGGCAGAGAGACAGAGGGGCAGAGAGACAGAGGGGCAGAGAGACAGAGGGGCAGAGAGACAGAGGGGCAGAGAGACAGAGGGGCAGAGAGACAGAGGGGCAGAGAGACAGAGGGGCAGAGAGACAGAGGGGCAGAGAGACAGAGGGGCAGAGAGACAGAGGGGCAGAGAGACAGAGGGGCAGAGAGACAGAGGGGCAGAGAGACAGAGGGGCAGAGAGACAGAGGGGCAGAGAGACAGAGGGGCAGAGAGACAGAGGGGCAGAGAGACAGAGGGGCAGAGGGGCAGAGAGACAGAGGGGCAGAGGGGCAGAGAGGCAGCGGAGCAGAGGGGCAGAGGGGGAGAGGGGGAGAGACAGACCCAGAGACACACATAGGGACCCAGAGAGACACACACAGGGTCCCAGAGACACACACACAGGGACCCAGAGACACACACACAGGGACCCAGAGACACACACACAGGGACCCAGAGACACACACACAGGGACCCAGAGACACACACACAGGGACCCAGAGACACACACACAGGGGCCCAGAGACACACACACAGGGGCCCAGAGACACACACACAGGGACCCAGAGACACACACACAGGGACCCAGAGACACACACACAGGGACCCAGAGAGACACACACAGGGACCCAGAGAGACACACACAGGGACCCAGAGACACACACACAGGGACCCAGAGACACACACACAGGGGCCCAGAGACACACACACAGGGGCCCAGAGACACACACACAGGGGCCCAGAGACACACACACAGGGACTCAGGCACACACACACAGGGACCCAGACACACACACACAGGGACCCAGACACACACACACAGGGACCCAGACACACACACACAGGGACCCAGACACACACACACAGGGACCTAGAGACACACACAGGGACCCAGAGACACACACACAGGGACCCAGAGACACACACACAGGGACCCACACAAACCTTCGCCAAATGTTACTAATGTGGTAATGAACCGCATCCTATAACAAAGAAAACCATTAATATTCCCCCTCTTCAATAAAGAGCTCCTTTCTTTGAAATGCAGTTTATCGGTGGGAGCCATCATTCCTTGGCATTCCGCAGTCCACCTTAATCAGCTAGATTTTCAAGCTGCACAATTTGTAAACTAAATACTCTTTAGTTCTGGCCCTGAAAACATAAATTTTTAGACAACTAAGGCACAGGGCACTGTGGGTGTACCTACAACACAGGGACTGCAGCTGTTCAAGGGCAATTTAGGGATAGGTAACAAATGCTGGCCTAACCAGTAACACCCAGATCCCCTGAATGTTATTTTCATAATCATGGCAGGTCAGGGAGCCCATTTAGTTGCTCCACACCCCAAATTCAACGATTAATGTATTTTTATAGACTTGACTGGGAATTAATCACAATGGAAATCTGGAAAATAAAACAATAAAAATTACCCCACAGAGATAAAAAATGTAAGACACGGTGCAGGTTTATCAATATTTAATGCAACTAAGGCTTTTGTTTGTGTCTCAGTAAATCCATGTTCTTATCTGTTTCACCCGTATTGATGATTTTCAAACACAAAATTGGAAATTGTTTTACCTGTTTCAAGGCGGGAGAGCATGGAATAAGTTCTCCAATTTTATTTATTCCAGAATTAATCTTCTTCTTTCGATGTCTTTCCACTAGAAACAACAAAGTTGGTATTTTTTTAAGTCAAGTTAGGTTTTTGCCATTACTCTGTTTTTCCTCCCTTTCCCTCAAGATCTCTTCACGTGCCTTTGGACATCTGACAGCTGTGAACGTAGCGTTGTTAATATTATTCCGCGTCACAGACCAATGAAACCCATTTATACAACACATTAACTAGATATTTGAATACAGATACGTTCTTGTTAAACAGGTAATAACCTAACCCCCACCGTACTAATTATTCAGTCAAATACCCAGCAATATAAACCCAGTGATCAAGTTTCAAATTCAGCGGGCAGCACGGTGGCTCAGTGGGTTCGCACTGCAGTCTCGCGGCGCTGAGGTCCAGGTTCGATCCCGGCTCTGGGTCACTGTCCGTGTGGAGTTTGCACATTCTCCCTGTGTCTGCGTGGGTTTCGCCCCCACAACCCAAAGATGTGCAAGATAGGTGGATTGAACACGCTTAATTGCCCCTTAATTGGAAAAAATTAATTGGGTACTCTAAATTTTTTTTTTTTTAAAAAGCTTCAAATTCAGACTGGACCCAGCAGTGCTTACAGAATGGCAGCTAACCAGGTTTCCTAGTTGGATGCCAGCCTCTTTTAGGTACGAGCTTCATTATTCCAGCCCAACAGTGTTCAGCCTCTCTTCCCACATTAGAATTGCAGGGGAAGGTCATGTTGTAATCGGGGTAGTCACTGTGAACACCCAAACTCCTGCTCTACCTTTTAAAGAGGAGTAAGCACATATTTCTGCATCATTTATTTTTAAAATGTCATTAAGTGATCATATCAACTGATAAGTGAGAAAAACCCTAATGTGCCCATTACTGTACTATGCGCGGTAATTACTGTAACAGTATAAGACATTAAATTTGACCATTAGTGAAACAATACAATAGATATGGCCATTGTTTGAAGAGAAAAACAGTGCATTGGCACCTGCTGTAATTGTAACATAGTGGAATTGGAAAATGTTGTAACAGTAAAATAGAGTGGAATTGACAATTTCTGTAATGATACAATTTATTTGTTGATTGCTATAGATGGGACAATACAATGGGTATGTCCAATGCCGTGGACCCCGTTATTACAACAGGACAATACAACCCTCTCCTAGTTCAGCTGCATTAACCCCTTCTGTCTGCTCTCTACAAGAAACACTCCGAGCATCTTCTCTTGCGTCCCGAGGGAAAAGTGTGAGAACGTTGGTGAGAAGGATTGGAATGCACTGCCAAATGGCAGTGTTTCTTTGCTGGTCTGTGCAATGTCCAGCAAGTAAAACCCTTGTACCAGGAATACCAACAACAAAAATCCACCCTGTGTCCATTTTAGACTAATTGTAAAGATCAATTGCTGCAATTAACCAAAAACTCTGTTACTGCGGTATCGTGTGACTATCAGGTGGTTGAAGATAAACAGGACAGACATTGGTCTTTCAGTGCCCAGCAGTTCCTGTGCACAGGACTGTTTTACACAAAATCTTCAAAATGACACATTGTACTCTAAACCAACCATTTCACCTCAGAGTCTGGAGGGACGCTGAAGAGTGAATATTAACTTGCTATTATGGTGTAGTTGTTGCAGACTTGCTTTTCTCTCAGTACTCACACAGGGCACTTTCTCAGTTGTTTACAACAATACTATTACATCTGTAGAGTACAGCTGGAGTACTGTGTACAGTTCTGGGCGCCAGAGAGGAAGGATGTGAACGCATTGGAGAGAGTTCAGGAGAGATTTACAAGGATGGTTCCAGGGATGAGAAATGTCAGTGATAGGGAAAGGTTGGAGAGGTTGGGACTATTCCCCGTGGAGAGTAGGAGGCCAAGAGGAGATTTGACATTATGAAAATTATCAGGGGGCTGGACAGAGTAGATCGGGAGAAACTGTGCCCACTCGTAAAAGGATCAAGGACGAAAGGGCACAGCTTTAAAGTGATTTGCAAAAGAAGGAAATGTGACTTGAGAAAAACAATCCACACAGCTGTCAAGTCAGAAATGCACGGCCAGGAGGAGTGGCGGAGGCAGGTTCAATCGAGGCATTCAAGAGGGCTGTTTTAACAGAAACAATATGGAGGGGTTCGGGAAAAAGATAGGGGAATGCCACTAAGTTATGATGCTCATTTGGAGAGCTGGTGCAGTCACGATGGGCCAAATGGCCTCCTTCCACACCGTAACAATTCTTTTTTCTCATGTCGGAAGAAATTTAATATTGTGTAATTATCTTAAGCAAAACTAAACTGCTCCCCAATAAAAAGGGAAAGAGCAGGGGAGTGAGATTAATTGGACAGCTTGTGCAGTGAGCGAAAACAGGCACAATAAGTCAAATCGATCCTTCTGAGCTCTTACGATTCAATGAAATCTCATTAACTCCGTCAAGCAAATGTGTACTTGATGCTGAAGTTCAGACTTGCTTAATACTTCAGAGATGCTCATCCAAGGAGCCTGCAGCATCGCCACCAGGGACCCTGCAGCATCGCCACCAGGGAGCATCGCCACCAGGGACCCTGCAGCATCGCCACTGGGGAGCATCGCCACCAGGGAGCATCGCCACCAGGGAGCATCGCCACCAGGGAGCATCGCCACCAGGGACCCTGCAGCATCGCCACTGGGGAGCATCGCCACCAGGGAGCATCGCCACCAGGGACCCTGCAGCATCGCCACTGGGGAGCATCGCCACCAGGGAGCATCGCCACCAGGGAGCATCGCCACCAGGGAGCATGGCCACCAGGGAGCATGGCCACCAGGGAGCATCGCCACCAGGGAGCATCGCCACCAGGGAGCATCGCCACCAGGGAGCATGGCCACCAGGGAGCATCGCCACCAGGGACCCTGCAGCATCACCACTGGGGAGCATCGCCACCAGGGAGCATCGCCACCAGGGAGCATCGCCACCAGGGAGCATCGCCACCAGGGAGCCTGCAGCATCGCCACCAGGGAGCATCACCACCAGGGACCCTGCAGCATCGCCACCAGGGAGCATCGCCACCAGGGAGCCTGCAGCATCGCCACCAGGGAGCATCACCACCAGGGAGCCTGCAGCATCGCCACCAGGGAGCATCACCACCAGGGACCCAGCAGCATCGCCACCAGGGACCCTGCAGCATCGCCACCAGGGACCCTGCAGCATTGCCACCAGGGACCCAGCAGCATCGCCACCAGGGACCCTGCAGCATTGCCACCAGGGACCCAGCAGCATCGCCACCAGGGACCCTGCAGCATTGCCACCAGGGAGCATCGCCACCAGGGAGCCTGCAGCATTGCCACCAGGGAGCATCGCCACCAAGGACCCTGCAGCATCGCCACCAGGGACCCTGCAGCATCGCCACCAGGGACCCAGCAGCATCGCCACCAGGGACCCTGCAGCATTGCCACCAGGGAGCATCGCCACCAGGGAGCCTGCAGCATTGCCACCAGGGAGCATCGCCACCAAGGACCCTGCAGCATCGCCACCAGGGACCCTGCAGCATCGCCACCAGGGACCCTGCAGCATCGCCAACAGGGAGCATGGCCACCAGGGAGCATGGCCACCAGGGGAGCATGGCCACCGGGGAGCATGGCCACCGGGGAGCATGGCCACCGGGGAGCATGGCCACCGGGGAGCATGGCCACCAGGGAGCATGGCCACCGGGGAGCATGGCCACCAGGGAGCATGGCCACCAGGGAGCATGGCCACCAGGGAGCATGGCCACCAGGGAGCATGGCCACCAGGGAGCATGGCCACCAGGGAGCATGGCCACCAGGGAGCATGGCCACCAGGGAGCATGGCCACCAGGGAGCATGGCCACCAGGGAGCATGGCCACCAGGGAGCATCGCCACCAGGGAGCATGGCCACCAGGGGGCATCGCCACCAGGGAGCATGGCCACCAGGCAGCAACTCAAAAGAACAAACCAGCAGTGAGTACGGAGGTACCTCTACTTACCACCTCTAAAGATGAGGCATTATCACATATTTGGGCAATGGGGGATGGGGAAATTCCCTTCTGTAGGAAGGAGAAAGATTCACCCGTTTCAAAGGATGGGGATTAGTCCACTTTTGAGCAAGTTCCAAGTGCTACACATAAGCAACTGTCAGTCGCTGATGGCTGGGTTTCCAAAATCAAACCCGGTGCTTGCTATTAACTTTGCCACACCACAGAAATCACTGTCGGTGGTAAGGGTTTAAAGTGAAATGTGTCTGGAGATCTCGATGCAAATCCTAGTTAGCATGTGTCCACTGCAGAAAACTGTCGCTGAACGGCCGACTTCCCCTGCAACTCACACTGTCACAAGCAGGGAGGTGCTCTACTGGAGTCGATGCCGAGATACCCGGCTTGTAGGAAGTGCAGGAATTCTGCTCTTCACTTGGCTGCACAAGAACTATTGCTAAATTGGATGAATGCACAGGAGGTCAGGGTCTGGAGAATTCAAAATGGATGCGGTGGAGTGGCATCACAGGGTTGGAGGAGATTACAGACTCAAGGCGAAAGGCCTCGACAAGATAGAAACAAAATTTAAAAACAAACAAATTGATTTATTTGGAAGTACTATGCAAAATACCCAGACATTTTTAGGTGATTTTTAAATAATTTTTATTGAATTTTTCAAAATACAAACATTTTAACCCCCCCTACATTTACATTTAAATTATAACAACACAAAGTCAAACCCCCCTACTTAACAAGAAAGAGAAAAAGAATCCCCCCCCCCCCCCCCTACCCGCGCATCCCCCCCCCTCCCCCCCCGCCGGCGAACCGACAGTCAGACCAACTTATCATTTCTAGCAGCGTCCTCGGGCAGGCCTTGCCCGTGCCACCGCCGCTACCGTACTTCCTTCGTCGTTTTCCCCCCTCCCCCCCCCCCCCCCTCCCCCCCTCCCGCCCTCCCCTCCCCTCCCGGGTTGCTGCTGTCATGGCCTCAGTTTCTATCTCTGATCCAAGAGGTCTAGGAAGGGTTGCCATCGCCTGGAAAACCCCTGCACCGACCCTCTCAGGGCGAATTTGATCCTTTCCAATTGGATAAAGTTTGCCATGTCGTTTAACCAGGTGTTAACACTCGGAGGCCTTTCGTCCCTCCACTGAATCAGGATCCTCCTCCGAGCCACCAAGGACGCAAAGGCTAATATTCCAGCCTCCCTCGCCTCCTGTACCCCCGGTTCCACCCCAACCCCGAAGATCGCAAGTCCCCATCCTGGCTTGACATTTTTAGGTGATTGAGTATTTTTCCTGGTTATATTTTTGCTCCCTGTCACAATATAACTCTCTCTCGACTGTTGTTAAAAATGTTTTCTGAATTCAATCTCTGGACACAGGTATCACTGGCAAGGTCAGCATTTCTGACCCTTCCTACAACCATGGTTCAACCAATCATGACGATGTGGGAATGGAGTCACATACTAGGCCCAGACTGGGTCCGTTTGTTTACAACAATCTGATGGTAACATTTACTGATACCAGGTTTTTATTTCTACATCTTTTTAAACTGAATTCAATTTCTCATGCTTGCATTTGCACTCATATTCTTATGACTGTTCTCCATGCTCTGAAGAAATGCCTGACAGACTTGGAACGTTAACTCTGTTTCTCTCGGGCGGCACGTGGCGCAGTGGTTATCACTGGGACTACGGCGCTGAGGACCTGGGTTCGAATCCTGGCTCTGGATCACTGATCACTGTCCGTGTGGAGTTTGCACATTCTCCCAGTGTCTGCGTGGGTTTCACCCCCACAACCCAAAGATGTGCAGGGTTAGGTGGATTGGCCACACTAAATTGCCCCTTAATTGGAAAAAAAAATAATTGGGTACTCTGAATTTATTTTTAAAATAAATAAAAAACTATGTTTCTCTTGCCACAGGGGCTGCCAGAACTGCTGAGTGTTTCCTGCATTTTCTGCTAATCTTTGTAGCTGCCTGTGCAAATTAAAACATGGTTGCCGAATGCCGGGGGGAGCAGACAAGGTACAGAAGAGATTTTTTGGACACCAGAATCAGTCACCTGATTTTTCTTTGGTCACCTGAAACCTAACCCAAGATCCTATCAGCAACATCCTGTCCTTGTTTTCATTATTTGAGGACAAATTGGAATAACGCTATCCCAATTTCATATCGCACACATTAAACGTCATTAAACAACAGTTTAAATATAAAGAAGCACTTTAAGATATATTACATGCTTCCATTTTCTATTTGGCAGCAAACACACAATTATTCTATTTCAACAGGCTGATTTAATGCTTAGGAAAGCCGACCTCAAACTGATATGGGCCAAATGAAGACTAGAGGATAGCAGTGCACATCTCTAGAATTCACCAAAGGTAAAAGAAATTGCTGCCATCACAATGATTCAATGGCTTTGATTGCTGCTTCTGTCTGGAGTTATGCCTTGCTTTCCATCTCCCCGTCCCCTGAATGGAAAGCATGTAAGATGTACGAGAGTGGCCGATGCAGGTCCTCCCGAGTTTCCATTTCTTTACTGCGAGTTTACTAACTTAGCTTCTCCAACAACTCTACTTTAGTAACTCACAACGTGGAGAGCTGTACGTGCAAAGCCACATCCTGCCCTGTGCTGGTCCATAACAGCTTCAACACTCCTTTTAAAACAAACCTTTCAACTTTGCTTTGACTATGTATTAGTTATGGACCGACTGTGGGGTAATGCAGATTCTGAGGTGAATGCTTTCCAAAACCACTTTGGTGATGACAAAGTGAATCAAGCAGTAGCCCAGATCCTTTTTGGCTTTCTTCTCTTCTCTCAGCAATTCCTTTGTTCATTCCCAATAAAGGGGTCTTCTGTATTGGTTGCTGATTACTTGGAACTGGCCCAGCCTGATACTTTACCTGTCTCACTCTTTCTTATTTGTGGACCCATAAAAGCTGGATAGGAAGAATGGTACTCAGCACTATTAACACTAATGAGATTGGAGGGTCCAGGGTTGAAGTGCAGCATAGAAGCTAGAAATGCATTTATCATACGCAAAACAAGAGGAGCAGACCAGCAGTGAACATTCATTATATTGGCTGTTGTCAGAATATTGTGAGCGACGTGTTTTTTCACACACCCATCTCATGGCTTCAAAGCAAAACTAGGATTCTGAAGGATTGCATTGTGCAACCATTAACAATTGCAAACACTTACCAGCGTTGTGAGTTTCCCGGTTTTTCTTCCTAAACAAAAGAAATAAGACACTACACGTCACACACAATTACAAAGAATTTACAGCACAGAAAGAGGCCGTTCAGCCCAATAGTCTTATTTTTTTTTTTAAAGTGTTTTTATTAAGGTTTTGCAGAATTTTTCATAATAAAACAGGAGTAACCATAATAACAAAACAAACTAAAGTGAACATTACCATAGTGCAAAAAGAGAATATACAATAACAATTAAATAGGCATTACCCCACGCAACCCAGTCTTCCCACATCATCCCAATTAAGCACTCCCCCCCCCCCCGCCGGATTGCTGCTGCTGCTGACATTTTAATTTTCCCCGAGAAAGTCGACGAACGGCTGCCAACTCTGAGAGAACCCTAGCGTAGACCCTCTTAAGGCGAACTTTATTTTCTCGAGGCTGAGAAACCCAGCCATGTCGGTAACCCAAGTCTCTACACTCAGGGGCTTCGAGTCCCTCCACATTAATAAAATCTGTCTCAGGGCTACTAGGGAGGCAAAGGCCAAGACGTCGGCCTCTTTCGCCCCCTGAACTCCTGGGTCTTCTGACACTCCAAAGATCGCTATCTCTGGACTTGGCACCACCCGTGTGATAAGCACCTTGGACAGTGCCCTCGCGAACCCTTGCCAGAACACTCTAAGCTCCGGGCATGCCCAAAACATGTGGACATGGTTTGCAGGGCTGCCCTTGCACCTCATACAATTATCTTCTACCCCCAAAAACTTGCTAATTCTCGTTGCCGTCATGTGTGCCCGGTGGACCACCTTGAATTAGACTGAGCCTGGCACATGATGAGGAGGAATTAACCCTGCCCAGGACCTCTGCCCACAGACCCGCTTCCAACTCCTCACCTAGCTCCTCCTCCCACTTTCCCTTGATCTCCTCCACCGGGATTTCCTCCGCCTCCTGTAGTTCCTGGTAGATATCCGACACCCTCCCCTCCCCCACCCAGGTGCCGGAGACCACCCTGTCCTATATCCTCAGTGGCGGCAGCGTCAGAAAGGCCACTGTCTGTTTTTTCAGGAAGGCTCATACTTGCAGATATTTAAAGGCGTTTCCTGGCAGCAGATTAAATTTGCCCTCTCGCGCCTTCAAACTGGGAAAGCTTCTGTCTATGAACAGATCTCCCATCCTTCTGATGCCTGCCCTCTGCAAGCTCTGGAACCCACAATCCATCCTGCCCGGGACAAACCTGTGATTGTTGCATATCGGGGTCCAGACCGACGCTCCTTCCACCTTCTTGTACCTCCTCTACTGTCCCCAGATCCGCAGTGACGCCACCACCACCGGACTTGTGGAGTAATGGGTCGGCGAGAACGGCAAAGCTCCCAGACTAGTACCTTTACATGACGCCGCCTCCAGCTGCTCTCACGCCGCCGCCGCCGCCGCCGCCGCCCCCCCCCCCCCCCCCCCCCCACTCCCCACCCCCCAAATTTCCCACTTCCTAATCATAGCTATATTGGCTGTCCAGTAGTAGTTGCGAAAGTTCGGCAGCGCCAACCCCCCCTCGACTGCTCTCCAACAGCGATCTCCTTATTCGTGGGGTCTTATTCACCCACACAAAGCCTGCAATGATCCTTCTCACCCGCTTAAAAAAGGCCTTAGGGATGAAGATGGGGAGGCACTGAAAGACAAAAATCTGGGGAGGACAGTCATTTTCACGGTCTGCACCCTCCCTGCCAATGACAGCAGGAGCATGTCCCACCTTTTAAAGTCCCCTTCCATTTGCTCCACCAACCAGGTCAGGTTGAGCCTGTGCAGGGCATCCCATTTCCTGGCCACCTGCATATCCAGGTAACGAAAACTTTTCTCTACCATCCTGAGCAGCAGCTCTTTCAGTCTCTCCCCCTGCCCCTTGGCCTGGATCACAAGCAACACGCTCTTTCCCATGTTCAGTTTGTACCCTGAAAAACTACCAAAATCCCTCAGGATCCGCAGAATCTCCCCCATCCACCCCACAGGGTCCGAAATGTACAGGAGCAAATAGTCTGCGTATATCGAGACCCGATGTTCCACCCCCCCCCCCCCCGAACCAGTTCCTGCCAGTTCCTCGAGGCTCTCAGTGCCATAGCTAGTGGTTCTATAGCTAGGGCAAATAGTAACGGGGAGAGGGGACACCCCTGCCTCGTTCCCCGGTGAAGCTCGAAGTACCCCGACCTCAGCCGGTTTGTACATACACTTGCTACAGACGCCTGGTACAGCAATTTCACCCAGCCAATAAAGCCCTCACCAAACCCAAACCACCCCAGCGTTTCCCAGAGGTACTCCCACTCCACCCAGTCAAAGGCTTTCTCTGCGCCCATCGCTGTTACCACCTCCGCCTCCCCTCCCTCTGAGGGCATCATAATAATATTCGAAAGTCTCCGCACATTGGTATTGAGTTGTCTGCCTTTAATAAACCCAGTCTGGTCTTCCTCTATCACCCCTGGGACGCAATCTTCAATTCTTGTGGCCAGAACCTTAGCTAGCAATTTGGCATCCACGTTTAAAAGCGAAATCGGCCTGTATGACCCGCGATGTGCCGGGTCCTTCCCTCGTTTAAGAATGAGTGAGATGAAAGCCTGTGACATTGTTGGGGGGAGGGTTCCGTTCTCTCTGGCCTCATTGTAGGTCCTCATCAGGAGTGGGCTCAATATTTCTGAAAATTTCTTATAGAATTCTACCTGGTAACCATCCGGCCCCAGGGCTTTACCCGATTGCATGCCCTCTATACCCTTGACAATCTCCTCTAATTCAATCGGGGCCCCCAGGCCCTCCAACCAGGTCCTCATCCACCTTTGGAAACCTCAACTGGTCCAAAAATTGCCTCATTCCTTCCACTCCCATCGGGGGCTCCGACTCGTATAGTTTACTATAGAATTCCTTAAAGACTCCGTTCACCCCTCCTGGATCCAAGACCGTGTTACTCTCCTTATTCTTTACTCCCCCGATTTCCCTGGCCGCCTCCCTCTTTCGCAGTTGGTGTGCCAGCATTCTACTGGCTTTCTCCCCATACTCACAGACTGCCACCCTTGCCTTCCTCCTCTGTGCTACCACTTTCCCTATGGTCAGCAGTTCAAACTCCGCCTGCAGACTCCGCCGCTCCCTCAGTAGCCCCACCTCGGGGGCCTCCACGTATCTCCTGTCCACTCGGAGTATCTCCTCCACCAGTCTCTCCCTCTCCGCTCTTTCTCCCTTTTCCCTATGGGATCGAATTGAGATGAGTTCCCCTCTGACAACTGCCTTCAGAGCCTCCCAGACCGTTGCCACTGCTACCTCACCCGTATCGTTTGTTTCCAGGTAATCCTGGATGTTCCTGCTAATCCGCCCGCAAACCTCTTCGTCCGCCAGCAGCTCCACATCCAGTCTCCAGAGTGGGCACTGCCCTCTCTCCTCACTAAGCCGCAGGTCCACCCAGTGCGGGGCATGCTCCGAGTCTGTGATTGCTGAGTATTCTGTTCCCGCCACCTTTGGGATTAACGCCCTGCTCAAGACAAAGAAGTCTGTGCGGGAATAAACCTTATGAACGTGGGAGAAAAAAGAGAACTCCTTCGCTCTTGGCCGCACAAACCTCCAGGCATCCCCCTCCCCCCATCTGCTCCATAAAACCCTTCAGTTCCTTCGCCACTGCTGGTCGCTTCCCTGTCCTGGACTTCAACCGGTCCAGCTCGGGGTCGATGACTATGTTAAAGTCTCCCCCCATGATCAGGTTGTGTGACACTAAGTCCAGGATTTTGCCTAGCATGCGTCTCATAAATTCCACATCATCCCAATTCGGAACATAGACGTTCACAAACACCACCCCCTCCCACTTTCCACTCGCCATTATATACCTGCCCCCCTTATCTGCCACAATTCTCCCAGCCTCGAATGCCACACCCTTACGGATCAGAATTGCTACCTCCCTGGTGTTCAAATCCAGCCCTGAATGGAACACCTGGCCTACCCATCCCTTTCTCAATCTTGTGTGATCTGCGAGCTTTAAATGTGTCTCCTGAAGCATTGCTACGTCTGCCTTTACCCCTTTAGATGCGCGAACACGCGCGCTCTTTTGACCGGCCCAATCAAACCCCTCACATTCCACATGATCAGCCTGGACGGGGTCTAATCCCCCCCCCCCCCCCCCCCCCCCCCCCCACACTCTGCCAACGAGCCACCGCCCGTTCTTGGCCAACCTCGAGCCCGCGCCCTTCACTTCCTCGAGCGCCCCCACAGGGAGCTGCTGCCCCCGACCCTCAATTGGTACCCCAAAATTGATACCTCCTCTGCCAGCAAAGCAGCATCCCCCCTCCCCTTCAACATCCCCCCCCCCACCAGCCCCGCGACCCAAAACCCCCCGCCAAGTACCAGCTGGGAGCCCAATAGTCTTAAATGGGTGTTTGTGCTCCACATAAGCCTCCTCCCAACCTACTTCATCTAGCCCATCAGCATACCCTTCTATTCCTTTCTCTCTCATGTGTTTATCCAGCCTCTCCTTAAACATACCGATATTATTCACCTCAACCACTCCACACGGAGCGAGTTCCACATTCCCACCATTCTCTGGGTAAGGAAGCTTCTTCTGAATACCCTATTGGATTTAATTCTAAATATCTTATATTGATGGCCCAGAGTTTTTCATTCAGCAATTGAAAACATTTGCTCAAGAGCACCCTATCAAACACTTCCATAATTTCAAAGACCTCTGAATGAATAGCTGTGACGAGCGGTGTTACGCAGGGATCAGTGCTGGGACCTTTGCTGTTTGTAGTATATATAAATGATTTGGAGAAAAACATAGCTGGTCTGATTAGCAAGTTTGCGGACGATACAAATATTGGTGGAGTTGCGGATAGTGATGAGGACTGTCAGAGGATACAGCAGGATATAGATTGGCTGGAGACTTGGGCAGAGAAATGGCAGGTGGGGTTTAATCAGTACAAATGTGAGGTAATGCATTTTGGAAGGTCTGATACAGGTGGGAATTATACAGTAAATGGCAGAACCCTTAGGAGTATTGACAGGCAGAGAGATCTGGGCATACAGGTCCAGAGATCACTGAAAGTGGCAACACATGTGGATAGGGTGGTCAAGAAGGCATACGACATGCTGGCCTTCATTGGCCAGGCACTGAGTATAAAAACTGGCAAGTCAAACTGCAGCTGTACAGTACCTTAGTTAGGCCACATTTGGAAAATTGTGTACAATTCTGGTCGCCACACTACCAGAAGGGTGTGGAGACTTTGAGAGGGTGCAGAAGAGGTTTACCAGGATGTTGGCAGGTATGGAGGGCATTAGCTATGAGGAGAGGTTGGACAAACTCAGATTGATTTCACTAGATCGAAGCAGGTTGGGGGCGACCTGATAGAGGTTTACAAAATTATGAGGGGCAGGGACAAAGCGGATAGTCAGACACCTTTTCCCCCAAAGTGGAAAAGTCAATCACTAGGGAACATAGGTTCAAGTTACGAGGAAAAGTTTAGAAGAGATGTGCACATGTTTTTACACAGAGGATGGAATCCACTGCCGGGGCGGTGGTGGAACCAGATGATAGCGGCATTTAAGAGGCATCTTGACAAATAAATGAATAGGATGGGAAGAGGGATTCGGACGGAATTGCAGAAGGTTTTAGTTTAAACAGGCATCATGATCGGTGCAGGCTTGGAGGGCCAAATACCCTGTTCCTGTGTTGCTCTTTGTTCCATCAGGTCACCCATTATCCTTCTCTTTTTAGAGAAGATATTCAGCCTGTTCAATCATTCCTGATACATATAACCTTTGTGTGTAACTTTTGCTGCAATATTTTGCCATACAGGTTTACTGTGTTGGCATTTCCCTTCCCTGGGCTTTCTACCAAAAAGAGCAAGAGCAGCACCAGAGGGAATGGCCACTCCTTAACATTCCCCTCCAAGTCGCACTCCATCCTGACAGGCTGCTTCTTCACTGTTACTGCCACAATATTCTGGAATTCTCTGTATGATAATCAATCACCACTTGGTTTCACAGTGATTCAAGGAATCAGCCCGTTGCCACCTTCACCAAGTAACAATCCAGCTTTGCCGTATCCACAAAATGCATTATTAAAAAGAAAGCAATTTTATTAACTCCAAACAAGTCACTGGACTAAATCAATACATTTTCAATATATTTCTAGTGTTTTACAATGGTTTGTGCTGAGCTTGACTGAATTTTAAATACATGTTCACTGGGGTACCACACATGGCTGCTTTCAAGACGTCAGTTTGTTCCTGCTTCACATGAAAAATCAGCTATTCCAAGAGGATTGCGATGATCAGTATGATCAGATTATTACAAGATGGGACTGAAGGTTCGATTCAGGTCCCTGCACAACCATAACTGGGGAATCACAATACCGAAACAGCTTCTTACCTCTCTCTACATCACTTCTAGAACTTAATACACGAGGAATATCACCTACATTTATTTATTTTTTTAATTTTCCAATTAAGGGGCAGTTTAGCGTGGCCAATCCACCTACCCTGCACATCTTTGGGTTGTGGGGGCGAAACCCACGCAAACACCACACAGACAGTGACCCAGATCCGGGATTGAACCTGGGACACTGGCGCCGTGAGGCAGGAGTGCTAACCACTGTGCCAACATGCTGCCCATCACCTCCATTTATATCCACACACCAATACCATTAACACGTACTCAGAGTGCAACATGTTTACATGGTTCAGACAATCAGATTCTGGACAGACAAGTATGCAGTTGCATGCAATAGCAACATATATTCGAAAAACAAATTAGAACAGTTTAAGAACAGATTGATGTAGGTTAGAAGTGAGTGTACTATTAAGTAGTTGAAATAATGAAAGAGGAGAGACCTTTGGGGGGGGGGGGGGGGGGGGGCATGGTCATTTTGGCAGAGGATGATGGATAATTAACAGTGGCCCTGGAGAGACCCATTAGCGGGCCTGCCCAGTGCATACTGGGTTCAGGACACAAAGAGCAGTTCTGTTAGTTCTGAATTCTTGGTGAATGTAAATGCAACCTTTGTACCCGGAAAAAAGTCAATCACAAATCTCTTTTCAGAAAATTGCTCCATACTTGCCTGTGAGTTCGACACAAGGGTGTCTGATTTTCTGTCATTTCTGGCATTCTGACTGTAGACTTTCCTCCACTGCCTTCTACTGGAATAAATAGACAAACAAAATAAATGAATGGCAGAGCAATATCAAATCTATCAAGGTCAGCCCATTGGAAAGAATGCAAGGCTGGGTTAGGATATGTTCAGACCTGTCAGCAATATTCCCTGTGGTGAAATAGCCTGCAAACATTCACCATTAAAACCCTCAAATGGAAACCCTTCATTTGAGTGAGGCACTGGATGCTGTTAGGCTGAAGTGAAATTGCCCCCAGACAAGCAGACATTGTCCCCCCCAACTCAAACCAAGTGTGACCCAAAAGCGTGCAGGCCAAACACTGTGGGCCAGAAATTGCCGGCAAAATTACAGTGAGTTTATTCATGTGTAAACCCTCCAGCAATTGTGGCTGAGGAACCTCCAGTGGTGGTATGTAGGGAGAGGTCGTGTACTAGGTAGTTCTCACCAGGCCACTCGTTTGTTGGCCTTTTTTTGCCCGGTTCCTGGGGATTTTTGGTGGATAAACTCTTCCCATCTGAAGGAATAAGGAGCCTATTGCTGAAAACTGTCTAAAAAGGCTGGAGGTAAGAAGCCTGCAGACGGGCTGAGGGGCTTTGCGTGTCTCCTCAATAGAGATGGCGGCAGCGACCTCAGCTGCTCCGATGACGGCAGACATGTTAATTGGAATACTGGCAACTGAGTTTGATAAGTATTTCGAGAGGCAATGAAGAGTGATGTCTGAGACGCTTTGAAAGTCGACCAAATTGCCTCGCTGGAGGCCGAGATCCTGTTGGTGGCAGGGAAAAATAAAGAGTGTGAGGGCGAAGGTGGAAGACCTTGAGAATTGGTCGAGGAGACAATCTTACAATGACCGCCCGTTGCCGGAGGATGTGGCGGGCCCAAATCCTACTACGTATTTCTCGCAGATGTTCAGGAAGATGACGGGCCGGGTGGAACTGCGACCCATCCAGAGATGGGCAGGACCCATCAAACACTCAGGCAGGAGCCTCGGGTGACTGCACCACGGCCGGTCATTGCAAGATTTCTTGGCTTCCAGTAGAAGGAGCAAGTCCTGAAGTTATCCAAGGAGCACGATAATTCCAGGTGGGAAGGGAGCCTCTTTAGAGTTTATCAAGATGTCGGAACGGAGCTTTCAAGGAGGCAGGCAGCCTTCAATAAGTCTAAGGCTGCATTGTGCACGAACGGAATGTGGTTTGGAGTGGTGTATCCTGCGAGGCTGTGGGTTATCTATAAGTCAAACAACTATTATTCCTGATGTGGAGATGCCGGCGTTGAACTGGGATGAGCACAGTAAGAAGTCTGACAACACCAGGTTAAAGTCCAACAGGTTTGTTTCAAACACCAGCTTTCGGAGCACTGCTCCTTCCTCAGGTGAATGAAGAAGTATGTTCCAGAAACATATAGACAAACTCAAAGATGCCAGACAATGCTTAGAATGCGAGCATTTACAGGTAATTGAATCTTTACAGATCCAGAGATAGGGGTAACCCCAGGTTAAAGAGGTGTGAATTATCTCAAGCCAGGACAGTTGGTAGGATTTGGCAAGCCCATGGTGGGGGATGAATGTAATGGGACATGAATCCCAGGTCCCGGTTGAGGCCGTACTCATGTGTGCGGAACTTGGCTATTAAGTTTAGATATTATAACTATTATTCCAATACTTCGGAAGAGGCTAATGCCTTTGTTAAAGATCATGGACTTGGATCAAGTTTTGTTATAAATATTTTTATTAAGGCATTTGTATAAACAGCAAATACAAACAAACACAAGAGCAAGAACAAACAGGAACATAATAATAAATAACTAGCTAACCAACGCCCCTGCCATTCCCCTCCTCCCTGTGGTGATATGCATCACTGTAGATACACAAGGGATTAATGTAAGTACACGTAGACTAGCTAGACACTAGAGGGAGCACCAGAGACATGACACACACACACTCAACCAATAGGTCAGTAAGATAGGACACGGCCAATGGGCATTGACGATACACACAGCGGTGACACTACCACAGGGGGGCATTACACCAACCCATATATAAAGGTTACAGCACACATGATCTTCCTCTTTCCAGTGGAGACACTCAGTGAGTACAGACACAGGGTTGATTCAACATCACACCCACCACGTGGATTGTAGCAGACTGGTTCATCAGTCTGAGTAGCTATAGAAGGATTAACAGTAGAGGCGAATCAGAATAGGGGAATTGTAAATAGTTCAATAAACGTGTTGAAATTATCTCCACGTCTGAACCTTCCTTTGTCAGAGTGAACATCAAGGAAGCAGCTTATGCTACGCCAAGAGCATAACAAGACATGGTACCAGTTGAGTGACTGTTTCAATCCATATAGTTACAACTCAGCAAACAGTGACAACCAGCAACAACACCGAGGCAAGATGATCAAAATTCCGGTTCCACAGCGGCTCAGGTGCCACGGCAATCTCCACGAAAACTGCCGTGCATTCAGGCAAAGGTTTGAGATCTTCCTGGTAGCAGCCGATCTATAAGACATGGCTGATGCTGAAAAGACAGAGCTTCTGCTCACCATCGCTGGTGCCAGAGCAGAAGAAATCTTTAAAACATTCAAGTTCTCCAAAGGGAAAAACAGGAGTGACTTCCAGGCAGTCCTGGACAAATTCGAACAATACTGCGAGGAAAACACAAACAAAGCAACAGAAAACGGTAAGAGAGGCGCCAATACTTACCACGAGGCCGGGTTCCCGGAGCAGAGAATGACAATTTTCATCGGTGGCCATCTTGCAAAAGGTACCAACGCCCCTTTATCTCCCCCCGCCTCCCTCTGCTGATGCCTCAATTCTCTTGGAAGAAGTCGATAAACGGCTTCCACCTCCGGGCAAACCAATCATCTGACCCTCTTAAGAAGAACTTGATTTTCTCCAACCTCAGGAACTCAACCAGGCCGCTCAGCCACAACCCCGGTTTCAGTGGCTCCGGGTCCCTCCATTCCAGCAAAATCCTTTTCCGGGCTACCAGGGAGGCAAAGGCCAGAATGTCGGCCTCTCTCGCCCCCCTGGGCTCCCGGGTCTTCCAACACTCCGAATATCGTCACTTCTGGGGCCACCTTCACATTATGTCCACGAACCCCTGTAAGAACGCCATCAGTTTCGGACATACCCACAACATGTAAACATTGCTCGCAGGTCCCCCCAGTGCACCGCCCCCACCTGTCCTCTACCCCCTCAAAGAACCTGCTCATCCTAGCCACCGTCATGTGCGCCCTATGAACTACCTTAAACATGATAAAACTGAGCCTCGCACATGATGAGGAAGCATTCACCCTCCTCCGGACATCCTCCCACATCCCAGCTTCCATTCTCCCTCACCCCCCAGTTCCTCCTCCCATTTCCTTTTAACCTCCCCTATTGGGGCTCCCTCCCAGTCCATTAGCTCCTCATAGATCTCGGATACCTTACCCTCACCCACTCCCTCCCTCGATTGCACTTTATTCCTGTAATTCCAAGGGCGACAAACCGGGAAAGGACGGCACCTGCTTCCTCTCAAAGTCTCAAACCTGGAAGTATCTAAACCCATTCCCACTGGGCAGCTCATATTCCTCCTCCACGTCCTTTAAACTTGCAAAGCTGCCCCCCCGCACCCCACAAACAGGCCCCCAAACTGCTCGATCCCTGCCTGTCGCCACACCTGAAAACTTGTGTCCAACCCCCCCCCGGAGCAAATCAGTGATTGTTGCAAATCAGTGCCTAGGCCGAGACACCTTCCACCCTCAGGTGCTGCCTCCACTGTCCCCACATCCACAGGGTCGCTCCACCACAGGACTCGTGGAATGCTTGGCCGGCAAAAACAGCAGAGGCGCCTTCAACAATGCCCCGAAATGCATACCCTGCAAGAAACCGCCTCCATCTGCCCCCACGCCGACCACTCCCCTCACCATAGCGATGTTTGCTGTCCAGTAATAAACCATTATGTTTCCAAAAGCACCCATTTTTCTAGCCCACACAAACTCCGAGATCAAAACATTGACTTTCTTAAAGAATGATTTTGGGGCGAAGGTCGGGAGGTTCTAAAAGACAGATAGGAGCCTCGACAGCACCGTCAATTTCACTAACTGCACCCGCCCCATTAGCGATAGCGGCAACACATCCCACCTCTTAAAATCCCCCCTCAGCACGGTAGCACAAATGGATAGCACTGTGGCTTCACAGCGCCAGGGTCCCAGGTTCGATTCCCTGCTGGGTCACTGTCCGTGCGAAGTCTGCACGTTCTCCCCTTGTGTGCGTGGGTTTCCTCCGGATGCTCCGGTTTCCTCCCACAGTCCAAAGACGTGCAGGTTAGGTGGATTGGCCGTGATAAATTGCCCTTAGTGACCAAAAAAGGTTAGGAGGGGTTATTGGGTTATGGGGATAATGGGGACGTGAGGGCTTAAGTTGGTGCAGACTCGATGGGTCGAATGGCCTCCTACTGCCATGTATGCTCTATTTTTTCCACCAACCATGCCAAATTCAACTTATGCAGCTGCTCCCATCCCCGCCCTACCTGGATGCCCAAATATCTGAAGATCACATTGAATGGCAGCTCTCCCAACCACCTCTCCTGCCCCCTGGCCTCGATCAGGGACACCTCACTCTTTCCCATGTTCAGTTTATGTCTGGAAAACTGGCCAAACTCTTCCAGAATACTCAGAATTCCCCGATACCTCCCAGTGGGTCCGAAATATAAAGTTGCAGGCCGTTCACATACAGCCAGCCCCTGTGCTCAACGCCCCCCCAAACAAACCCTCTCCAGTTACTCGACGCTCTAAGCGCCATTGCCATTGGCTCTATTGCCAAGGCAGAAAGCAATGGGGAGAGTGGCACCCCTGCTTTGTCCCATGGTATGCACCGAAGTAACCCGAGCTCACCCGGTTCGTCCACACGCTCACTACCTGCAGCCTGTACAACAATTGAACCCAGTCCACAAACCCCTGCCCAAACTCAAACCATTCGAACACTTTCCACAAGTATTTACACTCCACCAATCAAAAGCCTTCGCTGCGTCCAGTGCCACAGCCACCTCCATGTCCTGTCCCTCCAGGAGCATCATTATCACATTTAGTAATCTCCTAACATTCGTTGACAGTTACCTCCCTTTACAAACCCCGTCTCATCTTCCCCTATCACCCCGGCACACAGTCCTCGATTTGTGAGGCCAGGATCTTTACCAACAATGGAGCATCCACATTTAGCGATAATATTGGGCGGCAAGATCGGTTGGTCACCTGGAATGCAAGGACGTTGGGTGGCCCAGTAAAAAGGTAGAGAGTATTTGCTCACCTAAAGAATCTGAGGGCTGACGCGGTGCTTTTGCAGGAGACGCATCTGTGGGTGAGGGATCAGACTAGACTGCGGAAGGAGTGGGGTGAACTTGGTGTTTCATGCGGGCTTCCGTGGCAGGGCCCGGGAGACAGCAATTTTGATTAACAAAGGGGGTCTTCAAGATCATGGCAGACCCGCATGGCAGCTATGTGATGGTTACTGGATCCTTGACAGGCACATAGGTGGCATCAGTCAGTATATTCCCCAAATTGGGGCAATGCTGCATTCATTAGGAAGCTGTTGGCTTCAATTCCAGATTTGGATACACACCAACTAACTTTTGAGGCGATTTAAACCTCGTACTTGCTCCGAGGTTCGATTGTTCTCGGCCTAAGTCGCTGGTTTGGAAATAAGGGATTCACGTTCTCCTCTCCAGTCCACAAGGTTTATTCCTGGATCAACTTTTTTCTGGTGAGTATGCCTCATCTCCCTTGGGTGAGGAAGGAGTAATACTTCCCGGAGGCAGCTTCCCGGGAGATTATTCAGGTTAAGGATTTGGGAGGTAGCTTGGTTTCTGGATGAAGTCAATGCTGCTTTTGAGGCTTTCTGCAAGGGTCTCTGTAGGTCAGAACCCGAGTAGAGAGGTGATGGACATGTCGGCATTTCTGCTGGGATGGAGGTCTCCTACTCCGTCCAGAGCCTCGGTATGGTTGGGTGACCTAATGGAATTGTTTTACCTGGAGAAAGTCAAGTACACCATCAGGGGCTTAGTTGAGGGGTTCTACCGGAGATGACAGCCATTCATTGCCCACTTTAAGGAATTAGTCACCGTCAGTTGCTAAAAGGAGGGGGGGGGGGGGGGGGGGAGTTTGGGGTTTTGTTTTTCCCTTCTTTTGTGGGTGAGGTGCATACGGTTGGTTGTGCTTTTGTTCCGCAGTTCTGAGTTATATCTGCTGTTTGTGATGTTGGCTTTGTTATGAACTTAATTGTAAATGGAAGATCTTTAAAAAAAATACTTTTTTTTTTAAATGCGGCTTTACTGGAAGGAGGTTTTTAGGGTAATCTCTAAGGTGGTGCATGTGAGACTTGACCCGGGCCCTCTGGAGGTCATATTCAGGGTGTCGGGTCAGCCGGGGTTGGAAGCGGGTGTGGAGGCAGATGTTGTAGCCTTCGCCTCGTTGATCACCTGAAGGTGGATCCTGTTGGGGTAGAGGTCAACCTCCTCACTCTTGCATGGCAGGGGGACCTGCTGGAATTCTTAACTCTTGAGAAGGTGAAGTTTGAACTGAGGGGAAGGATGGAGGTGTTCTACAATTCATGGGCGTTAGTCATTATGTACTTTCAAGAATTGGATGACATTGAATATTAAGGGGGGGGTTGGAAGGAGACTGTGTATGCTGATGGTGACGACGGGTGATTCCCGATTCCTTTTTTATTTGATGTTTGTGTTGATATGTGGGCAGTCGTTTGGGGGTTGGTGGGAGGATGGGATTGTTGTTGCCGATAAGGGGATTGACATTGTATTTGTTACCGTTGATTGTTGGCGGGTGTAAAATTTGAAGAAAATGTGAAAAAGGAGAATTAAAAATATTTTTTTTAAGAACGCGGCTATGAACAATCCCCAGCTGTGAATCGCCAGTTTCGTCCCCTCTGCCATTGACCTTGTGAAAACAGCAGCTTGTCCTCATGAACGTCAAGGAATTGCTGCATTTGCACATTAATTACTGTAGATTTGAGCATCTAAGTCAGACCGGGGCAGATTAGGCCCATACTCAGTGCATAAATTGATCCCGTTTTCTGTTCAGACAGATTATAATTGAATTAGGAGCTGGCCTCAATTTTTCACCTCACAAATGCACGTTTTACTCACCTTGTGAATCGACACATGGGATCAAACAAGTGATGCAGGCCATGTTGCAAAGAAGATGTGCGTGAGTTTAAGATACGCCCACACAAAGCAAACATGCATGGCAAACATCAAGCGGAAATGTGTCCCCTGGCAAAAAGAATGAAGAGAGCAGCTAGTTTCAAGTTAAAAGTTGTAACATTTGCGAACTGGAAACTGGCTGTTTTGGCATCAAGGTCTTTTGGCACCAATGTCTGAGCGATCTTGGTCTTCTGCCACAACACTGGGCATTTTAATTCCATAAAGCAGCTACACCCTCAGCTGTAATTCTGACATCTTTGCCTGGCTTGGGGTTCACATTTTATATTCATTTCTGGAAGGATTTTCCGAGGGTCCAAAGGTCAACTTATCTGGCACGATCCTTGATACCCTTTAAACTGCAGAAAGCTAGGGCTGGTACCCTTTGAATGGTGAGTGATGTTCATCAAATGCCAATCAAACTCTCCAGTTCCAAAATGTTGTTGCCTCATTCATGCCGCAAGTAAATTGCTCTTTGAGTTTTTACAGTTAAAATGTTTTTCCTCTCATTTTACCTTTGGGTCCTCTGCTGTCTTAGCTAATTGAATCTTTCTTTATTTCTTTCAGCACCTGATTTGATTCTAATTCACGAGATTTCTTTTTCCCCTCATTCCTGTGTTTTTTTCCCCCTTCATCCTTAAATCTGATTGAGATAGACTGTTAGTCCTGTTGTTCACTGGCATCCCAGACTGTCCACTGCCCTCGCCACACCACTAGCAGCTCACACTCCCTGAATGCTACAGGGTAACATGTTTTTGAGCTGAAGGTTGAGGGGTAAAGTCTAACCAATGACGCATGCGTCAAATGACCCACTTTCATAAATTCTGGGCCACTATTGAGAAAATGGGCTTGGAGTAACTCTTTCAAAACAAGATGGTTTTCTTCATCCATTTCCATGTCTGGTTTTAAAACAGAATTCACTGAACAACGCCACACGTACATGATGCAGCATAAGTACTCTACTTAGAAATTAAGATATATCATAAATAGGTGGCAAGGAAATCATGGGTTTGGGAAGAATTTTGAGAGTTGTGCAAAGGGGCAATGAAAGTGTGCTTTCAGAATACTCAGGGGCCAGCTGGGAAAATGTGGCAGGTGTATATGTTTTACAGACATGTATAAGGATTCTTGCATCCCAGATTTGCTTTAGTGCCGTGCCAATCACAGTGGAAATACATTGGAGTCCCTGCCTCAGCTCATTTGCTGCTGAAACCCCCCATGCATTTAGTACCATTAGACGCGACTATTTCAATTCTCCCCTCGCCAGCCTCCAACTGCCCGCCTTCCATGAACTCAAGCTCATCCAAAACTCTGCAGCCCGCATTCTAACTCGCACATAGCCGCTCACCCTAACACTCTGTGTTCACTGATCTGGATTACTTCCCTATGCAGTTAACATCTTGATTTTAGAATTCTCATCCGAGTTTGCAAAATCCTCCATGTCCTTTTCTATTTCTATCACCTCATCCAGTCCTCGAACCCCCGGGAATTCTGTACTCCTCCAATTCCGCCCTCGAACATACATGATCTAGTCCATCACTGGAAGGCATGTCTTCATTGGCTAAGACACTTCGCTCTGCAATTCTCTCCCTAAACCTCTTCCCCTCTCTCTGCTCCTTTAAGATGCTCCTTAAAATCTACCTCTTTGACAAAGCTTTTGATCACCTGTCTCACGTGGTACTAGGTGGCTAGGTGCCAAAATTTGTTGGATTATTTGAATAGAAACAATGTGCTGCGGTATGGGAAAAGGCAGGGGAATGGCACCAAATCATGCTAGTCGTTTGGACAGCAGGGGCAGGCATGATGGGCTAAATGGCCTGCTTCTGTGCTGTAACATAGAAAATAGGAGCAGGAGTAGGCCCTTTGAGCCTGTACCACCATTCAATATCATAGCTAATCATGCAAATTCAGTATCCCATTCCCGCTTTCTCTCCATACCCTTGATCGTTTTAGCCGCAAGGGCCATGTCCAGCTCTCTCTTGAATATATCCAATGAGCTGGTCCCAACAGCTTTCTGTGGTAGAGAATTCCACAAGTTCACAACTGTCTGAGAGAATCATAGAATCATAGAATTTGGCCCATTGAGTCTGCACCGGCCCTTAGAAAGAGCGCCCTACTTAAGCTCACACCTCCACGCTATCTCCATAACCCCACCTAACCTTTTGGACACTAAAGAGCAATTTATCATGGCCAATCCCTAACTTTCTAACTTTATCATGGCCAATCCCTAACTTTTTAATCCCACATCTTTGGACTGTGGGAGAAAACTGGAGCACCCAGGGGAAACCCACGCAGACACGGGGAGAAAGTGCAAACTCCACACAGACAGTCCCCGAGGTCAGAATTAAACCCGGGTCCCTGGAGCCGTGAGGCAGCAGTGCTAACCACTGTGCCAACGTGCCGCCCCAGAAGAAGTTCTTCCTCATCTCAGTCCTGAATGGCTGTGACCCCTAGTTCTGGACGTCCCCAACATCGGGAACATTCTTCCCGCATCTAGCCTGTCCAGCCTCATCAGGATTTTATATGTTTCTATGAGATCCGCTCTCATTCTTCTAAACTCCAGTGAGGAGAAGCCCAGTCGATCCAGTCTTTCTGTGAATCACTCTGTAAGGTGCCCTGGTACATTTTGTTACATTAATGGCATTACAGAAATAAAAGATGTTGTTGTTATTTGGATTATGACTACTTCACCTTGTTGGGCAGTTCTCCAGCTATTCAGAGAAGTTACCAGAAGGTGCTGAGGGTAACAGCAAGCAGCTGCATTTTAAGACACAGCATGAACACACGGAAACAGCAAGTATAAGGGGCATTTATCAAGTATTACCGAAGCAAAACTTAAGAATTAACCTCTCTGGTTTTGGAAAACAAATGTTGCAATCATTAAAACACCAATGTTTAAATCATATCCAAGGTTCCCCCACAATAATCCAGTTAAAGAACTGATAGCTCAAATTTTTTCATTTTAATCAGACATTGTGAATAATTGTGGACCAGATTGAACAATGAACGTGGAAACAGTGCAAGTTGCTGACATTAAGTAGTGCATTTTTAAATAACTTCCATGTCTTCAAAATTTGAATTTGCAGAACTATTTCAAACCATGTGATTCACTGATGAGAGAGAGAAGACATTGATGTGAGAGAGGAGGAGATGTGTACTTTGTCACCCACATGAAACCAATAGTGCAAAAATGTATTAATCAGGCACAACAATATGTGCTGGTAAAAAAAGTGACAGCAAGAGAAACTTATCCAGGAATGTTTGCAGATTGTCAATTCCTGCAAAACACTAAAATCAGCACTGAATAATTTTATTACTTACATTGAATAAATATCAACCTGCTACCCAAGTAAATCTCTTAACGTAGAACTATCACAAATATAGTGACACACAGAATGACTGACAGGGGCCACTTTCTGGAGCTAGTCCAAAGGTTCAATCCAAACCCTGCACGCAGCAGATCTCGAATCTCCAGTCAATTTAAAGGACTGCTTTAAATACTCCAATGCAATGCTGTCCGAGTCATCATCTGGCATTTATTTGCCGAATAACGTGGCTTCCCAGATGACTCCAGCCACTTTGTTAATCGAATGGAATGTCAAAATCAAAGTAACAATCAGCCTCGAGCAAACCCAGTTTCACAAGAACACCTCTTCCTGCAGATGCACACCATTAAAGGTATCAGGAACTCTGTGTCAACTCTATAAACTGCAAACAACGGCATGTCAATATATATATACTGCTTGGCCATGCACAACCCTGCCACACAACTAACCTACAGTCTACTACAGTGTGAAAGAGAGCTGGCTTCCAGATGCAAATCAAGAGGAAAGCTGAGTTGAGCTGTTGGGAATGTGTCTGAAAGAGTAGTGTTGCTCCACTGCAAGGAGAGAGGAAATCACACAAAAGAGTCAACCCCAGTGATTTTCAAATGCTGCATTAAAGACTGTATACTGAGGATGGGGAGACTAACTCACTCTCTGAAAAGATACTGCAATAAGTTGGAAAAAGAGAAAGGCACAAAACAATGTTTGGAAGATGATGAGGAAGAGAGAAAAGTCTATCTAATGCTGCACATTCCCCAAAGGTATTTTGGAAAAACAATACCAGTAGAGCTGCTGAAACAACGCTCCCATTCTCTTACTAAGATCGGTGCTTTCCGACCAATGCATATACTTTCTCGTCCGGCATCTGCTGTGCCTCACTGCAAAAGCATCCAAGCATTAGTATTAAAACATCACTGTATGAAGCCAAGGTAAAAAAAACTGAAATAACTCCTCAACGTCAGCATTTACAACAGCAATTCTTAGAAAGTTTCTAAAGTCTGTATATTTGAATTTGGAACCAACTGTCATAGATAGAACAGCCTGAGTCTTTCATCCGTCCACATTCTAAGGGCTGGGTCACACTTTGAACAATCTTTCTGAACTAATTTCTATTCTCTGCTGCACTCACTGCTTATCCCACTGAATCCAGTGAACAACTTTTATTTTTTAAATTGGCTCAGTGAAGTTGTGATTCTTTTAAAGCTTACCATTTGTTCCAGAATTATGCTTCAGTTCTAACAGAAAAGCTTGAAAGGTGATGAATGAAATATTCTGAGGTTTAAAATGTGCAATAAGAATGTGTTAAAAGACAAGATATTAGCTGATTCTGTCAGGAAGACATCATTTAACATCCTTACTCTTGTCCAAAATGTATCTAATTTCTGTAACAATGATTTGACCATTTACAGCATAGATAATTCAAACAACCTACATGTATATAATGTTTCTCACACAGCCTAATGTATCAGTGCACATCATCAGGGAAAGAGCTCGGGTTATGAACAAAGATGAATAATTAAAAGTGATAAACCAGATTGAATTATAATAATAACTTGTATTAATACAGTGCCTTTAACTTAATGACATGTCCCAAGGCACTTCACAGGAGGTTTAAGAATCAGAATACAACAGCGAGCCACTCAAGGCGATCTGAGGGCAAACGGCCAAAAGCCTTGTCCGAGAGGCAAGTCATAAGGATTATCTTAAAGGGTGATAGAGAGTTGGAGAATTTCACAGAAGGGCATTTCAGAGTGTAGCACCCACGTAACTGGAACCAAGGTCATCAGTGGTACAGCAATTAACCTTAGGGATGCTCAAGAGGCTGGAATGAGAGGAAAGCAGGGGTTTTGCAGGGTTGTGGAACAGATTATAGAAACAGGGTGCAAAGACACGGAGGGATTTACAAACAAGGGTCAGAATTAGAAAAGTGAGGCATTGCTTGACTGGGCGGCACTGTAGCACAATGGTTAGCACTGTTGCTTCACAGTGCCAGGGATCGGGGTTCAATTCCCGGCTTGGGTCACTGTCTGTGCCGAGTCTGCACATTCTCCCCGTGTCTGCCCTAGTGTCCAAAAGGTTAGGTGGGATTACGGGGATAGGGTGGGGAGTGGACCTTGGTCAGGTGCTAGTTCGGAGGGTTGGTGTAGATTCGATGGGCCAAATGGCCTCCTTCTGCACTGTCGGGGTTCTATGTTATAGGTGGGTCAGCAAGAGCAGGGTGCAAGTAAGGAGGTAGGCAGTAGATGTCAGGATGCTTCGGATGTCAGGTTTACAGAGTATAGCACAAAAAAGGGCAGCCAGGAATGCAGAGGAAGCGTGGGTTTCACCCCCATAGCCCAAAGATGTTCAGGTTAGGTGGATTGGCCACACTAAATTGCCCCTTAATTGGGGAAAAAAATAATTGGGTACTCTAAATTTTTTTTAAAGGAATGCAGAGGAATAGTCAAATCTAGAGGCAATATAGTCATGGAAGAGGGTTTCAGCAGAAGAGCTAAGGGAAAGATGGAGGTGGGCAATGATATGGAAGTGGAAATAACCAGTCTTAGTGATGGCACAAATATGTGGTTAGAAGCTCATTATGGTGTCAAATATGATTCTGAAATTAGTCAGGCAGTTGCCAGGATGGAGACGGTAGCTAGGGAATGAAGTTTATAGAGAGAAGATATCACAACGTTCCTTTTTGTGGCTGTGACGACATATTATATACAGAGTCATTGATCCACAAGACATAGGAGCAGAATTAGGCCATTCGGCCCATCGAGTCTGCTCCACCATTCAATCATGGTTGATATGTTTCTCATCCCCATTCTCCTGCCTTCTCCCCATAATCCCTGTTCCCCTTATTAATCAAGAACCTATCTATCTCTGTCTTAAAGACACTCAGTCATTTGGCCTCCACAGCCTTCTGTGGCAAAGAGTTCCACAGATTCACCACCGTCTGGCTGAAGAAATTCCGCCTCATCTCAGTTTGAAAGGATCGTCCTTTCTGTCTGGAGCTGTGCCCTCAGGTTCTAGTTTTTCATGCTAATGGAGACATCCTCTCCAAGTCCACTCTATCTAGGCCTCGCAGTATTCAGTTTCCATAAGATTCCCCCCATATCCTTCTAAACTCTAATGAGTCCTCAACCGCTCCTCATATGACAAGCTCTTCATTCCAGGGATTATTCTTGGGAACCTCTTCTGGACCCTTTCCAAGGCCAGCACATCCTTCCTTATATACGGGGCCTAAAATTGCTCACAGTACTCCAAATGGGGTCTGACCAGAGCCGTATACAGTCTCAGAAGAACGTACCTGCTCTTGTATTCTAGCCCTCCCGACATGAATGCTAACATTGCATTCGCCTTTCTGACTGCCAACTGAACCTGCACGATAACCTTAAGAGAATCTTGAACTAGAACTCCTAATCCCCTTTGTGCTTCTGATTTCCTAAGCATTTCCCCATTTAGAAAATTCTTCTCTACTCTTCCTACCAAAGTGCATGACCTCATACTTTTCCACACTGTATTCCATCTGCCAGTTCTTTGCCCGCTCTCCTAGCCTGCCCAAGTCCTTCTGCATCCCCCCTTCTTCCTCAATACTACCTGTCCCTCTGCATGCCTTTGTATCATCCAGACCATAACCATGGCTCTCAACTGCATGCACACAGCATACACCGAGTGAAGGAATGCACAACATAGTTTGTGCATGTCTGCAGTCCCAACCCGCAACAAGTCAAGGAACACAAGTAGGCCTTTACTGGTATCAGCCAATACTCTTCACAATAAAAACAATGCTTGTGACACTCCCTGCTGGTTGGGAAACTCTACGGGCTGCAATGTCCCTGCTATTAGACAGGACCTGAAGAGCTTACAAGTATTAAAAACCTCCACTTATCTGACCATAACCTCACAGAAAGTCCCTCAGGAGTTGATTTAATAAAGTTATAAATTCTACAAATTAGTAAAATTAAGTTGTGTGTGAAATCAGGGAAGATTATTGTTGAAACATATGAGATCCTGAGAGGACCAGTGGATGCTGCGAGGATATTTCCCCTGTGGGAGGGACTAGAACATTTTAAGAATAAGAAGTCTCCTTTTTAAGATGACGATGAGGATTTTCCCTCGAGGGCGGTTAGTCTGTGGCATTCTCTTCCCCAGAGAGCAGTGGAGGCTGCATCATCGAATGTATTCAAGGCGGAGTTACAGATTTTCTTTTAGGATGGGGGGGGGGGGGGAAGAGAGAGAGAGAGAGAGAGAGAGAGACAGGAAAGTGGAGTTGAAGCCACAGTCAGATCGGCCATCACCTTGTCTATTGATTGATCAGGAACAAAGGGCTAAAAGGCCTACGCCTGCCTAAACTGAGAGCAGAGAGAGTGAAGCGAAGATTTAATGGAGCTATTCAAAATTCCTAGGGGTTAAATACAAGAAGCCATTTCCACTGTGACAGAGAATTTAAGGTAACTAGCAAAAGAACCAGAGGAGGGAGAAGGAGACATGTTTAATACAGTGAGTTGTTGCGACCTGGAAGGCACTGTCTGAAAGCGCGGTGGAAGCAGATTCAATGGTAACTTTCAAAAGGCATCTGGATATATAAGGCGTATGCCAAACTTTGATTGCCATTCAGAGGTCAGCAAGGAATCTGGAGTCAGATTGTTGACACGGGGAGCTATAAAAAGCAATGGGCAGCCAGTGATCAAAGGCAAGCAAGTGAAGGGAGAGCAGCTCAGATTAACTGAAGCTTTACGGAGCCCCAAAAATATCCTGTAAATAGTTTCCCAGGTTCCTATCTCTATCATTGCTGGCCGATACAGACACAGCAGTAATACCAACTATGATTTGCAGGGTTAGCAAATGAATTAATGCTGTTTTAATGTTACAGTGCAGAATGAGTTCTGTCGGCCCATTCAGCTTGTGTACTTTGAAAGCTAGCAAATTATTCCCGGGTCCTGCTCTTTCCCCAAAGCCCTGCAAATATCCCCCCCTTTTGAATCTGATTCCATCACCTTTCCGGGAAACACATGTCACATCATAACATCTTGCTCGTTTAAAAAATTCTCGTCTCCCAGTGGATTTTATGGTCTGGTTACCAAGCCTCCCGCACTGAAAACAGTTCCCTTCTGCTCAATCAACTGTCATAGTTTAGAATGTTGTTTACTCCAATTTTATTAACTCGGTCACCTGAACATACAATTTTTAATTGATGTGGTTATTGCAATCAAAACTCATATTCCAAAAGTTAGTCAGTATCTAAAGTATGGGAAATAATAATAATCTTTATTATTGTCACAAGTAGGCTTACATTAACACAGTAAGAAGTCTTACAACACCAGGTTAAAGTCCAACAGGTTTGTTTCAAACTAGTTTCCGGAGCACTGCTCCTTCCTCAGGTGAATGAAGGGGTATGTTCCAGAAACATATATATATTGAATTATCTCAAGCCAGGACAGTTGCAAAATCCTACCAACTGTCCTGGCTTGAGACAATTCACACCTCTTTAACCTGGGGTCACCTCTATCTCAGGATCTGTAAAGACTTAATTACCTGCAAATGCTCACATTCAAAGCATTGTCTGGCATCTTTGAATTTGCCTATATATATGTTTCTGGAACCTACCTCTTCATTCACCCGAGGAAGGAGCAGTGCTCCGAAAGCTAGTGTTTGAAACAAACCTGTTGGACTTTAACCTGGTGTTGCAAGACTTCTTACTGTGCTCACCCCAGTCCAACGCCGGCATCTCCACATCATGGCTACATTAAAACTGAAGTTACTGTGAAAAGCCCCTAGTCGCTATATTCCGGCGCCTGTTTGTGTACACAGAGGGAGAATTCAGAATGTCCAAATTATCCAACAGCACGTCTTTTGGGACTGGTGGGAGGAAACCGGAGCACCCAGAGGAAACCCACGCAGACACGGGAGAACATGCAGACTCCGTGCAGTGACCCAAGCAGGAATCGAACCTAGGACCCTGGAGCTGTGAAGTGACAGTGCTAACCATCGTGCTACCATGCCATCCACATAGCTCCCTTTTTAAAATACAGACTAAATGTAATACAGTACAAAGTTAACATGGGAGAAAAAGACCCTGAAGTGAAATTCAGGGCTGTCACAGCAACCTAGACTGGTAACTGACCCAACAAGCCCTTGCCTTGTTGCTTTTGCAGGTCCCTGTGGGAGCCATAATGGAAACTCGTGGGGTGGAGGGTTCGCAACATTGCTCCCTATTTGCCAGTGGGTGGGATCTGGGTGCTTGACATGGCGATGAGACCTAACACAGAGTAGTGACTGCTATTTTGTAATGTAACCTATATTTCAACATTAGGGTCAAGAGAAGATTGGCAAGAGGAGCAAAGGCCTATGTTAATCGACCCTAACAGAAGTATGTTTTTAATTTAACTTTTACTCGTAGCTCTGGAGCTTCCAGCACTATCGCGCTCTGATTTTTCCATCCTCATTCTTATGGGATTCAGTTAGGTAAATAGTTTCCATCAGCAGGAATTTCCTGGCAGTGCCACAGGACTCCTGACATCCCTACAGCAGGGTGAAGTTACTGAGGCTGGGGCACAATTGCAAATTTTAAAACGAAGATGGATAGGTCCATTTTAAATCGGGTGATTTTCTTTTACACTTGTCTGATTGGGGAAGGAGTGATGTCTGGTGTTGAGGTTAACAGTCCATTCAACAGCTTCAGCTAAGGCAGTGTGAATGGTTGTAATGCCACCAGGAATGGATCTCCCAGGGCAGGGGTTCATTGTGTGAGCGATAGCCTGACGTGAATGGTCACAGTCACAATATGAGCTGTTCCTCATGTTCAAACGGTAGCACGGTATCACAGTGGTTAGCACAGTTACTTCACAGCTCCAGGGTCCCAGGCTCATTTCCCGGCTTGGGTCATTGTCTCTGCGGAGTCTGCACTCTCTCCCCGTGTCTGCGTGGGTTTCCTCCGGGTGCTCCGGTTTCCTCCCACAGTCCAAAGATGTGCAGGTTAGGTGGACTGGCCAAGATAAATTGCCCCTTAGTGTCCAAAAAGGTTAGGTGGGGTTACTGGGGTATGGGGATAGGGTGGAGGTGTGGGGTTTTCTTTCCAAGGGTCGGTATAGACTCGATGGGCCAAAAGGCCTCCTTCTGCACTGTAAATTTTATGTCTAAATGTCTAAAATGTGGAACAAGTGTTCACACCTTCCCTGGCCATTCTTCAAGCTGTTGAGAGTTGTCCAGATTTTCTGTGGAAGATTGAAATCTGGGACTTCAACACTTGGGTCAGTTACCAGGCTGAGGTTGGTGATTTTTGCAGTCAACCCAGAGATTTGCCATCGAGAGGTAAGGCTGTCATCAGTTTGTCAGGAGTGGGATGTGTTCCAGTCGGGAGTGAAGAATTTCAGACGAGTGTGTGGGTTTTTCCTTCAGGTCCTGTTTCAGTGGGAGAGCTTTGTTAGCTGTCAGCTGATGGTGTTCTATCAGTAGTTTGGTGTATAGTCAACAGTGATTCTAGAGTATTTAGCATTGGCTAAGTAGTTGGTGACAAGAGTTAGACATGAAGATCTTCCCTGGCTTTCAGGCAGTTCAGGTGAAGGCTGAGATTACAGTTTTGGCAGTGTTTGGTTGAAATTTCTATTTCCTGAAGTAAGCTTCCAGAGAACATAGATTTTCAGTGAATGTTTTCTCAATGTCCTGAAGTTAAGGTGGTTGGAGTTCAAATCGAGATCAGTCATGACTGAATGGCTGCACAACTTTGAGTGCCGAATAGCCTCCTCTTGTTCTTAGAGGCAATTCCATAGTGGAAAATCCAGAAGGAAAAATTCGGCAGTTACACAGTGTCAATTTTCCAGTTGTCTGTTTAATATGTAACTGTATTTATCTACCCAGGCCCCCACGCTCTGGAATTCCCACCCTCAAACTCTACGCCTCTCTGCCTTTACTTAGAGATAAATGTAAGAAATTATCATATTTTATTTTATATTTCTTGCAGTAATGTTATTAAAACCTGGGTTAAAATACATACCGACCGTATGTGCTAGAGCAGAGATTAAGGTGTAGTAAAGTGAGGTAATTATTGATTTGCAAGTGATGTGTTCTGTTAATGGATCTTGAGAACTATTTACTTGTTTGCAGATGGCTAGTCAAGGGAATATTTCCTGGTTTGAAGAACCCTTGGGTGTAGATAATTTACGAGGGACATTGTGTTTGGTCCCGGTTAAACACGTCACCGGACATCTTGCAAGAAGAGACAAAAGAATGCCTTATGCGTCT
Source organism: Scyliorhinus canicula (assembly GCF_902713615.1). Taxonomy (NCBI): domain Eukaryota; kingdom Metazoa; phylum Chordata; class Chondrichthyes; order Carcharhiniformes; family Scyliorhinidae; genus Scyliorhinus; species Scyliorhinus canicula. The sequence goes on from NC_052159.1 coordinate 157,756,646, forward strand.
AGTACAGGTAATGTAGTTAATGGGAGGAGCCAGGTCGAGCTGAAGAGTCAGCTGGTCCTAGAACTCTGATCTGAACAGGTGTTCAGTTTGGTCCTGAAAGGTTCTCTCTTCAAAGATTCTGCACAGAGAAAAGCAAGTAAAACCCTGGGTGTTCACTTTATTCACGAGTGGCATTTAATATATATCGGTTTGCTTAATTGGAATACAGTGTCAAGTTTAGGAAGTAAGTTAAGGTTAGGGCAGAAGTAAGGTAGGACAGCACGGTAGCATAGTGGTTAGCAGTGTGGCTTCACAGCTCCAGGGTCCCAGGTTTGATTCCCTGCTGGGTCACTGTCTGTGCAGAGTCTGCACGTTCTCCCCGTGTGTGCATGGGTTTCCTCCTGGCACTCCAGTTTCCTCCCACAGTCCAAAGACGTGAAGGTTAGGTGGATTGGCCATGATAAATTGCCCTTAGTGACCAAAAAGGTTAGGAGGGGTTGTTGGGTTAGGGGGATAGGGTGAAAGTGAGGGCTTAAGTGGGTCGGTGCAGACTCGATGGGCCGAATGGCCTCCTTATGCACTGTATGTTCTATGTTTCACGTTTTACTTAAGAACTGTTGTAACTGTTATCTGTAAAGCTTTTTCTTTGTTGCTAAAGTGGTTAATTCTGTGTTTAAATTAAAGTTTGTATTAACATAAAATATACCTATTGGTCAGTGTTATTTATCACTCCTGTGGTGCAAGAACATTTACATAGAACATAGAACATAGAACAGTACAGCACAGAACAGGCCCTTCAGCCCTCGATGTTGTGCCGAGCAATGATCACCCTACTTAAACCCACGTAACCCGTATCCCAACAATCCCCCCATTAACCTTACACTACGGGCAATTTAGCATGGCCAATCCACCTAACCTGCACATCTTTGGACTGTGGGAGGAAACCGGAGCACCCGGAGGAAACCCACGCACACACGGGGAGGACGTGCAGACTCCACACAGACAGTGACCCAGCCGGGAATCGAACCTGGGACCCTGGAGCTGTGAAGCATTGATGCTAACCACCATGCTACCGTGAGGCCCCTCACGTTTCCTCAGTTTTACAAATTGAAAATAGTTGGGTTCTTGCCATAACAAAATGCTTCTTAAAACCTACCTTTATAACCAAGCTTTGAGTCATTTATTCGAATATCTCCTGTGGTTTGTGTGAAAATTTATTTTAAAACGCCCTTGTAAAATGATTTGGGACATTTTACTACATTAAAGGCTCTATATAAAAGCAAGTTGTTGTGGCTGTCATCAATACATAAGAATACGAAAAATACAGGTGAAGTATTGACAGATTATTCTGGATGAGGAATGGTAACAAAACATTATCTATCAGTGAGACATGCACTGTGACTCTCCCGAGAAAAACCTTACTGTGCAGTCTAACGGTATGGGTCCAATAAACATCTGTCCTGGTCTTACGTAGATTTTACTGCACAGGAATTGCCCATTTACACCAAATTGTCCAGGCTCGTGTTTATGCTCCACACAAGCCCCCTCCCACCCTTTTCCATCTCACTATCAGCATAACATACTTCCGTTCTCTCATACATTTATCAAGTTTCTCATTAAATACCTCAAGTAGATTGAAAGTAACAAAGCAAACATCTCAATGAGGGATGCAGCTAGTGTGTGCTGGGATAAAGCATGTGTCTTTTGCTCCGTGTTGAAACCGTAAAACCATAATACAAGAGCAGTAATAAATAAACTAGAAATCCACAAGCCGACACAATTCTGGAAATGTCCAATAGCCAGTCAGACAACAGAACTTGCATTTAAATGGCAGCTATAACATAGTAAAATGTCCAAAGGCATTTCACAGGAGTATTACATAATAAAATCTGACACTGAGCACATAAGGTGATATTGGGACAGTTGACCAAAAGTTTGATCAAATAGTTGGGTTTTAAGAAGTGTCTTCTTACAGGGTGAGAGAGACTGAGGTTTAGAAATGAAATTCCAGAGCGCAGGGACCAGTCAGCTGGAGACACAATCAACGGTGGATCGATGAAACCCAGGTAGAATCAGCAAAGAGAAAACAGATAGAAAAGAAAAACTTGCATCTTGACAGAGTATTTCAAGATTTCCCAATTACTTTACAACCAATAAAGTACACTTTATTGTAGAGTACACTTCTGCAGTGTACTCACTATTGCAATTTAGGAAAAGCAGCAATTTGCACACAAAGTAAGATTCCACAATACAATGGCCAGATGTTTGTTTCAGTGATGTTGAAACATATAGTCATGACAATAAATGATGTTCGGCACGGTAGCACAGTGGTTAGCACTGTTGCTTCACAGCGCCAGAGACCTGGGTTTGATTGCCGGCTTGGACCAATGCCTGTGTGGAGTCTGCACGCTCTCCCCGTGTCTGCATGGGTTTCTTCCGGGTGCTCCGGCTTCCTCCCACAAGTCCCGAAAGACATGCTTGTTAGGTGAATTGGACATTCTGAATTCTCCCTCTGTGCACGCGAACAGGTACCAGAGTGTGGCGACTAGGGGCTTTTCACAGTAACTTCATTGCAGTGTTAATGTAAGACTACTTGTGACACTATTAAGATTATGAATTATTATAATCCTCTACTTTTCTTCCAATTGTGCCATAGGATCTTTTAGTCACCCAACAGGACAGCCAAAGCTCAACTTGACGTGTTGGCAGAAAGACAGCTTCTCTGACAATGCGGCACTCCTTCAAGACTGGCAGGGTCACTATGGATTTTGAGCTCACAGGGGATGGTTTAGCACACTAGGCTAAATAGCTGACTTTTAAGGCAGGCCAGCAGCACGTACCAGCCTGCCCAAACAGGCGCTGGAATTTGGCGACTAGGGGCTTTTCACAGTAACTTTATTGAAGCCTACTTGTGACAATAAGCGATTTTCAATTCATTTCATTTCTGGAGTGGGATATGAACCCACAAACCCTTTATGACTCAGATGACAGAGTCACCCATTGAAATACACCAGGCAGGGGTTAGCATTCCAAGGTGGGTAACCCAGAAGCAGGAGCGACTGCGACAGTGCCAGGGAGGGCATCAAGATTCCACAACCGCACAAACACCCAACACCACCCGATCCCCCACCCAAAGGTGCAGCCTTACCTCAGGGTCCGGTCAGGAAGGAATCCACAGCTACGGCCTCCCGCACAGTCCTGGCAGTCGGTGCCCACATTGCCCACACCCCCCCATCCCACACTCACATCCTTTTGGGGGGAAAGTTGGGTGGTGGGTGGGGGGGGTGGTGTTGCTGGGTGTAAAGTGGGGGTTTAAGAGTGTGGGGGTGGCTGGGCCAGGATACTGGGCTCTCAGCCTCCAGCAAACCATCTGCTGGGGGTGAACAGCAGGCCCACTCCCTCCCTCCACAAAGGCAGCTGCAGGCCTCAGGGCCTGGGGGTTAGGCTGAGGAGACTGGGGGGGATGAGACCCCCCTGCTCCCCTCCCCTCAGGCACTCGCTCCCAAACTGCTGGAACTTTCTCCCTGTGTGTCTCTCAGCCTCGGGGGGGTTCAGGCCTTCCCTCCCCTGACCCAACCCCCCCTCCCTCAGAACCTCAGCTCCCAGTGCACCCTAACCTGCTGCTGCCCACCGTTGTCATGGCGATCAGCCTATCGGCGCGCCGGCCATGACGTCAGCCGGGCCAATGGGTGTCGCCACTCGGAGCCGGAAGTGCCGGTGGGGGCGGGGCCTGCCGTCTGTGACGTCACTCGATTGACAGCCGGTCCCAGCGGCGGCGCCCGACCAACCGGGGAAGGTGGGGCTGACGAGCCGTCGTACGCCGGCGCGAGGGGCGGTGTTTACGTGCCGCCGTACGTCAGGAGCGGGGCTTTTTGCCAACCTGACGGCAGCGTGAGGGGCGGGGTTTCGGCGGCGTCTGACGGCAGAGTGAAGGGCGGGGTTTCGGCGGCGCCTGACGGCAGCGTGATGGGCGGGGCTTTCCCCTATTGCCCGCCCCTCTGGGTGATTGACGGCTCGGCTCCACCCCCCAACCCGCCCCCATATGCAGAGTATGGCGGGTTCGAGTCCCACGCTCGCAGCTCGGGATACTCCTTTAATACTAAAGCGAAACATTGTGGATGCTTGAACGTGAAATTAAAACATAGTAAGTTGTTCATGGAAGAGGAGGCTGAGATGAGATTTGATCGAAAAGACATAATGAACGGGTCAGATTTAAGCTCTGCAGTCCTGCCACATCCAGCCATGAATGGTGGTGAACAATTAAACAACTCGGGAGGAGGAGGAGGCTCCACAAATATCCCCATCCTCAATGATGGAGGAGCCCAGCACATCTGTGCAAAAGTCAAGGCTGAGACATTCACAGCAACTTCAGCCAGAAGGGCCGAGTGGATGGTCCATCTCCGTCTCCTCCAGAGGTGCTCAGAATCACAGATGTCAGTCTTCAGCCAATACGATTCACTCCACCTGATATCAAGAAACAGCTGAAGGCAAAAGCTCTGGGCCCTGACAATATTCCAGCAACAGTACTGAAGACTTGTGCTCCAGTCTTAGCCAAGCTGTTCCAGTACAGCTGCAACACTGGCATCTACCCGGCAATGCGGAAAATTGCTCAGGTGTCTCTTGTGCACAAGAAACTGGACAAATACAGTCCAGCCAAATACTGCTTTATCAGTCTACTCTCCATCATCAGCAAAGTGATGGAAGGAATCATCAACAGTGCTATCAAGCGGCACTTACTCAACAATAACCTGCTCACGGACGCTCAGTTTGGGTTCCACCAGGGTCACTCAGCTCCTGACAATCAAGGGGTTATCATTGATCAGAAATTGAACTGTCACCTGCCAAGGACCCGGGTTCAATTCCGGCTCTGGGTCACTGTCCGTGTGGAGTTTGCACATTCTCCCCGTATCTGCGTGGGTCTCACCCCTGTCGTGTTATGTACTCTAGAACATAGAACATTACAGCGCAGTACAGGCCGTTCGGTCCTCGATGTTGCGCCGACCTGTAAAACCACTCTAAAGCCCATCTACACTATTCCCTTATCGTCCATATGCCTATCCAATGACCATTTGAATGCATTTAGTGTTGGCGAGTCCACTACTGTTGCAGGCAGGCTTACTACTCTCTGAGTAAAGAATCTACCGCTGACATCTGTCCTATAACTATCTCCCCTCAATTTAAAGCTATGTCCCCTCGTGCTGGACATCACCATCCGAGGAAAAAGGCTCTCAAAGGCCCTATCTAATCCTCTGATCAACTTGTATGCCTCAATTAAGTCACCTCTTAACCTTCTCTCTAACAAAAACAGCCTCAAGTCCTTCAGCCTTTCCTCGTAAGATCTTCCCTCCATAACGGCAACATCCTTGTAAATCTCCTCTGTACCCTTTCCAATGCTTCCACATCCTTCCTATAATGCGGCGACCAGAACTGCACACAATATTCCAAATGCGGCCGCACCAGAGTTTTGTACAACTGCAACATGACCTCAAGGCTCCGAAACTCAATTCCTCCACCAATAAAAGCTAACACACCATACGCCTTCTTAACAACCCTCTCAATCTGGGTGGCAACTTTCAGGGATCTATGGGCATGGACACCGAGATCTCTCTGCTCGTCCACACTACCAAGAATCTTACCATTCGCCCAGTTCTGTCTTCCTGTTATCCCTTCCAAAATGAATCACCTCACACTTTTCTGCATTAAACTCCATTTGCCACCTGTCAGCCCAGTTCTACAGCTTATCTATGTCCCTCTGTAACTTGTTACATCTTTCTGCACTGTCCACAACTCCGACTTTAGTGTCATCTGCAAATTTATGAACCCATCCTTCTACGCCCTCCTCCAGGTCATTTATAAAAATGACAAACAGCAGCGGCCCCAAAACAGATCCTTGTGGTACACCACTAGTAACTGGACACCAGTCTGAACATTTCCCATCAACCACCACTCTTTGTCTTCTATCCGCTAGCCAATTTCTGATCCAAACGGCTAAATCACCCTGAATCCCATGCCTCTGTATTTTCTGCAATTGCCTACCCTCATCCACCTGTTTGGTCACCTTCTCGAAGAACTCAATAAGGTTTGTGAGGTACAACCTACCCTTCACAAAACCATGTTGACTATCTCTAATCAAATTATTCCTTTCCAGATAATTATACATCCTATCTCTTATAAACCTTTCCAAGACTTTTCCCACAACAGAAGTAAGGCTCACTGGTCTATAGTTACCGGGGTTATCTCTACTCCCCTTCTTGAACAAGGGGACAATATTTGCTAACCTCCAGTCTTCTGGCACTATTCCTGTAGACAAAGATGACTTAAAGATCAAAGCCAAAGGCTCAGCAATCTCCTCCCTAGCTTCCCAGAGAATCCTAGGATAAATCTCATCCGGCCCAGGGGACCCATCTATTTTCACACTTTCCAGAATCGCTAACACCTCCTCCTTATGAACCTCAAGCCTTTCTAGTCTAGTAGCCTGTATCTCAGTATTCTCCTCGACAACATTGTCTTTTTCTTGTGTGAATACAGACAAAAAATACTCATTTAGCACCTCTCCTATCTCCACGGACTCCACGCACAACTTCCCACTCCTGTCCTTGACTTGCCCTACTCTTACCCTAGTCATTCTTTTATTCCTGACATATCTATAGAAAGCTTTAGGGTTATCCTTGATCCTACCTGCCAAAGACTTTTCATGTCCTGTCCTGGCTCTTCTTAGCTCTCTCTTTAGAGCCTTCCTAGCTAACTTGTAACTCTCAAGCGCCCGAACTGAACCATCACGTCTCATCTTTACATAAGCCTCCTTCTTCCTCTTGACAAGTGTTTCAACTGCTTTAGTAAACCATGGTTCCCTCGCTCGACCACTTCCTCCCTGCCTAACAGATACATACTTATCAAGGAAACGCAGTAGCTGTTCCTTGAACATGCTTCACATTTCCATTGTGCCCATCCCCTGCAGTTTTCTTCTCCAGCCGATGCATCCTAAGTCTTGCCTCATCGCATCATAATTGCCCTTCCCCCAGATATGACTCTTGCCTGGCGGTATATACCTATCCATTTCCATCACTAAAGTAAACGTAATCGAATTGTGGTCACTATCACCAAAGTGCTCACCTAACTCCAAATCTGACACCTGTCCTGGTTCATTACCCAGTGCCAAATCTAATACGGCCTCGCCTCTCGTTGGCCTATCTACATACTGCGTCAGGAAACCCTCCTGCACACATTGGACAAAAACGGACCCATCTAAAGTACTCGAACTATAGTGTTTCCAGTCAATATTTGGAAAGTTAAAGTCCCCCATAACAACTACCCTGTTACTTTCACTCCTATCCAGAATCATCTTTGCAATCCTTTCCTCTACATCTCTGGAACTTTTCGGAGGCCTATAGAAAACCCCTAACAGGGTGACCTCTCCTTTCCTGTTTCTTAACTCAGCCCATACTACCTCAGTATTCGAGTCGTCATCAAATGTCCTCTCAACCACTGTAATACTGTCCTTGACTAACAATGCCACCCCTCCCTCTCTTACCATTGGGATAACACAGGCTGCAACTGGATGCAGCTTCAACCAAAAGATACTCCAGACCTTGAAGTTAGTTCAACCTGATTTAATGAACCAGTAGCACAGTTAGCACAGTTCTCTGTGAGTTCGACTCTCTGCTAACCCAAGTGTGGTTACTCTGTCTGACTGAACCAGACTAGCTCTTAGCCACGTGCTGGAGGTGTGATACTGTAAATACACCCTGACTCACTCTGCAGATGTTCATCAGTGGAAAGAGGTGGAGTGTGAGTGCTTCGTGCCTTTTATAGTGAGATACCACCCCTGAGTGTCCTGCCTGCTCATTGGTCATGTCCTGTTCTGTGTGTTCATTAGCTGCCTGTCTGTATATCATGACAACCCCCAAACCCAAAAAGATGTGCTGGGTAGGTGGATTGGCCACGCTAATAGCCCTTTCATTGGAAAGAAAGATTTGGGTACTCTAAATATATTTTATTTTATTTTTAAAAAAGGAACTGAACTGGAATAGCCATATTAATTCTGTGGCTACCAAAAAAAATATATTGTGGCTGCCAGGGCAGTTCAAAGGCTAGGAATCCTACACACACAGTAATATCTACTCATGTCACACTTCCCCAAGGCCTGTCCACCATATACAAGTAACAAGTAGGAGTGTAATGGAATACTCTCCATTTAATACTAATCTTTATTAGTATCACAAGTAGTCTTACATTAACACTTCAATGAAGTTACTGTGAAAATCCCCTCATCGCCACTTTCCGGCATCTGTTCGGGTACACAGAGGGAGAATTCAGAATGTCCAATTCAACGAACAAGCACGTCTTACACGACTTGTGGGAGGAAACCAGAGCACCTGGAGGAAACCAACGCAGACCAAAGAACATGCAGACTCTGCAGACAATAACCCAAGCCGGGAATCGAACTCGGGTCCCTGGCGCTGTGAGCAACAGTGCTAACCACTGGGCTAACGTGCCACCCTAGTGCAGCTCGAACAACACTCAATACCATCCATAAGCTCAATACCATCCAGGACAAAGCAGCCCGCTTGATTTATTCCCCTTCCACAAACATTCAAACCCTCCACCACCAACAAACAGTGGCAACTGTGTGTACCACCTGCAAGATACACTGCAGTAACTCACCAAGGTTCCTTAGACACCACCTTCCAAACCCACGACAATTAGCATCTAGAAGGACAGGGGCAGCAGATACCTGGGAACCCCACCTGTTGCTATATTTATCTGGTTATAAATACAGCGGTCAATATGGTCGCCTTCCTTAATCCTAATTATGTTTGCTCTAGAGTCGTCAGGTATCTTTCGATACCGCCACAAGGTTCAGACCCCAATACTGATCAAAGAACCAATGCACCAGTTTGTTAGTTCAAAGTCAATACTATTTATTTACACACACAGTAATATCTACTCATGCACAAAATACCATAAACTAAACTATCTCTAACGCGAACGCCTATACTTAACTTCGGGTGCCCACTCAGAGGAACAATGGCCATTGTTCAGATCTGAGGCTGTTGGGTGCGAAGGTGTAACAGGAAACAGCTAAGGTCGTCCGTCTGATAGCGAACGTTGACCTTGGACTCACTTGCTTCTGGTGCAGCTGGTGGACGGGTCTCTCCGCTTCGAGAGCTGAGTCCAAGAGAGCGATTCTCTCTCAGGGGCTTCTTCTTGTACCTGAAGAGGCTTTGAGCGGTTTTGGGCGGGCCTTGAACTTGGCCCCGCTTAATTGGGATGTATCTATTGGGCTGCTAAGGGCAGCAGGGTAGCATGGTGGTTAGCATAAATGCTTCACAGCTCCAGGGTCCCAGGTTCGATTCCCGGCTGGGTCACTGTCTGTGTGGAGTCTGCACGTCCTCCCCCTGTGTGCGTGGGTTTCCTCCGGGTGCTCCGGTTTCCTCCCACAGTCCAAAGATGTGCGGGTTAGGTGGATTGGCCATGCTAAATTGCCCGTAGTGTCCTAATAAAAGTAAGGTTAAGGGGGGGGTTGTTGGGTTACGGGTATAGGGTGGATACGTGGGTTTGAGTAGGGTGATCATGGCTCGGCACAACATTGAGGGCCGAAGGGCCTGTTCTGTGCTGTACTGTTCTATGTTCTATCTTGATCACTCGTATTGATCTTGACCAATAAAGGGGTGGGTGCCCCTGATGGCTTGGCGTGTCTTTGGTGGCCGTTGGCCTTGCTTTGTTTGTCTTTCTGGCGCCGGGATGTCTGTAATAGTATTGGTTACTCGAGTGTCATTCCTTTGTTCTCGGGGATGGGCCATCAATATGTTAATTGACCTACAGTTTCTGTCTCGTCTGGGAGCTGCCTTCTCCAATATGCATACAGGCTTTGTGCCAGCTTGCTTCCCTAACATTGTCCATATTTCCCTACAGTCATTGCGAGCATCCATTTTGTATTCTGGAAGTGGCCATCCCAGATGGCTACACTCCCTCCTTGTGATCCTCACCGCGAAGCGTGAAGGATCAATTTACTGCATCTTCTTCATTCTCCTCCTAAGTCGGGCACCCATAGGTAAGGACAGGCCATACGCTACTCTGTCCTATGAATTGGAAGTTTTACCTAAATTACTTTATGTACATAAAATTCTAAAATTAAAAAATTCTACAGGGTGCTACGACATTCAGGCATGCATTACAAAATAAAAAAACTGGAACCTCTAACTATCCTTAACTAAACTATTCTCAATTAAACAAAATAATTTACAACATTTTAAACTGTACAATAGCAGCAACACAGGTGTCCCTGGCTTGGCAATCAAGCACAGAGTTTTACATTTCTTTTATTAGAACAAACAAACACACACAAAAAATGGATGCACTTTAATTCACTTAAAGGGGTTGGGGGGGTTTGTTGAAGTCCGAAAATAGGGGATCTGAATGTGTACACCGGAGTGCGGGAGGCTTTACTCCGCCATTTCCTGAGTCTTAGGGTCTGAACGACACTGCGGAGTATCGCAAATACTAATAGTAGTGATTCCACAACGTAGGACAGGGAATACCAAGTTATGAACTTGTCACACCTGGTCGGTGTATCGGTTACTATCTCGGGGTACAGTGTATGGCAGGGGTGGGAAACATTCACGGCCTCCGTGGTAGGGGTCAGGGGGGTAGCGTCCGCGCGCAACTGGAGGGATCCCGCTAAGATCCAACTTTAGAGCATGATGGTTGTCTTCATCTTTTCTTCTTTCTTTCTTCTTCTTGAGGCTTCTGTGGTTCCAGAGTTTTATGGACACAAGCATAATTTATGTTATTATCTTGTTTAAGATCCCGTATGTCTGTCTGTCCTTTGATTGCCAATTACCCGTTATAATTTGTCACCATCTGTGACTCCCTCATTTTTTTTTAAACCAAATATTTGGGACAAGACATCCGAGAAAAAATTGACATAAGGCGAGCCGTCTCGCAGCCTGTGCTATCTACCATCCCAGTGTTCGAGGATGTAAATAGCATTTGGAAGCAACCTAAGGGTCGCCATAAACAAACAGAAGAGTTTTGAACTAAAAGTGCCAAAATGGGGTGCGTATGGGCCGCGGCGGGTAAGAATGGGTGGAATCCCCAGGTAGGATGGTGACCAGAGCCATATGTGCTCTACCCGAGTGTAGCTGACTAGGGGGTCCTCAGGCAGGGCGGGGACCAGTGCCATTACTCCACTGCCCGAGTGACTGGCAAGAATGGTAAGAATTTATGGTCGTCGTGGGAGTTGCATTTGCTAACTGCGACCTTCAAAGCAGAAGGGCAGTTACGATCGGTTCATCTGCGGACAAACTAGTTCCTTTAACTGCCAGTGGGCGTTAAAAGAGTGGTAGCGTGGGGCCATGGATAAACTTCAACATTTAACATTCACAATAACAAACAAACATACATAACAAACATGGTGCAGGTTCCATCAGAAAGACACGGTAAATTACATTTGGCTTGGGGTGTAACTAGCATATGGAGCCAGTGCAGTGTGACCGAAGAAGAGAGGAAGGAGGAAACAAAAATGAAGTGGCATTGCTGAGGTATCCCTGCCATGAGAAGTGGCGGGTAAGCGCTCATCGTTTGCATGGGGCAGCTGGGACCTTGTAGCTGCTGTGGGTGGTGTTCTCTTTCATATCTGGGGGCTAGTCTAGCTGGTGGTGGGGGTCTCCTGCAATCTCAGGCGAAGTGTCATGGCTGCCCACAGTTGTAACATGACCCATGGGGCACATAAGATGGAGCAGGTTGCCTGGGTGGGGGGTCGGGGCTGTTGGTGTCGTTGCTGGTTTGGGGGGCATTGGTGGGCTGATTCCGTTGCTGTTTCGGGGGGCTTGACATTCTCGTGCATAATGTCCCAACTGTCCGCAATTGTAGCATTTCTGGGATTTAGGCTGCTGTGGGCTATTTCTTCCCTCGTTTACCCATGTGGGGTTCTGATGCGTCCTAACTGGATGTATGTTAGCATCTGCCTGCTCTTCCTCTGCTTTACTGTAACCTGATTTTCCCTGCATGGACTGTTCCCAAGCGCAGGACAGTCTCTTTAGTACCCATTTCTCATTATGGGTCTCGTCTGAGGGGTCGTAATTTGCGCAACCTCTCTGTCCTGCTTCTGTCGCATGAGAGACTAGGATGCAGGTCCATTTGGCCATATTATCTGGGGACAAATGGGCGCGGGCTAACTCTCTGAACACCGCAGTAAAATGTATCCACAAGCGTCCAGCAAACGCTGTGGCGTGCTCTGTCTTTTGCCTACATTTGTTTAGGCCTTCTATGGGGTCTCCTTTGTTATAGTCGATCGCATCTAGGATCGCTGTGTGCATTTCTTGGAGGGTGCCTCCTCCTACATTCTGTGGGTCGGGACGGGCTGCCATGACTTACGGCTTAAAACTGTGAGCTTCAGTTGCTCTGTTGCATCTAGGCCGTACATGGTCGCCTGCTGTTTTACTCTTGCAAAGAACTGGTGGGGGTCCGATGTGGGTAGGAAGGGTGTAATCTTCTCACACGCGTCCCTTAACTGAGTGACGGTTAATGGGGTCGTGTACAGGAAATCTGGGTCTCCGTCAGTTGTGGCCCTGCGCTGTGTGGTTACAGGGTTCATAGGGGTGTGTTCTGCCTGTGCAGTCGGGGGTTGGGTGCTTTTAGTTTCTGGGGTTTGTCCTGTGTACATGTGCCATGTACATATCTGTGGGCAGTTTCATTTAACTCCTGCCAATCGGGGCCGTTTTCTTGGTCTAATTGGGATCCAAATGTGCTCTGGAACCCATTCTGGACAGAAAGCAGAGATTGCAATTTGCTTCCGGCACTTTGCGTGATCTACCAAGCTCTGCCTTTGTTCCGTCGTGGAAGTGTGGAGTGCTCGTAGGGCTGCTTTTAAATCGTTACACTGTTTTTGTAACTGCTCAACTTGTTTTTCTGTTTCCTGTCTTACCAAGACTGTGCGTTGTGTGTCTTGGTAGGCTTTGTCATATTGGGACTGAAAGCTGCTCAAATGGGCGAGCAAAATTGGTGTGCCCGCTTGTCATCAGCCATCTCTTTGTCCCTCGCCACTAACTGCTCTCTCAGTTCCCTGTGTTCTCTCTCATATTCGCTCACATCTCCTTCACTATTCCTGTCTCTCTCCTTAATCTCGCTACGCAGCGTCCTAACGACCTCCTCTGTGCCTCACAATTGTGCCAAGCAGGACACGATTGCCATTGGCTTGTGCGCTTTCCCTAAGCTCTTCTTATGAATCTCTTGTCAGGTTCTCCCACCAAGTATGCCCTATACTTACAGGACCCGTTTCATCATGCGCGCAGAATTCGCTCCAAAGGGGCCATCCTTTCCCTTTGAGGTACTTTCTGATTTCCTCTTCCCATACGGGACACTGTGACCTCGAATTCTTGGGGGTTCATAAGGCATTCCATTGCCTTCATTGCCATTTTTCTCTCGCTATCTCTGGGGTCTACTGAATTGGGAACAGGGGATGATAAAGTGGTGATGTAAACACCAGTACGACTCATGCTAATTTCCGGCCTACAAAATTCCCGACAGCTTTACACAACAAAATCTCTCAGGTTTACCTTATATCCCTGTTAGTACGCATGCAAATAACACACTTACCAATTTTGATGGTTTGATCAGTATTGGTCTTACGCTTGTGGTTTTTCTTTTCCAATTGGATTTAAATTCAAATTTTGGGTTCTCTTGGAGTGACTAGGCCACTTCTAGGTCGAGTCCCGTCAAGATGTCTCCAGTAAATGTTGCTATATTTACCTGGTTATAAATAGAGGTCAATATGGTCGCCTTCCTTAATCCTAATAGAGTCGCCAGGTATCTTTCGATACCGCCACAAGGTTCAAACCAGAATACTGATCAAAGAACCAATACACCAGTTAGTTAGTTCAAAGTCAATACTATTTATTTACACACAGTAATATCTACCCATGCACAAAATACCATAAACTAAACTATCTCTAACACTAACACCTATACTAACTTCGGGTGCCCACCCAGTCAGAGGAACAACGCCTGTTCGGATCTGAGAAATAAAAATAATACAGCCCTGTCGACCCAATCTCTCCTCACAAGACAACCCTGCCATCCCAGAAATCAGTCTGGTGAACCTTCGCTGCACTCCCTCTGTGGCAAGTATATCCTTTCTTAGGCAAGGACTGTTGACTCACTGGTAGGCAGAACGTATCGACGGAAGTAGAAATTACAGAACGTTTATTTCGATACAGTTAGAATACTCCTCCACTTTCCTCAGGGTCTCCTTCCCCGACATGCAGCTAGGCTGGGCTGCTTCACAGCTTCAGGGTCCCAGGTTCGATTCCCGGCTTGGGTCACTGTCTGTGCGGAGTCTGCACGTTCTCCCCGTGTGTGCGTGGGTTTCCTCCCACGGTCCAAAGATGTGCAGGTTAGGTGGATTGGCCATGCTAAATTTCCCTTAGTGTCCAAAATTGCCCTTAGTGTTGGGTGGGGTTACTGGGTTATGGGGATAGGGTGGAAGTGTGGGCTTGGGTCGGGTGCTCTTTCCAAGAGCCAGTGCAGACTCGATGGGCCGAATGGCCTCCTTCTGCATTGTAAACGCTGTGAAAATTCTTTGAAACTGGGGCTCTCCTTGTAAAGGGGAAACCCTTCCCCCTTAAAGGGGCAGGCATGTCTGTCTTAAAGGGGAAGTTCATATTCCGGGGAGGTCACAGAAAATTGTATAGTTCTGATCCTGGGCCCTTCATTGGGGTTCCAATGGAGACCAAAACTGCACACAATACTGATCATATGTGGTTCGGCAACATCTACTGTGAGAGAGAAACAGTGAAAGTTTCAGGCCAGTGACCTTTCATCAAAACTGGGACATGTAAAAAATGTAAAATGTTTTAAGCAAGGGAGGATGGGAAAAAACAAAAGGGACAGTCCTTGATAGACTAGCAAACGGGGGGAGGTATTCTATGACAAATGATGTTTAACTCAAGATAACTTAGGTAAACACTGAAGTTCATCACCATTGCTGGAATTTCTTATTAAGAAAGTCTTAACAATGTATTTAGAAAATGGTAGTATGACCAGATGAGTCAACATGGTTTTATGAAAAGGAAACTTCTGACAAATTGTTTTTGAGGATTTAACTCGTAGGGTAAAGGGGAACCTTAGATGTAGTATACTTGGGATTTCTAAAATGCATTTGATAAGGTGCC
Organism: Scyliorhinus canicula; assembly: GCF_902713615.1. Lineage (NCBI taxonomy): Eukaryota > Metazoa > Chordata > Chondrichthyes > Carcharhiniformes > Scyliorhinidae > Scyliorhinus > Scyliorhinus canicula. Next base: position 157,771,798 of record NC_052159.1, read on the forward strand.
ACAAAAAGATTAAGACACAAAATAAGAGCTCCTGGAGGGGAGGTTCACATATTAGCATGGACATAGGATTGTCTAACAAAAAAGGAAACAAGGAGGAGGCGTACATGGGGGATTCTCAATAACCAGTGGAGTGCCACAAGGATTGGTGCAGGGGCCTCAACTATTTACAATCTGTATTAATGACCTTGAAGAGACGGAGTAATGTGTCTAAGTTTGTTGATTATACGAAATGCGGAGGAATGCAAGCTTCGAGGAGGGCATAAAGAGGCGGTAGGTATATAGATAAGACGACAGAGTGGGTATAATATCGGGAAGTGTGAGATTATTCATTTTGCTCTCGAGACTAGAAGAGCAGGTTTATTTTCTCAATGAGTCAAACTTGTAAATGTTGATGTTCAAAGAGAATTGGGTCTACTCTTACCAAGAATGCAGGTATAGCAAGCAATTAGGAAGGCAAATTGCATGTTGGCCGTTATTGCAAAGAGATTGAAGTACAAGGATAAGGAGGTTTTGCTACAATTGTACTGGGCCTTGATGGGCCTATTCCTGGAATATGGTGTGCAATTTAGGTTCCCATATTGAAGGTTATATTTGCATCAGAGGCAGTAAAACAAAGGATCACAGGATTGATCCCCGGATGAGAGGCTGAGTAAACTGAATCTATTCTAAGGAGTTTAGAGGAATTAAGATTCTGAGGGGCTAGACAGGGTAGATACGAGAGGTTATTTCTCATGACTGGGGAATATAGAATTTAGGGCTCAGTCTCAGGTTAACGGATCATTTAGGACTGAGATGAGGAGAGATTTCTTCACTTCAATGAAGAATCGTTGAAATTGCCTAACGCAGAGGGATGTGGATGCTCAATCATTGAGCATATACTTAAGGATGGTCTCTCAGAGAATCAAGGGCTATGGGGAGTGGGCCGAATAGTGGAGCTGAAGCCCAAGATCATATTGAATTTTGAAGTAGGCTTGATGGACCAAGTGGTCTATTCCTGCTCATTTTTCTCGAGTATAATCCAAGCTCAAGAACACATTGACTCAATTAACAACCTTTTCTCTTTATTCATACATGGGGCGTGGAGATCAGCGGCAAGGTCACCATTTATTGCCTATCCCTAATTGCCCCTTGAAAAGATGGTGAGCTGCTTTCTTGAACCGCTGCAGGGAGTTCCAGGATTTTGACCAGGCGAAGGAATGAAGGAACAGCATATGTTTCCAAGTCAGGATGCTGTGTGGCTCGGAGGAGAACTTGCAGATGTTGGTGTTCCCAGGTATCTGCTGCCCTCGTCTTGGGAGGTAAATCACAGGTTTATGGGAAGCTGTCAAAGATGAACATTTTACGGTGCTCAGTTATTGCTTTTTAAAGAGTCAAATATAGAATGTCTAACCGGATGGAAACACTTTGCACATGTGCATCCATTTATCTTCAAAATATTCTATGCCAGGGGTTTCTTCAATTGCCAAGGATAAAGTTTAATCCCTGTTCAACTCTGATCGCCACACTACCAGAAGGATGTGGAGACTTTGGAGAGGGTGCAGAAGAGATTTACCAGGATGTTACCTGGTATGGAGGGCATTAGCTACGAGGAAAGGTTGAATAAACTTAGTTTGTTCTCACTGGAACGACGGAGGTTGGGGGCGACCTGATCGAGGTCTACAAAATTATGAGGGGCATTGTCAGAGTGGGTAGTCAGAGGCTTTTTCCCAGGGTAGAGGGGTGAATTACAGTGGGGGTAAAGTTTAAGGTGCGAGGGGCAAGGTTTAGAAGAGATGTACAAGGCAAGTTTTTTTTTTTTTTTTTTTTTTACACAGAGGGTAGTGGATGCCTGGAACTCGCTGCCGGAGGAGGTGGTGGAAGCAGGGACGATAGTGACATTTAAGAGGCGTCTTGACAAATACATGAATAGGGTGGGAAGAGAGGGATATGGACCCCAGAAGTGTAGAAGATTTTAGTTTAGGCGGGCAGCATGGTCAGCACAAGGTTTGGAGGGCCGAAGGGCCTGTTGCTGTGCTGTACTTTTCTTCGTTCTTCGTATTGTTCCTGTTGATTTCCAAATATCCATTCGTTGATACAGGAGATCTTAGTAACCCACTTTTGGATTAGTCCACCAATTAGGCAACCGGCGAAAAACGAGCCCGTTATGATCTCCAGGGTCAATGTTGAGTCCGAAGATCAAACTGGGATTTAATAAAATAATAATCTTTATTGTCACAAGTAGACTTACATTAACGCCACATTCCGGCACCTGTTCAGGTACACAGAGGGAAAATTCAGAATGTACAAATTATCTAACAGCACGTCTTTCGGGGCTTGTGGGAAGAAACCGGAGCACCCGGAGCAAACCCACGCAGACTCCGCCCAGACAGTGACCCAAGCAGGAATCGAACCTGGGAAACTGGAGCTGTGAAGCAACAATGCTAACCACTGTGCTACCGTGCCACCCGAGCAATATTTATAATTTAGAGAAAAAAATATAATGTCTGTTCTCGTCAACAGATGCTGTTCAGTTCTGATTAAAGTTCTGTGCTGAGAACTTTAACCTGACCCCATTTCCCTCTACTGCACTGCCTGACCTGAGCATTTGGTTTTGCCTTTTTAAAATGTACATTCTTCCACTTCTCCCAATCTTTTACAGGCCACAATATCCAAACTAAGAAAATTTGATGTTTACAGTTGTGTGTCATACAACTCATTGAACTGCCGATTAACAAAAAAACATGTTTTGCTCATATCCTTAGATTAGCTTCCGGTGCTCATTCCAATACGCAATTCACATTTAACTTTTACATTTCTTTTAAACTCCAGAACTCCACAATTGTAATTTTGCACAATATAATCATAGTAGGAATACCTGGATGGAAAAACCCCATCTGTGCTATTTTCTGAAAGAAATCAATTTAACTTGTATTTGAGTCAATATTGGCTGATGCTTTCATCTCCCTTTTAAGTTGTTTCCACTTTGATCACTCACTCACTGAAATGTTGGACCATAATTTTGCTGTGGTCATCGAATGGCATTTTAAAAATTCATTCATGGGTTGTGAATGTCGCTAGGTAGATGCGAGCGAGCGGTCTCCTTAAACCGCTGCAGTCCGTGTAGGTACATCCACAGTGCTGCTAGGCAGGGAGTTCCTGGATTTGGGTCCAGTGACAGTGATATATTTTCAAGTCAGAATAGCTTGGGACGAGGGGGATGGATCTTCCAAGTGATGGTGTTCCCATGTATATGTTATCTTTGTCCATCTAGGTGGTAACAGTGATGGGTTTGGAAAGTGTTGATGAAAGAGCCTTGGGAGTTCCTGTAGTGCATTTTATAGTTGATTCACACCGCTGCCACTATTCGTTAGTGGTGGAGGGAGCGAATGTTTGCGAATAGGGTGGTTCAGGCGCGCTGTTTTGTCCTGGATGGTGTCGACCTTCATGAATGTTGTTGGAGCTGCACTCATCCAGGCCAGTGGAGAGTATTCCATCACACTCCTGACTTGTGCCTTGCAGATGGTGGATAGGTTTTGAGAAGTCAGGATGATAGTTACTTGTTGCAGGATTTCAAGCCTCTGACCTGCCCTCGTAGCCACAGTACCTACATAACTAGTCCAGTTTAGTTTCTACTCAATGTTAACTCCAGGATGTTGATAGTGTGGATTCAGCGATGGTAATGCCATTGAATGTCAAGGGAGATGATTATATCATCTCTTGTTGGAAATGGTAATTACCTGGCACTTGTGTGGCATGAATGTTACTTGCCACTTGTCAGCCCAAACCTGGCTATGTTCTAGGTCTTGTTGCATTAGGCCATTGACTGCTTCAGTGTCTGACGAGTCACAAATGGCGCTGAACATTGTGCAGCCAACAGTGAACATCTGAAATTGTGATGGAAGGAAGGTCATTGGTCAAGCAGGTGAAGATTATTGGTCCTGAGATACTACACTGAAGAGCTCCTGCAGTGATGTCCCGGGACTGAGATGATGGACCTTCAACAACCACAACCATCTTTCTTTGTGCTCGGTTTTACTCCAACTAAAGGAGAGATTTGCCTCTTGATTGACTGTAGTTTTGCTAGGGCTCCTTGATGCCATTCTCGGTCAAATGCTGACTGGGCAGTCACTCCTCTCCCCCCTGGAGTTCAGCTCTGTTGTACATGTTTGGACTAAAGCTATAATGAGGTCAGGAGCCGAGTGAACCTGGCAGAACCTAAACTGAGCGTCTGTGAGCAAGTTATTGTTGAGTAAATGTCGCTTTGCAGCATTGTTGATGATCCCTGTCATCTGATGATTGAGAACAAACAGGTAGGGCGGTATTTGGCCTGGATGGTTTGGTTCTGATTTTGCGTACAGGACATACCTGGGAAATTTTCCATTTAATCAGGTTGCAGCTGTACTGGAACAGCTTAGCTAGGGGTGCAGCAATTTCTGAATCACAAGTCTTCAGCAAATGGAATTCAATCTGGATAAGTACGAGGTGATGCAGTTGGACAGGACAAACAAGGCAAGGGAATACATGATAAACAGCAGGACCCTGGGAAGCACCGAGGATCGGAGGGACCTTGGTGTGCATGTACACAGGTCTCTTAAGGTAGCAGAACAAGTGGAATCCTTGGTTAAGAAGGCAGATGGTATAATTGCCTTTATTAGCCGAGGCACAGAGTTTAAGAGCAGGGAGGTTATGCTGGAACTATACGAAATGCTGGTTAGGCCACAGCTAGAGTAACAATAATAATCACTTATTGTCACAAGTAGGCTTCAATGAAGTTACTGTGAAAAGCCCCTAGCTGCCACATTCCGGCACCTGTTCGGGGAGGCCGGTACGGGAATCGAACCCACGCTGCTGGCATTGTTCTGCATTACAAGCCAGCTGTTTAGCCCACTGTGCTAAACCAGCCCCTAATGAGAGTAATTCTGGAATCCACATAACAGGAGGGATGTGATAGCACTGGAGAGGGTGCAGAGGAGATTTACCAGGATGTTGCCTGGGCTGGAGAGTGTTAGTTATGAAGAGAGATTGGATAGACTGAGATTGTTTTCCTTGGAGCAGAGACTGAGGGGGGACACGATGGAGATGTATAAAATTGAGGGGCATAGATAGGTTAGACAGGGAGAAACTTTTCCTCTTGGTGGAGGGATCAATGACCAGGCGGCACAGAGTTAAGTCAAGGGGCAGGAGGTTTAGAAGGGATTGGAAAAAAAAAATACCCATAGGGTGGTGGGAGTTTTTCTCGATTCAGTGTCTGAAAGGGTAAATCTCAGATTCACTATCTAGAGGCAGAGACCCTCATAACATTGAAGTATTTAGATGTGCGTTTGCGATCTCAAGGCATACCAAGACTATGGGCCAAATGCTGGAAAATGGGATTAGAATAGCTAGATGGTTGTTTGTGCTGTAGGACTCTCATGACTTTATTACTGCCAGAATATTGTCAGGGCCAATAGCCTTGCAGCAACCATTGCTTTCAACCATTTCTCGATTTGCCGTGAGTTAGACTCGTCTTTGCTCATTTAGGTTTTTTAATTCTTTGCATGCAAGTTGCTGAAACCACGAGCTAATAGCACCGCAGGGTGAAGGAGGATATCTGGGATGTGAGTGACAAGGGCCAGAAACATGGTCTCTACTTTAACAATCAAATGAAAAGTTCAAAAAAAGGAAGCACTGGGTGAAATTTTTTTGAAAATATTTTTATTAAGTTATTTTCCATTTTACAACAAACGTTCAACTTTATACAATTTATATAATAAACAATCCCCACCACCCCATGTCCCTCCCTTATACAGATCCCCCTTCTCCACTTGCTGACAACTAGACCCCCCCATTCCCCCAAATATCCTTCCCCTTCTTGCTGATGACCACCAATTCTTAAGGGAGCTAAACAGCCTCCATCTCGAATAGAATCCCTCCTCCAACCCCCTTAAATTTCTCCAGGTGTAAAAACTCTGATAGGTCCCCCACCCTAGTAGCTGCTTTAGACAGCTCCGGTGCCCACTTCCCCAGCAGAATCCTCCTCAGGGCAATCAGGGAGGCAAAGGCCAACACATCAGCCCTTGACCCCTCCTGCAGCTGTGGCTCATTCAATACCCCTAAAACGGCCACACATGGACACGAGTTACTATTACTCCCAGAATCTCCAACGTGTGAATGGTTAGCCCCGCAAACCTACCCTCCACGAATAGATCCCTAAACATCATTAGCCCCTCCCATTCCCAGACCCTGTACGACAAGTTCAATCCTGCTGGGATAAGTCTGTGGTTCCCACATATCATCGCCCTTAATGACATTGACCCCAGCTTAGAACGTTGCCTGAATTAGTTCCTTATTCTTAAGGAAGCTCCTACCACAGGGCTCGTACCTGGATGGCAAGAACAGGAGCAGTCACCAGTGCTCTCAAACACGACTCTGTACAAGTGGCCGCCTCCATCTGCCCCCAAACTAACCTTTCCTCAACGGCCCATCTCTGAACCTTCTCAATATTCGCTGCCCTTTAGTAATTCAGCAAATTAGGCAATACCAACCCCTCTGATTGCATATCTCTCTGCAGAAACCTCTCCAGGCCAGAGGAGTCTTGCCCACCCACAAAAAGTTCAAAATCAGTTTGTTTATCTTCCCAAAAGATGACTTTGTAAAAAGATTGAAAGATTCTGAAATACAAATAAGAATTATTTTGGAAGAACCGTCATTTTCACCTTCTGGACCCTTCCCGCCAATGATAACAGGAGAACATCCCACCTTTTCAAATGCTCCTTCACCCCTTCTACCAGACTGGCCCGATTTAGCTTATGCAGCATATTGCCAAACAACTAAAACTCAAACTGGCCAGCCAAAACGGCAATTTCTTTAGGTCCACACCCAATTGCCAATGTAAAAAGTAACAGGGAAAGTGGACACTCCTGCCTTGTTCCCCGATACAGCCAAAAGTATCCCCGAGCTCAATGCGTTGGTCCAAAAGGTCGCCGTCGGCACTATAAAACCACCTAATGCAGGAGATAAACCTAGGTCCAAACCCAAATCTCTCCAGTGTCCCAAAAAGATACTCCCAGTCCACCCACTCAAATGCCTTCTCCACATCCATGGAGATTACTACCTCCAACTTGGTACCTGACGAGGGCAAAATTCAGGAGTCTCCTTGTTTGCTGACAATTGTCAGCCCTTCGTAAACCTTGTCTGATCCTCAGATGATTAGACATCCTTCCAGGTGAGTTGCCAGCACCTTTGCCAACAACTTTGCACCAGTATTCAACAGAGAGAGATATGGATAAATATGACACACACTCCTCTGGATCTTTATCCTTCTTTAGGATTAGAGATGTGGAGGCCTGTGCCAGTGTGGCTGGCAGCACCCACTGGGATAGTGAATCGTTGAATATGCCCAGCAAATGCTACCCCAGTTGTGGCAACATTTTGTAAAATTCCACTTGGAATCCACCTGGGCCCAGTACCGTGCCAGACTTCATGGGACTAACGCACTTCATAATTTTCTCCAGCCTCTGCAGCATCTCCCTTTCCACCACCGGGAAGTCCAACCCGTCCAAGAACTGCACCATATCCAAGTTTCCCTCCGCAGGCTCTGACCTGTCCAACCCCCGGGTAAAAGGTCGGAAATAATTGTCTCTGTCCCCAAACATAACCCACAGACGAGTCGGGTCCACCACTCCAAATTTCGCTTTGTTCTTATAAAGAGCCGATTTGGCACTCCACTTTTTGCCTGCTCCTCTCCCAGATCTTGGTACATTCTTATGGTGTGGCCTTCCCATCTGCACTCTGATGTTTCCTTCGCCCACCTCAGGATCTTTGTTTGTCTAAGTAGCTATGGAGTCAGACTATGATCACCCGTGGTGGCTCCCCTTGATTTGAGATTCTTCCAGAATGGCTGGTGGGGTCGGTCCACTTTGGGAGGGGATGCAAAGACCCCCGCCCCATCAGCTCGAACATCTTTGCACATACTCTGTGGCCTTCGCACCGTCTATGCCTCCGGGCAGTCTGCCGATCCTCAAATTTTGCCTTCTGGAGCGATTCTCCAGGTCGTCGATTTTGGCCGTTATTACTTCTTGCCCCTCTGCCAAAATAGTCATTTTTGCCTCCAAGGAGGCGATCCGACCATCATGATCCAAGACCGTCGCCCCCACCTTTTGAATTCTGCGCCTCCAACCACTGTACCACCCTTTCCGGGGGTTGCCCGAAACTTTCGCCACATCGTCCGTGGCCACCTGTCCCAGCCTAAAACTCGACCAACTTCTCAGTCGACCACTGAGTGGGCAACGATGACTCAGGCTTATCTGCAATATTTTCCCCTCCTGTGCCAGGCGTGTCTTGAATCCGATGGGATCCCTTTACTCGATACACTCCTTATATGGTAACCTTTGGACATCCTACAGCGGAGGAGGAATCCTTACTCTTCCACTTTATCACCCGCTAAACGAGCAGAAAGGGCCAAAAATCAAATCCTCAGGCAGGAGCCACCTTATACGTGCGACCTCTCATTTCATGGCTGCCATCAGAAGTCCAGCACTGGATTAATTAAAACCAGGTACAGAGAGAGAAGTTAAGATTGTGAGAGGGAAGGGAAAAAAAAGGAACAAAATGGAAAAGTTAAAAATGCTTTAATTTTAAAATTAACTTTATTAACAGTACAATTAAAACTTGAAAGAATGGATGTTAAGATTGGAGGCTGTGCCGGGAGATACCTAATGACCATAAGACATAGAAGCAGAATTTGGCCACTTGGCCCATCAAGCCTGCTCCGCCATTCAATCATGGCTGATATTTTCTCATCCCCATTCTCCTGCCTTCTCCCCATAACCCCTGATCCCCTTAGTCAAAAAAACTATCTATCTCTGTCTTAAAGACACTCAGTGATTTGGCCTCTACAACCTTCTGCGGCAAAGAGTTCCACAGCTTCACCACCCTCTGGCTGAAGAAATTCCTCCTCTCAGTTTTAAAGGATCGTCCCTTTAGTCTGAGATTGTGTCCTCTGGTTCTAGTTTTTCCTATCAGTGGAAAACATCCTCTCCACGTCCACTCTATCCAGGCCTCGCAGTATCCTGAAAGTTTCAATAAGATCACCCTCATCGTTCTAAACTCCGAGTACAGACCCAGAGTACTCAACCGTTCCTCATACGACAAGTTCTTCATTCCAGGGATCATTCTTGTGAATCTCCTCTGGACCCTTTCCAAGGCCAGCACATCCTTCCTTAGATACAGAGCCCAAAACTACTCACAATACTCCAATATAGAGTCTGACCAGAACAGTCATCACTCTGTGACAAACTGACGAGCGTGTGATCACTAATCTTTTAAAAGGGAACATGGTAAATTCCTCAGATCACATTGCCAAGTTACAGGGTGTCAGTTTAGCTGGTGTCATGTGAGAGTTAGTGGTTAGGTTGTGATGTGCCCATCGTAAAGCCCCCAGCGAGTGGGTGATGTTTCTTTGTCTGTGTCATGAGACGGTGTGACCGAGATAAAAAACAGAAAATGTTTGAACCATTTGGATCATATCGGTAAAATATTTCCGAGTTTGGCATCAAATGCAAATTTTGAAATTATGGCCTTGAACTTGGAACTTTTAAATTAAAGGTTTAAAGTTACGAGCCCCATGTAAACGGAAGTGGGTTCAAGGGGCAACTTGAGACATTTCTGGAGAAGAGAATGATGAAGGATATGATGAGACGGTGTTGATTGAGTGAAGATTCCAAGCTTGTTGGATCCAATAGATTTTGCTGATTCTGACCATTCTGCTGCACATACATGCAGAATGGCCACATTGTCCAATTACTGCCAGTTACCCAAAAACAGTGGCTCGCATAGCCATATAAATCAGCGCCCAAGTCAATAGGCAGGTGTTATTAACTAAACACAAATTTCAACTAACAAATCAATGTCCAGCACATGAAATACACAGCAAATAAAAAGCTGCAACCCCAGCAATTAGAAAGTACTGATTCTGTTTATAAACCATCAGAATCCCTTGGCTGTCTGAGCCTTCGAACATATCACAACACACCAAATGCATCTATCTTTAAGATTCAAACCTGTACCCTTATTTCTGGTTTGTTGTATTTATCATTGCTTGAGGTTCTTTGATGAAACAGATCTTAATTTTTGTTTTGAAATCTAATTTCTCCATCCACCATGTTGCTAACAACTTCATTTGTATTGTAGCTTTAATGAAATAAGGAGTTTCAGGCATTCCACAGGAACGTTATAAGACACAGTGACATGAAGCAATTTGATACTGAGCCACATAAGATAGGGTTGATGATCAAAAGCTTGGCCAAAGAGGTAGGTTTTAGGGAGCATCTTAGAGGAAAGAGATGCAGAGGAGTTGGGGGAGAGAATGAGAGGTTAGGGCCTTGGCAGCTGAAGGCACAACTGCCAAAGATGGGGCAGCACAGTAGCATAGTGGTTAACATCAATGCTTCACAGCTCCAGGGTCCCAGGTTCGGTTCCCAGCTGGGTCACTGTCTGTGCGGAGTCTGCACGTCCTCCCCGTGTGTGCGTGGGTTTCCTCCGGGTGCTCCGGTTTCCTCCCACAGTTCAAAGATGTGCGGGTTAGGTGGATTGGCCATGCTAAATTGCCCGCAGTGTCCTAAAAAGTAAGGTTAAGGGGGAGTTGTTGGGTTACGGGTATAGGGTGGATACGTGAGTTTGAGTAGGGTGATCATTGCTCGGCACAACATCGAGGGCCGAAGGGCCTGTTCTGTGCTGTACTGTTCTAAATCTAAATGGAGAATTTAAAATGAAAAATGAAAAAGGCTTGTCACGAGTAGGCTTCAATGAAGTTACTGTGAAAAGCCCCTAGTCGCCACATTCCGGCGCCTGTCCGGGGAGGCTGGTACGGGAATCGAACCGTGCTGCTGGCCTGCTTTAAAAGCCAGCGATTTAGCCCAGTGAGCTAAACCAGCCCCTATTAGGGGTGCTGATCAGGGGTGCTGATGAGATCAGAATTAGAGGAATGCAGATAACTCAGAAGGTTGCACAACTCGAAAGGCATTTGGTTAACAAGAAATGACACTCAAAGTGTTGCTTCATCAAGAGCCAGTGCAGGCCAGTGAGCACAGGAGTGGTGTGTACAGGACTGGAGGGCTTTGGACAAGGGAAGCTGAGTTTTGGATGACCTCAAGTTTACAAAGGGTAGGACATCCGGTGACGGCGAGCGGGAGGCAGCCGCGCGTTGGAGGGCTCCCGTTCGGGAACAGCATTGTCGGGGGTTAACGCCCGGTCCTCGGGGCAGCGAAGGCAGTAAAAGTCGGGATAAATCCCAGGGAAGGGAAATGTCGAGGATCAGTAAAAAAACGGCCGTGAAAAAAGCAGCTGAAAGTCCGTCGGGGAGTGGAAAGGTCACCGCGGGGTTGGTAAAGAAAATCGAGGCTGCAGCACCAGGGGAGGCCGCATTGCTCATGGCTGAAGAAATAACTACGGTGATGGCCGTGGAATTCGAAAGGCAGTTCTCAAAACACATGGAGGCAACGAGGAAGGAGATGGGGGCGGTTTTGAAAGTGCTGGTGGAGGACAGCGGTGGCGAGCGCAGTGGCGGAGGTGCGGGAGCAAGGTGAGGCGCTGAAGGAAGTGGAAGAGACATTATTGCAGCACGGTGATCAACTTACCTCGATGGGGAAGGAGATGCGGAAGGTGATAGAGATCAACAAGGATCTGAGGGGCAAAATGGAAGACCTGGAAGACAGATCCAGGCGACAGAATTTGAGGATTGTGGGGCTGCCCGAAGGTGTGGAAGGCCCGAAGCCGACTAACTATTTTGCCGCGATGTTGGCGAAGCTATTGGGGGAGGGGGAGGATCCCTCCCAATATGAACTGGATGGGGCTCATCGGTCGTGGAGGCCTGTACCAAAGGCGAGTGAGCCGCCAAGAGTAGTGACTTTGTGCTTCCGTAGGTACAGTGTGAAGGAGAAGGTCCTGTGCTGGGCTAAGCAGAAGCGGGTGGTGTAGTGGGCTGGAGCTGGTATACGTGTATACCAGGACTTTACGGTGGAGCTGGCGAGGAGGCGGGCTGCCTTCAACCGAGTGAAGAGGGCACTGTACATTAGCATGGTGCAGTGGGGCATTGTATATCCAGCGAAGCGGAGGGTGACCTACAAGTTCAAGGACTTTTATTTTGGGACGGCGGAAGCAGCGGAGGAATTTGCAAAGGCAGAAGGACTGTGGCAGAATTGAGAAATGGTCATGTACCGATGTAGCCTCATGACTGTATTTTTTCTTTTTTGTTTCACTGCGTGCTGGCGTATGGGCTACAGGAGCCAACGTGGTGTATATTTGGACAAGGAAAGAAATGGGACTTTCAGTCGTAATGAGGGTTCTTTGGGGTATGAGTGTGTATGCGGGGTTTGTGTACTAAAGTGTTCTGGGGTTTTTCCAGGGGCCGGGCAGGGGCCGCCACGCTGGCCGGTTTAGACTGGCCAGTGAACGGGGTTGAGGTGGGGGGAGGGTCTTCGGCCATCGGAGCCTGGCAGAACAGGGTCCGATGAGTCTAGCCGGGTGGAAAGTTGGGGGGAAGGAGGAGGAGTTTTACAAGAGGAAGTGGAGGGGAGGAGTTGGGGGGGGGGGGGGGCTTACAACTCTTGGGTGTCATTTACGGTACTCTTTCGGAGGCTGGATGGCATTGAGTGTCGGTGGGGGGGGGGGGTGCTCTATAGGTTAATGGTGATCATGGTTCCAGACTCCTTTTTCTCCTGTTTTTTTTCCCACCGTGAGAGGGTTTGTTTTATTTGATGCATATGTCGACAACTGGGCCATTGGTTGGGGTGGTGGGAGGATGGGATCGTTGTTGATGTCAAGGGTATTAGACTTTGTATTTGTTACCGTTTACTGCTTGTTGGGGGGTGTAAATTTTGTAGGAAAATGTAAAAATGGAGAATAAAAATATATTTTTTTAAAGTTTACAATGGGTAGAATGTAGCAGACCAGCCAGAGATGCACTGGAATAGTCAAACCCAGAGTGAAGGGCATGGATGAGGATTTCAGCAGTAGAAATGCTGACGTGGGGTGTGTGGATGGAATCAGCTGATGTCACTCAGGTGGAAATAGCCTTAGAGATGGCATGCAGTCAGAATTTGCTTTGAAGCTAGTTAACTTGAATATCTCAGTCCCGGTTTCTTTCACTGTTCCCTGGTCTGCACAAGCCATTTCCACATGAGGAAACAGTGGCCTGGTGGCAAATTCACTAGACTAGTAATCCAGGCTCATGCTCTGGGGCCACAGGTTCAAATCCCACCATGATTTAAATTCAAATGCTTAATTGAAAGCTCAGTAATAGTGCCATGGAACTATTAATTGTTCACCAATGCCCTTTAGAGAAGGAGTCTGACATCTTACCTTGTCCAGACCTGTGGAGACACATCAATGTGGATGACTCTCAGCTGCCTCGGAAATGGTCTCGCAAGCCACTCAGTTGTACCAAACTGCCACAGAAAAGTCAAAAAGGAATAAAAGCAGAACTATCCGGCATCACCAGGGACTGAAAACGGCAAAGGCACTCGCAGCCCTGTCAACTCTGCCACACAGACACACACATACACAAATATACTCTGGGTGGAGCTCAGTAACACCATGACTGACCGAACTAGCCCAGTCACAAAGGGCATAGTTGCTAGACTGGGTCTGCAGCAAGCATGGAGGGACCAGGTTGGGAAAACATAATAGACGTTTCATCAATCTACCTGTTACAGATGCCCATGACATTAGAAGTAGGAGTGACCACCACAGAAGTCTTGTGATGATGGAGTCCTGTCATCACACCGAGCATGCACTCGATTGTGTTGTGAGACACCACCATCGTGCTAAATGGGATAGATTCAGAACAAACATAGCAGCTCAAATGTGGGCATCCATGAGATGCCGTGGGCCATCAGCAACAGCAGAATTATATTTGGCCTCAATCTGTAACCACATAGCCTGGCACATTCCTCATTCTATCATGCCACCAAGACAAGGGATCAGCCCTGGTTCAATGAAGAGTGCAGGAGAGGATGCTGCAAGCCTAACTAAAAATTAGGAACCAACCTGGTGAAGCTACAATACAGAACCAGTTGCATGCCAAAAAGCAGAAGCGACAATAGGCAGTTAAGGAGATACGGATTCCAGTACAGCTACGACACTGGCATCAACCCGACAATATGAAAAATTGTCCAGCTGTGTCCTGTCCGCAAAAAGTGGAACAAATCCAGTCCAGTCAAACCTTCTCTCGAATGTCTGTAATGGAAAGCATCGACAGTGCTATGAAGTAGCACTTGCACAGCAGTAACTTGCTCACTGATGCTCAGTTTGGGTTCTGCTACAGCCACTCAGTTCCTGACCTCTGCCTTTTCCAAACATGGATAAAAGAGCAGAATTCCAGGAGTGAGGTGCGAGTGACTGCCCTCAGTCACGGGTGTGGGTGGGTGGGGGGGGGGGGGGGGGAAAGAGGCGACTCTCCACTGATTCCAAAACAAGTTACAAAACTCTGGCTAGATCCCACTTGGAGTCACTGTAAGCAGATCTGGCTGCCACACATTAGGAAGGATATTTTGGCCTTGGAGGGAGTGCAACATAGGTTTAGAAGAATGATAACTGGACTTCAGGAGTTAAGTTATGAGAGATTATAGGAATATGGCCTGTTTTAGTTAGAATTTAGAAGGTTATGGGGTACCTGATAGAAGTCTTCAGGATATTACAGGAAAAGGCAGGGTAGATAAACTGCACTGGTTGGAGATTTTAGAACTGGGGGGCAGACCATTCAGTAGTGATGTTAGGAAGCATTTCTACCTCCCCGAACAGGCGCTGGAATGTGGCGACTCGGGGCTTTTCACAGTAACTTCATTGAAGCCTACTTGTGACAATAAGCGATTATTATTATTACACACAAAAGGTGGTAGAGGTTTGAAACTCTCTCCCACAAAAGGCAATTGGTGCGAGACCTGTTGGTCATTTTAAATATATGAGATAGATAAATTTTTGTTAAGCAAAGGTATTAAGGGATATGGGCCAAGGGAGGTATATGGAGTTAGGTCACAGATCAGCCATGATCTCATTCAATGGCGGGGCTAAAGGGGCTGAATGGCCTACTCCTGTTTCTATGATTGTAACCATACCTACCACAAAGGAAGATGGTTCAATTTGTTTGAGGCCAATTATCTCAGTCACAGGGCATTGCTTCAGGAGTTCCTCAGATTAGCGTCCTAGATCTAACTATCTTCAGTTGCTTCATCAATGACCTTCCCTCCATCACTGCACCATAAGGTTATTAGTGGGGCTATTTGCTGATGATTGCACAATGTTCAGTACCATTCACAGCTCTTCAGATACTGAAGCAGTCGATGGCCATTTGCAGCACGATCCAGACAATATTCAGGCTTGGGCTGACAAGTGGAAAGTAACATTTATGCCACACAAATGCCAAGCAATGGCCATTTCCAACAAGAGAGAATCTAACCATCTGATCTGGACTTTTAAATGGCATTACTATTGCTGAATCATCCACTATCAACATTCTGGGGTCACCACTGACCAGAAACTGAACCAGCCACATAAATGCTGTGGCTACAAGAACAGATCAAAGACTAAGAATTCTACAGTGAGTGACCTACCTCCCAATTCCCCTAGAGCCTGTCTATCATTTACAAGGCTGGTCAGGGGTGTGATGGATGAGAGCTCTAACACTGAAGAAGCTCAACACCATCTAGGAGAGAGCAGCCTGCCTGATCAGCACCCTATCAACCAACCTAAACCATTTACTCCCTCCACCAACGATGCATCGTGATAGCAGTGTGTACTACATACCAGATGCACCGTAGCAACTCAGCAAGGCTCCTGACAGTACCTTCCAAACCCTCAATCTGTACTGCCTAGAAGGACAAGGACAGCAGACACATGGGAACATCACCACCTGTAAGCTCCCCTCCAAGCCACACACCATCCCAACTTGGAATATTACCCTTCCTTCGCTTTAGTCGGATCATAATCCTGGAACATCCTAACAGCACTGTAGACATACTTACATTACATGGATTGCAGCAGCTCAAGACGGCAGCTCACCACCGTCTTCTCTAGAGCAATTAAGAATGGGCAATGTATGTTAATCTAGCCGGCGATGAAATAATTTTTTTTTTTAAATAATTTAACCAAAGTCCCATTTCTTCACTTCAAATCCCAAAAGCTGACCCTTTATGTTCCAGCCATAACATTTGAGGTTTCATCAGGCTTGGATTGTGAAAGAAGACAACCCAAGGCTGCTCTACACATTAAATAGGAGCAAAGACAGGAATGGAGGCCAGTGTGTGGATACAACAAGAACTCCAGCAGGACAAAGGACTGGACATGGTTCCTGCTGACAAATGAATCAGTGAGCACAACCAGACTATCCAGTATCACCTTTAAAATTGAAATATTTATTCCATGAAATGAAAAGTGGGAGATATACTCCAATAGGCACAAATAAGTTTGTAGGACAATTAGTTCTTGAAAGTACTAATTCAACTTTTGTGGAAAAAATGAACTATGCACGAATCGGTCTGAATTTTTTTTCAATACAAAAATCAGATCACTTCTTTGCACGCTTGAAATTGAAAAACAAAAAAAAAAAAATTCCCATTTAGAACTCGGTAAAGTAATAAAAACATGCCCAAACCCCATGCTTTAATTACAGTTCTGGCAGATGGGTTGCTCGTCTCAAATACATTAATTCTAACTGGTGAAGATACAGAATGTTTTATGCGAGAATAATTTTGAGTGGTTTCAGGTTAACGTGGTAAGAATATTGCCACAACGCGTTGCAGAGAACAGGTTCCTCTCGACGCTCGCCCCCCAACCGTCTGTACAGACTTTTTTTTGGCAACAAACGTGCAAGCTCAGCCACAATTTCACTTCTGATTTTCCACACTCTGGCATGGAGAAATGTATTTGAGGGTTTTCTGCAAAACATGTGCATCAGCTGGCTCTATCCTCTTGTAGTAGTTCTTTTTAGTTTCTATTATTCCAAAGCCAAATTTTCTGTAGAATTCAATAGCTGATTCATTGCTGATTTGAACGTGCCTGCAAAGGTAAACATAGTGTTACTGTATGAAGCAACTTTAGAAACACAGCATTGCATCAGGACACATTTACAGCACAGCTGCAGCACTGAAGTGAAATGCTTTTGTTTAATTTTGCATTTACAAACTTATCTGCAGCCAGCACTTAACCAGATACCAAAAGGAAATGTAGCAAGGGTTCCCTGGGGAAGAGAATCGTGCTTTGTTTGGGATTTAATTTACACGTCGTGTTCACAGTAAGAAGTCTTACAACATCAGGTTAGAATTCAACAGGTTTGTTTCAAACACGAGCTTTAGGAGCACTGCTCCTTCCTCAGGTGAATGACTTCTTACTGTGCTCACCCCAGTCCAGCGACGGCATCTCCTCGTCGTGTTCAGCATTTGCACAAGGTGGTTTTGATTTTGTACCAATGTTAAACTTGTGATTATAGGAAGGATGTGGAACCATTGGAAAGGGTGCAGAGGAGATTTACCAGAATGGTGCCTGGTATGGAGGGAAGATCTTATGAGGGAAGGCTGAGGGACTTGAGGCTGTTTTCGTTAGAGAAAAGAAGGTTAAGAGGTGACTTAATTGAGGCATACAAGATGATCAGAGGATTAGATAGGGTGGACAGTGAGAGCCTTTTTCCTCGGATGGTGATGTCTAGAACGAGGAGAGATGGATATAAAACAGATGTCAGGGGTAGGTTCTTTACTCAGAGTAGCAAGGGCGTGGAATGCCCTGCCTGCAACAGTAGTGGACTCACCAACACTAAGGGTATTTAAATGGTCATTGGATAGACATATGGATGATAAGGGAATAGTGTAGATGGGCTTTAGAGGGGTTTCACAGGTCGGCGCAACATCGAGGGCCGAAGGGCCTGTACTGCGCTGTAATGTTCTATGTGACGTGCGAATGCCCTGCTATTGTGGCACACAGCGCCTGGATGCCACTTACTGATATCTGATTCGGATCGGGAGACAAGTAGAGAATTTAATAACAGTAATAATAATCTTTATTCGTGTCACAAGTCGGCTTACATTACACTGCAATGAAGTCACTGTGAAAATCCCCGAGTCGCCACGTTCCGGCGTCTGCTCGGGTACACAGAGGTAGAATTCAGAATGTCCAATTCACCAAACAGCACGTCTTTCGGGACTTGTGGGAGGAAGCCCACGCAGACACGAGGAAAATGTGCAGACTCCGCACAGACAGTGACCCAAGCTGGGAATCAAACCCGGGTACCTGGCGCTGTGAAGCAACAGTGCTAACCACTGTGCTACTTGGAGAGCTCAACAGCTTTCGTCATTGCAAGTTCCCTCAGAGTAGGTTAAGCCGAAAGAGTTTGAAATCCACACTTAGCCAAGAGTACAATTACTGGAAGCCCAAAGGGTCAAATTTACAGCAAGAACAATCTATTTATGTTGCTAGCAGCTCCAACAGCTGTTCAGAAGACCATACCTGGCACTTCCTGATGGATAGCCCACTTGCCGCTGCTCAGGTGGTTTGTGATGGTCTTAGTTTTTTGTATGAGTTTTAAGACAAGGTGAGAGTTATTTATGCTTCCTGTACACTTGGGACAGTTCAAAAAGGCTCATGGACCTCAGTCAAAACAACAATGAAGGCCCCTCTCCCACAAGCTGTGTCTTCACCATAAATTATTGTCTTTAACACAACTCTCCCGGCAAAAAGCCAAAACTTTCTGCAGCAAGTTCTAAATTTTAAAATCAGGTTGGAGCATAAAGCTATTTATGAACTTCTCAGTAAAGTTAGGTGTTTGTGTGGTGGAACACTCATCAGAAGGAAATAGTTTGGATGGATATTTAAGGAATTTGATTATAATGCAGGAAGGATGCGTGCTGCTGCCTTCACTCTCCCAGCTGCTTGAGGCAAGGAAGATCCATGATGACTGGGTAGCTTGGCAGCTGCAGTGGATGGCTGGTACAGGAGGTTTTTCTGCTTTCACCCTTTGCCACAGTCCACACTATGCTGCCATTGTGCCACATCTGTCAAAATTACCAAATACCTGTCATACTTCATGCCACAATGGGCTTTGTTACACCTTTCCAACATCTGTCCAACACGGTGAGATAGAGGCTAACAGGGCTCACCACAGGTGGTGGTGTACAGGACCTGAAGCGATAGGCTGTAGATCCAGACAGGACCTCCGATCAGAGATCAGATTCCATTTCGCCAATGAGGCATTAGGCAGGACCATCCAGTGAACAAGTTAAGAGTCACCTCCCAAAACTCAACGGATACAAGGAGTATCGGAGTGCATATTGCTTTCAGACGGTGCAGGCAAAGGCTGCAGACATAAATTTTCTGAGTGTACAGAAATTGTGTTTGTTGAACAAGCAACATCCCTGTACAATCTTATGCAATAACCATTCCCAAAACCCATGTTTAACAAACAATTATCTGCTGGGAAGGAACTGGTTTGAAGAAAACAGTGCATACTCACAGATAAATATTGTCAAAAGTTCCATCCTTTTCACAGATGTTTAACACATGATTCAGCATTTTAGTTCCTAAATAATGAAAAAGAATAAATCATTCAATGCTGGTAGTCCCGAGCACACATTCTCTGGACAAAAAACTGTCTGTGCATCAAAAGTAGGCAGTGACCCAAAATGTTGCATGCACATAATCCAATGCAGGGCACGATGATGAGCAAATATGATGCACTGGAAGTTTCCATGTCAGGGTGTACTCCAAGAAACAGATCATAATTTTGCAATAGATATAATGCCTTTATGGTGTTATACAAGTGTACCAAAACATCTGCTGGGACTACTTCAAGTTTCAGTTCTGACCTTCAAGCTGGGCTTTTACATCAACTGAATTAAAATTATACATTTGGAGTTGGATCTTAAAGCACAAATGATAGGAGCCTTCTCATTTTTACTGTTTCATGAGAATGCTTTTATATTTTTATTCAAACAAAATTTTCAGACAGACAAAAATAACCCCAACAGTTCTAAATCCCAATGCAGTTTTATACCGCCCCTTGTCAAAGAGGACCCTAACAAACTCACAAACCCTCCCCCCCCACACAACAACTGATCCAGTCACCATTCCCTCTCGGGAGCTGGAACCTACCCTCCTGAAATATATCCCTAAACCTCTCCAACCCAGGGGCAGCACAGTGGCAAGCACTGCTGCCTCACAGCGCTCAGGACCCGGATTCGATCCCAGCCCCGGGTCACTGTCCGTTTGGAGTCTGCACATTCTGTGTTTGCATGTGTCTTACCACGGAAAAAATCCAGAATTGAGTACTCTAAATTTAGTTTAAAAACACCTCTCCAACCCCTCCCTCTCCCCGAATGTTGAATCTAAACCAAATGGCACAAATCTATGGTTTCTGTAAATCAGCACCAACAGAGAGTCCAATTTAAATGCTGCATAAATTGATTCCAAATCCTCAGAGGCGAATACGACTAAAGCTCAATAAACGTTTTACCAGAGAACGGTACCAAGGGCCCTCAGACTTGACCCGATGCAAAAGCCTCCTTCATTCGCCCCCAAAGACAGTCTGGGTTCTCAAGCCACTCCCGCAATTTCTCAATGTTTGCCACTCAGTAATAACACAGAAGAGGTAGTGTTGTCTATACTTATGCTGATTGTCTATACCTTTGCAGAAATGCCCTGTGAACGCAAAGGGTCTTACCCACGCACAGAAGTGGATACTAAATTACTGACCCTACCAAAGAAAGCCTGAGAAATAAAGACTGGGAGACACTAAACAGAAACAAACATCTTGGGAGAATATTCATCTTGACCATCTGCAGTCGTTCTCTCCCCCCCCCCCCCCCCAAAGGTCAGAGGAAGGGCATCCCACCTCTTCAAATCAGCCCTCACCCCATCCATCAAACTGCCCCAAGTTAAATTTATGGAGCGAGGCCCTGTCATGGGCCACTCAAATTCCCACATACCGGAAATTAGTCCTGGCCGGACGAAATGGTAGCCTCCCCAGTTCCCCTCCCCTCCCAGACTGTACACCGAGAAAAAAAAAATCACTCTTGCCCAGGTTTAGGTTATATCCTAAAAAGGAGCCAAACTCCCTGAGCACCTCCATTCTCTCCCCCACATTGGAGAGTGGGTCCGTGACATATAACAGCAAATCATCTGCAGGCAAGGACACCCTATGTTCCCTCCCTCCAGAATGCCTTTCTTATCAGGTTCCAATACCTAAAGATGCTTCTCGTTGTTATGACCCATGACATCGGACAACAAAGACTCATCAATGGCGCTTTGTCCCATGACAACATCACAATTTAAAGTGGAGACTGACTGGATCAAATGGGCTCCAGCAGTTAAATTACAACTCCTAGATGTTTTAATGTCGGAGGCTAATAACACAACGGACTTAAAAGTACCCCACTTTCATACTTAACCTTTAACGGGCTAACTCTTGACCAAAGCTCTCTGGGGACCTGGCGGTGGCAAATTGTCAGAGCAGCAAGAAAGGATATAAATTCCATCCAGAGGGCGGCGCAGTGGTGCCTCATGGCACCGAGGACCCGGATTCAATCCTGGCACCGGGTCACTGTCAGTGTGGAGTTTGCACATTCTCCCCGTGTCTGCATGGGTCCCACCCCCACAACACAAAAGGTGTGCAGGGTAGGTGGATTGGCCACACTAAATTGCCCCTTAATTGGAAAAAAATGAGAATTGGGTACTCTAAATTCATATTGAAAAATAAATGAATAAATTCCATCCAGGGGTTACTGCTATGTTGGTTTAGCTCAGTTGGCTAGACTGCTGGTTCGGGTGCAGATTGAGGCCAACAGCACGGATTCAATTCCCGTACTGACTGAGGTTATTCACGACCTTGCCCCTTGCAGATATTCAATCTTGCCTTTCACCGAAGGTTAAATCACCACCAGTCAGCTCTCAAAGGGGAGAGCAGCCGATGATCGTCTGGGACCACAGCAACTTTACTTACTGCCATGTCACACATCTGATCAGGCAACTACCGTATTTTTGTCATAGTTGGATGCTGTATGTTGTGGTGTACTTTATCGGCACTTTGAACAGAAGTCCTAAATTTTAAACAGAAACCGGTCCAAAAGGGTGTTAAGTGAAGAAACTTGATGGGTTTAGTTATCAGACGCAGGTGCAGTCCATTCAACATGCTGCACTGCCAATTTTCGGAGAAGACTGAATGACTTATGGAATACAAAGCTTTTAAGCAGAATAACAAACTGTTCGGAAAGGTCATCTGCTTGAAATGTTAACTCGGTTTCTCATTTCAGAAACGCTGGAAGACTGCCTGAAAATTCCCACCATTTTGTGTTTCTGATTTCGATGCCGCAGTTTGATCAAACATGGGCTTGTCCAATTAACCGTGATCAATGTCCCTCTGTATATGATGGTATAGAGCAAAAAAAAAAGTTAATATTTTTATTCTTTTATAGCAAAATATTCAAAAAAACTTTTCATTTATACAACAATATCCCCAACACAAGATATACAACAATATCCCCAACACAAGATCACCCATCCTAACCCAGTTTCATACCAAGGCTATCCCCCCCACCGCGAGTCTCCCCATCCCCCCCAACCAACTAGACTGACTACCCCCCAATCCTCCCAATAGCCGACAGTAACCAGCTCCTTAAAAAAGGCCATGAATGGCTGCCACCTTGAATAAAACCCATCCATCGACCCTCTCATGGCATATTTGGATCTTCTGGTGCAAAGTTTCTATTAGATCCCCCAATCAAGTTGAAGCCTTAGGCGGCACCACCCGAGCAAGACTCGCCTCCGGGCTATTAGAGGGGCGAAGGCCAAGACATCTGCCTTCTTCCCCCTTCTGTAGCACCGGCAAGTCCAGCACGCCAAAAATGGCCACTATTGGGCACGGCTCTACCCTAACATCCAGAATCCCTGACATTGTTTCAAAAAAAGGACCCCAAAAATCATCAAGCTTGAGGCAGGACCAAAATATGTGCATGCAATTTGCTGGCCCCATAGAACACCACTCACATCTATCCTCCACCAGAGAAGAACCGACTCATACATGCCCTGGTCGAGTGCACCCTATACATCACCTTGAACTACATCACCGTAAAAATTCACTCTTGTTCATGTTTAACTTACACCCTGAAAAGGAAACAAACTTCCGGAGCACTTCCATTATCTCCCCCACATTGGAGAGTCTGTAATGTGTAATAGCAAATCGTCTGCATACAGGGACATCCTATGCTCCCCTCCGCCGTGCTGTATCCCCCTTCACTTAGAAGACCATCTCAGCACAATGGCCAGCGGCTCAATTGCTCATGCTAACAGCAATGGGGATAGTGGACACCCCTGCCTCGTACCTCAATACAAAACCAAACCCACGGTATAGATTTTGGCCCAAACCCAAAATGCCCTATAATCTTAAAAACACCTCCACTCCATGCGGTCAAATCCTTTTTCCGTATCCATCGAGATAATCACCTCTGGCTCAGCCACTGAGTAGGGTCACATCATGACATTCAAGAATCTCCTAATATTGGCCGACAGCTGCTGGCCCTTAATAAATCCAGTCTGCTCCTCTGACAAGCAGGGCTCCAAACGAGTAACCAACAGTTTAGCGTCAGCATTTAACAGAAATGGATCAGTACGACCTACACTCCATCAGATTTTTGTCCTTTTTCAAGATCAAGGAGATTGATGCCTGTGCCAGCATGGCCGGTAACACCCTCCGGGACAGAGAAACATTGAACATGTCCAGAAGTGGAACCAGCAGACCAGCAAACTGTCTA
Organism: Scyliorhinus canicula; assembly: GCF_902713615.1. Taxonomy (NCBI): domain Eukaryota; kingdom Metazoa; phylum Chordata; class Chondrichthyes; order Carcharhiniformes; family Scyliorhinidae; genus Scyliorhinus; species Scyliorhinus canicula. The sequence continues at coordinate 157,795,542 of NC_052159.1, forward strand.
GAAAATAATCCACCCATGCCGGTGCTTTACCCGTCTGCATTAACCAAATACGATTCATGATCTCCTCCTGTCCAATTGGCGCCTCCAGCTCCTGCCTTCTTCCCGTTCCACTGCAGGAAGGTTAACCCATCCAAAAATTGCAACAGTCTCGAATTCTCCTCCGGAGGCTCAGACTTAGATAGCCCAGGTAAAAGGCCTCAAACATCTCACTGGCCTTCTCTGGGGCAGAAACCAATCCACCACCCGAGTCCCTAACCTGAACTATATCCCGGGAAGCAGCCTGCCACCTCAGCAGGTGAGCTACCAGACTGCTGGCCTTCTCCCCATACTCACATAACACCACCCTCGCACGATGAAGTGGGCTCATTGCCTTCCCCATTGAGAACAACTCAAAATCCATCTATAATTCTTTTCTCCCCACCAAAGCTCTGGCTTTGGTACAATCGATATTGGTGTCGACCTCAAGGACAGAAGCCACCAACCGGGGTCTCTTAATCCACCTGGATTTATTCCTATGTGCCTTATAAGAAATTATCTCCCCCTAATGACAGCCTTCAATGTTTCCCAGAGTGTGAAGGACAAAACTGCCACATTCGGATTTAACTCCACATAATTCCCAATAGCGGAGGACATCCATTCGCAATATCCCTCATTAGCAAACAGCACCATGTCCAACCACCATGGGGTCGTCGAGAGCACCCTGGCTCCAATAACAGATCCGTATAATGTGGGACATGATCCAATATTACGATCACCAAGTGCTCTGCCCCCCCAACCCCAGGGAGAAAAGACCATGAGGAAATCAATCTGGGAGTAAACCCGATGAACTGGGGGGGGGGGGGGGGGGGGAACCACTCCTCATCACTTGGATGTCTAAATCTCACCCCCCACCTCATGATTAACTGATACAAGTCAAAATCAGGAATAGAAGCCAGCACCTTCTCAATTAATTCTGAATCATTCCAATTCGGCGCATACATGTTAACCAAAACTACCGGTGTGCCCGCCAACACCCACTAACTAATACATAGCTTCCTCCTGAGCCCACCATAATGTTAACTAGAGAAAAAGTCATCCTTTTGTTAATCCACGCCACGGTTCCCATGTCCTAACATTAAAACTCGAGTGAAACACTTGCCCCACCCATGCATTCCACAGTCTTGTTTGAGCCCTAATTCTCAAATGGGTCTCCTGTAAAAAAAACCACATCAAACATTTCAGGTGGGCAAATACCTGGGACCTTTTAACTGGTCCATTTTACCCCTCACATTCCACGCTACCCCCCATACCAGATAAACAACCCACCAAGAACCAAACCCCGATCTCCCAACCCCATCAAAACAAACAAAAAAAATCTAATCTCGCTCCCTTTAGAATCAAAAGAAATCACCCCGCCCCCCTCAACCCCCCCGTAGGTAACCAGTTGTAGTCCTATTCCCCATTCCGTCCCCATTAACTAGCTAAACTGCTAGCGGGGTGACACCCATCTAGCGTAAAAATCAAGGTATTTTACACTGCATCAACCAACAGCCCCCAACTTTGATACCAAATAGTATAGGAAGGAAACAAAGAACCTCGCTCAAATCCCCACCCCAGACAGTTCCAAACATAAACCCCCAAATTCACCCAAATACAATGTCCACCCGCAAGTCCCATAACAACGCACCATCTTCCACTTTACAACCATCCCACACAAAAATACAAATACAGAAGAACACGAGAATGACTAAGCAAGCAAGAACATAATCTTCACTTTCCCCCAAATCCGTGTTTCTGAGCAAAGTAATTTGCTTCCCCCGGCATGTCGAAATAGTAGTCTGTCTCTGAAGGAAATCCAGAAATGAGCTGGGTACATCATCCCAAAATGTACTTAGCTCTAGTAGAGCGCCACCTTGACCTTATTAAACGCTGTACGCTTCCTAGCCAACTCTTCCCCAATGTCCTGATAAAATTCAGTTGGGATAGCCTTCCCATCCACACTCTTGAATGTCCTTTGCCCATCTAAGGACCTGCTCCTTACCCAGGTACCGATGGAACCGGACTATGATTGCTCGTGGTGGCTCCCTGATCTGGGCTTCTGTCTCAGCGAACGATGGGCCCGATCCAATTCAAGAGGGGTCGAGAAGAGTCACTGTCCAAACATCTTGCAAACGTAATCAGTAGCGCTTGTACCTGCCAGGGCGTCAGGTAACCCAAAAGTTCTTAAATTCTGCCACCTGGAATGATTCTCCAGGCCATCGAACTTGACTTTTAACCATGGCTCCTCCACCAGCAACGCTTCCAAAGAGACAATCCAACTGCTGTGATCAGTGAGCGCCTCCTCCATCGCCTTAACCGTCACCCCCTGTACCTCCACCCGCTGATCTAACCTGTCCAAGGTCACATGAATAGGTACCACAGGCCCCTCAATCACCTACACCAGATCCTCGCTGTTAACTGAATTCACCCGACAAGAAGTCCACTGAGTACTTGGTCATCCCCTGAGGGCGCAACGATGCCACAGAGACCTCCACCATTTTCTCCCCTTCTGAGGTTCGAAAGCCTCAGTGCGACCAGGATCCCTTGCACGATCTATGCCCTTTGTGTTGTACCCACCAGACATCACTCACTAGAGGGGATCTATTTCCGCCGAACTGTACCAATTTCTTCCCAAAGATCACCCGTTAATTGGGCAGAAGGGGCCCAAAAAAAACACCCCAGGCGGGAGCTGCCTCATGTGCAACTACTCACCTCATGGCTGCCACCGGAAGAGAAGTAAAAAATATTGATCGAAACACTGATTTTTAAAAAGTGAGTCCAGATATTTTCAATTCCAACCGATGTAAACAGAGTATCCACCATGACAGCTTTTGCCTGCTTACCTATCCAGTTTTATGCAGAGACTTCCCAATATGCTCAGTGTCCATTCCGAATGTTTCTATCACAATTCCGTTCCAGCAACAAGCATTTGCCACATTCCCTGCACTCAGCTGTTAAATATGTTTAACATTCGGCCAGATTTCATGCCCAATAACCACGAATAGGCAATAATAGCAAGCTGTTCATGCTTACATTCCATTACTAAAATGCACAATTGAATGGACAACATTTACATTTCAATGTCAAATATACAAGCCTGTGGAACTCATCAACCCAGGGATTAGAGAAGATGACACAGACAGAATGGCCTGTTTATGTGCTGCAGATTTTATTTAAGGACAGTTGCATCTTACAGACCTCTAAATGTCCACTCCATCCTGGCATACCTGGCTACATTTCATTTCTAGGTCTAATTAAAATACTCTTTTTACTTGTGTATTTAACTTTTCCCTTTTCCAATATTTATCCGCCACTCTTTTAAAAAGCAGCATGGATTTTGCTACCACCACCGTTTCTGATAGGGCATGCCACGAGTTACAAACTGGGTTGAGAGAGAATAGGAACCCTTGTCCCCGTCCCTTAAAGTCCGTAATCAGTCTGTCTTTTGAAAGGGAAGATATGCGTGTTTATTGACCTCGGTGTGTGGCCAATGTGAACAACCCGCAGCAAGCTTTCCTGGATTTAAATAAAGAGGGCTATTTATTGAAGCGTTCACCTCACAAAATCTAACCTAACATCACTCCCTCCCCAACTCTCTCGCGCACACTCAAAGAAAATACAATTAAAATGGATAAAAAGCGGATAGTGCACTATATGTGTTACAAAGGAATAGTTTGAGAGTCACGTGATTAGGTCATCTCAGCAGAGGCCAGGTGAAGAACAGGTTCTTTTTCACACTTGAAATGTCGCTAGGAGAATTCAATAATTTACGGCACAGATGTTGCGGCCTCCCATTTAACATCACAGATGTTGCGGCCTCCCATTTAACATCACAGATGTTGCGGCCTCCCATTTAACATCACAGATGTTGCGGCCTCCCATTTAACATCACGAGTACTATAGTTCGAGTACTATAGATGGGTCAGTTTTTGTGCAGTGTGTGCAGGAGGGTTTTCTGACACAGTATGTAGACAGGCCAACAAGGGGCGAGGCCACATTGGATTTGGTACTGGGTAATGAACCCGGCCAGGTGTTAGATTTAGATGTAGGTGAGCACTTTTTATAAATGACCTGGAAGAGGGTGTAGAAGGATGGGTTAGTAAATTTGCAGATGACACGAAGGTCGGTGGAGTTGTGGATAGTGCTGAAGGATGTTATAGGATACAGAGGGACATAGATAAGCTGCAGAGCTGGGCTGAGAGGTGGCAGATGGAGTTTAATGCGGAAAAGTGTGAGGTGGTTCACTTTGGAAGGAGTAACAGGAATGCAGAGTACTGGGCTAATGGCAAGATTCTTGGTAGTGTAGATGAACAGAGAGATCTCGGCATCCAGGTACATAAATCCCTGAAAGTTGCCACCCAGGTTAATAGGGCTGTTAAGAAGGCATATGGTGTGCTAGCCTTTATAAGCAGGGGGATTGAGTTTCGGAACCACAAGGTCATGCTGCAGCTGTACATAACTCTGGTGCGGCCGCACCTGGAGTACTGCGTGCAGTTCTGGTCACCACATTATAGGAAGAATGTGGAAGCTTTGGAAAGGGTTCAGAGGAGATTTACTAGGATGTTGCCTGGTATGGAGGGAAGGTCTTACGAGGAAAGGCTCAGGGAATTGAGGTTGTTTTCGTTAGAGAGGAGAAGGCTGAGAGGTGACTTAATAGAGACATATAAGATAGTCAGTGGGTTAGATAGGGTGGACAGTGAGAGTCTTTTTCCTCGGATGGTGATGACCAACACGAGGGGACATAGCTTTAAATTGAGGGGTGATAGATATAGGACAGATGTCAGAGGCAGTTTCTTTACTCAGAGAGTAGTCGGGGTGTGGAACGCCCTGCCTGCAACAGTAGTAGACTCGCCAACTTTAGAGGCATTTAAGTGGTCACTGGATAGACATATGGATGAAAATGGAATAGTGTATGTCAGATAGGCTTCAGATGGTTTCACAGGTCGGCGCAACATCGAGGGCCGAAGGGCCCGTACTGCGCTGTAGTGTTCTATGTTCTAGATGTTGTGGCCTCCCACTTTACGCGATGTTGCGGCCTTTGGTCCTGCTGATTTTTGCTATGGTGTTTACAAACTGACCGCTTTCTCCCCGTCCTTGAAGTAAGAAAGACAGTCATGTTCATTACTTCTGTTGTCCACCCGGAAGGATTTGAAGTTTGCAGCCATTGTTAAAGAACAGGGTGGATGGTGGCTATTCATGCCTAACTTATGATTTGACCGTTTTCTTTATAGCTCTCGGTGTTAAGTTCTGAGATGGTGAGTCTAGGAGTCCATAGATTGAATTTTGGGTTAAGTCGACAAACAACAGGAAGTATGAATTCCACAGGTGGTTTCACCTTGATATTACCATTCAAGGAGGGACTCCACCCATAGTCTTTCAATTAGGTACAGATAATGCCAGATATTTAAGATACTGGAGTCTGTGCAGAATTCCAAAATTCACCTGACCCTCAGCAGCCAATTTAGCAGCCTTTCATAGAATCATTAAATTTACAGTGCAGAAGGAGTTCATTCGGCCCATCGAGTCTGCACCGGTCCTTTGAAAGAGCTCCCTACTTAAGCCCCCACCTCCATCCTATCCCCGTAACCTAGTAAACCCACTTAACCTTTTCTTGGACACTACGGGAGTAAACCGGAGAACCCTGGAGGAAACCCATGCAGACACGGGGAGAAAGTGCAAACTCCACACACAGTCATCCGAGGCCAGAATTGAACCTGGAGCTGTGAAGCAGTATTGCTAACTACTATGCCGTAGATACAGAGTAAAGCTCCCTTTAATGTCAGTTTTTGAAAAAGGCAGTTCCAGAAAATTCTATACTGAATATAGTCCATATTTAAAGTTATGAAGTGCTTTTGCTGGTCATGACATACATATTAACCATAGATTTCACCTTGACTGCTTAAACTGATGCCCTTTACTCACCAATCGGTGCAAGAGACACTTTCTGAACTTCTCTGATCAAAATCTCAAGTACTGACTACATTCTCAGTTATTAAATTAAAATTAGGTGTCAGTATCCTCGCCTACTCAGATGGTTGGGGGTTGAAGACTTGAAATCTTTGATGGTTTTGGGAGAGGTTAACAAAGCTGTTGCAAAACATATAGGGCTCTTTGCTTTGTAGTGGCACAGAGTGCAGAAGCAAGAAATTACATTAAACCTTTCCAGACCCTAGCTGGAGTATCAAATCCAATTCTGTGCACTACACTTTAGGAAAGATGTAAAGGATTTGAAGAAATTTACAAGCTTGGTTCCAGGGTTGGGGGAATTACCGTTCTGAGGAGAGGGGGGGTTGTTGGGTTACGGGTATAGGGTGGATACGTGGGTTTGAGTAGGGTGATCATGGCTCAGCACAACATCGAGGGCCAAAGGGCCTGTTCTGTGCTGTACTGTTCTATGTTCTATAAAGTGAAGAAGGTCCAGCGGAGATTTAATAGCAATGCTCAAACGTTAAGACAGTTCAGAAAGAGTAAATAAAGGGAAACTGTTTCCAATGGCCGAAGAGTCGAGAGTGCAGATTTAAGGTGATTGACAAATTGACAGGAGGCAAAATAAAGAAAATCAACTTTTCAAACAAGTGGTTATGATTTGAAATGCTCCCAGTCTGATAGGGTGGTATAAACAGGTTCAGTGGAAACCTTTAAAAGGGAATCGGATAAATATTTGAAAGACTGCAGGGATATGGGGAAGGGGTTAGCGAGTGGAACTCTCTGAACTGCTCGTCAAAAAAGCCAGTGTGGATTCAATAGGCCAAATGGCCACTTTCTGAACTGAGCAATTTTATAATTTCACAGACACAAGCACACAATCAAATCTGACACTCCAGTGCAGTGCGGAGGGAGTCTGGCATTAGCAAAGGTGTTATCTTTCAGATGTGCCACTAAACAGAGCCCCCACCTGCCCTCTCAAGTGGACAAAAAGGGTCCCATTGCACTAATTTGAAAAGCAGCATAGGAGTTATGCCCTGGTATCCTTGCCAAGATTTATTCCTTAAGCAACATTATAACAGATGATACAACTATTGTCACACACTGGTTGCGGGGATCTTGCTGTGTGTAAATTGGCTGGTGTGCTTCACATATAACAGTGACTGCACTTCAAATTGGTTGTGAAGCACTTTGGGATGACCTGAGGTTGGCAAAGGTGCGACAGAAATTCAGGTCTTCATTTGTTATTAGCCAATTTCCCAACACAGGTCAGATGCTGAGAGTGAAAAGGAACCAATCCCCTAGACAAGAATAGACCATGAGAAGTGGCACATCGTGAAGAGAAGTAGGGAGCAATCTTCCCAAAAATGTTTTCCGTATCCAAAAATTTGACATTGAGAAGTCATGTCCACTAGGTGGTGGTGGTAGGCGATGTGGTCATTTGACCAAAATTAAACTGTGGCTTGGACCTTAAACGGATTCAATTCATACGCAGAGCTAATTTCTTCGGGAAAATCACACACACAGCTCATTTCTTCTGCTTTAAGATTCCACGAGACTGTAAAAAATTGTATTATTTCCACAGTTTGTTTTATAAAGACAATATTTCCTCCATGCGCAAAGTATAGCCCAAAAATGTCTTCAGAGAGCTGCAATATACAGCCACATCTCTGCTGAGGACTTTGCAAAAGCAGTCCAGCTTCACTGTATGCTCAGTTATGAAGTTTATCTGGCAGGCTTGGCATCCAGCCATCCTCATCCAGTACAGCCTTAAAGGGTGGGTTTGAGCATCTGGGGGGTTCAGAGTGGCGTTGGGCATTAAGTGCAGCCAATTCTATACTTCCCAACACCTGGTGTAAAAGAAAATAAATAATTCAGAAGCAACATATGAAACAAAAACATTTTATCTTGGATCGGGAAATTAAGAGTCATTAACAAAGTTCTGCCCTACCCTGGCTGAGAGTGTCATAACTCCACATCGGAGCGAAGATATCAATGATACCCTTGTAAAGTGTTTCTGCCTCATTCATTCCAGCAGGTTTGAGCAAATCTAACCAGTAACTGTGATATTTGATTCTCTGAACAAACACTGGATGTTACATCGCTCGCAACAATGTTCTCGGAATGTACTAAACAAAACCAGACCAGTGAACGCCAAATCTGAGAACAGGCTATTTAATGCACTGACCCCATTACTCATCCCACAACCCAAAGATGTGCAGGGTAGGTGGATTGGCCATGCTAAATTACCCCATAATTGGGAAAAAATAATTGGGTACTCAAAATTTTTTTTTTTTTTTAAAGTTCATCACTCAACTACCATTTAACGTGGGTGGTAAGGTGGCATGGTGGTTAATAATAATCTTTATTGTCACACGTAGGCTTACATTAACACTGCAATGAAGTTACTGTGAAAATGCCCTCGTCACCACATTCCAGCGCCTGTTCAAGTACACTGGGGGAGAATTCAGAATGTCCAATTCATCAAACGACTTGTGGGAGGAACCCAGAGGAAACCCACACAGACATGGACACTGCCTCACGGTGCCGAGGAGCCGGGTTTGATCCCGGCTCCGGGTCACTGTCTACGTGGAGTTTGCACATTCTCCCCGTGCCTGTGTGGGTCTCACACCCACAACCCAAAAATGTGCAGGGTAGGTGGATTGGCCACACTAAATTGCCCCTTAATTGAAAAAATAGAATTGGGTACTCTAAATTTGTTTTAAAAACGACCATTTAACGTAGTAACCAACTCCAATTTGAATGTTCCACTTCAGAGGGCAGCGAGTGCCTGGAACGAGCTGCCAGAGGCAGCAGTACAGGTGGATACAATTTTGACAGCATTTAGACAGTTATATGGGAAAGCTGGGTATAGAGGTTCATGGGCCAAATGCGGGCAATTGGAACTAGCTTAGTGGTAAAAACTGGGCAGCATGGGCAAGTTGGACTGAAGGGCCGGTTTTCAAGCTGTAAACCTCTATGACTCGAATGTCCTCTATCTAACCTATCAAGTTCTTGGATCATCTGAAACCTCCTAATCAGATCAGCCTTTAAGCTCCTATGCTCAAAGAAACATAAGCAGAGTTGAAGCAACCTCGTCTAAGTAGGTAAGAAACTTCAAGAATTATAAAGGCACCAGAGGAAATTTGATTTTGTAATCTTCTCATTCAACTTACCTATTCCTAGCCTGCGGTATGGTGCCAGGCATCCCAGGGTCATGATGTACAATCGCTTTTGGTTTTGCGAATGATCCACCCTACAACACACTGCGCCCACTGCAATGTCATTGAAATAAGCTGAAAGTAAACCAGATTAAACAATTCTTGAATATCACCAGGCAGCACTACACATTTCCAACCAAAACGGATGCCAAACAAAATTATACAATAAACCACATTGTTTCCTCAATGCTACATAATTTTCTTCCGAACATACATTTGGCTTTATTAAAAAGAGATTAAACTTTATGTAACATCTTTTACAATCGATCACCATTTTGAAAATTATCCTAAATTTTAGTTTAGTTTGATCCTATGTTTGCCTTGCAACTCTCCCTCAGCTTCTCAACGATACAGGTTATGGTGATGGCCACTGGGAATTCCAATCATTTCAATTGGTTGCTCCAGACACAATCCTCAGAACCCTGCAAACCCTCCACCCAGGCAACTGTTGTTGCTTGCTCAGCTTCGCAGGAGGGAAAGCCAGCTGTAAACCAACTCCAAGGCTGGTCCAAAATCCACCGCGCCAGTTTTTAAAAAAGATGCTGACGAAGCAGTGAAGGAGCCGAGGGAGGAAGGGACGTGCCAACATTTCACCGTTAGTCTTGTAGAGGCTATGACGTAGTTTTGATTAGATAGATAGGGAGCGATTGTTCCCACTGGCAGGGGGTAAGCAATCAGACAATGCAAGAGGTTATTTTTTTTCCCCAACACAGTGAATTGTTATGATTGGAATGCACTGCCAGGAAGGGTGATGGAAACAGATTCAATCGTAACTTTCAAAAGGGACCTGGAAAACTACTCAAAGGAAACTGGATCCCACTTCAGAAGTGGTACTGATTAGATAGCTTTTCTGGAGATCTAGCCAGTACAGACACCACAGGCCGTAACGCCACCTGCTGAGTGAGCTGTATGATTTGAGAAGCTATAAAATGGAGGAAATATTACATGCGATGATCAATTTATTTTTTTTTTACTTCCAGGCTTTCTTACCCCTTGAACACAATACCATTAAAAATCAAACAGAACTGCTTAAATCTCATACCAAAGACTGCGATTAAATGCCAAAAGCTGCTGCACCCCAGCTGGCCTGTGATCAGCAATGCACGCACACCCTTGCAGGTTTGAATGGCCCCTTCTGTTAACATTTCAGTATGCATTGAGGATAGATAGGGTTGCCTTTGGATTCGATCAGTAGAACTCGGTTACAGATTTTTGTTATATAATCATAGGATTCAGTCTTGCATAACCAGTTAGATTTTCTGTAAAAACTGTACAAGTACCTTTTTGAACAGTCACATAGAAACGGTGACATTCTCAAGTCGTAGGGCACCCTTGCAACTTAAACATGCAAGGACAAGAATTTGGTAATTTCACATCAAAACAGTTCAGGGTACCCAGGCAGACGAAATGTCAATACTGCTTGTCCTCCTACTCTATCTGCCTGGGATTCTCTGCCATTAAACTAGAGCAATCTAGGAATAGTGACCCAGAAGCAGGGCAACCATGACCTCAATCCTAAAAAGACTGGGTCAATGTCTTGAGAGATTCAATGAAGAGAGGGTCTGGCGAGTTCATAACTCATGCCCACAGAGAACTGAGTGAACGCTACACTGTCAGTTATGGCTTTAGTTTTATGCCTTATCTGAAAAAAGTCCTAGCTATCTGTGACAGTGAACATTGAAAATCATATGGATTGCTCAGGAGATAGGGTTTAAGTTTTTCTGACATGAAAACAATTTGTTGATATATGATTTGCACTAAACAGCCAGGTTCTAATGGGTTTCAACATTTCCAACGGCTGGATGCAAGGGCAACATCATCAAATTCACTCCAATACACAGCGACAAAGATGGTTACAGACCCAGGGGGATGGTATGTCATGGTTAGTGAAGCCCCAGTGGTCCGTGTAAACGTGAATGCTCCCAACTGGGACAACGCGGAATTCATGGAAAAGAGGTGGACCGGCAGTTTTCCACAGCCCCAACCGTGGAACTAATGGCAGAGGGGGAAAAAGTTACAAATGGACTTTGACCTGCTCTCCAACAGACATGTCGAGGGGGCCTTTTACGAGCATGGAGACAAAGCCAACCACCTGCTGGCTCACCAGCTGAGGAAACAGGCAGCCACGAGGGAAAGAGCTCAGGTCAAAGAGAGGTGCAGCAAGGTAGTCGCCAGAACAGATCAATAAAGCCTTTGCAACCTTCTACAGAAGGAGGGGGACTCGAAGATGAAGCAGTTCCTCAACGGACTGGACATGCCAGTCATGGGGGTAGGTAGAACCATTAGAAGTGAGGGAAGCCATGGAATGTATCAACTCCATGCAGACGGGAAGGCGCCGAGACCAGATGGATGCCCCAGCACCGACCCCACACCTGCAGAAGTTTGCAGACTCGCCAGCAGGGGGTGCCCTACCACCAACACTGGCCCAAGCCTCAATACCACTGATACCCAACAAAGACAAAGACCCAACAGAATGCTGGTCCTACAGACACATCTCACCCCTAAACGCTGACGCAAAGATCCTGGCAAAGGCACGAGTGTGGCGGCTGGAGAGCTGCACGTCAGAGGTAGTCACATAAGGTCAGACGGGCTTTGTCAAGGACAGGCAGCTCACAACGAACAACAGGCACCTGATGAACGTGGTGATAACCCCATCCGGAGAGAGAACACCAGAAGTGATCATCTCCCTGCACACAGAAAAGGCCTTCGACAGAGTCGCAAGGAGGTACGTCCTAGAGGTACTGGAACAGTTTGGGTTCTGGACAGAGTTCACCCCCTGGGTGAATCTACTGCACAGCACTCCCATGGCAAGCGTAGGACAAACAGCACCAGCTCAAGATACTTCTGGCTGCACAGAAATACGAGGCAAGGATGTCCTTTATCTCCGCTACTGTTTGCCCTGGCGATCGAGCCACTGGCAATCACTCTCAGATTGGCGAAGGAGTGAGGTATCCAATGGGGAGACAAAGAGCATAGAGTCTCATTCATAGAATTTACAGTGCTGAAGGAGGCCATTCGGCCCATCCAAGTTTGCACCGGCCCTTGGAAAGAGCACCCCATTTAATCCCATACTTCCAACCTATCCCAGTAACCCCACCTAACCTTTCTGGACACCAAGGGCAATTTAGCATGGCCAATCCACCTAGGTAGGGTCCACATCTTTGGACTCTAGGTGGATAAACTGCTCCTCCACATCTCAAATCCCCTGGCCAGCATGGAAATGATAATGAAACTTCTAAAGGAGTTCGGAGCCTTCTCAGATTACAACCTACCTGGGGATCCACGACTGGACACGGGTCCACTAATGCAACCTGGCGAGTCTGGTGGAGGAAGTTAAAAATGACCTGCAGAGGTGGCGAGTGCAGCTAATCAAAGTGAAATGTGCTGCCCAGGTTCCTCTTCCTGTTCGGTCTCTGCAGGCAACAGGTTAATCATGGCACGAGAACGAGAGAGCGAGACAGAGACAGAGAGAGAAAAGTGGGAGGCCTGGCCCCATCTAACCTACAGATCCACCAGTGAGCAGCCACAGCAGAAAAAGAGTGCGAGATGGGTCAAGGAACCGGAGTGGGTGAGGATGGAGGAGCGTTCCTGTGCAGGGATGTCCCCGTCCTTCCGAGGGCTGGCCACAACCGCACTCCTAACCCCTAGCCAGGTACTCTAATAGCCCAGTGGTAGCCGCACTCAGAACGTGGCACCAAATCAGGTAGAACTTCAGTCTAACCGAAATGGCCATCATGCCCCCATCTGCGACAACCACAGGTTCACTACAACAATGATCGCCTCCTTCAAAAGATGGAGACAGGACAAGGGGACTTTGATGGTTAGGGACATGTACACCCACGGTAGAGTAGAGACCCTGGGGGAACCCACGGATATATTCAGTTCAAAAACTTCCTCCACAAAGAAACAACATACCCCCAGATACCAGGACACTCACTGGAACTGCTGGACACGTGCTGGTCTGGAACGCACTGCCTGGGAGGGTGGTGACGGGTCTGGAACGCACTGCCTGGGAGGGTGGTGACGGTCTGGAACGCACTGCCTGGGAGGGTGGTGACGGTCTGCAACGCACTGCCTGGGAGGGTGGTGACGGTCTGGAACGCACTGCCTGGGAGGGTGGTAGAGGCGTGATGCCTCACATCCTTTAAAAAGTACCCGGATGAGCACTTGGCACATCATAACATTCAAGGCTATGGGCCAAGTGCTGGCAAATAGGATTAGGCAGATAGGTCAGGTGTCTTTCATGCGTCGGTGCAGACTCGTTTGGCCGAGGGGCCTCTTCTGCACTGTAATATTCTGTAACATAGGTGAGGGAGAACTCTGCGGACATGCATGGGAAACTGTTTTTAGAGGAGGTACTCTTACCCCTGGACGAGACTAGGAAAAAATGGGACGAGGAGCTAGGAATGGAGATAGGGGGAGGGCTCTGGATCGAAGCGCTGAACAGGGCAAACTTCACCTCAATGTGCACAGGGCTGAGCGTAACATAGCTAAAGGTGGTGCACAGAACGAACCTAACCAGAACTTGAATATGCAAACAGTGCCAGGGAGGCCCAGCCAACCACACCCACATATCCTGCCCCGGACTCATCCTTCTTTGAGGCCATGTCCAAGGCTGTGGGGGCGAGGGTGGAGCCGTGTCCAAAACTGGCGGTCTTCGGACTAGCAGGTCAGTTATGGGGAGGGGGGCCGACACCGTAGCCTTTGCCTCCCTGGTCGCCCACTGGATAATCTTGCTCGGCTAGTGAGCAGCAGTCCCACCCAAAGCTGCAGGCTGGCTGTACGGCCTGCCGGAATCTTTCAGGCTGGGGAAAATAAAACTCGGCATCTGTGGATCGGAAGGCAGCTTCCACAGCACATGGAAGCCGTGCACAATGAACCATTTTTGTTATTTGTGTTTCTTTCGACTACAACTCAAACCCAGATACTGGCAATCTCCATTGCTGGGAGCGAGGGAATCTGGTACTGCACGAACAGAGGGCAGAGGGCCACTCAAGACCTTTCAAAGAATAAACCTCTAATGCCTGTGTTTTTTAGTGTGCTCAAAGCTCTGGTTACAGCTCTTTCTCATGCCTTTAGTTACATAAAACTTTCTTCACAGAGACAGCCTATTCAGCCCAATTGGTCAATGCTGTTTCAGGTCTGCAACATGAGGAAATCGCTTTAACAGAAATGTAGTGAATTGTTGTGATCTGGGATGCACTAAACGGCGGTCGACGCTGATTAAATAGTAACTTTCAAAAAAGAAAATAAATTATTGGGCATTTGGAGAAGAGCCGTTCAGTGGGATTAACTGAATAGCTCTACTAAAGAGCTGAATGGCCTCCTGTGCTGTATCGCTAGTTGATTCAACAAGCCTCCCCCCACGCCTTCAATGTGGCAAATTAGAAACTGTTCCCCTTTTTGCTTGCAGCTGTAGCCACATTCCATGGATTTGCACTTGCTATTCTTTGTAACAAACAAGAAATAATTTACCTCCAGAATACAAGTAGGGAGTTTGGCTTTCAAAAAGCATGGGCAGCAGAAAGCTCTGTACAGACCTATACAATGTAATCTGGGTTCCATCTCTGGCATACATGCAGAGATGCTGTGTGGTATGGCACACTGGGCTAAATTGCTGGCTTTTAAAGCAGACCAAGCAGGCCAGCAGCATGGTTCAATTCCCGTACCAGCCTCCCCGAACAGGCGCCGGAATGTGTCGACTAGGGGCTTTTCACAGTAACTACACTGAAGCCTACTTGTGAAATAAGCGACTTTCATTTCATTCATGGAATCCCTAAAGGGCAGGAGGCCATTCGGTCCATCGAGTCTGCACCGACCCTCTGAAAGAGCATCCTAACTCAGTCCAGTCCCCAACAAACCCATGAGTCAACCTAACTTCTGGACACCAAGAGGCAATTGATCATGACCAATACACCTTACGTGCAAATCTTTGGATTGTGGGAGGAAACCAGAGCACCCGGAGTAAACCAACACAGACACGGGGAGAATATGCCAACTCCACACACAGTTCCCAAGGTTAGAAATAAACTCGGGTCCCTGGTGTTGAGGCAGCTGTGCTAACCACTGTGCCGCGTTCAAAAACTAAAATTTCAATATTCCTTGTAGGAGAAACTTAGGTAGAGGTCACTCTCCTGCATGGTCCCAACATGCAAACGCTTCGATTCCAAAGGTGTCCAGAACACACACCAGTCCAAAGCTCGTATGAATGCATGGCAGTAGCGCTATTATTTTCTTTTTATTATTGGGCTTCAAAGAAAATAAAAGGATTTGTCACATGTTTATGGAGCTAGATTCGGAAGCAGAAAGAGAATTTCTTGTGGTTCTGCATACAAAAATCCCTTCCATGAATCCCTCTGCTGTGAATCTGGTTCAAGTGGCTGCTTGTCGTCGGTCCTGATGACCTGCATTTACGAGCTGTTTTTTTCCAGAACAAGAAAGCATTTCATACAGTCTATTTTTGCAAGCAAATGATGAGCAGTTTCTGCTCATTTTAAATCATCACTTTGATGAGGGTGTTTCCATATATTAGGCATAGAATTCCTTCAGTGCAGGAGGCCAATCTGCCCATCGAGCCTGCACCAACCCTCTGAAAAAGAACCCTACCTAGGCTCACTCCGCCGTCCTATCCCCGTAACCATACCTAACCCGCACAACTTTGGAAACGAAGGGGAAATTTATCACGGCCAATCCACCTAACCTACACATCTTTGGACTGTGGGAGGAAACGGGAGCACCTGGAGGAAACCCACACAGACACGGGGAGAATGTGCAAACTCCAAACAGGCAGTTACCCAACGCTGAAATTCAACACAGGTACCTGGCACTGTGAGGCAGCAGTGCTAACCACTATTGTGCAGCTTTCCAGCACCCCAACTGTTGTTTAAGAGCACTTTGCTTCCTGGCAAGGCTAATTGTTCTCAAGAAGTGGTGATTAGCCACCTTCTCGGACAACTGCAGTCTGTGATATGCAAGTACCACAGAAAAGCTGTTAGGGAGGGAGTATCCAGATTTGACCCAATGACAGAGATGAAAGTCCACAGAGGAGAAGTAAAATCTGTATGATAAATGGATACAGATACAGCACCATGGGTAATCCTACAACACATGGACTGCAGTGGTTCAAGAAGGCAGCACACCACCACTACCATCAGCATTGTTGACCATCTTCCAAAGCTCTTTAGATTCTGGAATTATTGCTGAAGGTTGGAAGGTAGCAAATGTCACCCCAATATTTAAGGGGGGGGGGGGGAAAGAGAGAGAACAGTGAACAACAGACCTGTTAGCCTTATATCAGTGGTAGGGGAAAATGCTGGAAGGATGTGATGAATAAACACTTGGACAATCATGATCTGATGGGCAGTCAGCATGGATTTACAAATGGGAAATCATGATCGACGCACTTGTTGGAGATTTTTGAAGATGTTAGTAACAAAATTGAGAAAGGAAAGTCGTCGGCCTTAATATATTTGGACTTTGAGGCTTTTGGTAAGTCCCCACAGAAGGTTAATTATAAATCACAATAAAAGCACATCAGTTAGGTAGCAACATATTGTCATGGGTTAACGATTGGCAGAAAACAGAGTAGGGCAAATAGTCATTCTCGCGTTGACAGACTGGGGCTAGTGGGATAGAACAAGGATCAGTACTTGTGGCCCCAGCTGTTCACAATACATCAATGATTTAGATGCGGGGGCATGTAATATTTGTAATAATAAAATGTAATAGTTCCGAAATTGTGCACGATACAAAGCTAGGCTGGAATGTGTTGAGGAAGATGCAAAGAAGCTACAGAAGGATTTGGACAGACTTAGTGAGTGGGCAAGAACGTGGCAGATAGAATATATGTGGAAAAATGTGAGGTAATTCACTTTGGTAGAACAAACAGATGTGCAGAGCATTCCCTAAATGGTAAGAAATTGCAAAGTGTAGATGTAAAAGGGATCTGGGTGTCCTTGTCCATAGACACTGAAGACTCGCATGCAGGTTCAACAAGTTGTAAGGACGGCTAATGGAATGTTACCTTTATCCCAAGAGGATTTGAGTACAGTAGTAGTGTGGTCTTTTTTCAATATATAGGAACTTGGTTTAGACTGCACCTGGAGTACTGTGTGTTTTGGTCCCCAGAAAGGATATTATTGTCATAGAGGGAGTGCAACAAAGGTTCACAGACTTGTGACCGGGGGATGACAGGACTGTCTCATGAAGAAAAATTGGGCAAACTGGGACTGTATTCATTCAAGTTTCGAAGAATGAGAGGTGGATCTTATTGAAACCGACAAAATACTTAAAGAATGGACAGGGTAAATGCTATTAAGATGTTTGGTTGGAGAGTCTAGAACCAGGAGGCAAAATTTTAAAATGAAGGCGAAGCCAATGAGGACCGAGATGGGGAGAAACGTCTTTACACAAAAGGTTGTGAAGCTTTGGAATTCTCAGCCCCAGAGGGATGTGGAAGCTCAGGCATTGAGGGTCTTAAAGCAGAGATTGGTCATATCTGATTAACAATAATATAAAGGGTTATGGTGATAGTGGATGTAAACGGCAGTGAAGTGTCTGATCAGCCATTATCGTACTGATTGGCGGGGCAGGCTGAATGGCCTACTCTTGTTCTTTGTTCCTAAACGCTGGCCTGACCAATGAATCCCATGAATGAATATAAAAAGTAAAATTTGATTCTCATACTTATTTGGCTAACTATTTGAATATGGCACCAGCACAGGTTTCAACGCTGACAAAATATTACAAGCAATACATTGACAAATTATTGTTAAAATGATTTAGCAGTAAATAAGTGTGCGAGTACATGCAAAAACACAAATTTTACCTAATTTGCAAGTTCTCCAACCTCCAGCACATCCTTGTAGAATTTGTCGTTGTAACTGACAGGGGAAGATGACCTGGTTTAACCGTTTCAGCTGTTTGATGTTATGTGGAGTAACATCTCCAAGCTCAATCCGGCTACTGGAACAAAACAAAGATGTTTCATGTAACTGTGCCTGGAGAAACAGATCAATTTGAATCATAGTAGTTTACAGCACAGGAGAAGAACATTCAGCCCGTCATGCTGAACTGACTCTTTCAAAGAGTAGTCTCCGCTTTTTGTCCATAACGCTGCAAGCTCCTTACCCCCAAGCCTCCATTTAAAATTATTCATGGAATAAGCTCACACCACCTTTTCAGGTAGAGGGTTTCAAATCCCAACAACCAAAGTGAAAACAATTCTCCTCACTGTTTTGCCAATGATTTTAAACCCATGATCTATGGTTATTAACCCACCTCACCAAAGGGGATGTATTTTATCTACATACTCTCTCTCAATCATCTTACAGACCTCTATTCGGTCGACTTTTAGCTTCCCGGTTTCCCATCTTTCCGCATAACAAGGAATCCCTCATTCCTAGGAATGTTGAGGTAAACCTCTTCCGTATCCTCTTTAAGACCTTTATCCTGTTGTGCCAGAATTGCCACAATACTCTGGCCGTGGCCTAACCATGATTTACTAAAATTCAGTAGCATGTTTGAATAGAGAAACCATGCCAAAATGAGTGAATCATTGAATAACATGATGTGAAGATGCCGGCGTTGGACTGGGGTGAGCACAGTAAGAAGCCTTACAACACCAGGTTAAAGTCCAACAGGTTTGTTTCAAATCACTAGCTTTCGGAGCACTGCTCCTTCCTCAGTTGAACTACTAGTCACCGGAGGATTCACCCGAGGAAGGAGCAGTGCTCCGAAAGCTAGTGATTTGAAACAACCTGTTGGACTTTAACCTGGTGTTGTAAGACTTCTTGCATTGAATAACAGTTCAGGAGAAACGTACTAATCTGCCAGTTATTTATAAGAACAATCTAGTTAGCCACACTTGTGTTCTTTCTCCAAATCCTTCAATTATTTATCCAATTTCCTTTTGAAACTATGATTGAAGGTGTGTTCACCACCCCATCAGGCAGGGCATTCCAAATCCTAACCAGCCATCACTTTCCACATGGCCCCCTCTGCCACTGTCACCAATGATCTTAAATCTCTGCCCTCGGGTTACCGACCCATCAGGTTTGAAAAACGTTTCTCTTTATTTAGGTTAGCCAACTCCTCTGCTTCAGGAGAAGAACCCCAACTCTCCACCCCTGTAACTGTAATCCCTCATCCCGGGAACCATTCCAGTAAATCTCCTTTTTACCCACTCCAAAGCCTTCATCAAAACTCTAAGTTGGTTGCCCTGCATTTACTGATATGAAATTGCATAGCTGGTTATTTGGATATGTCTACTTCCTTCAATTTCGCAGGTTGCTTCATTTGGATTATCATTTCAAATAATTTTAAAATCCAATTTTAATTAAAAGAATGGAAAGTTTATATTTCTACAGCACCTTCATAAACTCTGGATATCCCAAGTGCTTTACAGCTAATTTACACACAGCAAACTCCCAGAGAGTTGTGGTAATGACATAATAATCTATTATAATGATGTTGATTGAGGGATAAACACTGGCCATTGCATCAGGGAAGCTCTTCTTTCAATAGTGGCCGGTGGGAACTTTTACATTCACCCAAGGACAGTTGCTGTCATCAGAAAGATGGCACCTCTGACAGTGCAGTGCTTCGACAGTACTGCACTGAAGTCTCAGCTTGGATTTTGAATGCAAGTCTCTGTTGAGGGAATGGAATCCAGAACCACCTGATTTAGAAGCATGCCTGTCAATACAGTGCCAAGTGTATCAAAACACACTGGGTTTCCTACATGGGGTCTGAGTGAAAGGAATTGCAGCTGAATGTGTACAAGTCATCGGCTCGGCCACAGTGGGAGGCACTGCATGGTATCCTGGGCACACCATTATATGTAGGAAGGATATCAAGGCCATGGATGGGGTAGTGCAAGTTGACTGGAATGAAACCAAGAGGAGAGGTTAATGGAGGAACGCTCACTCTCAAGCTTGCTCTGGGGAGTGGCAGTAGCCTGTATTTTCATCAAAGGACAAGTGTCTGGTCCCATAACTTCAGTGAACAATTTGAAATACTCAAAGGAGGTAGGACGATGGATAAGCACCAGGCAACCAGACAACTGCTGGCCCATTTATATCGCCAAGACAATGTTCTGTTAAACTGAACGATAGAATGACACCCAATTTCCATTTGAAAATGCGGTAATTGATAGGGTTATCCTGTCTATTGTCCATGAGAGAAAAGGAAGCAAAAGATAAGTTGAAAGGCTGAACTAAGGCAGAGGAAACTTGCATGTATAAGCTAGCACAGTCTAGTTGGGCTAAAAATGTTGCATCTTTTATGTACTCTATATAAAGGCTATCCGCTCTGCTCTTCCAAACATCAGACTAATAGCAGGCCAATGCTTGAATATAAACCAACCATGTGGCAGAAAATAAGCTCACACGGTCAGGTTCACAGATGTACACCACATCCACAAATTCCGTGCACAATTCATAAACTCGCAAGTGAAAAATAACAATAATTTGAAATCCTCAACATCCTGCTAGCAATCAGGAAAAACAAACAGGTGTCATATTGGGTTGGGCTGTCAATATCTCAACACAATTCGTTCAAAGTATCTGAAAGGTACCACCCCGAATCAGCATGCTCACCATTAATAGCATGTGGTGGAATACGGGAATCGGTTTAGTTTGCCATCCCATATGCAGTTTTGCTGCAATTTCCGATCTTAAAGACCATAATTTCAATATATTATTCATACTGGATGTTGGTTTGTGACATTGTTTCAGAGTGGTGGTAAGAATCAGCACATACTGGAGTCACAGACTGGGTCAGGGCAGCAAGTTTCCCTCCCGAAAAAACATTACTGGACCAG